>NC_089221.1:156333501-157004134 GCF_963924675.1 Phocoena phocoena | reverse complement strand
TGACCTGGGAGCAGAAAAACCGCTCCAAGCCTGTTCAGCCTTGAGCAAATCTTTCTCCCTGTCTCTGGGCCCCGTATGCCTCACTGATGACACAGGAAAATGCCTACTCTACCCAGGGATGGATCCAGCAGCTTATATAACTGGGGTGGGAAGCCCTTTCAGAAAAAAAACACAAAACGGCCCATGTCCTCAATACAACAGGAAGTGTAACAGAGAGAAAACTGAAATGGAGAGAGACAGCAGTCTCAACTGACTCATGGGTCCTTGGAAGGGATCAAGTGGGTGAGGGCCAAGCAGCTCTCCAGGGGTCTGTTGATAGTCAGGGGGTCACCATGTCCTAATAAACTAATAACATGGGGCTTGTCTGAAGTCAGTGCAGTGCTTGTGTCCTAGTGACCACATGGAGGGGTCTGTTGGTGGTCAACCTGATACCCATATCCTAGTGACCACATGGAGTCTGTTGGTGGTCAGCATGGTGCTGTGTCCCAGGGTCAGAACTTTACTATTTCAAAGATGATCTTAAATTAATGACCCTATGCAGAGACTTCAATGCCTCAGAAGTTTATTTATCATTACACAGAGATGCGCGTGCCTTCTGGTTACCTGGGCCTGTCCTGGGTGCTGGAGATGGGGTGAGAAAAGACAGACTTGTGTCTGATTCTGGAGCACACATCCCAGTGTGGGAAGTTGAACAGCAAACCAGAGGGTACCAGCACCAGAGGGCAAGTGCTAGGCAAGATTTCTATAGGATCAGTGAATGGGAAACTAGTCCTCTTAAATTAGGTGGTCAGAGAAGGCCCCTCTCAGAAGGCGACAGTTCGCAAACAGTGAAAACAAAAATCAGTACCGAAAAAACTCTTTAAAAATGCTACGCACGGACCTTGCTCTTACATGATAAGAGCTTTGTGGGCTTCCTCCCAAAACCCATCACCCCAGTGGATCATGAGACAACATGACACAAAGTCCAACTAGGGGAGTCTACAAAAACCTGACCACTACTCCTGAAGACCATCAAGATCATCAAAGCAAAGAGAGTCTGAGAAACTGTAACAGTCAAGAAGAGTCCAAGGAGATGAAATGCTGAAATATCATGTGGGGTCCTGGATGGGATTCTGGAACAGTAAAACATAAGGAAATCTGAATAAAATATGGACTTTAGTGAATAAAGATGCATCAGTACAGGCTCATTAGTAGTGACAATGAACGATACTAATGTAAGATGACAAGAATAGGGAAAACTGGGTGTGGGAGACATGGGAACTCTCTGTACTATCCTCACAACTTTTTCTCAAGTCTGACACTATTCTAAAATTTAAAAGATTATTTTAAAGATACTATGCAGAAAAACAGCAATTTGCAACTGCTCTTCCTTAAGGTGAGATCTGCCCACTTGTATCATTTCCAGCCCTTGAAGCCCAGGAGACTCTCTTCCTCCCCCAGTCCTGGCCTGGCCACCCCAGGCCCTCAACCTGTCTACTCTATACATTACTACAGAGGTCTCTGGAAAGTTCTTCTAGGACACTGGTCCCCTGTTACTAGACCGCCACCTTCTGGCCACACACAATTTACCAAAATAGCTCATCAAGGAGAGAAATATGTTTCTGAGAGGTCAAAGTCATGGTTTCTACCTCCACTGTTTCTGTAGTTTCCAGTGCAGAACAGTAAAAACAGAGGTGCTGACAGATGCAACAACGGGAGGTAACAATGAGAAGTAAGTTCTCATTGCTGGGCTTATGCAGGATTCCTGTGAAGTTCCAAGCAAATGAGATACCGTCTTGCTTATTGAACTCAGCATGCCGGCTTCTTCCAAACATAACTCCTTGTCATCTGTACCTCTCCAAATCCACAGCTGTAAGGTACACCTGCCTCGCCTACGCAGGGAGGCTTCACCAGGGGAGGATGGCACTTCATGCTCAGTCCAGACTCAGACACACTGTAGGGATCCTACCCACAGGCTAAAGTTAGCACTGAGATGAAAACCCATCTGTCACCGTGGATGTGGCTCAGCTCATTCCATACATATACAATCCGTTACTGTGATGGGTGAGGCCATAGTCCCCAGTTATTCAATCCAACCCTAATCTAGGTGTTACTGGGAAGGTATTTGTAGACGTGGTGAAGGTTCTCAGCCAGTTGACTTTAGTGAAGGGAGCCTGTCCTAGACAATCTGGTGGGCCTGGTTCAATCAGCTGAAAAACCTTAAAAGTATATCTGCAGCTTCCTTGAGGAGAAAGACGTTCAGCCTCTGGTCAGCAGCCTCAGCTTGTGCACAAGAGGTTCATTTTCCCCTTCCTGATGGGTGGCCCTGCAGAATTTGCACTCACTCAGCTTCCTGCAGTCTGATTATGGCTGCAGAGGCCCTGGCACTCACTCCCTCCTCTCTAGGCCCATCTGCCACCTGTATGCTTGGAGTCAGAGCTTACCATCCCATCTTCCTTGGGACCCACCCTCCATGACAGCAAGGCACAGCAAGCTTGCACCCTTCTCACTTGTACAGTGTGACTTTCTGTGACACACGTGACATGCTCGCATCTGCCATCTCATTTGTAACATTCTATGTCGTGTTCTCTCTCTGAAACCACCATGCCTAACATAAAACCCACGAATATGGTAGAGCTCCATAAGAAGAAGGATTGTTTTCAGGACTGTAGGTACCTGGCACCATGCCTGGCACAGAGGGATTCTCCAACAGCACTGTCAGAACCAACAGCCCACGGTGCTCTGCATCTGGTCCCACCAGCCAGGGCCTCCTCCCTCCTCTCACTGCTGAGGCTCCTCCCAGAGGAAAACAGCAGTGAGGGGGACTCAGAGATTTGGGGTATCAGAGAGGCTACCCAGCTGAGCTTGCAAATGGCCTTTCCTGAAGGGCCCTTCTGGTCAGGATCTTATGTTGGCTGGTACAGTGTACCCTTCTTGGCCCTTTTATGGGCCAGCTTCTGAGCCCTGCCTTGAATGAGGGGCCAAAGAAAAATCTGGAAATGTAAGTTTCTAAATTAAGAAAGTAAGTTTCTAAATTAAGTTTTTACATTAAGATTTGCAACATTTTGATATTTATGGGACCAGATCTATTATCAAGCAGTTTCTTTTTGAAACTTGAAGTCATCTAGAATAACATCAAAATATTCATATGTTAGGGAAACAGATTATATATTGGAATTGAAATCAATCACTTAAGAGGAAAAAAGAAAAGGAACTGGAATAGTAACAAACATATCTCTTACTTTATTTTTTGTTTTTGTTTTTGGTTTTTTTTGTGGTATGCGGGCCTCTCACTGCTGTGGCCTCTCCTGCTGCAGAGCACAGGCTCCGGACGCACGGGCCCTGGCGCTCCGCGGCATGTGGGATCTTCCCGGACTGGGGCACGAACCCGTGTCCCCTGCATTGGCAGGCGGACTCTCAACCACTGTGCCACCAGGGAAGCCCATATCTCTTACTTTAAACAAACTCTAGCAATTGAAGTTAATAAGAAAAGACTATTACTTGTTAGAAAAATCACTATAACATAGAAGTAATGTCACCTATAATGCTAGTATTAGAATATTTTATGACTTTGGGATTCCTTAAGCAGGGCTCAAAAATAAACTTAAGGGGAAAAATGGTAAATCTGACCATAGAAAAATTAAAGATTTCTGTAATGGAAGCTGACAATCTAAGAGAAGTATTGGTAGCTTCTAAAGTCAACAAGGGATGAATATCTAGAATGAATAATGAACTCCTGCAAATCAGAGAGGAAAAAAAAAAAAAGCCCAGTAGGAAAAAAAAAAAAAAAACCAGAACAAGCAACCCACAGAGCAAAATCTGTGGGACCAAAAAGCAACTAAAAGGCGTCAGATGCTCCACCTCACAATCAATCAAAAAAATAAAAATACCTTTAAGATACCACTTGACATCAGTCAGAATGGCAAAACCGAGAAGTCAGATACCACCAAGTTATTCTATGCTAGCAAGGAGGCTGGGACCTGGGGACATATCCACATGTCCTGCCACCCACACTAGAACCTCAGGCCAAACTCAGCTATACCCTCTATGCCCCATAGAGACCTAAAAGAGGATACTGCAGCCATAATGCCAAGAAAAGCAAGGGTTTCACAATACTTCTGAGATGCTAAAAAAAAAAAACACACAGAAACTATGGTGTGTAATTTTCAAAAATTCTGATATCCACATGCCCATCTGGAAGGTGGGCTGGGAATACCTCAATTAAGTGCCAAGAAAACCGAGTGTGATGCTGGGTCAGGGGAAGGGACTGGAGACACACCAGCGCAGGTGGGGATGATGTTAGTTAAGACCCTAAAGTGTTGGTTCTCAAATCAAACAGAGGAAAGAGGTGAAAACATCTAACTTGGAGCTTTCCTTTGTTCTGAAAGCATCACCAAAACCATTTCTGACCTATTTGAAAAGGCACAGCTCTCAAGTACATGATAAACCTGAGTGATTTGAGATTCAGGGGGCAAGTACTAAGGAAAACTGTCTGAAATTATTTTTATTTACAAACAAATAGGTAGTCACTAGTGAGCTGAAACTGGCAGTTGCTCTACGTGATGCATCACGGCAACGCACCATGGGTGTGTTGAGTTTGACTGTGACTTTAGAGGCCTTGCGCACAGATTGTTTTGATGATCACTCACCTGCATGCCAGACTGAGTAGCCCTTCTCTGCTAGGGGAGAGGTTCTAGTGCTTCTGAGCATCAAGGCATCTTCTAAAAACTCGATCTTCTTGCTGAACTGCACTTCCAAAATGGGGATAACCTCTGGCATCTTGGCAGATATCAAACGATAAGCTATATCTGGCTTCCCAATGAACCGCTGGCGGATGCTAATTTCATAAGGTGTATGAACCTTGATGTCATCTACTTCTTCTCTTTCAAATCTGTGCATGAGCAAAGAATCTGAGTTGTGGATTTCCAACCCAGAAACAAAGACGGTGAGCCTTCCTGGTTTAACATGAGATTCTGTTTTTTGGGAAATAACAGCAGGAATTTTGATCACTATCCCTTCTTTTCCCAAAGCTTTGGAACTAGCCATTGAGGCGTCCCACTTGGGCTTTGTTTCTGATGGCAACTTCCAAAGCTTGAAGCTAAAGGGCCACCAAGAAGGAGACTCCAGTTCTGTCAGCAGCCTAAAAAAGCAAACACAACACAGAAAGTAGTCAATGAGTTAATTTTTTTTTTGAAAATTGTTTTGACTTTTATAAAGAATGTTACCATTTTATAGTTTTCTTTTCCACAAGCACTCCATGAAGCAGAAAAAGCAGGCATTATTATCCCCACATTTTAGAAAAGAAAACTGAGGCTAAGAGCAGTGGGACATTTGCCTACAGATACAAAACTAACCAGAAGTAGACACACAACAAAAACACACATCCTGCGACTAGAATATTGCTCTTTTCACACTTGACCTGGTGTAATTTTGACCAAAATAAATCCTGATCATAATCTCTAGAGAGCTGTCTAATAGAACTTTCTTCAGTAATCTGTATTGCCTAATCCAGTAATGGGGACATGTGGCTACTGGGCACCTGAAATGCAGCTAATGCAATGATGAATTGAATTTTAAACTTAATTTTTTTTTTTTTTTTTTTGCGGTACGCGGGCCTCTCACTGTTGTGGCCTCTCCCATTGCGGAGCACAGGGTCCGGACGCACAGGCTCAGCAGCCATGGCTTACGGGCCCAGCCGCTCCGCGGCATGTGGGATCTTCCCGGACCGGGGCACGAACCTGTGTCCCCTGCATCGGCAGGCGGACTCTCAACCACTAAGCCACCAGGGAAGCCCTAAACTTAATTTTAATGTGGCTAGTGGCTACCATATTGGACAACTCTAAATTAACCACTTATAATATCCAGAGATATATCTAAAAAGACAATAAGAGAGGAAAACGGTGGAAGCAGGAAAGGAAAAGCAAAGGAACAAAGATCAAATGGAATAAACAGAAAACAAATAACAAGATGGTAGAATTATCACAACCATATTAGGAATCATACTAAATGTAAGTGGACTAAATTCTCTAATCAAAAGGCAGATTGTCAGCCTTTAAAGGCAGATGGTCAGTCTACAACAAGACAAAGTTATATCTTGTCGACAAGAAGCAATGTGAAATATAAAGATACAGATACACTGAAAGTAAAGGGATTGGAAAAGTAAAGTAAGAAGATATCATGCCAAAAGTAAACTTTAAGACAAGGAGTGTTACTGGGGAAAAAGAGGGGCAATGCATAATAATAAGAGGATCAATCCAAAAGAGAGACTTAATGATAGTAAATATGCGTGCATCTAATAACAGAACTTCAAAATTCATTAAGCAAAAACTGGCAAAACTAAAAGAAGAAATAGACAATCATACCTGTAGTTGTAGATTTTAACAAACTGCTCTCCACAACTGATACAGCAAGAAGACAAAAGTAATTAATAAGAATATAGACATTTTGAACAACACTATTCAACCATCTCAAACATGACTGATATTTACAGAAACATCATCCAAATGCTGAATGCACTCTGTTAAGTCCCAGAGTGTTAAGTCCCTGAACTGTTATTGTTCAGAATATAAACAATAACAACAAAAAGATTATATATAACAGAGTGGTCAACATGGCAGAGAAGAAACACCTGGAGCTCACCTCCTCCCACAGGTACACCAAACTTACAACTACTTACAGAGGAACTAACGATGAGAAGGACCTGAAGACTAGAAGAAAAAGTTTTCCACAACTAAAGTTATCAAGAAGGAACTACAGTGAGATGGGTAGAAGGGGCAGAGACACAGTATAGTTAAGACCCACATCCCCAGGTAGGTGACATACAAAAGGGAGGACAATCACAATTGCAGAGGTTCTCTCCAAGGAGTGATGGGTCCAAGCCTCACACTGAGCTCCCCAGCCCAGTATTACACAGAAGATAAGCCTCCATAACATCTGACTTTGAAGGCCAGTGGGACTTACATAAGACAGAGCTAGAGGGCTGTAGGAAACAGAAACTCTGCTCTTAAACAACATAAGCAGGCTTCCCTGGTGGCACAGTGGTTGAGTGTCCACCTGCCGATGCAGGGGACGCGGGTTTGTGCCCCAGTCCGGGAAGATCCCACATGCCGCGGAGCAGCTGGGCCCGTGAGCCATGGCCACTGAGCCTGCGTGTCCGGAGCCTGTGCTCCACAACGGGAGAGGCCGCAACAGTGAGGGGTCCGCGTACTGCAAAAAAAAAAAACCACAAACAAAATCTCACATGCTCTTAGACCCAGCACAGAGGGAGTAATCTGAAAGAAGCCTAGGTCAGTCCCACTTGTTGAACTTGGAGAAGGCTGCCAGAGAGGGAGGAGGCCACCAGAACTCCCCTGGGGACATAGATGCTGGTGGCAGCCATTTATGGGGGCCATTTAGGTTCTACCATGAGGACACTGGTGCTGGCAAGGGCAATTTTGGTGTCTAGACTATCTGCACCAGGACACGGTCCCACCCACCAGCAGGTTGGCCACAGTCCTGGGACCTCCCACACTGACAGGCCAGTTACATGAGGAAATGACCCTGACTACCAGCAGGCTGAGACCAGTCCTGGACCCACGGCCCTGTAGTCAGCCACACAAGGACCTGGCACCACCCACCAATGGACTGGAGCCAGCCCCAGGACCTCAGGCCCTATAGCCGACCATACTGGGATACAGCTCTGCCCACAGGCAGGCTGGCACCAGCCCCAGGAGTTTCAAGGCCCTTGCTCCACATACTAGCAAGCCAGTACCAGTACCGGGACTTGTCAGCACCTGCAGACAGCAGTCCAAGGCCCCCCAGGCCCCAAAGTCAACTGCACTGGGACCAGGCACCACCCACCAGCAGGCTGAGATAAGCCTCAGGAAACCCCAGGGCCACTCAGTTGGCCGCTCTGGGACCTAGCCTTGCCCACCAGTGGCCAACAGCCTCTGCATGAGGCAAGGCCTGGTAGCCAACTGGGACAGGGACAGCCCTGCCTACCAACGTGCCCACAGGGGCATCCCTAGATCATATAACTCTGGTGCTGCTGGGCACCATAGGATGTCTCCTACACAAGCCTACTTCTCCAACATCAAAAACATAACCAACCTACCTAATTCATAGAAATAAACACAGAAAATTAAGTAAACAAAAGGAGGTGACAAAGGAGCATGTTCCAAACGAAGGAAAAGATAAAATCCCAGGAGAAGAACTAAGTGAAGTGGAGATAAGCAACGTACCCAGTAAACAGTTCAAGGTAATGATCGTAAAGAAGCTCAACAAACTCAGGGAAAGAATGAATGGCCACAGTGAGAAGTTTAAGAAGAGACAGAAAATATAAAGAAGAACCAAATAGTAACTGAAACTAAAAAATACACTAGAAGGAATCAATAGATTAGATGATACAGAGGAACAGACAGGTGATCTGAAGACAGAGTAGTTGAAATCACCCAAGTTGAACAGAAAAAAGAAAGAGAAATTTTTAAAAATGAGGATAGTTTAAGATAACTCTAGTCTCATATCACAGTACTATGAGACAAGAAATCAACTATAAGAAAAAAACTGCAAAAAACACAAACACATGGAGGCTAAACAATATGCTAGTAAAACCCAATGGGGTCATAGAAGAAATCAAAGAGGAAATAAAAAAATACTTGGAGACAAAAGAAAATGGAAACATACAATCCCAAATCTGTAAGACACAGCAAAAGCAGTGCTAAGAAGGAAATTTATAGTGATATATGTCTACCTCAGGAAACAAGAAAAATCTCAAATAAACAACCTAACCTTACACCTGAAGGAAGTAGAAAATGAAAAACAAACAAAACCCAAAGTTAGAAGGAAAGAAGTCATAAAGATCAGAGTGGAAATTAATGAAATAGAGACTAAAAAAACAATAGAAAAGATCAATGAAACTTAGAGCTGGTTCTTTGAAAAGATAAATCTTTAGCCAGACTCATCAAGGAAAAAAAGAGAGAGGACCCAAATACACAAAATCAGAAATGAAAAGGAAGTTACAAATGAAACCTCAGAAATACAGAGGACTGTAAGAGATTACTACAAACAATTACATGCCAATAAGACGGACAATCTAGAAGAAATGGATAAATTCCTAGAAATGTATAATCTTTCAAGATTGAGTCAGGAAGAAATACGAACAGACTAATTATAATTATTAATTTAAAAACTCCCAACAAACAAAATTCCAGGACTAGTGGGCTTCACAGGTGAATTCCACAGAACATTTAAAAAGGAACTAATGCCTATCCTTCTCAAAGTATTCCAAAAAATTAAACAGGAAAGAATGCTTCCCAACTCATTCTACAAGGCCAGCATCACCTTGATACCAAACCAGACAGACACTACAAAAAAAGAAAATTACAGGCAAACATCACTGATGAACATAGAAGCAAAAATCCTCCAAAAATATCTGCAAAGCAAATTCAACAATACATTAAAAGGACCACACACCATGATCAGGTGGGATCTATCCCAGGGATGCAAGAATGGCTCAATATCTGCATAGCAATCAATGTGATACACCACATTAACAAACTGAAGAATAAGAATTATATGATCTCAAAAGATGCAGAAAAAGCTTCTGATAAAATTCATCATCGATTTATGATAAAAATGTTCAACATTGGGTCTAGAGGGAACATACCTCAACATAATAAACACCACATATGACAAACCTACAGCCAACATCATACTCAACAGTGAAAAGCTGAAAGCATTTTCTTTAAGATCAGGAATAAGACAAAAATGCCCACTCTTACCACTTTTATGCAACATAGTATTGGAAGTCCAACTCATAGCAATTAGACAAGAAAGAGAAATAAGAGGAATCCAGATTGGAAAGGAAAAATTAAAACTGTCACTGTTTGTAAATGTCACGATACTATACGTAGAAAATCCAAAAGATGCCACCAAAAAACTACTAGAACTCATCAATGAATTCAGTAAAATTTCAGGATACATTGCATTAATTGTTAATGGGATTCTTTTTTAATTTCTCTGATAGTTTGTTATTAGTGTATAGAAATGTTGCATTTCTATACACTAATAACAAACTATCAGAGAAATTAAAAAAGAATCCCATTAACAATTACATCAAAAAGAATGAAATACCTAGGAATAAATCTAACTAAGGCAGTTAAAGACCTATATTTGGAAAACTATAAGACACTGATGAAAGAAATCAAAGGTGACAAAAACAAATGGAAAGATACCATGCTTATGGATTGGAAGAATTAATATTATTAAAATGACCATACTATCCAAGGCAATCTACAGATTCAAAGCAATTCTTATCAAAATACCAATGGCATTTTTCATAAAACTAGAAAAAAAATCCTAAAATTTGTATGGAAACACAAAAGGCGCAGAAATAGCCAAAGCAATCCTGAGAAAGAAGAACAAAGTAGGAGGTATCATGCTCTGATTTCAAACTATACTACAAAGCTACAGTAATCAAAAAAGTAAGGTACTGGCACAAAAACAGACACAAAGATCAATGGAACAGAACAGATAGCCCAGAAATGAAGTCACACTTATATGGTCCATTAATCTACAATAAAGAAGGCAAGAATATACAACCTGGTAAAGAAAGCCTCTTCAATAAATAGTGTTGGGAAAACTGGACAGCTACATGCAAAAGAGTCAAACTGGACTACTTTCTCATACCATACACAAAAATAGACGCAAAATGGATTAAAGAGTTAAATTTAAGATCTGAAACCATAAAACTCCTATAAGAAAACATAGGCAGTACACCCTTTGACATCAGCCTTAGCAATATTTTTTGGATATGTCTCCGCAGGCAAGGGAAACATAAGAAAAATAAGACACTTGCAAACAATATACATGCACGGGGTTACTATCTAAAATATACAAAGACCTCATACAACTCAACATCAAAAAAAACTAAACAACCCAATCAAAAAAATGGGCAGAGGACCTGAACAGGCATTTTTTCCAAAGAAGACATACAGATGGCCAACATACACAAGAAAAGATGCTCAATATCACTAATTATCAGGGAAATGCAAATCAAAATTACAATGAGATATCACTTCACATCTGTCAGTTGGCTGTTATCAAAAAGACAACAAATAAGAAATGTTGGCAAAGAAATGGATAAAGGGGAACTCTGGAACACTGTTGGCGGGAATGTAAATTGGTACAGCTACAGAAAACTATGGAAAACATTATGGAAATTCCTCAAAAAATTAAAACTAGAACTACCATGCGTTCCAGCAATTCCACTCCTGGGTATTTTTCTGAGGAAAACAAAAACACTAATTCAAAAAGATATATGTACCTCTATTTTCAATGAAGCATTAATCATAACAGCCAAATTACAGAAGCAACCTAAGTGCCCATTGACAGATGAATGCATAAATATGTAGTATATATATAGAATGGAAACCGTAAAAAAAGATTGAAATCTTGCCATTTGCAACAACATGGATGGACTTGAAGGGTACTATGCAATGTGAAATAAGTCAGAGAAAGACAAATACTGTATGATTTCACTTATATGTGGAATCTAAAACAAAACAAATGAACAAACATAACAAACCAGAAACAGAGTCAAAGATACAGAGAACAAGCAGGTGGTTGCCAGAAGGGAGAGGAGGATGAGTAAAACAGGTGAGGAAGATTAAGAGGTACAAAGTTCCAGGCACAAAATAAATGAGTCAAAGGGATGAAATTCAGCATGGGGAATATAGTCAATAATAATATAATATCTTTGAATGGTGACAGACAGTAACTAGACTTATCATGGTGATTCTTTTGTAATGTACAGAAATTTCAAAACACTTATGTTGTGCACCTGGAACTAATATAGTGCTGTAGGTAAATTACACTTCAAAAACTGATACAGATGAACTTATTTACAAAACAGAAACAGCATCACAGACAAAAGAGAACAAATTTATGGTTACCTAAGGGGAAGGTGGGGCGGACAGATTAAGAATTTGGGATTAAAAGATACACACTACCATATATAAAACAGATAACCAACAAGGACCTACTGTATAGCACAGGGAACTATATTCAGTATCTTGTAATAACCTGTAATGGAAAAGAATCTGAAAAAGAATATACATACACATATATATGTATAACTGAATCACTTTGCTGTACACCTGAAACATCGTAAATCAATTATACTTCAATTAAAATAAATAAAAATCTTTAAAAAGAAAAAAACAAAGAAACAAACTAATAAAAAAGGAGATCAGTTTTGTGGTTACTGGAGGTGGAGACTGGGGGAAGGGGAAATTGGATGAAGGTAGTCAAAAGGTACAAACTTCCAATAATAAGATTAAGTACTAGGGATGTAATGTATACAACATGATTAATTTAATTAACACTGATGTATGTTATACATGAAAGTTGATAAGAGAGTAAATCCTGTAAGTTCTTATCCCAAGGAAAAAAAAAATTTCTGTTCTATTTTGTATCTATCAGAGACAATGGATGTTCATTAAACTTACTGTGGTAATCATTTCATAATGTATGTAAGTCAAATCATTATACTGGACATCAAACTTACACAATATGGTAGGGCAGTTATATCTCAATAACACTGTAAGAAAAAAGAGTGTAACAAGTCTCAATAAATTTCAAGTATTGAAATTATATAGAGCACATCCTTTGTCCTCAAAGAAATGAAACTAGAAATCAATAACAAAAAGCTAACTAGAAAATCCTCAAATATTTGGAAACTAAACACAATTCTAAAATAAAGGAAATTAGAAAATATTTGAAGTGAACGAAACTAAAAACATGATACACAAAAAAACAGGGGGATGCAAATAGAGCAGTCATAAGAGGGAAATTCATATCTCTCAATGCATATGTTTGAAAACTTCTTAGGAAGGTTTAAAATCAGTGATCTAAGTCTCTACCTCAAAAAGTTACAGATTATACCCAGAGTAAGTAGAAGAAAGGAAAAGTAGGAATCAATGAAATGGGGGCTTCCCTGGTGGCACAGTGGTTAAGAATCTGCCTGCCAAGGCAGGGGACACGGGTTTGAACCCTGGTCTGGGAAGATCCCACATGCCGCGGAGCAACTATGCCTGCGTGCGCCACAACTACTGAGCCTGCGCTCTGGAGCCCATGAGCCACAACTATTGAGCCCATGTGCCACAACTACTGAAGCCCACGCACCTAGGGCCCATGCTCCGCAACAAGATAAGCCACCACAATGAGAAGCCCACACACCGCAATGAAGAGTAGCTCCTGTTCGCTGCAACTAGAGAAAGCCCGTGTGCAGCAACAAAGACCCAGTGCAGCCAAAAATAAATAAATAAATAAATTTATTTTTAAAAAACTCAATGAAATGGAAAACAGAAGAAATACAAAATATTAACAAAGCCAGAAGTTGCTTCTTTGAAGTAATTTTTAAAATTAAACACCTAGCAAGAAATAATAAAGAAAAAATAAAGAAAATGCAAATTACCAATATCAGGAATAAAAAAAGGGGCATCACCACAGATCATTTAGCCTTTGAAAGGTTTATGGGGAATTTTATACTCAACTCTATACCTATAAATGGGACAATTTACATGAAATACACAAAACACTGGAAAAACCCAAAATTTCAAAACTGAGGCAAGAAATAGTTTAATAATAAGAATAGCCTCACAAGGAAATTGAATCTGTAATTTAAAATCTTGCCATAGAGAAAACTGTGGTCCAAGTGGCTTCACTGATGAATTCTGCCAAATATATAGAGAGGAAATCATCATAACTGTATACCAACTCTTTAAAAGAATAGAACAAGAGTGAATGTTTTGCCCATTTAGTTCACAAGACCAGTATAACTCCTATACGTAAACCTGATGAGGACATTACAAGGAAATACGTACATTAACAATATCCTTCAGTAACACAGATATAGAGTTCCATGAAAATATTAAGTCAAATCTAATAATATATAAAAAAAGAATATAATATCATGATTAAGTGATATTAATCCCAGGAAACTGAAGTTGGTTTAACATTTGAAAATTAATCACCGCAACTTATTTCATTGGTAGAAAAACAAAAGGAAAACTGTATGATCATCACAAAAGATGCAAAAACAGATTCTGATGAAATTCAGTACTCATTCATGTTAAAACCCCAGCAAGCTAGAAGGAAATTTCTTCAATCTGATAAAGGATATCTATAAAAGCATACATGTATGTATGTATAAAAAACGTACATGTAACTGTATGCCTCATGTTGAAAAAGTCAATGTCTTCTGTTTAAGATCAGAAACAAATTTAAAAAAATGGGCAGACTTCTAAAGTATCTGAATTTTGAAAGTATTCCCCAAGTCTACACAGAGATCCAATGGCAAAGGGTAGAGCCTTGTCAGCACAAGGCACTTAAACATAACCTCTGACTAATCAATGGCTGACCACTAAGCTATGCTGATGCAGGGACAACCACCAGGAACCAAGCCATACTTAAAAATTAAAACATAAAAAAAAACAAAAATAAAAAAGCTGCACATGACAGTGGAAACACACTCCACAGAGTTAGTTCAGGCAAATTACTAAAATGAGTAAACAAATAAAAACAACCACAAACACCACCATCCTGTGGCAAGGGAGATCAGAATCCAGAGTTGCAACAATGTATTATTTAAAATGCCAAGTTTTCTACAAAGAAGTATTAGATATGCAAGGAAACAGAAAAATGTGACTCATACACAGGAGTAGAAAAAAAGGTCAACAGAATCCATTTCTGAGAGCACTCATATACTGGACTTAAGAGGTGAAGATGTCAAAGAAGTAATTATAAATGTTCAAGAGTTAAAGAAAACCATGTTAAGAAGAGTAAAGAAAAGTATCGTGACAATGATTCATCAGAGACTATCAAATCAGAGAGAGAAATTATATAAAAAAGAACCAAATGGAATTTCTTAAATTAAAACAATAGTAAGATACATCCTAGTTAAACCACTGAAAGCCAAAGACAGAGAGAAAACTGTGAAAGCAGCAACAGAAAAATGATTTATCATGAATAAGGAAATCATAATAATATTAACGGTTGACCTCTATCATAAACAATGAGCACCAGAAGGTAATGGGATGACAAAAACCAAGTTCTGAGAGAAATAGAACTGCCAGTAGAGAATTCTACACCAGCAAAACTAGCAGGGAAAATACATTACCAAACACATAAATGCTGAGAAACTTCACTGCTAGCAAGCCTGTTTCCTGAAAAAAAGACTAAAGGATGTTCCTTGGGCTGAAAAGAAATGACACCTCCAGAAGGAAACTCAAATCCACACAAAGAAACAAAAAGCACTGGTAATGAGATCATGCAGGTAATTAGAGAATATAAGTATTTTGTTTACTTTTCCTAACTGATTTAAAAGGTAATTGCATAAAATAATAATTTTAAATTATACTGAGGCTTATAACATATAAAGATATAATATATATGACAAATAATGGCATAAAAGGGGGTTAGGAGTGTGATAACAGATTGTAACTCAAGTCCACAGGTAGAAATGATGTGTACTGAAAGCAGTATCTGGATTAGAATAAAATATTCTATATTTTTCTTTCTTCTCTTAATTTCTTTAAAATATACAAGACTGTACAAAGTAATAATTATAGTACTGTTTTATTGCGTTTAAAATATATATAGATGTACTATATATGACAATGGCACAAAGGTAGGGGAGGAAATGAAGCTATAATGGAGTACATTAAATTGGCATTAATCTGAAATAGATCATAAGATGTACATTGTAATATCTAACATAACAATTAAGAAAATAATTTTTAAAATACTAATGAAATAATTTAAATAGTACACTAGAAAAAAAGCTAATGCACACACAGAGGTGGTAAAGGAGAAATAGAAAGAAAAAAGCTACAGACATATAGAAAACACATAGCAAAGTCACAGAAGTAAATCCAACCATACCAATAATTAGAATAAATGTAAATGAATAACACTGTAATCAAAAGGCAGAAGTTGTCACTCTGGATTAAAAAAAAAGATCAGACTATATGTTGTTCATAAGTGACACATTTTAAATTCAAAGCTATAGACTGCAAGTAAAAAGAGAAAAGATACACCACACAAACAGTGATCCTAAGGGAGGTATAGAGTTATTCTATTGTTATTAGACAAAATAAAAATTTTTTAAAAATTAACACAGGTGAAGAGAGTCATTTTATAATGATAAAAGGGTCAATTCATTATGAAGAAACAATAATTATGAATATATACACACCTAACAATAGAATCACAAAATACATTACGAAAACATTGACAAAATTGAAGGAGAAATAGACAATTCAACAATAATAGTTGGAGACTTCAATGCCCTACTCTCAAAATGGACTGAAAAAACCATCAAAGATACAGAACACTTGAACATTATCAACCAATTCCATCTAACTGGTATCTAAATAACGCTGCATCCGACAACACTGGGATGTACACTCTTCTCAAGTATAAATGGAACATTCTCCCACATAGATGCTATGCTAGACCATGGGTCAGGAAACTTTTTATACAAAGGGCCAAACAATAAATATTTTAGGCTTTGAGGACCAACTGTCTCTGTTACAAATATTCAACTCTTCCATTAGACCAGGAAAACAACCACAAATGAATGGGCATGGCTGTGTCCCAATAAAACTTCATTTGTAAAAATAGGAGGTGAGATGAATTTAGTCTGCTGTCATTTGCCAGCTCCTTGCTAAGTCATAAAACAGGTCTCAATAAATTCAAAAAGATTTAGATAATGCAAAGTATCTTTGTTCACTGACCATGATGGAATGAAATAGAAATCAACAGAACGGAATTTCAGAAGACCACAAATATTTGGAAATTAACCCACTTCCAAATAACCAATAGGTTAAAGAAAGAATCCTGAGGACAATTAGAAAATGGTCTGAGCTACATAAAAATAAAAATACTGCATACCAAAGTTTATGGGATGCAGCTAAAGCAGTAATTAGAGGGAAATTTATAACCATAAAACCTGTATTACAGAAGATCTCAAATCAAAAACATAAGCTTTCACATTAAGAAACAAGAAAATAGAAGAGCAAATTAAAGAGGGGAGGAAATCAATGACATAGAAAAGAGAAATATAAAAGTCATTGAAA
Organism: Phocoena phocoena; assembly: GCF_963924675.1. Taxonomy (NCBI): domain Eukaryota; kingdom Metazoa; phylum Chordata; class Mammalia; order Artiodactyla; family Phocoenidae; genus Phocoena; species Phocoena phocoena. The sequence continues at coordinate 156,987,038 of NC_089221.1, read as the reverse complement.
ACAAAAATTAATTATTAGAAAATATCAACAAAATTGACAAACTGTTCAATTGGACCAACCAAGAAGAAAGAACACAAAAATTACTAAAATCAGGACTTCCCTGGTGGTCCTGTAGGTAAGACTCCACGCTCCCAATGCAGAGGCCCCAGGTTCGACCCCTGGTTGGGGGACTAGATCCCACATGCATGCCACAACTAAGAGTTCACATGTGGCAACTAAGAAGCCCTCATGCCGCAACTAAAAGACCCCACACGCCACAATGAAGATCCTGCATGCCACAACTAAGACCCAGCACAGCCAAAATAAATAAATAATCTTTTTAAAAAATTACTAAAATTGGGAATGAAAGCAGAACATTAATACAGACCTTACATAAATGAAAAGGATTATAAAGGAAGTCACAAGCAACTTTACGCTACAACATTAGACAATTTAGATAACATTTTAAAATTCCTAGAACACCACAAACTACTAAACTGACTCAAGAAGAAAAGGAAAATTTGAATATACCTATTCAAGTAAAGAAATGAATTGGTAATTATATTCCACACACATAAAAAACTCAGGCCCAGTTGGCATCAGTGGTAAATTCTATTAAGATTTAAAGAAGAAATAATACCAATCCTTCACAAATTTCTCCAGAAACTACAGATGAGGGACAGTATTACCCAAACCAAATTTAGATAAACACATCACAAGAAAGAGAACTACAGACCAATAAACCTCATGACTACAGACACAAAATCCCCAACAAAGTTACCAAACCAAACCCAAAAGGACTATGTACCATGACCAAGTGGGACTTATCACAAGAACAAAAATATCTGAAATGTTTAGTATCTGAAAATCAATTAAGATACTACACTGTATTAACAGAATCAAGGACAAAAACCACATGACCATCTCAATAGATGGTGAAAATGCTTTTGATAAAACCCAATATTCATTCTTAATAAAAACACTAAATGAACCAGATATAGAAGTGAACTTCCTCAATCTGATATCAGAAACCTACAGGCAACATCAAACTTAACAGTGAAAGACTGAATGTCTTCTCCCCTAATACTGGGAACAAGTAAAGGATGTCTGCACTCACCACTTCCAGCCAACACTGTATTACAAATTCTAGATAGTACAATTAGGTAAGAAATAGAAATAAAAGGCATCAAGATTAGAAGCAAAAAAGTAAAACAATCTTTATTCACAGAAGACATGATTCTGCAGGTGGAAAATCCTACAGATCCACACAGAAGCCACTAGGACTAATAAACGAATTCAGAAAGTTGGCTGGATACAAGACAAGATCAATTGAAGGCCTTCCAATTCTAGGACTAGATAGAGTAGATACACTTCTCCCTGTTCTCCCCACTAAATACAGCTTAAAACCCTGGATATTATATATGAAACACACATAAGATTATGGAGAGTGGAGAGAAAAAGTCAGGCTGGTAGGTCTCAGGACTTCAGAAACTCTGAGGAAGCGAGTTCTCTTTTTATTTACTATATTCTGAACTGAGTCCTGAAGAAGCCAGAAACCTGGATAAACAGACAATAAATAAATAAATAAAAGAAAGCCTACTCTCCCTACCCTGTAGAAAAGGGGAAGCTGACAAGACAGAGAACTTTTAGTCAATAACAGCTCTACTCCAGCCAAACTCCCCAGAAAGAAGTGCAGCCCACTCCCATCCTCATCAGCAAACACCACATGAGGAGCCTAGACACGGACCCTCTCCTACCTGCACTGAGGGGTACTTCTTCCTAACTGGGGTAGTGTCAGAGAAGGCCATGTGAGGAGCCAGCAGTAATGAGGGAAACCTTACAGGTCAACATAGGCCAGGAGGGGGTAACAAGACAGCCCTCATTCTCCCAATCAGGGTGGTATTAGCAGAGGCCTATGGGGAAACCTGAAATTCCACCCCCAGTCAGTAGCAACAGGTGTCCTTTTCCATCCCAAGGCATAAACTAGGGCCAAGAGAAGAATCTGGACTCTCATCCCCACATGGCAGTAAGAAGAATCAGCTCCTTGCTCCCCGGGGCAATGTGTCAAAGAAAGATCTGCTAAAACAGAATATAATGTCCAGAGTTCCATAAGATAATACCCTATACAATAGAGAAAAGAGAATAGATAGATTAGTGGTGACCTGGGCTAGGGTGAGAACAGAGAGTGACAGCAAATGGGCTTGAGGCAACCTTTGGGGGTGATGGAAATGTCCTAAAATTGAACTATAGTGATGTTTGTCCAACTCTGTACATTTATTAAAAATCATTATTCATATAAAATGAGTGAATTTTGTGGTATATAAATTAGAAAGCTGTTCTAAAATATCTACACAGACACAATGGAGTAAAAAAACATCTAAAATAGGGGGAAAAAAACATTAGCCACAAAGAAACAGTAAATTCTCTTTAGCAATAACATACGCAAAGAGGACAATGGAAAAACATCTTCAAAACGTTGAGCTAAATTTGGCTCAACTGTGAAGAGCCAAATTATCATTCAGAGTGTCAGTAAAATAAAGGCATTTTCCAACATATAAAGACTGAGACAATACTACTTACTCACAGACCCCAGTGAAAACAGAATCAGACCAATTATTTCACCAAGTAGATTCCAGCAAACTGCGATCAAGTCTGCATTACTAACACGTCCTCGTTTCATTTAAAGAGACATGTGTGAACCTGTGTGCTTAACTGAACAGAACAGACTGCATTTTGGATTTGACCTCCACCTTATGCTGATATAGCATGAACCAAATTTTACTCTTGTACTGGGCAAAGGCAGATGGCTGACCACATGACTGCTATGGCCACATTTCCAAGATAAAATCTGGACACTCCAACAATAGATTTCCTAGTATCCTATGCAAAGTGCTTAGAAACCCAATGAAACGTAAATTGTAATTATATCTTCAAATCACAATTCTTGACAAACAACTGAGGTAATGGTTCTAAGACACCAAATAAATTCTTTTGTTTATTTTAGCTGTGCCTCTTTTCTCGGTTGACATACAGAATACCAAAAAGTAGGAAGTGTCTAATCCAGAATTTTAATATATGTAAATAAACTTTGTTTTCTAAAAATTCACTATGTAGTCCTTATTTTACCACAGAATGTGAGGAAGTGGTGAAGATCTGATTAAAGAATGGCATGGCTGTTGAATGAGCATTAGGGAACCAGGGCTCTTAACTCCCTCCCAAGAGGCAGCTGCAAATAAAGCCTCTGGATGCCAACCTCACTGACAAGACTTGCTCCAGTAACTCTGACGTTCTGCGCCATCCCTTGCTACTGCTCTGTAATGTGGACTTTATCTGGTATTTGTCTGACCATTCACCCAACATAGTTATATTTAAAGTGTAAAAAATGGTCACAGGAACTGTCCAGGAACCCATGATATTATATAATTTAAGGTTTACAATCCTAGACATTACTCCTTGCTAAATTATTGGATCAAAAATGTCACAACATGCTCAAAGATGGAAGCTTAAAGTTCAATAAGATACTAATTGCAACGGATTGAAACTCAAATATTTTTAAATCCAGGGATTCAAAAGGATTTTAAAAATAATAACTGAACATCTTTTGAGGATAAAGAACAAAGTCATTACCTTGAAAACTGCTAAATACAGAAAAACAGCAAACCTCCATGAAATCTGCCCCAGAATGAAATGGTACATGAAGGGCAGCATCTATTCATAAAAGCCATATAGTTAGTGGCAGCAGGGAAGATGGTGGAATAGGAAGCTGCAGGAATCTGTCCCTCCAGCAAAATGAAGGAACTGGCAGAACTGTCTGAAGCAACTATTTTGGAACTCTAGGTCAAGGAGAACATCTGCAGCATCCAGCAGTGAGTTTGATGGAGAGACCAAGAAATTTCAATCAACTTCTGCTTTCAAGCAGTAGCAACTACCAACCCCCATCCCACAAATCCATAACTGGCAGCTGTGGGACGGCCGCAAGTATTCTTAGTATGGCCTGTTGAAGCCAGGGTGGGCAATAAAGACCCTTCCTCCAAAAACTGGGACTGTGAGTCTGATTGGGGCTTCTGATTGCTGAGAGGTTGGCACAGAGTTTTCTACCACCATGAGCTGAAGTGGCTTCCCAGCCAGGAGGGAATTGAGAGAAACAAGACCTATTTACTTTTTCCTTCTTCGGAAATTCAGTGACCACACTTAACAAGGAATACACACTTTGAAAAAATAATTTGGAAAAGTCACAAAAAGTCAGTTCCAACCCTCAGCAAGCAAAACCCAGCAACCCCTGAGGCATACGAGAATTAGATTTCCAGAGTATTATCAGTTAACTTGGGCTGCCACAGACTGGGTAGCTTAAGCAACAAATATTTATTTCTTACAGTTCTGGAAGATGAAAAAGTCCAAAGTGTTCAGTCTCTACTAAGGCCTAGTAGCAGGCCAAGAACTGTTTCTCAAAAGGAAAGTAGTTATCTGCAGAGGATAGCAGGGCTTTGCTCCAAAGTCCTAAGGGTGAGCACTGTGATTCCCTATAGAGGTCTGCAAAAGGCTCCAAAGAGCACCCCTATCTGCCACTGACCCATCATATACCACTGGATCATATGGCCCAAGTGACAGAGCAGCTCTGTGGCAATCTGGACCTGTTTCAGAGCCTTCTCTTGCTCTAGGCCCTACTCAAAACTGGCAGTTTTCGAGTCACTTGGTAAATGTGCCAGAGTAACACACCCAAATGAGGAATATGTTGCTTCCAAAACACTAAGAAGCATTGTGCCTCCTTTCTGGTTGTAGGAAGCGCCAGATGCAACAACTTAACCTTCACCATAGAAGAGATACTCCAATAAGCCATACACCATTGGACTTCCAAAAATTTCACTGAAGTAGAAGGCCCTTGAATTTGTCAGATTTCCCATCCTCTGACATGCACATGTCTTATGAGTCTAGAGTATTTGCTACTTCTTACTCAGTCCAATCAGCATTAATAGCATGCTATCTTGTGGAAGAGAAAGGCATCAAGATCTTTGTGAACTATATTATGACATAGGGCTGAAAAGTTGGTATACCCTTGAAGTAGGACAGTGAAGGTGTATTGCTGGCCTTGTCAGCTGATAGAAACTGCTTCTGGTGGTCTTTACTAACAGGGATGGAAAAAAAGCATTTACCAGAGCAGGTGCTGCATACCAGGTACCAGAGGATGTGTTAATTTGCTCAAGCAGTAGTTACATCTGGAATAGCAACTGCAATTATAGTCACCACCTGGTTAAGTTTAAGATAATCCACTGTCCTGAAAGATCCATCTTTTTTCTGCACAAATAGGTGACCTGAATGGAGATGGGGTAGGACTCACTATCCATGCATCCTTCAAGTCCTTGAAGGTGGTACTAATCTCTGTAATCCCTCCAGGAATGCAAAATTGCTTTTGGTATACTATTTTTCTAGGTAGAAGCAGTTCTAGTGACTTTTACTTGGTCTTTCCCACCAGAATCTCTCTCATTCCAGAGGTCAGGGAACCAGTGTGGGGATTCTGCCAGTTACTGAGTATGTCTATTCCAATTATATACTCCAGAACTAGGAAAAATTACCATAGGATGGGTTCAGGGGCCATCTCACTGTGAGATGAACCTGAGCTAAAACTCTACTGATCACGACCTCTATAAGCCCCTAGGTGAGCCACAGTGATCTTTTGGGTCTCCTAGAATCAGTGTCAGTTTGGAGCCAGTGTCCAGTAGTCCCTGAAAAATCTGATTTCCTTTTCCCCAATGCACAGTCACCCTGGTAAAACGCCATATGTCTCTCTGGGAAAGGCTGGGAGAAAGATTAACAGTACAAAATTTGGTAGCATACTGGGGTCCTTCCACAAGGGGACCCACCTTCCCCGTCATTCAAGGGGTTCTGGGTGTGTAAACCGGGTCAAATCTAGAAATCAATTAAGGAGCCGTGACTTTTTTTTTTTAATTCAGGTTAGATGCTTGTTCACATGACCTAGAACTCTTCTGCTTAACAGATCAAGTAAGAATTGAGCAGACTGCCCAACTGTTTCTCTTCTAGGGGCACATGACCAACTAGCTAATGCCATAGGTCTCTGGGAGTCAGACTATTCTGATTGCTGCTTTGACTCTGCTGTCCATTATGGTAACCAACCCAGTTGTCTTTGGTGATTAAGTGCTACCACTTAGCTTTGCCACCTCAGGATCCAATTATCCCTGCTGCATTTAAGGATCCCAGCTCAGCAGCTTCCCAGCTCAGATCCCAGCCACTTCCCACTGTAATTTCTGGCCTACAGAGAAGAGCAACCACACAGCTCAAGGATGCTGGGGCTCCCCTTAAAAATTTATTTCTCACAGTCATGGTAAAAAGTGTGTCTTCTTGGACCCTGCCAGGATGGGTGAGGAGATCTCACATAATAAATCTATTCTACCATTCCAATCTTCCTCAGTCTTGGATCCTTCCTCTGGAGTATACCAAGGCAGTTCTGACATTTCAGACTCCATTTAGAGTAAGCCACCTTTTAGTCCACATCTCAGCCAACCAACCAAACTGTTAGAGCCTTTCTAACTCCTCGAGCCATGGTACCAAATCCAGGATCTCTGCTTAGTGAGTCCATTTCAGTAAAGTCAGCCCCATCCAACTTCATATTCCTCTCACCATCATCCCACACCCGAGATATCCATTCCCACAGGATTTCTGTCTGTATAAACTGGAAAACTCATGCAGTTCTTTCAGAGTGCAGTGCACCTCTTCATGGGCCACACTTTATGCCTCATCTTCTGGGCTGTGCTGAGACTTAACTCTAACTCTAATATACCTGGAAGCAAAGGGGGGGGTGGGGGGGGGGTCTTGAAAGAAATCTGCACCGTCTTGCAAAGCAATTATCTTGGGGGAGGCCATTACAGCTTCCTCAGGCAAAGTGTGGTTAATCGCCTCAGACAGGGGAGGAAGCGCTGCTTCTACTGGCAAAGAAGATTCATCAGAATTTAGGGGTTCTATTTTCTCAGTTTCATTAGGATCTTCCCATATGTCTACATTCCAATTTTCAGGATCCCATTTCTCCCCTATCAATACCCTCAGTTTAACAGCAGACACCATGCAAAGTTGAGATTTCAATTTACATTGTAATTTAGTCACTCACAGGATGACACTCCGGATCTGAATTTCAAAAATCTCAGTGCTGCAGCTACGGGACCTAAGGTTTTCCTTCAAGGCAGATATAGAAATGTTCAGGTCATTATGGGGCACTCTGAACTCACCCTTTCCTTTCCACACTTTGTCCAGTAGAGTTAGAGCAGCCAGCCAATCTCATTACTCATTAGTTTGACAAAAATGTTATTAGGTATCAAATACATGGTCACTCAGAGCCTTTTTAAAATATTTGATTACGAGTATCCCATAACAATTATTTTACATATCACCATTGCCACATCATCAGTGCCTTCTACACCACTTGAAATAAGAGTTATTAGTCGCTTTAAATCTAATCAGATTAGAGATTCCAAAAACCTTAGAATTCATAAAACTCACCCTTCACTCTCAGTACAGAAAGAGAAAGAGGGAGGGGGCCAGGGAGACAGAAAGGGAGACAGAGAGGGAAGGAGGGACAGAGGGACAGAGAAACAGAGAGAGAGAGAGAGAGAGAGAAGAGACCACATTTTGTGAAGACTACTGAAAACACTATAACTGCATAAATCTAGGACTGTCATGGGAAGAGAGACCAGATATTCTCAGACCACAGAGCACTGCTCTCAAACACTGTGACCACACCCCTTTTCAGCAGAACCAAAAATTTCACAGTCCACGCAGGCCTTCCCATACAAGACATAACATACCAAGACAAGGCTATCCATAACAACCCAAGAGATAAGAGAATAGGGCATCCATGAAACAATAATAGGCTGCTGTTCAAAAGGAACATTGGAAAACAAAAAATAAGTCTTGGAAATTAAAAACATGATAACAGAAATAGAAGGTAGGAAGATAAAATTCAAGAAATAAAACCAGAACAAAAGGATGAGGAGAAAGAAAAATGAGAACAATATTAGAAGATCAGTTCAGGAAGTCAGATAACAAAAAAAGGAGGAGTTCCAAAAGGAACACATTTTAAAAACTGAGGGGGAAAAATTATCAAAGAAATAATACAGGAAATTTCCCCAGCTCTGATGGACAAATTAGAGAGCTCACTTTGGGCCTACCACAATCGACTTGAAAGGACCCACGCCAAAGAGCATGATGAACCACAAGACCACTCCAGGAACATCAGTCAGCTGCTCTCTGGATAACTCACCACAGAGCTACACAGTGTGGTGCCCTGCATGCACCCTTCCTGTTCAGGTTTTCATATTTTAACTCAATGTTTTTCCTATAGTATTATTTGGCATATTAAAAAAAAATAACTTTATAGGGCTTCCCTGGTGGCGCAGTGGTTGAGGGTCCGCCTGCCGATGTAGGGGAAACGGGTTCGTGCCCCGGTCCGGGAAGATCCCACATGCCGCGGAGCGGCTGGGCCCGTGAGCCATGGCTGCTGAGCCTGCGCGTCCGGAGCCTGTGCTCCGCAGCGGGAGAGGCCACAACAGTGAGAGGCCCGCGTACCGCAAAAAAAAAAAAAAAAAGCCTTATAAATGGTATCCTGCTGTACACATCTCTTTGCAACCTGCTTTGTTTTTTTCATACTGCTTTGGGATTTATTCAAGCTGATATGTATAGATCTAACATATAACAGTTACCGTGAAAGAATTAGTCTATTTTGTGACTAAAACATAGCTTATATACCCAATCCCCCTTGAGAAGCAACTGACTGCAATCGCTCGCTACCATCCACAATCCTTTAATGAAAGTCATGTCCACACATGCTGTGCACAAGTGCCAGTTTCCCTAAGATACACATCTGAAAGAGCAAGGTCACAGTCATGGGTTCTGTGCACCTCTGGCTTCACTAGGTATTGACAATTGCTCTCCTAAGTGGCTGAACCATTTCATATTACCGACAAAAACATTAGAGTTCTTATCACCCCACATCTTAACCAACAGCTGGTGTTACCCAACTAATACATGTGTTGGTTTAATTTACCTTTCCCTAATCACTAGGGATGCTAAACTCCCTTTTCATTGGTCTTTTGGGATTTCTCATTTGTGAGACACTGTGGCAGAGACAACTAATGATCCCTAGTATCCATTTTCCTGTTCTTCCTTCCATAATGGAATACCTGAGTAATCTCTCACAACTACCCCACTTCTTTGTTCCTAGGTGTAACTATGAGATTAAGTCCTACCAGTAGGATATGAGCAGAAGTAATATGTGCAACTTTGGGGTCACCTTCTTAAAGACAAGGCTGTGTTCCCTGGCCTCCCTCTTTGTTCCCCTTTCCCACTGGCTGCGAATGAGTGATACCAGCAACTTTTGATGTAGTGATGGTTCCATGTGATAAGACAGGAGACCTTCTAGCCAACATGCAGCCAGAGGTGAAGGCCTAAAGCAGAGCTTTCTATCTGCCTGGGATAACTACCTTCCTCTGGATCATTATATGGAGGTCTAGCTTATTTCAACCACAATATTTTTGGATCTCTGTTATAGTAGCTTCTTAGCCTAAACTCCAGTCAACGGCCTTTACTAACTTTTCTGCTGAATTGCCTTTTTCTCATTTTGTCTTTAACTAGCTGGGTGTTAACCCTGTGTTGGGATATGGGTAGGTATCACAAATACTTTCTCCCAGCCTCAGGTTCATCCTTTCACTTTGTTGTTTGTCAAAAGAAGATTTACAAATCACCCAATTGTTCTCCAAAAGGATTATACCAATTGTCATTCCTAATAAGCAGTCCATGAAAATGATTATTCACTATCCTCAGTTGGTATTGTGTATTCTTACTTTTAATTGTTACTAATTTGATCATTAAAACCTAGATTTCCATTATTTTCGTGTGCATTTCTTAGATTTCCAGTGCAAATGAACATTCTTCTAAATCTCTGGTCTCTATGTCCTGTTATGTATTGAAGATATTTAATAGATGTCTCAATTTCCTACAGGAATGTTGTGTTATTCTGCGAGGGCTGACTGCTATAACAAACAACTCCTGAAATCTTAAGGGCCTAGCCCCAATAGAGGATTATTTCTTGCTCACACTGTAGTCCAATTGAGGGCTGGGGTCAGCGTTCTGCTCTGGGAAGACATTTGAGGCCCTAAACTCTGTCTAACTAATGCTTCTGTCCTAGGGCCTTCGAGTCCTGGAGGATTCCAGCAGGTAAAGGGGAAGACAGTACTAGAGACTGGGTAGCAGGGCTTTTAGAGACTAGGCCTGCAAGTGACCTACATCACTTCTGCCACAACTCAGTCATATAAACCCCAAATTGCAAGGGAGGGTGGAAAAATGTCTAGCCATGTTCCCATGAGGAAAACTCACAAAGGTCTGGTGATCTTACATCTCAACCACCATAAGCACCCCCTCTAAGAATAGGATGCAGGGCCCTGTTCCCTGTAGCTCTAGCACGATGCCCTTTACCACATAGTGCTTAGAAATAGCAACAGATGGTAACTGCAGAGTGGGGTCACTCAGAGGCAAGGGGTCTCACAAACAGCAGCCATGCAGCCCTGGTCTGAGACAGGGGGCCCACACTCAGGGCCCATCACTGAGAGGCTGCCACCTCATCCTGAGCTCTCAAGCAACCATTCCAGACATGGGGGAGAGGTTATTCCTACTAGACTCTAAGATCCCTGACTTACCTTATATGTCTTATAGTCAGTGCAGCGCTTCTCAAAGTGTGGTCTTTGAGACCCTCCAAAGGAGTCTGGGAGGTCAAAGTCACCTCATACAATACCACAACACTATTTGGCTATTTGGCTTTTTACTCTCATTCTCTCATGAGTGTAGAGTGGAGTTTCCAGAGACCATGTGACCTGTGATAATCACAGCACACTGACTGCAGAAGCAGGCATGAGAATCCAGCTGTTTTCTGCTAAGCTTTACTTTAAAGAGAGGTACAAAAATCTCAAACAGTGTCACTCTTCTCACTACACGTTTTGCTTTATAAAAGTTATTTTTCATTAAAAAAATGTTATTTATGTTACTAGGTCATGGATTTATCATTGTACTTTTTAAATAAATAATTATTTAATTTCTTAGTTTAATGGTACATATCAGTATATATAACCCACATCAACAAAAGTTCTTTGGGTCCTCAGTTTTTAAGGTGGGTGGAGTGGCCCCCAAGACTGAAGGTTTGAGAGTGGCTAGTGCAGTGGCTAAGATGGCAGCTTCTGAAGCCAAAATGCTTTGGCTCAAACCTTGCTGCTCTACAGCTATGGAAAAGAAATTAAGATAAACTACGCTAACGAACTTAGTGTGTGCGATCTTGAACAAATTACCCGGCCTCTCAGCCTCAGTTTCCCCATGGGTAAAATGAAGAAGAACACACTCTTCTTGACTTGTCTGCTGATTCAGTGAGGCAATCCCCCTTCAACACTTAAAACTGTCCTTGGCACATACCGCACACTTAGCGAACGCTGGCCCTCATTACTTGCACGCCCACAGCAGTCAGCCCAGTGTAACTGTCCACAACAGGGGCACAGCTTGTGTTTTCAGAAGGCTGAATGTGTAATAAATACGGGATGATGGAAAAGATACCATACCTCAGCCATCCAAAGGTCAGGTTATGATTACAGTGTTTGTTTACCTGTCAGCCACATCCAGGTCAGATTCCATCTTGTCCAGGCCTCTCGAGATACTGTCAAGCTGCTCGCCCTGATGGTAAAGGACTCTGGCTGTGTCTTCCAGACGCTTCTGGGTACAGGCCATCAGACCAGTCAACTCCTTCCCCTTGGTCATGGGGGAGGATGATTCCTCAACAGCAGCTCCTGACTGGGACAACAACATCTCTCTCCAGAAATGCTCGATGATGCTGAAAACGACATTTCGACTAGGCTGCAAGGAACTGAACCAGTGCTTGTTGTGGTCCTTTTCCAGGATGGTAATAGAACTGAAGATAAAATAAGAAGCTTCTTTCTTGATCTCAATTATACTAGAAAGAGGAAAGTTGACAAGAATTTCTCTAGTTTTATCAGTCATAAATTTTAGTGAGAGAGAAGTTAATGAAAGTTTGCCAGGGACCCATTGCTTCTCAAGTTCTAAATAATAGGAGCATGGCCAGGTGTGGACGCAGACGTCTCTGCTCATCTGGTTCCTAGGTCGGTTTGTACTACGGCCAAGGTCACTCTGCCTCTGAAGGAGAGGGGGACAAATTAGTGGATAGATGAGCCTAAAATAGGACATCACACTTGAACTAGAGATACTAGGACACTGACAGCAAGGATATGGTCTGGATTCCAAGCACACTGGAGACTCCAGCACATGGCCAAGTTCTCACCTAGCAAGGACTCTCACACCACCTGTGATAGGCAGGATGAAGACCTTGCCCTACTCAGCAGAGAGGTAAGGGCTGGGGCCAGACTTGTGCTTGACCCAAAGCATCAAGGTCCCCAGGGGCTCTTCACTCACTAGAGCACCCACATTGGGACCAGGGTCCACAGCTGATGTGACCAAAAGAAGAAAATCACTGGAAAAGACCACCCAAGGATTCTTCATAGGAACACCATCAGCTGTGATGACCCCTATCAACTACATACTCTACAAAGTTTCCAAACTAACATTCTCCTTTTGAAATTTTTATAAATTTATTTAGTTTCATATAGAAAATAATCTTACAGACAACCTTTTCCATTCTTGTAATCCCAACTAACTTTATAGGGTTCTACATAATTATATAATTATATGTATATATTTTATATACAGTTATACATAACAAAGGTGTACTATTCACCATTTGCACTTATCAATGCTTTTTTTTTTTTTTTTTGACACGCTGCACGGCTTGTGTGATCTTAGTTCCCTGACCAGGGACTGAACCCAGGCCCTCGGCAGTGAGAGTGTGGAGTCCTAACCACTGGACTGCCATGGAATTCCCTATGGATGCATTTTAAAGTCATGAATCACAGATTTGAAACAACCATTGTAGAACACTTAGTCCAACCATCTCACTGTACAGATAAAGAATATAAGGCCAAGAAAAGATGAGGACTTTGTACAAGGTCAAACCACAAGTTCATGACATTAACATGGCTAGAACTAGGCAGGGTAATGCCTAGTCCAGTGCTCTTCCAATTAGAGGTCCACCTGTAATATGGCGTTTCTTCTTTCCTTTCTCCTCCTTCTTTCCTTCTTTCTTTCCTTCCTTCCCTCCTTCCTCAAATCCTCGTTCTCTCTCTCTTGCATGCACGCACGCACGCACACACGCGTGCGCACACACACGAGTTTAATTATGACATGATTTCACTTATAAAAACAGGAGAAGACATAATATTATCCCTAAAAATGTTGAAACGTGTGGACTTTCACAGAATGGGTACAGGGATTCTCTGCATTTGGTTAACAAGTTTTAAGCCCCCACCATGCCATGCTGGGCTGCAAGTACAAAAGAAACAACAATGACATAGTCCTTGGCTCATGGAGCTTAGAGTCCACTGGAATTCTATAAACTTCCTCACTGAGTTATATTCTAAAGACTCAGACTCTTCCATATAATTACTGTACTAGATGCCACATCAAGCAGCACAAGCCTGGACAGCAAAAGAAAAAGGCAGTACCTACACCTGAAGAACCTGAATTGAATTGAGATTCCTAATTATGAAGAAACAAAGTGATTTGAGATTAGGCAATGTATCATCAAATATGAAATATGTTAATGTAAACAAAACCCCAAAGCTCATAGGGTTGTAGGCATGATACGGAATGTGAGGAAGTCTTAAGTGGACTACAGTGGCAGTCTAATTGGTCTCCTGCCTTTGGTACTCCAAAATACCCGCCCCGCACTGCCACTGCAATCTTCTTTCCAGAGTAAGAGAGGCCCCATCCAGCCCTCGGCCTCTCCCACCCTCTCTCTCCCTTGTGGGGCTGTACGGAACTTATGCACACTTACTGTACCTGTTAAATGGTAGGATGACCACTTGTTATTTGACTGCAAGCTCTCAAAGGGCAATGACCATATTTTATTCATAATCCTAACTCAGGAAACACTTCGTGACTGAATAAATGGAACAGACACTCGTGGTTTATGGTATCTGTCCATCTGTGACTCTCAGCATAGCTGAGGTCAATGCTCAGGCTAGTCTCATCCTACTGCTTAATTAAATACTGCACATACAAGGTATGGACATTATGGAGGCAATTCTTCACGGTGCTTCTCCTCATTTTATGTCAAAAACTGACATAAAATTTTATGTACCAAAAACTGTCCCAGGCTATCTTCCTTGTAACTGTGGACAGTGTCTCCCTCCTGGTTGAAAGAAGATCTGTTTCCTGACCAGGATAATAGGTCAGTGTCCCCTTGGAGGCAAGTGTTGGGCAGATTTGCTAGCAGCCCCCTCATAAGCTGTGACACAAACCCATGGTATATGCAGCATCCACCTGTGCCCTCAGAATGTAGGGGGCAAGGGGAACAGATGCACACATGATTCCTGCTGTGCCATGCATAACAGGCCCTTTCTGCCAGAGGGCCTCCTCTTTTCTGCCACATCTACAAAACTATGGCAGGCTCACTCTTCAACCCGCAATAAAGTCTCAGACCCTTCACAATCCCCAACAGTGAGGTGCAACACAAAGATCATTCTACTTTGGGTATGGGTTCTTCATATGAGAATCTCTATTAAGCTAAATATTTAGGAAGCAAACTTTACAAATCGACTCTATCGATTCATAACACCCTAGGATGTTTTTATTTGACTTATGGGAATTAAAACTTTCCCCAAACTTTAATTCATTTTAAAAATAAGTACAGGAAAAGTTCAGTAACAGGAGTCAGAATGGTGGTTATAACTGGGGAGAAAGGAGGCCTTGACTCTGTATGCTGGTAATGTGCTATTTCTTGCCCTGGGTGTATTAATTTTCTGATAATTCAGGATTTGTGCATTTTCAGTTCTTATGATTTGTTCACTTTTCTTCATTAATACTTCAATGAAGGATTTACTAAATATTTAGTAATAATATAAAATTTTATTAAAAATTAATAATAAATGTACATATGAAAGATATACCAAAACTAAATTTCAGCTGGGCATTACAATTTCAAAAACATCTGAAATCACTGCCTTAGGTAGCAGCACAGCTGGAAGACTACAGCACAAACCTTTGGACAATGGCAGGTATTCCCACTCATCTGTGTGTGACCCCTGGCTACTCAGCCCCACTGCCTCCACTTCCTGATCTGTCAATGGGATAATAATTGTACCTATCCCACACTGCAGCTGTAAGGCTTAACTGAACTGATAATGTGAAAGGTGCTTAGAAGAGTACCTGGCACCTAATATATGCTATAGGTGTTATTACAATCATTGTGAATACTACAAAGTATCTACAGAACTAACTCAGCTCATCTATTAGGAATGTGAAGAGTCTACTCTTGATTCCATTTCTTTAACGACTGCTAAAACATCACCATACCCAGAATCTGTTATTTGGTCTCATTAGTTTTCACCACCTGATCAGAGTTGGCTATCGACAGCACCTGGCCACAAAAACAAACATGACAGTGAAAAGGAGGAGAAAGAAAGAAGGAAGAATGTGCCTAGTGTACACAAAATTAAAGTGCCAAACAACTTGATTCCATTATAAGAGAAATAAATTTAACTCCTATGTTAATCAGATTGAAGTACTTCCCAAGTACACTCTAGAACTTCTCTTAATCACAGTAGCAAGGGCTGACCCAAACTTCCCAGATATGCGTATGTGCCAATCAACCCCTGTTACTCAGTACTACAAATCAGTCCAGTCTACCAGCTCTGCTAATTACTAATACCTGAAATTAGGACAAACCTAAAAGAAAGCTGCCATATTAAGCATGAGAATGTTGTCATCACGACAAAATGATGTCAGGGCTGGAGGGACCACAGAGATCATCTCCAACTCACTTCATTCAACAAATGAATGAGCACAACTCTATCATGGCAGAAGCTCTAAAAGTCCACTGATAGCTTGGCTCTTTCAGGAGTATTAGCATCTTCAAGTGTTTTCTCCGAGTGTCAATTCTGAAAAAGCAATAGCCTCAGGACCTACATATTTAAGGTAGCCTCAGGACCTACATATTTAAGGAGATACAATACAGTGCAGGGACCAGAGGGTACAGGGCTAAGGAGACAGAACATATACAGTTAAAGATAAGCAACAATTAGACTGCAGGTACTTGCACCGAACTGCAAAAACAGTAAGTGGTAAAGAACATTGTAGAAGAGACTACTGCAGATTAAGACTATAAGGAAGGCAAGCCTCCTACTTGAAGAATGTAGCAGGGCTGGAGCAGGAAGAAGCAGAGACTTTCCACTCTCAGGTCTGGTGCCACCTTCTTGTGCGTCAGTAGGAATGACCATTCTGAGTCACAGAGGAGCCTGAGGCTTATGGGGTCAGAAACTTCCCCAAGGAGACACAAACCCAAGAATCCATCTTCTTAGGCAACATGATGATGAATGCCAGACCAAGGGGAATCTCAACACTACAAACAAACAATCTCATACTCCCAACTCAGCAGGGCTCTGTAAAGGATCCAGGAAACCCATGCTCTTATGTCGCTGGAAAGCTAACAAAGATCTCAGGTGTTTAAAACTCCTGACCTCCTGTACAGAAGACTGGTGTCTTCTTTAGGGGCTTTATCTGTGAGCTCCCTGCACACAGTGGGACTGTGTGGAAGCTCCCTGCGTGGGGCAGAGCAGCTGGGAGGGTGCATTTCCTCTTTAACAATGGTTCACTCTGGACAAAAGGAACTGTAAAGCCAAAGTGTCTTCATCAGACCTTTCTCCCTAATAAGAAGGACACTCACCTGAGCACTCTGAAACAGACATAAAACAGACTACAGAGTGTCGCTGGACTAGGGATTCTCACAGGACAGGGAAGCAAGGATGTGTAGACCTTCAGCTTTTATGACTCACACACCTACAGTTCCCCATGAGCTGTGAGGTCCCCGGCGAGCCACTGGCACAACCTGCTAGCGCTGTCCTGCCATGAGGCCACTCGGCAGTTATTCAGATGTGAATAATAGAAAAGTTTTTACTCTCAGCATTAGGGACTACTAACCCCATCAACCATGGTTTTCAGTGTTTCCACGTCCAAAACAAATGTCAGAGGCAAGGTACCTCTGGCCTCAGTCACTGCAATGTGCTCACAGCTCGGGTCAGCCCCTGAAACCAGCTAGACTCTGGTCCTCCTGGCTGAAAAGAGCCTCCTGCCACTTGGCCACCCCCTGTCTGCCATAAACCACCCCCAAGAGAGTCGAGGAGGGGCCATATCTTGTTTACCGCTATTCCCCATACTTTGAGACATTGATTTAGCATGAAAATTGAATTTATATTAACAATTGCCTGACCCGAGCTGTCATTCCTGAGTGTGTACTCTGAGAGGTATTCCCTAAGCACTGAGTGAGATTATGCACAAATTCCCCAAAGAATTACTGAGTCTGGCATTGCAGCATCCAAGGAACCATGCTGTATTTCCAACTCCAGCTCTGCCACAAACTTTATGACTGTGGAAAAGCTATTTCATCTTCTGGGCCTCTGTTTAACCATGAAAATAACTAAAAGACCTAAGGACAATATCAGCTCTAAATTATTCTAAAA
The DNA here is from genome assembly GCF_963924675.1 of Phocoena phocoena. NCBI lineage: Eukaryota > Metazoa > Chordata > Mammalia > Artiodactyla > Phocoenidae > Phocoena > Phocoena phocoena. The sequence continues at coordinate 156,969,432 of NC_089221.1, read as the reverse complement.
TTCAAAAAGAGAGAAAAGTTAGAGGAAAGAAAATTTAAGAGAAGAACGAAAACACTTCTCATGATTGTACTAATACAAGAAATATGAGAAAAGTACTCAGGTTTGACAAATACCAAGGAAAAAGCAAAAGGAAAAACCTGTGGCCACAACTTTTCCTACCACAGATTTCCATGGCAGCTTTCCCAACAGACCAAAATAAATGAGGATTAAGTGGAAGGGCCAAAGTGAGAACAACATTCCCGTGTGCATTAGAATGACCCCACCCACACCCTCCCTCTCCCTCAGCTGAGGACTCTGATACCACACCTGTTCCTGGGTATCCTGCCTTTCCTCTGGTCTCCGTGCACAGTTTGCGGGAAGCAGTGTCCCCGCACCCTCCCTCAAAGACCAGATTCTAGTCTGGTCTCCATCCCTTCAACACTAGGAAAGGGCATACTTTTTTTTCCCCTAAGGGCCAGGTAGTAAATATTTTAGGCTTTGTGAGCACATGGTCTCCCTTTAACTATTCTGCCATTGTAGAGTAGAAGCAGCCAGCGACAATACAGAAACAAAGGGGTGTGACTGTTCCAATAAAACTTCACTTATAAAACAGGTGGCAGCCAGAATTGGCCCATGGGCCATAGTTTACCAACCCGTCCTAGATCATCTCATCAGTTTACACTCATGCTCTAAGACCATCTTAAAACAGACACCCTCCCCACATCCCCGCAGTCCTCTCCACTTACTCCTCCTCCAAGAGACTCCAAATGCTTCCCTGTGCTTGCCCCCCAGCCACCAGCCAGGAATCTCCCCCTCCAGACAGGCTCCTGTCCCCGCCACTCACTGACACTTCTCTGTCCAGGCCTCCAGGTGGCCAAATCCAATGCCCACATCTGTTCTAACCTCTGTCCAACACACCTGCCCATCTCCTGAGACACATCACGTCTTGGTTGCCTGGATACCATGCTCCCCTGGTCTCCCACCCCCTGGGGCCTGTCTTCAGTCTCCTCTGCTGATTCTTCCTCTTCCACCTGACTGCTAAATGCTGGAATGACCAGGTCACAACCTTGATCCTCTTAATCAATACTCTCTAAGTGAGTCAACACAGTTTCACAGCATTAAATATCACCTTCCAGCTGTTGCCTGGCCTGCCAAACTTTCCTCTCCAGCCCAGACTCTCTGAGACTTGAGTATTGCCTGGGCATCTCCACATGACCATCTAACAGGCATCTGGAATTTGGCAAGCCCCTCCTTCTGCTCCTGCATTTCAGTGAAGGCACTGCCAGGTGAGTTCTCCTGGATCCCCTCTTCCTCATCCCTCTCAGTCTGTCATCAAGTTTTGGCACTTGTATCTCACATCTGCCGTCTGCACCGCCCCCCATCCCCACAGTCACACGACTATGCAACACTGTCATTACTCTCCTGGACAACTTCCCACCTGACCTCCTTGTTTCACTCTGCCTCCCACTACCCGTTCTCTAGCCAGCAGCCAATATGACAGTCATAAAACAAAATTAGAAAACATCATTCTTCTGAAACCCTTCCCCATGTACCTCGAGTAAAGTCCAAAGTCGCCACCCAAGTCATGTAGGCTTTACTAACTACAGCCTCACCGACCAGCCCGTACCCTCTCTGCTCTGCTCTGTTCCTGTCTCAGGCTCCCCACCTGCTGCTCCTGGGACTCTGAACAGCCAACTCTACCTCACTCTCCAGGTCTCTGCTCCAGTGGCATCCTTGCCCCTTCACCAACCACAGCACTCACCAACCACAGTACTCACCATAATTCCAAAAAGCCTGTGAATGTGCTTACATGTTGACCAACTCAGTCAAAACAATGGAGAAGGCAAACATTACAAGGAGGGTGCCTTGTGCACAATGCTGGTGCACCATAGGAACCCATTAAATATGTGTTGAGTGAACCACAAATCATATGATGTGAAAACATTAAGTGTGTCCACTGTGGACAGTTCTCTTCCATCTATCTGCTGAACTAGGTCTTCACTCTATGCTAAGTTCACAGAGTCCTTATTTGGTCCTCACCTCCTGTAAACTGGAACCCACATCTTCCAGTGAAAACACAACATGCCTGCTGAATTAGGGAGAAGAGGTCATGGCAAGGTACCTCAAGAGTCTTTGAGACTAATCCACACAGTGATGCTCCTGGGGAAGAAATGAATGGTCACAGGGACTGAACTTATTAACACACTGCAATTAGTATAATGGATCTCTCTTAGCACTTCCATCAGACCTGTGTCCTGGAGTAGACTCAGTATCAAGTAAACATCCTATTTTTAGTTAATTTCCAAAGTAACAGACCAAGCAACATTTTATGCACCTTCCAGTAACTCCTGACCACAAGAAGGCTTTGAGTCAGAACACTGGGAGCAGTGTCTCCAGGCATCAGTGGCCAGTCTTTTCCATTACCTTCACCTCCTGCTCCTCAGAGGCTCTCACTTTCAACCGGAGAGGTTTGCGGGTGTTCGTTTCATTGCAATAACACAGCCTATTCACATGGTACGCGCTATCTTTCTAACCTCTCAGAGCAGACAACTAGGATTTTATGTTATTCCCACTGCATCTCCTACAAAATGCTAACTTTTAAACTCCACTCCTGCCATTTTTCTTTCTGGCCCTCTGTGGGGTGTGTCACTGAGATGTGACAAGGCTTAGAGCAGTACCCTGCTCCCAGATTCTGAGTCAGGTCTGGGTGGGGCCCAAGAATGTGCATTTCCCACCAGTTCCCAGGTGATGCCAGGGCTGCCGTCTAGTGGCCTTGGAGGGACACAGACCTGTGTTCCAGTCCCCTGTTCTCACTAGTTATGTCAGGGCCTCATGTGTACAGTTGTGATAATACTGTCAACACCAGCGAGCCATCATGTGAACTAGGGCAAATACAGGACAAAATGCCTGGCCCAGGGCAAATGCTCAAGAAAGGAGACCCTCTTTCCTACCCTGAGTTACTGGTTTAGTTGCCCCAACAATCCTGGGGAGCATGTGGACCTGCTGGCCTAAAGCGTCCCCTTTCTTATGAAACTTAGTCTCAACCACAGAGCTTCAGAAGCTAGAATCCTGGGATTCTTCCCAGGCAATGTCTATCTGAATTTCATATTTCCCCTGTGAGGCAAGCTTTGAGCCATATTTCCCAGTTCTTTAGACAATTATGAACATTCTGCTTCCCACACTTTTTCTATTTGCCTTCCATGATCTGTACTCACCACAACTAAAACCAAATAATTAAGGAACATCTGGTCAATATGTGGCAAGAAATTGACATTTGTTAATGTTTTTTAAAAAGTTAAAAGCAGCAAAAGCTTATATATATAAACTTACATACATATAAAATAGAAAGAAAGACTGTGTCTTTGTGTGTGTGTGTGTGTGTGCGTGTGTGTGTGTGTGTACAGGGAGGGACAAAGAGAAAAAAAATGAATGAATGAGTGCATGCCTGGAAGGATAACTCTATTTCAAGAAACAAAAACTGCTCATCTCTGGATGGAATTAAGGGTGACTCTTTTTCTCCATTTTAACTTCCCAGTGCATTCTAACTTTCTGCCCAACACTGGCCCAATGAAGAATTCCACAGCTTGACCATGTGAGGTACAATGAGACAGACTGGGAAGGGAGCACAGTGCACACAGAATCACACAACCCCTCACACTGCTCTGCTTGCAACGAACTCTCCACTCCAACATCTTGCCCATGTTCTCAGCTCCCACTTTAGACCCCTCCTATACCTGGACTTCAGGCTCTCCCTAACTCACTTTTTCCTAGTCCTCCCCTTCTCTGCCTTTCCCCACTTCTGGTCCTTGCTGTTCACCTTCTGCATAAGCTTCATAACCCTTGGAAAGAGTCCCCCCTCAAGCCCCGCTCCAAAGCTCAGAGCCCTCATATCCCCAGAATCTCACTTATGCCATCTATAAGGGTAAATAAGATTACATCTTCACTGTTTAACAAAGGGGAAGAAGTTGCCCCTTCCCTGCCCTTCGAGTGTTTCCTTTCGTCAGGAATGAAACAAACTCAGTGTTCAGATTTTACACGGCACAGTCACCACCTGCTGACTCAGAGCAGTAAACACGGACCTCCAGAACTGAGGCAGGAGTCTCTCATCAGCTGCAGACTACACTGGTGCATCTATTTTTCCCTCAAGGAGATGAGAGAGGTCTTAACAGTTCATTCTTCTACTTCCTTGTGTATAAAATGTGTGACGTTCTGCCCAGCTCTGTACTCTCTTGAAGATGCCTTACATGCATGTAATCTGCTCATACAGTAATGAAACTGCTTTCTTCCTTTCCATATTGATATGGGTAGGAAGGACATCTATTTCTCCAACACGCTGAGGCCCTGATGTGTCACCCCCACCCAAGTTCCTCTTTGATGTCCCCCATTTCAGGTCTGCTGGTGTGCACAGCCTCATATCCCCACCCTTGATGCCCCCACACCTTCACTTCAGACCCACCCTATTCCCCCAGCATCCCCTCCGGGTCCCCACCATCGCCCTAGTCCCCCAGCATGCCTCCAGGTCCCCACCATGCCCTTCAGGTCCCACCATCCTCTCCTAGTCCACAGCATTTCCTCCGGGTCCACAGCATTTCCTCCGGGTCCCCAGCATCGCCCTAGGCCCTCAGAACCTCCCTAGTCTCCCAGCATTCCCACCAGGTCCCACCATCACCGGCAAGTTGCAGCATTCCTTCCAAGTCCTCATCAGCCCCCTAGGCCTCCATCATCGCCCTAGTCCCCCAGCATCCCCTCCAGGTTCCCAGCATCCCCTTAGACACTCAGCATCCCTCAGAACACTACCTTTGGCCCTTGTGCCTCTCTGGTAGCCCAGCCCACATCCCACCACCTTCCGTAGTCCTTGGAGCATTGGAAAGAGGAGGAGTCCTCACTTCGGCGGTAGCGTTAGGAGGGACCCTGACGGAAGAGCACAAGCCCAGCTGCAGACTGGAGCCACGCCTTACCTGAGTCGCGGGGGAGGCGCGAAGTCGACAAGACTGGAGGCCGACACCGCTCAACAATCTCTGAAGCCGCGGGGGGCGGGGGAACCCGGAGCTGGGAGGACTGTGCTGTGGGCCGCTCCTGTGCCTGCGCCGGGTGAGGGCCGCAGAATGCCGCGAGCATGCGCCCAAGAACTGGCTCGCCGTGTTTCAGGCTCGGCCAGGAACTTAGACCGCGGGCTCTAGGTTCCGGTCGAGTGCTCCGGGACGACCGCGGCCTATGAGTGTCTGTACCTCGCCGCTTTCGCTCTAGCCGGCGCGGGGCTGTGAGCCGCGGGTGCTCAGAGCGTGTGCTCCGGAAGCAGGTTTAACAAATACTTCCTTTTTCACCTCCCTGTTTAAAGAGCAGAGAAGTGGGAATCCGGAAGCCGGATTCTGGGCCTCCAGGAGCACTCCGTCCCCAGCAGCTCCTCCGACTCCGCGCAGCCTCTGTGACCGCCCCGCAGCCCTCCTTGTGCCCTGCAGCTCCTCCGACTCCCCCCCCCCGAGCCCCGCCCTGTTCCCGGCAGCCCTCCAGATCCCCCCGGCAGACTCCCACCCCACGCACCCCGCACGCCAGGGACGCCGAACCTGGCCCGGGATGGACAGGGAGGCGCGCGTGTTCGCCGAGAGCCACTTCCGAAGCCTCGAGGGGTGTCTCCCCCGCAGGGTCTGCCCGAAACTGGACCGCGTGGACTTCATCGAGAAGCCGGACTCCTTTTCCTACGCCGACTTTTTCAAGGGTTACCTGCTCCCTAACTTACCCTGTGTTTTCTCCAGCGCCTTCACCGAGGGCTGGGGCAGCAGGAGGCTCTGGGTGACACCCAGCGGAAAGCCCAACTTCGATTATCTGCTTCAGAACTATGGTAAGGACTGAGCGCGAGTGACCCGGGCAAGAACAGCATGGAGTGCAAACACAGGACTAGACTCTTAGGTCGGACTGTGAGGGAGGGCGCAAATGAGGACAGCCACAGAGGGCTTGAGGGAGGCAAGGCATGAGTCACTCCCCAGAAGAATTCACCTGGAGACCGTGTAGCAATGAGTTGGAGGGCAGACAGGGTCAGGGAGGATTGACAGGCTGGAGGACTCTCAGAATCTTGTCCCTGACCCTTTCCTTTCAGGAGACGTGGTTGTACCTGTTGCAAATTGTGGGGTCCGGGAATACAACTCCAACCCCAAAGAACACATGACCCTCAGAGACTACATCAGCTACTGGAAAGAGTACATTCAGGGAAACTACTCCTCTTCACGGGGCTGTCTCTATCTCAAAGACTGGCATCTGTGCAGGTAAAGGAGCCTGGAGCACTGGCCACAGCACTGTTTTTCAGTTCTGAGTGAGCCCTGGCTGCACACGGAGGAACTCATCTTTTCCCCAGTTCGGAATTTAACCCATTTTCCTCGGCCTGGTTGGAAGTGTCATTCTCTCCAATCATGGCCATCTCACCATGCCTGCACAGGCTTGGTTGCTATGGGGAATGTGGGCCTGGCAGAGGCACAGATGGGCTATGGTTACCCACCTCTTCTTTGTCACATTTGCCCAGAACCATGCTTGTCAGCTTCACCTCCATCTAACTGGCAGCATCCAGCCTTTGCCTGTCCTCTCAGATGGCCCTGGGACCAGCCTCCCCTGTCCAGACCTACTTCTCCAAGTCAGGCCTGTTATCATCCACTTTGGCTGTTGCCAGTCTCCAGACTAGCTGCCCCGCCTCAAGTCCTGCACCCCACTGCTAAAGTCCAAGTGAGCTTTCAAGCAGGACTGTGCCCCACCCATTTAAAATCTCCATCACTAACAAGCAATGCCAACTCTTTAACAAGGCCTTCCGAGATCTGTTGCCACTCACCATATGCTTCTTCCACCTGGGGAGCTCAAAGGATGTGCTCTGAGAAACGCCTCGCTCTTGAAGGCAGCCCCACCCCTTCTGCTGGCCTTCCCACTCTCTGAGGTGGTCCTTAGGTTTTGTAGCCATTTCCCCTGCCAGGGGTGTGCTTTTCACAAGCAGAGAGGAGGTCCTAGTCAGACCCCCGCCATCTAGCACAGGGCCCTGGCACAGATCAGGTGTTCATTTAATGAATGAGTGAACAGTGGAATTCTTGTTTTGCTGATGCAGGAACTAAGACTCAAAAAAAAAAAAAAAAAAATTCAGGCCCTTGTGATTCCCAAGAGCAATCCAAGAGTACATGAAGTTTGCTCAAAGTTTGCCCTTGGTACTGTCTGCCACACAGCTTCTTACTTGTCAGAGAGACCTGGCCCGGCAGATAGTCACTAAGATGCAACCAGACTCTGGTCCTAGACTTCACGGACTCATATTCCAACAGCACAGATGGACTCATAGATTCAGACACTCGTGCACTGTGAATTTGTGCTTCAGATAAGCAGCGAGTAGTTTTTTGGGTATAAGTATGTCCCAGGTATTACAAGGGGCATACTTATTCTAGAAACTTGTTCACTGTTTATTTGAAATTCAGTCTTGAGGAAGTGTCTTGCGTTTTCCTTGGCAACCCACAAATAAAAAGAACAAAGGAAGGCCTGGATCAGGCACGCAGGGGTAGCCACAGGGGAGGTGATATCTGAGCAGGGTTTTGAACGATAAGCAGGAGTCTGTCACTGTACAAAGGCATGGCAGCGGAGGGACCTGCATGGTGTTTTGGGGAACTACTGGTGGTTTGGTACTACTAAGGCTCTCCCCTGTCATGGCCTCTGACCGAGAGTGTTGTGTGACCATGTTGCTGGTAGAACTGCACTCTCCCTTGGGCTGGTTTAGAATGCTCCTCTGTTTGGGAGCCCATTGGTTGGGTTGTGGGGATGGATCCAGGGAAATGAGGGGTTGAAAAGGACCTCCGTGTACCTGGGCTGTCCTCATGCCTGGGCCTGTGGCTTTGAATCTGCTCGGCAGAATCAAGGTCACTGGTGTGGTTAAAAAAGTGGAGGAGGCCCCCAAATTCGGGAAACCAGCATGATGCAGATGATGTATTTAAACCCCAGCTCAGCCCGAAGCTGAAATCCTGGAATGGGTGTGGGAGTGGCCAGGAACATCTAGGTCACTGCCTGTACAAGTTGTGTAGGCTGTGTCACAGCACCCCCAAAGCCATTTCATCTGCTTACAATTCTGGTTCAGTCATTTGGGCAGGGATCAGCTAGGGCTACTTGGGGCTGTGGTCATCTGGTGACTGGACTATGGCTGGGTGGTCTGAGGTGGCCCCACTTCTGGTGGTTGGTGCTGACTCCAGAAGGCAGGTCAGGGTCATTCACATAATTTCAAAGCTCTCATGATATTTCATGCACTCAGGACGTGGGTGCTGGGAGGTTGGCTTGTAGCCACTTCTGCTGTAGCTTCATGCCGCTTTCTAAAGGGACTCCTCAGCAGAGGGCGTGTTCACCCTGCCCATATACTTCTCATCTGACTGGCTCAACGAGTACTGGGATGCCCTGGACGTGGATGACTACCGCTTCATCTACATGGGGCCCACCGGCACCTGGTAACCGCCTGTCTGCTCCCACCCACCATCCTACACCCCATCCCTGGTCACTCTCCTGAACCTTCCTGCTGGTGTGTCAGCTCTTGCCCAGAGCCTCTCAGAGATTCCTGTTAGCCAGGTAATGGAGTCGGCTGCCAGGTCTGGCATTTCTAAGCCCACTTACCTCTTTCGTCTGTGGAAAGAGCTCATGCACCTCCTGTGTGATGTTCTGGGGTGGGGGAGGTTTGGCCCTCCCACCTGGCTCACAGACCAGGTGTGAGAGCTGGGGACCACTGAGCCTGGTCAGTCTACTCAGAAGAAGCAAAGCCCACATCCAAGCCACACAGCACCAACAGAAGGTCTCGCACAGGTCGCCGTTCCATGCTGACATTTTCCGCTCCTTCAGCTGGTCCGTCAACATCTGCGGGAGGAAAAAGTGGATCTTCTTCCCACCGGGGCAAGAAGAAGCCCTGCGGGATTGCCACGGTAGCCTGCCCTACGACGTGACCTCCCCCACACTCCTGGATAGCCGCCTACACCCCATGCGAGATCACTGTAGCCCACCACTGGAGGTCACACAGGAGGCAGGCGAGATGGTGTTTGTGCCCAGTGGGTGGCACCATCAAGTCCACAACCTGGTATGCTGGGTATTCCCTACCCCATGTGCTGTGGCCCAGATGGGTCAGGGAGACAGGCCACAGGGCTCCACTGAGCTGACTCTTACCCCTGTTCACCTGTGCCCCTTGGCCTGCTCAGCAGCTCTTCTTGCCCTCGGCACCTTCCTAAATGCGTTCCTGCAGAGCGAGGGCCGAGCCCACCCGCCCTGATCCCATAGAGTGGGCAGGCTGTCCCTCTGGGAGAGCCTGGGTATGGGATGGGGCAGGCCATGGGCAAGGCTGGTACTGCATGTGGCTATATTGGTTCCCTGCACGCAGCGCTGCTGAGGGCCCCCAGCCTCTTTCCCTTCCTCCCATGTTGCTTTCCTGGGCAACAGTGGGCAAGGGGTCCACACACTGTGGTGTCCCAGCCCTTACGGAGCCCCATTCTGGGCTAATTGTGGATTCAAATGATCCCAGCTCCCTCTTCTCTGCTGGCTCCCATTGGGAGATGGAAGCAGCTCCTCCCAGCTGAGGAAAGCTGAGAGGACCTCAGGACGGGGAGGGGACGGTGCCCCCTGTGGGCTCACGGGGACAGCCTGTGCCCTACCCCTTCCAGGAGGACACCATCTCCATCAACCACAACTGGGTCAACGGCTGTAACCTGGCCAACATGTGGCACTTCCTGCAGCAGGAGCTCTGTGCCGTGCAGCAGGAGATCATTGAGTGGAGGGACAGCATGCCCGACTGGCACCACCACTGCCAGGTGGGACAACTGGTCTGAGCAGGAGGGGGGCACAGGATGAGGCTCACCAGGGCTATCTATAGTGGGAGGATTGGTAGGGGGCTCACCTGAACCAGGACCACAGTCAAGGGCAAGAGGGTGCTCACCTGGCCCAGGGCGTCAGTGGGGGGAGGGTATGGAAAAGCCCCAGGACAGCCTGCAGTCTTAAGGGAGGGTGTGGTCTCTAAGGTCAGATCTGTAGTCTTGGGGGCCTGGTGGCAACCAGGCCTGCCTATTTGAGTGAGGGTTCTGGGGCTTCCAGGCTGCAGGACTCAGACCCATTTGATCACTGGCTGTCCCCCAGGTGTCTCCATCCTCGAGGACTGGACTGTGTCTCAGGGCCCTTTGTAGCCTAGACTCGATGCAGGGTCAGCAGAACTTGCCTAGAGCTGTGAGTGAGCAGCAGCTCACTGGTTGTTCTTTCTGGCCCAGGTCATCATGAAGTCCTGCTCCGGGATTAATTTCGAGGAATTTTATCACTTCCTCAAGGTCGTTGCTGAAAGGAGGCTTCTCCTCCTGGCGAAGGGGATGGGTCCTGGCAAGGTGGAGGGCGGCAAGGGCACCAGACTGGGCCCCCAGCAGGCCGCTTTTGACATTTGCCGCATAGCTGAGGTGCTGGAGTCCGTGGTGGCCCACCCTGACTTCCAGAGAGTGGACACCAGTGCATTCTCACCACGGCCAGAGGAGCTCCTACAGCAGCTGGAGGAGGCTGTGGCCGCCACCACATCCCTTTAGTGCATGCTACAAGGATCGGGTGCAGCACATCCTTGGGGGACCCTCGAGGCACCAGTGTGGAAGGCAGTCACCCTGTGCAAGGGTCCCTTCTGGAAATAAAGCTCTGTCCTCCTTTGTGGCCTGGGATGTGTCACCTCCCTGTTGAACTGTCACCTCGGCGTCCCAGGCACAATTCCTGCTCTTTGGGGTCTGATAGGTCCTGGCTGTCTCTTGGCATCCCTGGGGCCCCAATGCCTGTCCAGAGGGTCCAGGCTCCTTGTCCTCGTGAGGCCCAGCCAGGACTGGGAACTGGATCCGGTGAGGGGGGGGTGCATGGGGAGGTGTTGGTCATTTGGACCCACAGCAAGGAGGCTGGAAATGTGCTGGGGACTCAGGAGTGGGGGTGGCGTGTGGCTAGGTTTTCTTCTCCCCCACCCCCCCAGCCTTCCCTCAGCAAAGGCCAGCATCCAAGCTGACAGGCCTCCCATCCTCAGCAGTGCAGGGCAGCTGGCTCGTCTGGCAGGGCCCCCTCTGCAGTAGCACCACATCCCTGCATGAGTCCACACATCTCCCACTGGAGCAAGACCCTCAGTGTAGGGTGGAGACACTGGGCCCCAAGGCAGCCCCGAGACCAAAGGCCTGTGTCTCTATCCCACACTAGAACCACCTGTGCCCACCTCCTCCCCAGCAGGATCCTGAGCCAAAGATGTCTGTTGGTCAGGGCTCTAGGCCTCATGTGCTGTCCTTCATGCAAGCCCCTCAAGTGTCATAGATACATCATTGACGTGCCACTTGGGCCCTGCTGGCAGTAGGGCAAGGCAAAGCACCAGTGAGTTTATCCCCCTCCTGCTTGCTACAGCACCACCTTTCCCCTTCAGAGACTAAGCCCACCCTAGCAGCTGCATACCCAGTGAGGGAGAGGGCCTTGCCCAAGGTCTCCCTGCAGGCCAGGTAGGGCCCAAAAGGCCAGCTGGAACCTGGGCCTCTTCCACACTTCATACACCTGTTCTGCACCATACTACTTCAACTCATTGAACACCCACTATCCGCCATCTAAAGTCACTTTGCAAACAGTGTTTGATTCAACAACGACTCTTTGTGCACTCATTCTGCCCTGCCCAGAATTTTTTGTCATTGCAGACTCTACACTTGTATGTACTATCCAGTTTCCACTTCTTGCACACCTATATTACACCCAATAGTCAGAGTTTCAGGATTCTCCAGAGAAATGGAACCAATAGAGTATGTGTAGAAAGAGAGGTGTTAAGGGCTGTTGATTGTTAAATCTGCAGGATAGGCTGGAGACCCAGGGAAGAGTTGACCTTGCGGTCTTGAGTCTGAAGGCTGGAAACTCAGGCAGGGTTTCTGTGTTGCAGTCTAGAGGCAGAAGTGCTTCTTCGGGAAACCTAGGTCCTCTGCTCTTAAGATCTTCAACTGATTCGATGAGGCCCACCCACATTATGGAAGGTAATCTGCTTAAAGTCGGTTGAGTTCACAGCAACATCCAGACGCTGGCATTTAGCCAAACAACTGTGCACCATGACCTGACCACACTGGCACATAAAATGCACCATTGTAATCACTCCCCGCATATTCACTGGTCACTCTGCTTCATCCGGTGCCCACTTCTTATGATATTGACCAGTGTCTCCTTGCTCACTCACTGTGCAATTCAAAAGCCAATGACTGTATTTCCATTTGACTTAACACTTTGCACACCTCTTTGCCATTCAGTCACTGTTTACACACTCGCCATGGGCAGTTCAACAGCCAATCTATGCATGTGCATCCCACTTTCACTCCAGCACACTCTTGCAGCATTTAACAATTGCTCCTCCCATGCTCCCATCAAATTTTCTATTCTCACACACCCACTGTGTGCTATTCAACAAAGTCTTGTTGCACCCACTGCAAGTCACTGCATACTCCCGGGGGCCATGTTGTCAACTGCTCTTAACTATTCCAGCTTCCCCTCCTATACAGCCACTGTGTGCCATTTAACAGTCAGTGCTTGCGCACTCACTGCAAAACAACTACTCTTTTGCACGTTTCTGTCAACTTATCAATCTTACCTTGCACATTCTGCACCATCCAAATTCCACTAAGCCATCAATAATCAACTCCTTTGCAATCGCTATCTGTAGTTCAACAATCATTTGCTCCATTTTGCTCTATTCTGTGTCTGCTTCTTGCACTCCCATTTGCATTCAACAGTCACTTGCACAAATCACTTAGGGCCTGGCAGAGGTGAGCCCTGCTCTGTGTCTGAGTGACAGAGCCATCACGGAGGAAAGGGTAACTCAGAATTGCCCTGTATTTCATCTGTCTCTTGCCTTTATAGGCTGTATATTTAGGGGATGTTACTGAAAATAGGTGACAGGGTGCAGGCTGAAGGCTGTATAGGGTCCCAGGGGCTCCTTCCCTGTGGCTGGCATTAGCCCTTTAGCTTCCAATCCTGGGAGAAGCCCCAGGAGGGCACTCAGGTGAGTGCAGGGCAGTGTGTGTTTCCCACCCAGATTGGAAGCACTCTAGTGTTTAATTGGTAGAGCTGTGTCTGTGCTGCCCATGGATTGTTGGTCCTGGTGGTACACCTCCTCCCCTGCTTATCAGGCTGCATCTTTTAGCCCTTCCGACATGAAAGGTTGACATCCCCTTGACATAACCAAAGTACATTCATCAGGCCCCAGCCAGAGAGGAGTGACTTGATGTACCTGATCAGTGTACCTGATGGTGGACTGGGGGCCATCTAGGGCATTTCTGGGTTAAAACAATTATACAGGGCATTGCAGGGATGCTTATAGAATGACACCCAGCTATAGGCCTAAACTCTGCATCACAAATCTTTCCCCTGGATAAGAAATAAGCAGGAAAAGGAATTCTGAAGTCAGAGGAGTATTCAAATTTAGGTAGAGTGCTGACCTTGGTGGGGAGGGATGATGAAAAATCCTGCCTGCCCTCAGTCTGTTTGCAAATAATCTTCCTCTGGCTTTTTCCTTTCCATGTTGTTTTTTTTTTTTTTTTTTTTTTTTTTAACCATTTTCCCCACTTAGGGCCTATAGAATTCCAGAGTTTGACCTACAGTTTCCTAATTGGTGGTCAAAAGATACCTCAGCGAGAGAAGCAAAAAGCTCTCGCCAGAGTGTAGAAAAGCAGCCATTGTCCTGGGGTGGGAAATGGTCCTGGCAAGAGTTACTTTTAAAGATGCCCAGTTTTCAGTGGTTGTTGCTATGCCTGTGAAAGTACCTTCAACCTCCCTCCAAGCACCCTGAGTTCTGAGGGGCTTTCTCAGCTCCTTGCCCAGTTTAATGATACTGAAACAAACATCTCTGTGAAAGATGGACTTGGGCATGTCCTTCAGAGAAGGGTAGCTGGCCCTTCCTACTTCTCCCACATACAATAAACTGATGGCCTTAAAGACTTATTGAATGAAGAGTGAGAGTGTCTATCTCTTTTTAAACACAAGAAATGAAAGAACAAAACCACAACTCCCAGGCTATAGTAGAAATGGGATTTTAATATAATATTCCAGTACAGCTTTTGCTATTTACAACTATAGTAAACCTTTTTTTTATCTTTTATACAAAAAAATCAATCACCCTCTCACCTCCTCTGAATTTTTCCCTTCCCACTGACCCCATCTCCTGTGGTCTCATAAAGTCCTTGGTGTCTGGCACTTGCAGTGGCACCAGACAACATCAGTGGGACTCAGCTGCCCCTCACCTGGTGAAGAGCAAGGTATGTGAAGTGGGGTCTCTCCTCTACTGGGGGAGGGGGGTAGGTAAGTCCATCACTCTCAGTTGGCCTTGATGGAATCTAGCCTGAGAACACGGTGGGAGGCAGGGCCAGGACCCCTGGGAGGGTAACAGGCAGGTGCTGTAAGTCATGAAGATAGAACTGAAGTTGTCAGACCCATTGGGTGGGTGAGTGCTCTGGGATGCCTGTGGGCACAGATGACAACGACTGGTACCTGTGAAGGAATGAGAGAAGTGTACAGAGGGCAATATCTGGCAGCAGGCAGGGCACTGTGCCCATTGGTAGTGCTCCTCAGCTAAACTTAACTAGCCTTCTGGTTCCCAGAGAGCACAAGGCAACTAAGGCAGTAAGAAGGTCCACAGGAGTCCAGGTCAGCCTGTCAACTGTTAGGTGTCATACCCAGCCAGAAGAGGTTCAGTGGTGAAACAAGCCTGGAGGTGGCCTGGGCTGTCACGTTGGGAGCACGGCGCCTGTCTGGCCTGGGCCACTCCAGTCTGTAAGTTTTTAGCTCACCCTGGAGAGGGTGATCCTGAGGCTAGCTATTGCCAGGAGTCAGTTAGAAGATGCCCTTTGTGAACCAGAAAAAGAGCAAAGTAAACCTAAAAAATAAATATTAGAGCCGAGATGAATAGAATAGGGAACAACACAGCAATAGAGAAAATCAACAAACTAAAAGTTGTTCCTCTGAAAAAATGAAAAAGTTGATGAACCTTTAGCTAGATTGATTAAGAAAAAAGTAGAGAAGACTCAAGTAACTAAAGTCAGAAACAAAGTTGGGACAACACTACCAACCCCACAGGAATAAAAGGGTTTATAAGAAACTGTGAAAAATTATACACCTACAAATTGCATACTCTAGATGAAATGGGAAAATTCTAACAAGCACACAAATTACAAAACAGGTGAATCCTACCAAACATTTAAGGAAAAACTAACACCAATTCTTAAACTCTTCCAATAAGTAGAAGAGGAGGGAACACTTAGGATTTCTGTGAGAGCAACATTACACTAATACAAAAGCTAGACAAAGATCTCACAAGAAAAATCTAGAGACCAATATCCCCCATGAGTATAGATGCAAAAATCCTTGATAAATACTAGCAAACAGAATCCAGCAGCATATTAAAGGATTATGCATCATGGTCAAGTGGGATTTATCTCAGGGGTTAAAGTACTGCTCGATATATGAAATGCAAACTATACCACATTAGTCAAATGAAGGGGGGAAAAATCCACACGATCATCTCAACTGATGAAGAAAAGGCATTTGACAAAAGCCAACACTCTTTCAGAATAAGAGAACTCAATAAGTAGAAATAAAAGGGAACATCCTCAACAAGATAGAGGACACGTATAAAACCCCACAACTAGCATCACGTTCAGTTTTGGAAGACTGAAAGCTTTCTTCCTAAGATCAGAACACAAGACAAAGACATCCACCTTTACCACTTCTATTCAACATTCATTTCATTGGAGGCTCTGGCCAGAGCAATTAGGCAAGCAAAGCAAAAAGCATCCAAATTGGAAAGTAGGAGGTAAGATTATTTACAGATGACAAAAGTTTATATGTAGAAAATCCTAAAAAATTCACACACATACGCACAACTGTTAGAGCTAGCAAACGAATTCAGTCAAGCTGCAGGATCAATGGAATAGAAATTGAGACTTAAAAATTAAACCCATGCCAGTGGATTTTTCAACAAAGGCATTAAGACCATCCAAGGAAGGAAAAACAGTCTTTCTACAAATAGCGTTGGGAAAACTGGATATCCCAGTTTTCAACATGCAAACAAGTGGAGTTGGAACCTTATCTCACACCATATGCAAAAATTAACTCAAAATGGATCCAAGAGCTAAAATTCCAAAACCCTTAGGGGAAAGAAAACAAACAAACAAACATAGAGGCCAATCTTTATGTCCTTTGATTTAGCAATGGTTTCTTAAATATGACACCAAAGGTACAAGCAACAAAATATAAAACAAATGGACTTCATCAGAATTGGACTGCAATTGGACTGATAAACAGCTAGTCAACCCAGCAGACCAGTGCCCAAGGCCAAGTCCAGGATGCCCAAGACACCCAAGACAAACAGCTGATTGACCTGGCAGCCCAGTGCCTGAGGCCAAGTCTTGGATGCTCAGGAGCCCACGTCAGACTGCTGGTCACTTGGAAACCTGGCACCCAGGGCCGAGCTCAGGATGGATAACTCGCCAACCCAGCAGCCTAGTGCCCAAGACCAAGTCTGGGAAAACTGGTACAAACAACTGATTGACCCAGCAGCCCAGCACCCTAGGTGGGATCCTCTGGGTGGACAGCTGGCTGACCCAGCACTCTGAAGTCTAAGGCCAAGTCTTGGACACCCAGGAGGCTCAGAATGAATAGCCCAGTCTATTCAGCAGCCTGGAAACTCTGGCCAAGTCCAGGATACCCAGAACAAACAGCTGGTAGACCTGGCAGCCTGGCACTTGACATAAAGTTCAGAAGGACCAGGCTGGACAGCTGGTTGACTTGGTTACCCAGAGCCCCAGGCCAAGTATGGAATGTCTAAAACAAACTACTAGTTGACATGGCAACCTGAATCCAGAGGCTAAGTTTGGGATGCCCAAGATTGATGGTTAGACAGGTCAGTATCCTGGTGCCCAAGGCCAAGTCCAGGATGCCCAAATGGACAGGTGTTCAACCCAGCAGTCCAGCACCTGAGGTCAATTTTAGGATGCCCAGGATGAGCAGCTGGTTAACCCAGCAACCTGTCTTGTGAGGCCAATTCCAGGATGACTAGGATGACTGTTGGCCCCCCAGTCTGGTGCCAGTGCCAAGACAGGGACACTCAGAACAGGCAACTGGCCAACCCAGTGCCCGAGGCCAAGTCCAAGATCAGAATGAATGGCTGGTCCATCTGGTATCTCAGTGCCTGAGGCCAGTTCATGACTCCTGGGACCAGAAAGGGGGTCTACCCAGCAGACAGGCACCCAAGGAAAGTTTTGAATGACCAGGATACATATCTGTTTGACTGGGCAGCCCCGTGCCTGAGGCTAAGTCCAAGATATCCAGAATGCCTGGGACAGACAGCTGTTTGATTCAGCAGCCTGTTACCTAAGGCAAGTTCAGGGTGCCAGGCAGCTGGTTGACCTGGATGCTCATCACCTGATGCCAAATATGGGATGCCTGGGACAAACTAATGGTCAAAACAGCAGCCTGATTCCAGAGGGCAAGTCTGGGACAAGAAGTTGGTTGAGCAGGCAGCCCAGGGCCAAGGCCAAGGCTGGGACACCTTGGAAAGATGGGTGATTGACCTGGCAGCCAGGTGCTAGAGGCCAAATCTAGGATGATTGGGTCAGACAAGTCAACAAGACAGCTTAAAGCCTGAGGCCAACTCCAGGATTCCCAGAAGGGACAGTGGTCTCCTCACACATTGGCACTAGAGGTCAAGTCCAGAATGCCTGGGACAGACAGCTGGTTGACATGGCAGCCTGGCACAAAAGGCCAAGTCTGGGACACCCTGGAAAGACAGCTGGCCAACCCAGCAACGTGGTGACCAAGGCCAAGTCTGGGATGCCCAGGACAAACAGCTCTTCAACCCAGAAGACCAACGCCCAAGTCCAAGTCTGGGAGGCCTAGGGAAAACAGCTGGTAGACACAGCAGCTCAGTGCCCAAGGCCAAGTCTAGGACATATGGGACAAAGAGTTGGATGATTCAGTATCCCAGCATCCAAGATTAAGTCTGGGAGGCCCAAGACATACAGGTGGTCAACTAAAGTCGGGCAGTAGAGGCCAAGTCCAGGACACTTGCGATGGACGGCTGGTTGACCCAGTAGTACAGTATCCAAGGCCAAGTTCAGGAAGCCTGAGATGCCAGTGATAACTCGACCTGGCAGCTCAGTGCCCAAGGCCAAGTCTGGGACCCTCCAAGACACACAGGACACCCAAGTCAACCCAGCAGCCCAGTGCCTGATGCCAAGTCTAGGACTCCTAGGATTGTCAGCTGGTTTACCTGACAGTCTAGCACCCAAGGCCAAGTCAGGGATACAAGGGATGCCCAGGATTGACATGTGGTTGATCCAGAAACTTGACACTTAAAGCCAAATCCAGTATGCCCAAACAGGACAGCTAGTTACATGGCAGACCAGCACCTGAGGCCAAGTTTGGGATGCCCAGGTCAAAGAGCTGGTGAACCTGCCAACCAAATCCAGGACACTAGGGTGCTCAGGAAGGACAGCTTGTTGACCTGGCAGCCTAACACTGGAGGCCAAGTCTGGGATGCTTCAAATTGACAGCTGGTCAACTCTTCACAACATCTGAGGCCACGTCTGAGACACCCCAGATAGATACCGGGTTGACCCAGCAGCCCAACACTGTATCACGTATGTGATGCTTGGGACAAACAACTGGTTTCACCTGGTAGCTGGGTGTCTGAGACCAAGTTCCCTATGCCACAGAATTCACAGTTGGTCAACCCCACAGAACAGCACCAGAGGCCCAGTCCGGGGCACCTCAGACTACTGGTCAATGCAGCTCGATACAGGAGTCCAAGACTGTGATGCTTCTGAGGGACAGCTGGTCAACTTGGCAGCCCAGGGTCTGAGGCCAAGTCTGGAATGCCATGGGATGCACAGATGATCAACCTGGCAGCTCAGCATTCAAGGCCAAGTCTGGGACTCTCAAACAGTCCAGGACATCCTGAAAGGACAGCTGGTCAATCCAGTAGCCTGACCTGATGCCAAGTCTCAGACATTCAGGATACCCAGTATTGTGTGCTTGCTGACCCAGTAGCTCAGTGCCAGAGGCCAAGTCTGGGAGGCCCAGGAAAGATATCTGGTCATGCTGGCACTCTGGCACCTAAGGCCCACTCAGGGTTGTCCAGGATGCCCAGGATAGACAGCTGTCCAACCCAGCAGCCTGACGGCAGAGGCCAAGTCTAGGACCACCAGAATGGACAGCTCATTGGCCTGGCAGCCTGGTGCTTGAGGCAAAGTTTGGGATTTCCAAAATGCATGAGACAAATTGCTGGTCAACCCAAGCTTGTCACCAAAGGCCAAGCCGGGGATGTTTGAGACACAGAGCTGGAGAGCTTAGCTGCCTGGCACTATAGACCAAGTCCAAGACTTCCAGGAACGCTGGGACAGACAGTTGGTTTACCTGGTAACCTGGTGGTGAGGTCAACTATGGAATGCCCAAGCTGGGCAACCTCAGACCTGGCACCTGAGGCCAAGTTCAGGATGCCTGAAAAAAAGCTGAACTACCCAGCAGCTTGGTGCCCAAAGTGGTCCCAGTATCCTGGCACCCAAGGCCAAGTCTGGGATGCCCAGGACACCTGAGATTGACAGCAGGTCAACCCAGCATCCCATCACTGAGACCAGATGTGAGATGAACAAAAAGCTGGTTGACTTGGAAGCATGATGTCTGAGGCCAGGATTTTGACAGCTGGGACAAACAGCTTGTTAACCCAGAAGCATGGTTCCTGAGGCCAAGACCAGGAAACAGGATGGATAACTGGTCAACCCAGCAGCTTGGCACTTAAGGAAGGCCAATTCTGGGGCAGAGAGGAAGGACAGCTCCTTAACCCAGAAAGCCAGTGCACAAGGCCAAATTAGAATGCATCAGACAAAGAGTTGGTTGACCTGGAAGCCTGGCTTACATGGCCAAAACCAGGACACTTGGGATAGACAGTTGGTTGACTTACCAGCCCAACACCTGAAACCAAGTTTGGGACATCCAAGATGGACAATCCAGCAGCCTAGCATATTAGGCCAAGTCTAGCATGTACCAGAATGACAGCTGGTCAACCTGGAAACAGGCACCTAAGACCAAGTCCAGGATTCCAGGATGGACAGCTGGTTGATCCAAAAGTCCAGAGCTCAAGACCAAGTGTTGGATGCCTGGGAAGCCTGGGAAAGATAGCTATTTGACATTGCAGCCTGACACTGGAGGCCAATTCCAGGACACCTAAGATGGATAGCTGGTTGGCCTGACTTCCTGGCTTCTGAGGCCAAGCTCAGGATGCCTCAGATAGACAGCTGGTCAACTCATTAGCCTGAATCTGGAGGCCAAGTCTAGGACACCCTGTCGACCTGGCAGCCCAACACTGGAGGTCAAGTCCAAGATGGACAAGTGGTCTACTCGGCAGCGTGGTGCCACAGCTCAAGTCCAGGATGCTAGGGATGGACACTTGGTCAATCCAGCAGCACTCTCTGAGGCCAAATCCAGGACACCCCAAATGGTAGTCTGGTCAACACAGCAGCCTGGCAACTGAGGCCAACTCAGGGATGCCCAAGATTGACATCTGGTTGAATTGGTGATCCTACATCAAAGGCCAAGGCTGGGATGGACAACTGGTTGACTCAAAAGCATAGCATCCGAGGCCAAGTACATGACACCAGGGACAGACAGCTGGTCAACTCTAAGTCTGGGATGCTTGGGAAGAACTGCTGGTCATCTGGCACCCTGGAGTCCATGGTCAACTTTGGGATGCCCTGGAAGAAAAGCTGGTCAGCCAGGCAGCCTGGCACTCAAGGCAAATAATTTGGTGATCTGGAAGCTTCAGATGGACAACTGGTTTACCAGTCCAGTGCTGAGGGAAAGTCCAAATGCCTAGGGCAAACAGCTGGTTAACCAAACAGCCCATGCCTGTAAAGTTAAAAACTTTACTACATTTATTACAGAATGGTTATCAGTCTTATTCATTTAAAGAACAATCTGCAGTATGCAGCTTGTAAGTGGTGTTTTAGAAAATAATTTCTTACAAGTCTCTTACACATATTACAACATGCATTACACATGGGGTATCACCTTCATTCACTGAAGAACACAACTGAAAACATCTTGCTGTTAGAAAAATGCCTTTATACAAGACTTTAAACATTTCATTACATGCATTACAGAATGGGTATCACATCAATTCACTGAATAATGTGCTAAATATAGCTTGCATGAAGCTTGTTAGAAACCACAAATTTCTTAAACACTTTGCTACATGCATTACAGAATAGTATCACTTCCTTTCTCTGAGAGAACACTTGCTGAATGCAGTTTTCAAGTGGCTTATTAGAAACACTGTTATTAGTCTCTTAAGCACTTTACAATATGCAGTAAAGAATGGGATTCACTTCCATTCACTGAAAGAAAACTAAACTGAACACATCTTGCAAGTAGCTTGCTAGAAACACGTTTATTACAGTTTCTTAAACACTTTAGTACATGCATTACAGAAAGGACATCATTTCCATTCATTGAGAGAACATTATGCAGAACACATATTGCAAGTGGCTTTTAAGAAACACTGTTGTTACAAGTCCTTGTTAGAAACAATTTTATTACAAGTCACATAAATACTTCACTACATGCACTACAGTATCTATTTCCATCCCTGAAAGAATACCATGCTGAAAGCAGCTTGCAAATAGTTTGTTAGAAAAACTTTCATTACTAGTCGCTTAAACACCTCACTAAATGCATCACAGAATAAATATCACTCCTATCCAATGAATAAACTCTGTGATAAACATGGTTTGCAAGTGTCTTGTTAGAAACACCTTTCTTACAAGAACTTAAAACACACACAGCATGCCTTAGTGAATGGGTATCACTTCCATTCACTGAAAGAAACTGCTGAACAAAGCTTGCTAGTAGGCTGAAAGGAACATCTTTATTACTTTCAAAATTAAACACATCACTACATGCATTACAGAATAAGTATCACGTCCATTCAGTGAAAGAAACTGCACTGAACACAGCTTGCAAGTGTTTCCAGAAACAGTTTTATTGTACGTCCTCTAAACAGTTCTCAAATGCAATACACAACAGGTATCAGTTTCATTCACTGAAATAACACCGTAGCAAATGCATTTTGCAAGCAGCTTGTTAGAAACTCCTTGACTACCAGTTTTTTAAACACTTCACTCCATGCATTATGGAAGAATATCAATTTATTCAATGAATGAATACTGTGCTGAATATCGCATGCAAATACCTTTTTAGGATAACACTTTTATTATGTCTCTTAAACAATCATGATATGCATTACAGAATGAGTATCACTTCCATGAACCGAAAAACAAATTGTGCTTGTGGTGCAACTTGCAAGTGGCTTGTTATAACCATCTTTACTTCAAGTATTGTAAACAATTCAGTATATGCGTTACAGAATGACTATCACTTCCAATCATGGAAAGAACACTGTATCAAACACATCTTGCAATTAACTTGTTAGAAACTATGACAAGTCTTGGTAACACTATACTACATGAATTAAAGAATGGATTTCACTTGCATATACTGAAAGAGTACCATGGTTAACACACCTGTGAACACCTCTATAGAAAAATCTTTAGTTCAATTTTTGACACAATTCTTTACAGTCATTATATAGTGGGTTTCACTTTCTTTCACTGAAAGAACTCTGTACTTAATGCATAATGCAAAGTAGCTTGTTAGAAATACCTTTATTACAAGATTCTAATCATATCACTACATGCCTTAGTGAACAGGAATCATTTCCATTCACTGAAAGAATACTCTACTGAATGCATCTGGCAAGCAGGTTGTTAGAAACACCTTTTATTACCAGTATCTTACCATTTCACTTAAGTTTTTAAAATTGAAGTGTATGTTCACGTAAAATATTACATTAGTTTCAGGTGTACAACACAGTGATTCAATATTTTTATAGATTATGAACCATACAAAATTATTATAAAATATTGACTATAGTCCCTGTGCTGTACATTACATTCCACTGACTTATTTATTTTATAACTTGTAGTTTGTACTTCTTAATTCCCTTCACCTATTTTACCTCTTCCCCCACTCCTCCTCTCTGGCAACCAGTAGTTTATTATCTGTATCTGAGTAATTTTCTCTCTTGTTATATTTGTTCATTTGCTTTGGTTTTTTAAAATTCCACATATAAGTGAAAATATACAGTATTTGTCTTTGATTTATTTCGCTAAGACTTATACCCTCCAGGTTCATCCATGTTGTCACAAATGGCAAGATTTCATTCTTTTTTAAGGCTGAGTAATATTCCATTGTGTATACATACCACAATTTCTTTATCCATTTATCTGTTGATGAACACTTAGGATGCTTCCACATCTTGAGTATTGTACTCCTGTAAACATTCAGGTGCAGTGGGAGGGAGCTGTGAAGGAGGAAAAGTTTCCACACACTAGGAAGCCCCTTCGCGGTCGGAGACTGCGGGAGGCCGAGCGGGGAGCTTCGGGACCGCGGAGGAGTGCACAGCAACGGGTGCGGAGGGCAAAGTGGGGAGATTCCCACACAGAGGATCGGTGCCGACCGGCACTCACCAGCCCGAGAGGCTTGTCTGCTCACCCGCCGGGGCGGGCGGGGCTGCGAGCTGAGGCTCGGGTTTCGGTTTCGGACGGAGCCCAGGGAGGGGACTGGGGTTGGCGGCTTGAACATAGCTTGAAGGGGTTAGTGCACCACGGCTAGCCGGAGGGAGTCCGGGGAAAAGTCTGCACCTGCCGAAGAGACTTTTTCTTCCCTCTTCGTTTCCTGGTGCGTGAGGAGAGGGGTTTAAGAGCGCCGCTTAAAGGAACTCCAGAGACGGGCGCGAGCCGTGGCTAAAAGCACAGACCCCAGAGACGGGCGGGAGACGCTAAGGCTGCTGCTGCTGCCACCAAGGGGCCTGTGTGCGAGCACAGGTCACTCTCCACACCCCTCTACCGCGGAGCCTGTGCAGCCCGCCACTGCCAGGTTCCCGGGATCCAGGGACAACTTCCCCGGGAGAACGCACGGCGGGCCTCAGGCTGGTGCAACGTCACGGCGACCTCTGCCGCCGCAGGCCCGCCCCGCACGCAGTGCCCCTCCCTCCCCCCCCCCCCCCGGCCTGAGTGCGCCAGAGCCCCCGAATCAGCGGCTCCTTTAACCCCGTCCTGTCTGAGCAAAAAACAGACGCCCTCCAGCGACCTACACGCAGAGGCAGGGCCAAATCCAAAGCTGAGCTCCTGTGAGCTGTGAGAACAAAGAAGAGAAAGGGAAATCTCTCCCAGCAGCCACAGAAGCAGCGGATTAAAGCTCCACAATCAACTTGATATACCCTGCATCTGTGGAATACCTGAATAGACAAGGAATGATCCCAAATTGAGGCGGTGGGCTTTAGGAGCAAGATCTATGATTTTTTCCCCTTTTCCTCTTTTTGTGAATGTGTATGTGTATGCTTCTGTGTGAGATCTTGTCTGTATAGTATTGCTTCCACCATTTGTCCTAGGGTTCTATCCGTCCATGGTTTTCTTAAAAAGTTTTTTTCTTAATAATTAATTTTAATAACTTTATTATACTTTACTTTCTTTCTTTCTTTCTTTCTTTCTTTCTTTCCTCCCTTCCTTCCCTCCTTTACACAACAAATCATCCCAAATTGAGAAGGTGGTCTCTGAGAGCAAGATTTATGATTTTTTCCCCCTTTACCTCTTTTTGTGAGGGTGTATGTGTATGCTTCTGTGTAAGATTTTGTCTGTATAGCTTTGCTTCCAACATTTGTCCTAAGGTTCTATCCGTCCCTTTTTTTTCCTAAATAAGTATTTTTTAATTCAATAACTTTATTATACTTTATTTTATTTTTACTGTATCTTCTTTCTTTCTGTCTTTTTTCCTTCTTTCCCTGCTTCCTTCCTTTCTCCCTCCCTCCTTTCTTTCCTTCTTGCCTTCTTTGCTTCTTTCTTTCTTTCTTCCTTCCTTCCTTCCCTCCTTTCCTTCTTTCTCTCCTCATACTTCTACTAATTCTCTCTACTTTTTCTCCCTTTTATTCTGAGCTGTGTGGATGAAAGGCTCTTGGTGCTCCAGCCAGGAGTCAGGGCTCTGCCTCTGAGGTAGGAGAGCCAACTTCAGGATACTGGTCAACAAGAGACCTCCCAGCTCCACATAATATCAAACGGCGAAAATCTCCCAGAGACCTCCATCTTAACACCGGCACCCAGCTTCACTCAACGACAGCAAGCCACAGTGCTGGACAACCTATGCCAAACAACTAGCAAAACAGGAACACAACCCCACCCATTAGCAGAGAAGCTGCCTAAAATCATAATAAGGCCACAGACACCCCAAAACACACCACCAGAGGTGAACCTGCCCACTAGAGAGACAAGATCCAGCCTCATCCACCACAACACAGGCACTAGTCCCCTCCACCAGGAAGCCTACACAACCCACTGAACCAACCTTAGCCACTGGAGACAGACATCAAAAACAGCGGGAACTACGAACCTGCAGCCTGCAAAAAGGAGACCCCAAACACAGTAAGATAAGCAAAATGATAAGCAAAAAAAATAAGCAAAATGAGAAGACAGAAAAACACACAGCAGATAAAGGAGCAAGATAAAAATGCACCAGACCTAACAAATGAAGAGGAAATAGGCAGTCTACCTGAAAAAGAATTCAGAATAATGATAGTAAGGATGATCCGAAATCTTGGAAATAGAATGGACAAAATGCAAGAAACAGTTAACAAGGACCTAGAAGAAATAAAGATGAAACAAGCAATGATGAACAATACAATAAATGAAATTAAAAGTACTCTAGATGGGATCAATAGCAGAATAACTGAGGCAGAAGAACGGATAAGTGACCTGGAAGATAAAATAGTGGAAATAACTACTGCAGAGAAGAATAAAGGAAAAAGAATGAAAAGAACTGAGAACAGTCTCAGAGACCTCTGGGACAACATTAAACGCACCAACATTCGAATTATAGGGGTTCCAGAAGAAGAAGAGAAAAAGAAAGGGACTGAGGAAATATTTTAAGAAATTATAGTTGAAAACTTCCCTAATATGGGAAAGGAAATAGTTAATCAAGTCCAGAAAGCAAAGAGGGTCCCATACAGGATAAATACAAGGAGAAATATGCCAAGACACATATTAATCAAACTGTCAAAAATTAAATACAAAGAAAACGTATTAAAAGCAGCAAGGGAAAAACAACAAATAACACACAAGGGAATCCCCATAAGGTTAACAGCTGATCTCTCAGCAGAAACCCTACAAGCCAGAAGGGAGTGGCAGGACATACTGAAAGTGATGAAGGAGAAAAACCTGCAACCAAGACTACTCTACCCAGCAAGGATCTCATTCAGATTTGATGGAGAAATTAAAACCTATACAGACAAGCAAAAGCTGAGAGAGTTCAGCACCACCAAACCAGCTTTACAACAAATGCTAAAGGAACTTCTCTAAACAAGAAACACAAGAGAAGGAAAAGACCTATAATAACGAACCCAAAACAATAAAGAAAATGGGAATAGGAGCATACATATCGATAATTACCTTAAATGTAAATGGATTAAATGCTCCCACCAAAAGACACAGACTGCCTGAATGGATACAAAAACAAGACCCATATATGTGCTGTCTACAAGAGACCCACTTCAGACCTAGAGACACATACAGACTGAAAGTACGGGGATGGAAAAAGATATTCCATGCAAATGGAAACCAAAAGAAAGCTGGAGTAGCAATTCTCATATCAGACAAAATAGACTTTAAAGTAAGGACTATTAAAAGAGACAAAGAAGGACACTACATAATGATCAAGGGATCGATCCAAGAAGAAGATATAACAATTGTAAATATTTATGCACCCAACATAGGAGTACCTCAATACATAAGGCAAATACTAACAGCCATAAAAGGGGAAATCGACAGCAACACATTCATAGTAGGGGACTTTAACACCCCACTTTCACCCATGGACAGATCATCCAAAATGAAAATAAATAAGGAAACACAAGCTTTAAATGATACATTAAACAAGATGGACTTAATTGATATTTATAGGACACTCCATCCAAAAACAACAGAATACACATTTTTCTCAAGTGCTCATGGAACATTCTCCAGGATAGATCATATCTTGGGTCACAAATCAAGCCTTGGTAAATTTAAGAAAATTGAAATTGTATCAAGTATCTTTTCTGACCACAATGCCATGAGACTAGATATCAATTACAGGAAAAGATCTGTAAAAACTACAAACACATGGAGGCTAAACAATACACTACTTAATAATGAAGTGATCACTGAAGAAATCAAAGAGGAAATTTAAAAATACCTAGAAACAAATGACAATGGAGACACGATGACCCAAAACCTGTGGGATGCAGCAAAAGCAGTTCTAAGGGGGAAGTTTATAGCAATACAAGCCCACCTTAAGAAGCAGGAAACATCTCGAATAAACAACCTAACCTTGCACCTCAAGCAGTTAGAGAAAGAACAAAAAAACCCCAAAGCTAGCAGAAGGAAAGAAATCATAAAAATCAGATCAGAAATAAATGAAAAAGAAATGAAGGAAACAATTGCAAAGATCAATAAAACTAAAAGCTGGTTCTTTGAGAAGATAAACAAAATAGATAAACCACTAGCCAGACTCATCAAGAAGAAAAGGGAGAAGACTCAAATCAATAGAATTAGAAATGAAAAAGGAGAAGTAACAACTGACACTGCAGAAATAAAAAAGATCATGAGAGATTACTACAAGCAGCTCTATGCCAATAAAATGGACAATCTGGAAGAAATGGACAAATTCTTAGACATGCACAACCTGCCAAGACTAAATCAGGAAGAAATAGAAAATATGAACAGACCAATCACAAGCACTGAAATTGAAACTGTGATTAAAAAGCTTCCAACAAACAAAAGCCCAGGACCAGATGGCTTCACAGGCGAATTCTATCAAACATTTAGAGAATAGCTAACACCTATCCTTCTCAAACTTTTCCAAAATATAGCAGAGGGAGGGACACTCCCAAATTCCTTCTACGAGGCCACCATCACCTAGATACCAAAACCAGACAAAGATGTCACAAAGAAAGAAAACTACAGGCCAATATCACTGATGAACATAGATGCAAAAATCCTCAACAAAATACTAGCAAACAGAATCGAACAGCACATTAAAAGGATCATACACCATGGTCAAGTGGGGTTTTTTCCAGGAATGCAAGGATTCTTCAATATACGCAAATCTATCAATGTGATAAATCATATTAACAAATTGAAGGAGAAAAACCATATGATCATCTCAATAGGTGCAGAGAAAGCTTTCGACAAAATTCAACACCCATTTACAATATGCCTGCAGATATGCCTTCGATATCATGCCTACGATATGCCTTCTATGCCTGCAGAAAGTAGGCATAGAAGGAACTTTCTTCAACATAATAAAGGCCATATATGACAAGCCCACAGCAAACATCGTCCTCAATGGTGAAAAGCTGAAAGCATTTCCACTAAGATCAGGAACAAGACAAGGTTGCCCACTCTCACCACTCTTATTCAACATAGTTTTGGAAGTTTTAGCCACAGCAATCAGAGAAGAAAAGGAAATAAAAGGAATCCAAATAGGAAAAGAAGAAGTAAAGCTGTCACTGTTTGCAGATGACATGATACTATACATAGAGAATCCTAAAGATGCTACCAGAAAACTACTAGAGCTAATCAATGAATTTGGTAAAGTAGCAGGATACAAAATTAATACACAGAAATCTCTGGCATTCCTATATACTAATGATGAAAAATCTGAAAGTGAAATCAAGAAAACACTCCCATTTACCATTGCAACAAAAAGAATAAAATATCTAGGAATAAACCTACCTAAGGAGACAAAAGACCTGTATGCAGAAAATTATAATACACTGATGAAAGACATTAAAGATGATACAAATAGATGGAGAGATATACCATGTTCTTGGATTGGAAGAATCAACATTGTGAAAATGACTCTACTACCCAAAGCAATCTATAGATTCAATGCAATCCCTATCAAACTACCACTGGCATTTTTCACAGAAGTAGAACAAAAAATTTTGCAATTTGTATGGAAACACAAAAGACCCCGAATAGCCAAAGCAATCTTGAGAACGAAAAAAGGAGCTGGAGGAATCAGGCTCTCTGACTTCAGACTATACTACAAGGCTACAGTAATCAAGACAGTATGGTACTGGCACAAAAGCAGAAAGATAGATCAATGGAACAGGATAGAAAGCCCAGAGATAAACCCACGCACATATGGACACCTTATCTTTGATAAAGGTGGCAGGAATGTACAGTGGAGAAAGGACAGCCTCTTCAATAAGTGGTGCTGGGAAAACTGGACAGGTACATGGAAAAGTATGAGGTTAGATCACTCCCTAACACCATACACAAAAATAAGCTCAAAGTGGATTAAAGACCTAAATGTAAGGCCAGACACTATCAAACTCTTAGAGGAAAACATAGGCAGAACACTCTATGACATAAATCACAGCAAGATTCTTTCTGACCCACCTCCTAGAGTAATGGAAATAAAAACAAAAATAAACAAATGGCACCTAATGAAACCTCAAAGCTTTTGCACAGCAAAGGAAACCATAAACAAGACCAAAAGGCAACCCTCAGAATGGGAGAACATATTTGCAAATGAAGCAACTGACAAAGGATTAATCTCCAAAATTTACAAGCAGCTCATGCAGCTCAATAACAAAAAAACAAACAACCCAATCCAAAAATGGGCAGAAGACCTAAACAGACATTTCTCCAAAGAAGATTTACAGACTGCCAACAAACACATGAAAGAATGCTCAACATCATTAATCATTAGAGAAATGCAAATCAAAACTATAATGAGATATCATCTCACACCAGTCAGAATGGCCATCATCAAAAAATCTAGAAACAATAAGTGCTGGAGAGGGTGTGGAGAAAAGGGAACACTCTTGCACTGCTGGTGGGGATGTGAATTGGTTCAGCCACTATGGAGAACAGTATGGAGGTTCCTTAAAAAACTACAAATAGAACTACCATATGACCCAGCAATCCCACTACTGGGCATATACCCTGACAAAACCAAAATTCAAAAAGAGTCATGTACCAAAATGTTCATTGCAGCTCTATTTACAATAGCCCGGAGATGGAAACAACCTAAGTGCCCATCATCGGATGAATGGATAAAGAAGATGTGGCACATATATACAATGGAAAATTACTCCGCCATAAAAAGAAACGAAATTGAGCTATTTGTAATGAGGTGGATAGACCTAGAGTCTGTCATACAGAGTGAAGTAAGTCAGAAAGAAAAAGACAAATACCGTATGCTAACACATATATATGGAATTTAAGGGGAAAAATGTCATGAAGAACCTAGGGGTAAGACAGGAATAAAGACGGAGACCTATTGGAGAACGGACTTGAGGATATGGGGAGGGGGAAGGGTGAGTGGTGACAGGGCGAGAGAGAGTCATGGATATACACACACTAACAAACGTAGTAAGGTAGATAGCTAGTGGGAAGCAGCCCCATGGCACAGGCATATTGGCTCGATGCTTTGTGACAGCCTGGAGGGGTGGGATAGGGAGGGTGGGAGGGAGGGAGACGCAAGAGGGAAGACATATGGGAACATATGTATATGTATAACTGATTCACTTTGTTATAAAGCAGAAACTAACACACCATTGTAAAGCAATTATACCCCAATAAAGATGTTAAAAAAATTCAGGTGCATATATCTTTTTGAAATAGTGTTTTCATTTTCTTCAAATAAATACCCAGGAGTGTAATTGCTGGATTGTATGGTAGTTCTCTTTTTAATTTTTTGAGGAACTGCCATAAAGTTTTCCATATTGGCTGTACCAATTTACATTCCCATCACTGTACTGGGGTGCCTTTTCTCCACATCCACTTCAACACTTGTTATTTGTAGCTTTTGTTTTGTTTTGTTGTTGTTGTTGTTGTTGTTTTGCAGTACGCGGGCCTCTCACTGTTGTGGCCTCTCCCGTTGTGGAGCACAGGCTCCAGATGCGCAGGCTCAGCGGCCATGGCTCACGGGTCCAGCCACTCCACGGCATGTGGGATCCTCCCGGACTGGGGCACGAACCCGTGTCCCCTGCATTGGCAGGCGGACTCTCAACCACTGCGCCACCAGGGAAGCCCTTGTAGTTTTTTTGACAATAACATTCTACCAGGTATGAGGTGCTATCCCATGGTTTTGATTTGCATTTCCCTAATGAGTAGTGATATTTGTTACTGAACCTGGACTTGGGTCCACTCACCTGACACTCAGCAAAGTCAGTCTTATGACACTGGGTTGTGGTTAAGAAAAGTAAAGCATTTATTGCAGGGAACCAAGCAAGGAGAATCAGCAGCTCATGCTCAAAAAAGACCTGAACTCCTTGCTTGGCACCTTACAATAAAAGCTGTACCTTCCTTTAATACAACTCAGTGTCAGCAGACTGGCTTTGCTGTGCATTTGTTGAGCAGACCCAATCTAAGTTCAGTAAAATGTTGATCATCTTTTCATGTGCCTGTTGGCCATCTGTAGGTCTTCTTTGAAAATATGCCTATTCAGGTCATCTTCCCAATTTTTTAATCAGATATTTTTATATTGAGTTGTATGAGTTCTTTATATATTTTGGGATATTAATTCCTCATCTGACATACCATTTGCAAATATCTTCTCCCATTCAATAGGTTGACTTTTCAAATGGTTGATTGTTTTCTTCACTGTGCAAAACATTTTTAGTTAGATTTGGTCCCACCTGTTTTTTTGCTTTTGTTGTCCTAGCCTGAGGAGACATATCCAAAAAATGTTGCTAAGACCAGTGTCAAAGAGATTATTGCTCATGTTTTTTTCTTGGAGCTTCAGGTCATACATTTAAGTCTTCCATTCATTTTGAGTTTATTTTTGTGTATGATGTGAGAAAGTAGTCCAGTTTGATTCTTTTACATGTAGCTGTCTGGTTTTCCCAACAACATTTATTGAAGAGGCTGTCTCTTCCTCAATATATTTTTTTGCCTCCTTTGTCATAGATTAACTGACAATATATGCATGGGTTTATTTCTAGGTTGTTTGTTTCACTGATCTGTGTGTGTGCTGTGTGTGTGTCTGTGTGTGTGTGTGTGTGTCTGTGTGTGTGTGCCAGTACCTATTTTGATTACTTAGCTTTGTAGTATAGTTTGAAGCCAGGAAGCATTCTTTTTTCAAGATTGCTTTGGTTATCTGGTGTCTTTTGTATTTATATACAAATTTTTGGATTGTTCGTTCTAGTTCTGAGAAAAATGTCATGGGTATTTTGATAGGAAATGCATTAAATTTGTAGATTGCTTTGGATAGTATGGACATTTTAACTATGTTAATTCTTACAATCCATGAACACAGATATCTTTCCATTTATTTGTATCATCTTCAATTTGCTTCAGTGTCTTCTATTTTTCAGAGAACAGTACTTTCACCTCCTTGGTTAAATTTATTCCTATGCATTTTATTCTTTTCCTATGCATCTGCGAACAGTAACATTTTTACTTCTTCCCTTCCTACTTGGATGCCTTTTATTTCTTTTTCTTGTCTAATTGCTGTGGCTAGGTCTTCCAATACTATGTTAAATAGGAGTGGCAAGAGTGGACATCCTTGTCTTGTTCCTGACATTACAGGATATTTTTCAGATTTTCACTATTGAGTATAATGTTGGCTCTGGGTTTGCCATAAATGGCCCTTATTATGTTCCCTCTATACCCATTTTGTTGATAGGTTTTACCATAAATGGATATTGAATTTTATCAAATAGTTTTCTGCTTCTATTTAGATGATGATATGATTTTCATGCTTCAGGGTGCTAATGTGGTGTATTACAGTGATTGATTTGAGGATATTGCACCTTCCTTGCATCCTGAAATAAATCCCACTTAATCATGATATAAGATCCATTTAATACATTGTTGAATTCAGATCATTAATATTTTGTCGAGGATTTTTATATTTACGTCTGACCTGTAACTTTCTTTTTTTGAAGTGTTTTGGGTTTTGATATCAGCGTAATGTTGGCCTCATAGAATGAGTTTGGAAATGTTCTTTCCAATTTTTTAAGAATAGTTTGAGAAGGACAGGTATTGACTCTTTATTAATCCTTTTATTTTTTTTAGTTTTTATTATTAGCTTAATAGTTATTGAAATATATTTGATTTACAATATTGTGTTAGTTTCAGGTGTACAGCAAAGTGATTCAGTTACACACACACATATTTTTTTACATTCTCTTCCACTGTAGGTTATTACACCTATTGACGTATACACATAGAGCTGAGCAAAACTTTAAAGTACATCTCAAAAGAGCAGTATTATAGATCTCTTAAACAATATAATTCATACGTCACACTTCAAAAACATCTTCCACTCAATAAAAGAATGCAATGCACAGAAGTTCCTTCCTATGGTAAGAAACATTGGCTACATTCCTTCTGTGAGAATCACGTTTAATTCTGCCCTCTGAAAGCCTTTACCTTCCAATCACATTGAGCACACTTAGTTGAGGTCAACAGGACTTAGCAAATAAAGTTGCTAGATTTACAAGTTTAGGGAACACATCTCTGCCTCTATCACATACAAGGTATAACGTTCCTTCATGAAAAGAACACTGTCAGAGAAATTTTATACTGGTAGCCAGGTACAAAGTTCTTCTGGTTGTGATGGGAGGCTCTTCATTGTATGCATGTTGACAAGGCCATTAATTATATTCTCAGTTAGTAACCTGTATTGAGAAAAGACTCAAATTACCTGTAAAACAATAGTGTTAGACAGCTATGAAATAAAACACTACCTACTTCAGTCACTTGGGGTCAGCTCCCAACACTGAAAGAACACTGTGCCTAAGAGTTCTTTCCTCTATCTTGTGAAAAACACATACTTTTACTATGGGGGAAAGAGGCCTTGGCATACAGTCTCACTCTCATTTGGCCTCTGAACATGGAGCATCTCGCAGCTTTTGATGCCAATTTTCAAAGGGTTGGTTTACAGGTCTCTCAAACATTTAACTAGCTATTCCAAATCCTGAGAACAATTTCCAAACACCGAAAGAACAATCTGTATAAAACCTCGTCCTTCTACTCAGTATGATACGTATATTTTCTATATAGAAACCAGGCCTGTTCCACAGTGTGAAAGACCTTCACACCAATTGCCACAGCTTTAAAGTACCTCTCCAAAGACCAGTATCACAGATCTCTTAAACAATATACTTCATGCATGACAATTCACATATATCTTCCATACAATGAAAGAACGGAGGGCATAGGATTTCTTTCTTATGGTAAAGAAACAGTTGGCTACATTCCTTCCGTGAGAATCATGTTTAACTATGGCTTCTGAAGAAAGGCTTTACCTTCCAATCGCATTGAGCACACTTAGTTGAGCTCAACCTCACTTAGCAACTACAGTTGCTAGATTTACATGTTTAGGGAACACATCTCTGCCTCTATCACATACAAGGTATAACTTTACTTTAGAGAAAGAACACTGTTGGAGAAACTCTGTATTGGTAGCCTGGCACAAAATGCTTCTGGTCGCAACTGGAGACTCTTCATTGTATTAGGGTTGACGAGGCCCTTGATCACATTCTCATTTAGTAGCCTGTTGTGAGGAAAGATTCAAAGTAGCCTGTAAAACCATAGTGTTAAAGACAGCTGTGAAATAAAACACTACCTGATTCGGGCACTTGGGGTAAGGTGCAAACACTGAAAGGGCACTGTGCCTAAAAGTTCTTTCACCTATCTTGTGAAAAACACATATTTTACAATGAGAGAAACAAGACTTGGCATGCAGTCTGCAAGGATTTCACTCTCATTTTGCCTCTGAACCCTGAGCTTCTTGCAGTTTTTGATGCCACTTTTCATAGGGGTGGTTTGAGGTCTCTCAAACATTTCACTCCAAATCCTGGGTACATGTTCCATACACTGAAAGATCAATGTGTATAAAACTTCATCCTTCTACACTGTAGGACACGTATATTTTCTCTATGGGTAACAGTCCTTTTCCTTACGTGGGAAAGGCCTTCACAGCTACTGGCATAAAAACAAAGCTGAATGCAGCTTTAAATTACCCCTCGAAAGACCTGTATTACATCTCTTAAACAATATAATTCATGCATCACACTTCAAATACATCTTCTACTCTATTAAAAAAAAAAAAACCACAGCGCATAGAAGTTTAACAGAAACAATTGGCTACATTCCTTCCGTGAGAATCATGTTTATGCCATCTGAAAGGCCTGACCTTCCAATCGCATTGAGCACACTTAGTTGAGCTCAACCTCACTTAGCAATTACAGTTGCCAATTTACAAGTTCAGGGAACACACCTCTGCCCGTATCACATACCAGGTATAATTTTCCTTCATGGAAACAACACTGTTGGAGAAACTTTGTACTGGTACGGTAGCCTGGTGCAAAGCGGTTCTGGTTGTGATGGGAGACTCTTCATTGCATGTGGGTTGACAAGGCCAGTGATTATATTCTAAGTTAGTAACCTGTTTTGAGGAAAGACTCAAAGTGCCCTGGAAAACACTTGTTATATATGTCTGAGAATTAAATTACCACCATCTTCAGTCACTTGCAGTAAGTTCCATACAGTGTAAGAACAGTGTACCAAAAATTCCTTAGTCCATCTTGTGAAAATCACACAGTTTTTTTGAAGGGGGAAGAAGCCTTGACATGTAATCTGCAAGAATTTCACTCTCATTTCGCCTCTGAACACAGAGCTTCTCTCAGCTTTCCATGCAACTATACAAAGGATTGGTTTGTCAGTCTCTGAAACATTTCACTAGCTACTCCAAATCATGGGTAAAAATTCCATACACTGGAAGAAAAATATGTATAAAACTTAGTCCTCATACGTGTATGACAAGTAGATTTTCTTATGGAAATCTGGACAATTCCACAGTGTGAAAGGACTTCACACCTATTGGGGTTTACACAGAGAGCTGAGAGCAGCTTTAAAGTACCTCTCCAAAGAGAAGTATTACAACTCTTAACAACATACTTCATGCATCATAAACAAATATAACTTCCACTCAATAAAAAAAACACAGTGCATTCTTATCTGTGAAATAAAACACTACCTGCTTCAGTCACTCGAGGTCAGTTATGAACAATGAAAGAACACTGTGCCTAAAAATTCTTTCGTCTAACTTGTGAAAAACACATACTTTTACTATGGAGGAAACAAGCCCTCATATGAAGTCTGGAAGAATTTCACTCTCATTTTGCCTCTGAACACAGAGCCTCTAGCAGCTCCTTTTACTCTGTATGATATGTACATTATCCCTGTGGGAAACAGGACTTTCCTTACTTCACACTTACGTGCTTTACACTCAGAGCTGAGCACAGTTTTAAAGGATATCTCAAAAAGAAGTATTATAGTTACCATGGGAAACTCTTCATCGGCTGCAGGTTGAGGATGCCATTGCTTATATTCTCAGGTAGTAAACCTGTTTTGAGGAAGACTCAAAGTAGTCTGTAAAAAACACTCATCTTGTAAGTCTGTGAAATAAATCACTACCTTCTTCAGTCACTTCGGTTACCTTCCATACACCAAAAGACCACTGTCCCTAAAAATTCTTGCATCTATCTTGTGAAAACAAATGCTTTTACTACAGGTGAAACAAGCCTAGGCAGGCAGTCTGCAAGGATTTCACTCTCATTCCGCCTAGGACCACTGAGCATCTTGCAGCTTTAGAAGCCACCTTCTAAACTGAGCGCAACCTCACTTAGCAATTACAGTTGCTAGATTTACAAGTTCCAGGGACACATGTCTGCCTCTATCACGTACAAGGTAGAACTCTCCTTGATGGGAAAACACTGCTGGAAAAACTCTCTGCTGGTAGCCTGATCCAAAAGGCTTCCGGTTGCTCAGGAGCCTCTTCTTGGTTTGCAGCTTGACAAGGCCATTGATTACATTCTCACACCTGTTTTGCAGAGACTCAAAGTAGCCTGGAAACAGTGGTGATAGACAACTGTGAAATAAATCACTACCCACTTCACTCACTTGATGTACATTCCACATCCTGAAAAAGCACTGTGCCCTAAAAATTTTTGCATCCGTCTTTTAAAACAAATACTCTTACTAAGGGTTAAGCAGGCCTTGGCATGCAATCGGCAAAGATTTCACTCTTATTTTGCCTACAATCTCAGACCATCTCACCACTTTTGATGCCATGTTTCAAAATGTTGGTTTTCAGGTGTCTCAAACATGGCCCTAGCTACTCCAAATCCTATGGACGTGTTCCGTACCATGTAAGTACAATCTGTATAAACTTTTGTCTTACCACTCTGTAAGATGAATACATTTTCTCTATGGGAAACAGTCTTTACCCTTCTGTGGGAAGAAGCTTTCACATCAACCAGCTTTTACAAATAGACCTGAGCCCCTGCAACTTTTATGGTGAAAAAACACCTTACCTAGAGGAACAAAGAATACATACAGCATATTTTCAGAAACCGTGCAGGCAAAAAGAGAGAAGAGTGAAATATTTAGAGTGTTGAGGAAAAAACCCACCAACCTAGAATTCTGTGCCCTGCAAACTATCCTTAAGAAGTGAAAGAGAAATAAAGACTTTATCAGACAAACAAAACTAAGAGAATTTGCTGTCAGGACACCTGTCTTTCAAGAAATGTTAAAAGAACTTCTTTAGAGAGAAGGAAAATAATATAAGTCAAAAACTCAGATCTACGTAAAGAAAGGAAAAGCATTGAAGAAGGATTAAGCAAAGATAAAACTTTTGTTTTTTTAATTCTTAATTGATCTAATAGATAACAGCTTTTTCAAAACAATAATATTAACAATGTATTTGATTTTGTATGCTTGTGTACAT
Source organism: Phocoena phocoena (assembly GCF_963924675.1). Classification (NCBI taxonomy): domain Eukaryota; kingdom Metazoa; phylum Chordata; class Mammalia; order Artiodactyla; family Phocoenidae; genus Phocoena; species Phocoena phocoena. The sequence goes on along the minus strand of NC_089221.1, from coordinate 156,931,560 downwards.
AATATAGATAGGTAGATAAAAAGACAGATAGATGCTTCTGTATGCTTATATATAAGTGAAATGAATGACAGCAATGATACATGGAACAGGAGGGAGGAATTAGAATTATTTTGCTATTGTTATAAGGTACTCACACAACCTATGAAGTGGTACAGTGTTATTTGAAAGTGGACATGTATTAGTTGTAAATGTATATTGCAAACTCCAGGGCAACCACTAAAGAAAATAATAAAAGAAGTATTACTGGGCTTCCCTGGTGGCGCAGTGGTTGAGAGTCCGCCTGCCGATGCAGGGAACACAGGTTCGTGCCCCGGTCCAGGAAGATCCCACATGCCGCAGAGCGGCTGGGCCCATGAGCCATGGCTGCTGAGCCTGCGCATCCGGAGCCTGTGCTCCGCAATGGGAGAGGCCACAACAGTGAGAGGCCCGTGTACGGCAAAAAAAAAAAAAAAAGAAGTATTACTGAAATGCTATGAAACGAGAAAATGAAACCATATATAATGCTCAATTACCCACACACCTATGGTCAATTAATCTTCGACAAAGGAGGCAAAAATATAAAAGAAGAAAAGTCTCTTCAGCAAGTGGTGCTGGGAAAGCTGGAGAGCCACATGTAAATCAATGAAGGTAGAACACTCCCTAACACCATATACAAAAATAAATTCAAAATGGCTTAAAGACTTAAATATAAGACATGACATCATAAAACTCCTAGATGAGAACACAGGCAAAACATTCTCTGACATAAATAGTACAAATAGTTTCTTGGGTCAGTCTCCCAAGGCAATAGAAATAAAATAAAAAATAAACAAATGGGACCTAATCAAACTTACAAGCTTTTACACAGCAAAGGAAATCATAAACAAAATGAAAAGACAACCTACAGAATGGGAGAAAATATTAGCAAACAATGCAACCAACAAGGGCTTAATTTCCAAAATATGCAAACAGCTCATACATCTCAATAACAACAACAGCAAAAACAAACAACGCAATCAAAAAATGGGCAAAAGACCTAAACAGACATTTCTCCAAACAAGATATACAGATGACCAATAGGCTCATGAAAAGATGCTCAACATCACTAATTATTAGAGAAATGCAAATCAAAAGTACAATGAGGCATCACCTCACACCAGTCAGAATGGCCATCATTAAAAAGTCTACAAATAACAAATGCTGGAGAGGGTGTGCAGAAAATGGACTCCTCCTACACTGTTGGTGGAAATGTAAACTGGTGCAGCCACTGTGGAAAACAGTATAGAGGTTCCTCAAAAAACTGAAAATAGAGTTGCCATATGATCTAGCAATCCCACTCCTGGGCATATATCTGGAGAAAACTATAATTCCAAAAGATACATGTACCCCAGTGTTCATATCAGCACTATTTCCAATAGCCAAGACAAGGAAACAACCTAAACATTCATTAACAGATGAATGGATAAAGAAGATGTGGTATATATACACAATGGAATACTACTTAACCATAAAAAAGAATGAAATAATGCCATTTACCACAACATGGGTGGACCTAGAGATTATAATACTAAGTCAAGTAAGTCATAAAGAGAAAGACAAATACCATGATTATCACTTACACATGGAACCTAAAATATGACACAAATGAGCTGATGTATGAAACAGAAACAGACTCACAGACATAGAAAACAAACTTATGGTTACCAAAGGGGAAATGGGGTGGGGGAAGGATAAATTAGGAGTTTGGGATTAGCAGATACAAACTACTATATATAAAATAGATAAACAACAAGGTCCTACTGTATAGACCAGGGAACTATATTCAATATCCAGTAATAGACCATAATAGAAAAGAATATGAAAAGAATATATATATATAAATAACCAAATCACTTTGCTGCACACCAGAAACTAACACAACATTGTAAATCCACTATACTTCAATTGAAAAAATTAAAACTTAAAAAAAAACAGTAAACAGTATGTAAAATTAAAAGAAAAACTTTTAACTAAATAAAACACTCAATTAAAATCTCAAAGGCAGAAAGAGGGTGGAAGACAAAAACAGGAACAAAGAACATAAGCAACGAATAGAAAACAGTAACAAATATGATAATATTAATCTACATCAATTTGAATGTTAGTGGTCTAAATGCACCAAGACAGAGATTGTCAGATGGATCAAACATGATCAAAAACATGATTCAACTGTATGTTGTCTGTAAGATATGTTGTTTTCATTTTAAATATAAAGACACACAAAGTAAAAGTAAATAAATGGAGGAAAACATAATATGTTAACACTAATCAAAAGAAAGTTGGAGTAACTATTAATTTCAGACAGAGGAAATGTCAAAGTGAGGAACATTATCAGGGATAAAGAAAGGGAATTACATAATGATAAAGGGGTTAATTCTCCAAGAAGACATAACAATCCTTAACATGAATGCACATAACAATGTATCATCAAACTACATGAGGTAAAAACTGATCAAACTTCAAGGAGAAGTAGATGAATCAACTATCATAATTGGAGACTTCCACACTCCTCTATCAGAAATGGACAGAAACAGCAGGCAGAAAATCAGTAAGGATATATCTGAACTCAGTAACACCACGGATCAACTGGATATAATGGGCATCTACAGAACACTTCATCCAACAACAGCAGAATATACTTTTTTCTCAAACTAACCGGGAACATTCACCAAGATAGACCACATTCTGGGCGATAAAAGACACTTAATAAATTTAAAATAACACCAATGTCTGCTCTCAGATCACAATGGAATTAAACCAGAAATGAGTAACAGAAGATAGCTGAAAAAATCTCCCAAGTTCTTGGAGATTAAATGATACACTTTTATATATCACATGGGTCAAAGAAGAAATCTCAAGAGAAATTCTTAAATATTTTGAATGAAATGAAAATGAAAACACAACTTATCAAAATCTGTGGGGTATAAGGAAAGCAGTGCTTAGAGAGAAATTTATAGCACTGAATACATCTATGAGGAGATGAAAGATCTAAAATTAATAATCCAAGCTTCCACCTTAGAAAACTAGAAAAAGAACAGCAAATTAAATCCAAAGTAAGCAAAAGAAAAGAAATCATAAAAAAGCAGAATGAAGTTGAAAACAGGAAATCAATAGTTAAAATCAATGAAACCAACAGCTGGTTCTTTGAGAAGATCAATATCAAAAAGTCTCCAGCTGTGCCAACTAAGAAAAAAAGAGCTAGGACATGAATTACTAATATGAGATGTGAAATAGGGGACATCACTACAGAACACATTGAAAGTATAATAAAGGAATACTATGAACAACTATATGCCAACTAATTTGATAATCTAGATAAAATGGACTAACTCCTTTTGAAAGTCACAATCTGCCAAAACTCATGCAAGAAGAAATAGACAATCTGAATATGCCTATATTAAAGAAATTGAGTCAATAATTAATAACCCTCTAGAATGAAAAGCACCAGGCCCAGATGGGTTCTACCATAGTTAAGGAGAAACTATACCAATTCTCTATAATATCTTTCACAATATAGGATTAGAAGGGTATACTTCTATTTCTCATAAAATGGTAACTCATTTTATGAGGCTACCATTACCCCAATACCAAAACTTGACAAAGAAAATACAGGATAAAAGAAAACAAGACCAATGTCTCTCATGAAGATTCTCATACCAGGCAAAATCCTCAACAAAATATTAGCAAATCAAATATAACAATGTATGAAAAGAATTACACACCAGTACCAGGTGGGATTTATCCCAGGTATACAAGGTTGGTTGGCTCAACACTTGAAAATCAATTAATGTAATACATCATATTAACAAGCTAAAGAAGAAAATCACATGAGCATATCAATAGATGCAGAAAAACCATTTGACAAAAAACAATACCCACTCATAATAAAAACTATCATAAAAACCCTATAGCTAACTCACTTAATGGTCAGAAACTCAGAGCTTTCCATTAAGATCAGGAACAAGACAAGGATGTCTCCTCTCACCATTGCTTTTCAACATCATACTGGAAGTTCTACCTAATACAATAAGACATGAAAAGGAAATAAAAGGCATGCAGATTAGGAAGGGAAAAAAACTATATTTGTTCACAGATGACTGTTCATTTGCAAAGTCAGGACTTCACTGGTTGAAATTGAAAACTGGCCCCATACACAGAGGGCAAGGAGAGACTGAAGAAAGAGGCAGACCACTCCAGGCTAGTAGGTGGCAGTTTTAATAAACAACAGAACTTACATATGAGGCTTATGTTCGTCAGTTGCAAGACAAGTAGATCTTTGCATCCTCCCGCCAGAATCTTAAAAGTTTATAAAGAGGCTTTAACGGGATTCATCACACATCCAGTCCAGATGGTCTCAACAACACATTACTCTCTCAAGGCTGCATCCTCAAAACGGCTGCTGGTATGGAAATAGTAGGTGGAATATAAATTCCAAGGACGGGGGAGAGGTTAAGGAGCCTCTGATTGCCTGGGTCAACTAGCAGTCACATCTTCTTGATGACTTCCTCCAACAATGACATGATCATCTATGTAGAAAATCCAAAAAACTCCTAGAATAAGCAACTATAGCAAGGTTGCAGGACGCATGGTTAATATACAAAAATCAATTGCTTTCCTCTATACCATCAATGAACATGTAGAATTTGAGATTAAAAATATAATACCATTATACTGACACCCCCCAAAATGAAATACTAAGGTATAAATCTAACGAAATATGTGTAAGATCTATGTGAAGAAAACTATTAAACTCTGATGAACAAAATCAGGGAAGAACTAAATAAATGGAGAAATATTCCTTTTTCATGGATAGGAAGACTCAGTACTGTCAAGATGTCAGCTCTTCCCAAATTGATCTATAGATTCAGTGCAATCCCAATCAAAATGCCTGTAAATTATTTTGTGCATATTGACAAGCTGAGTATGAAGTTTATATGGAAAGGTGTAAGATCCAGAAGAGCTAATACAATACTGAAGGAGAAGAACAAAGTTGCAAGACTGATGCTACCTGACGTCAAGACTTACTACAGGCATATCTCAGAGATATTGCAGGTTTGGTTTCAGACCACAGCAATAAACTGAATATCAAAATAAAGTCACATGAATGTTTTTGTTTCCCAGTGCATATAAAAGTTATGTTTACACTATACTGTAGTCTATTAAGTGTGCAACAGCATTATGTCTAAAAGAACAATGTACATACCTTAACTAAAAAATAGTTTTTAATATCTTTATTGGAGTATAATTGCTTTACAATGTTGTGTTAGTTTCTGCTGTACAACAAAGTGAATCAGCTATAAGTATACATATATCCCCATACCCCCTCCCTCTTGAGCCTCCCTCCCACGCTCCCTATCCCACCCCTCTAGGTTGTCACAAAGCATTGAGCTGATCTCCTTGTGCTATGCAGCAGCTTCCCACTAGCCGTCCATTTTACATTTGGTAGTGTATATATGTCCATGCTACTCTCTCACTTCGTCCCAGCTTCCCCTTCCCCCACTGTGTCCTCAAGTCCATTCTCTACGTCTGTGTCTTTATTTCTGCCCTGTCACTAGGTTCATCAGTACCAGTTTTTTAGATTCCATATATATGCGTTAGCAACTGGTATTTGTTTTTCTCTTTCTGACTTACTTCACTCTGTATGACAGACTCTAGGTCCATCCACATCATTACAAATAATTCAATTTTGTTTCTTTTTATGGCTGAGTAATATTCCATTGTATATGTGTGCCACATCTTCTTTATCCATTCATCCGTCGATGGACACTTAGGATGCTTCCATGTCCTGGCTATTGTAAATAGTGCTGCAATGAACATTGTGGTACATGACTCTTTTTGAATTATGGTTTTCTCAGGGTATATGCCCAGTAGTGGGATTACTGGGTCATATGGTAGTTCTATTTTTAGGTTTAAAAAATACTTTATTGCTAAAAAATGCTAACCCATCTGGGCCTCCAATAAGTCATAATCTTTTTGCAATAGTAACATTAAATATCACTGATCAGAGATCTCCATAACAAATATAATCGTAATGAATATGACTGTGCATTCATAATGAATTGAAATATTGTGGGAATTACCAAAATGTGACACAGAGACACAAGGTGAGCAAATGCTGTTGGAAAAATGCCGCTGATAGACTTGCTCCAGGCACAATGCTACAAACCTTCAATTTGTAAAAAATGTAATATCTGCAAAGTGCAATAAAGCAAAGCACAATAAAACGAGATATGCCTGTATAGAGCTACAGTAATCAAGATAGCATGATCTTGGTGAAAGAATAGATCAGTGAAACACAATAGAAATCACACATAACTATAGCCAATAGATCTTTGACAAGGTGCAAGGGCAATACAATGGAGCAATGATAGTCTCTTCAACAAACAGTGCTGGAACAACTGGACATCCACATGCAAAAAACATGACTCTAGACACAGACCTTACACCCTTCACAAAAATCAACTCAAAATGGACCAAAGAACTAAATGTAAAGCACAAAATGTAAAACTTTAAAAGATAACGTAGGAGAAAATCTAGATGACCGTTGGTATGGTAATGACTTTAGATACAATACCAAAAACATGATTGATGAAAGAAATAATTGTTAAGTTGGACTTCATTAAAATTTAAAATGTCTGCTCTGTGAAAGGCACTGTCAACATAATGAGAAGACAAGCCATAGACTGGGAGAAAATATCTGCAAAAGAATATATCTGATAAAGGACCTATCAGATGTTATCCAAAATATACAAAGAACACTTAAAACTCAATAAGAAAATAAACAACCAGATTAAAAAATGGGCCAAAGACCTTTATGGACACCTCACTAAAGAAGATATATGGCAAATAAGCATATGAAAAGATCGTCATATACCCTACATTGTATGTCATTAGGGAAATGCAAATTAGAACAACAATGAGATACCTCTACATGCCTATTAGAATGGCCAAAATCCAGAACACTGACAAATGCTGTGGAGGATGTGGGGCAACAGGAAGTCTCATACTTTGCTGAAGGGAATGCAAAATGGTACAGCCACTTTGGAAAAGAGTTTGGCAGTTTGTTACAAAACTAAACATATTCTTATCATATGATTCAGAAGTCATGCTCAAAAGAGTTGAAAGCTATGTCCACAAAAAAACTTGCACATGGCTGTTTATAGCAGCTTTATTCATAATTGCCCAAATTTGGAAGCAACCTAGATGTCCTTCAGTAGGTGAACAGATAAATAAAATGTGGTACATTCAGACAATGGAATATTATTTTGCTCTAAAAAGAAACGAGCTATCAAGCCATGAAAAGACGCAGAGGAAACTTAAATGCATATTACAGAGTGAAAGAAGCCAATCTGAAAAGGCTGCATACTTTATGATACCAACGATATGACATTCTGAAAAAGGCAAAACTATGGAGACAGTAAAAATATCAGTGGTTGCCAGTTAGGGAACAGGGAGGGATGAATAGGCAGAGCACAGAGGATTTAAGGCAGTGAAACTACCCTGTAATGGCAGACATGTCATTCATTATACATTTTTTCAAACCTATAGAATGTACAACACCAAGGGTGAGCCCTAAACTATGGATTTTGGGTAACTGGGATATGTCAGTGTAGGTTCATCAATTGTAACAAATGTGCCACTGTGGTGAGTAATGTTGATAATGCGGGAGGCTATGATGTGCTGGGGTAGAGAATAAATGAGAAATCGCTATACCTTCCTCTCAATTTTGCTGTGAACCTAAAACTGCTCTTTAATACTTTTTTGTCTTTTCTTAAAAAACAGAACAAAACGAGAAACTAGTCACCTCTCCCAGTCTTTGCAGACTGGTTCTCTGCTACAGCAGTCCTTTACTAATTAGCTGGCTTGTTCTCAGCCTAGGGATCAGATGGAGGTGAAAACTTAAGAGCTCCTTAGGTCTTTTGTGGTTGGGCTTTATGTTGGTTTTTCAGCTGCTTTTAAGTCTTGATTTTCCAAAGCTTAACCATAGTCTCTCCTCAGGGTTTTAGATGGTCTATCTTATGTTTCTACCCTCACTGTCTTGCCCCAGGTGTCTGTGGGACTGTAGTCCACCCACAACTTTTAGGAGCAGTGCCTACTGCTTCTCCCCATCTCAGTTCCGAGATAGACAAGATAGAGCCCAGTACTTCTGGCAGCCCTCAGACAGGGTAGAACTTTACAAATAAAAGCTCCTCTGTTCCCTCTCTGTTTTAGCAAGGGAACTGGGAACTTAGCTTTGGCCACTCCAGACAAAGATTTTGCTACACTGAGGAAGGGATGGGGCAAGGGCAAGTAAAAACATCACAGTATTACCATGATTTCAAATGTGGTTTTTTCCTTGATTGAGTTTTCGGGGGTTTTTTGCTGTAGATATTTTACTGTTTTCCAGAGCTTTCATATGGTTATTTTAGCCAGTTTCTAGTTGCTTTTTATGTTTCCAAGGGGGGCTGTGGGCTTGGAGTTCCGTGCTAAGCCATTTTGCTGACGTGCCTCTACTTTGACTTCATATTAACATTGTACTAGAAATCACAGCCCACTCAATATGGCGATTAAAAGAAATAAAATATAAAAGAAGCAAAAGTTTCGCAAAAGAAACAAAACTGTCATTCACATAGTATATTACATAGAAAATCCAAAACACACAATAAATTCATTATTGGAATTTATAAGACTTCAGGCAGTAAGCTATACACAAAACCGGTACTTTACAAATGAAATTCAAAAAGAGATACCACTTACAATAGCTTCAAAAAGTATGAAACATACATACTCAAATAAAACTCAAAAAATATGTAATATTGCTATGGAGAAAATATGTGGAGACCTAAATAAAAAGATTGCTGTACCATAGTAATGGATTGTTAAAGTCCATATTGTTAGATATTAATTTTCCTCAGGTTGATTTATGGATTCAAAGAATCCAGTCAAAGTCTCAGCATTTTTATTTACAAGTTGACACGATGATGATTATTCATATGAGTTGATTATAGCCTAGGCAGTTGAACAAGAACTTATGGAAGGATACTCATTCTACTTTATCGAGATTGTTTCCTAATATGTTAACAAAGAGCAGTATTCGTGACCCTATTCCGTGCTGCAACTTGCCTCCGTACCTACCCCAGACACTTCCAACCCTGCTTTCCTTTCGCTTTTTCCGTTAATGCTTATTTTCTAAAATGCTATATAATTATGTTCATGGCTTACTGTCTGCTCCCTCCCTCCTTCCCCCACCCCCACCCCCCAAAAAAGTTCTCCAGAGCAATGATCTCTGTTTTGCTCACTGAGGTATTTCAAATCCTTTACAATAGGGCTTGGCGCGTAGCAGGTGCCCAATATACTTGTTCAAAGACTGAAGAGGAAATAGGTTTGTTTTTTGAAGGTTGTCTACTTGCCTTACTATCAATTACGCAGATGCAGAGCTACAATACACTGTCCTCGGCGAAACTCCGTTTCCTCTGGGAAGAACCGGGAACCCAGGAGCCGGCAACTCACGGAGCGCGGCCACTAGCCCAGAATGAGTACCTGGGCACGTGACAGGCTCAGCCGGGCCTCTCCACGCAGCAAGCGCGGAGAACTACACTTCCCAGAATCCTTGTGTTCTCGCGTGGACTACATTTCCCAGAGGGGTTAGCGACCGTTCCCCCGCCTCCACCGCACTACCCAGCTCCGGACCTGCACAGGGAGTTGGGCGTTTGTCGCTGGCGTGAGCGGCGTTCTGGGCTGAGGTCGGCACAGACAGCACCCCGGGGAGTCCCGACCCGAAGTTGCTGTTCGGCCGTGGCAGTTCCGGAGCCTCCCGCCTGCGGCCCGCGGAACACCCGAGGCCTGGGTGAGGTGAGCGGCGGAGGCTCGGCAGGATGCGGGAGGGAGGACCGAGCTTCGGGAGGATGCGGCGCCGGGGTATGGGACAAAGGCCCAGGAGGCGCGAGCCGGGCCTTTGTGGGCGCCGGCGGGCCGAGGGCCGGGCACCCCGGCTCTGTCCGCCTGCCGCCACCAGCCATCCCACAGTACCCCTGAACGAGACAGGTCGGGCACTTCGTCCCGATTGGCTGGACCCAGCCACCCTTCTGCTTCCTCCCGACCCGTTCCCAGTGCGCTACCTGCCCAGCGCCTTATGGCATTTGAATTTGTTTCGGGCCGGCAGTGAACGTGAGAAATTTTCTCCCCTAACCATCACTCCTGCACTCCCGAGTGACAGGCTTGTTTTGCGCGAGAAGTGAGTCGCCGGCTTCACCCAGTGGCAGAGCCAGGACTGGAACCCAGGTTTTTGGTTTTCTGTGCCCTTTCCTCAAGACAGCAGCCCCCTCCCCGCCATAGGAGAGCTGATGTTTTCCCTTTCCGAAGCAGCTTTCTCTAGAAATCTGGAAATTGTTTCCTTGACAGGAGGGGGAGGAATTGGGTGGGAAGGCTTGAGGTGGAGAAAAGTTGTCACATGCACGCAGGGAGGTTAGAGCAGGTGCTCTGGAGCCCGCGGTGCTTGGAATCCTGGTGCCACCCTCCCTGGCTGTGTGGACTGGGGCAGGTTGCTCCCACTCTGCACTCAGTTTCCTGATCTATAAAATGGGGTGCTGACAGTGCCAACTGTGCTGTGGGACTCGATGATGTATTGATAGGTAGTGCCTGGCACGCGGTGAGGCTCAGGGAGTTGCTGCTACTGCTGATGGAGTCCTAGGACCTTTTCCTCTGAGCCAGGGAAAGAGCTGGGCCTGGACCAGGACCCAGCCCTTCTCTCTGGTCCTGTCTACTCCTAGCTCCTGACTTCCTTCCTGAGGGCACATGGCATCATTCTCAGGTGGTGTAAAGGTTTCAGAGCTGCTGATTCTGAGGGGTGCAAAGCAGAAGGGGCTTCCTCCTGGCTCCCATTTTCTTCTCTCAGATTTGGCTTCTGGAGACTTCTCCCATCCTAAGGGGAAACTGCCCAGAAAGAGGACATGACTACTGAACAGAGGGAAGCAAGGTCTCAGGTGAGTGCATTACCATCTCAAGTGTTACGGACAAATAGTTTTGTTTTTTAATCCTCAAACTGAAATTCTGTCCCCAGTACAGTCTTTGCCAGGATTTGGAGCCCATGTCCTTCTCCCTTTGAAGAGTTGGTCCATCCTGGTAGATGGTGAATTGCATAGGGATTACTTGCCTCCAACCCCCCAATCCATGTGTTGTGTTTCTTTTTTTTTTTTCTGATAGACACTCTTTTATTCATTAATCTCAATTCACTGTATGATTACTGAGTTGACAGGTAAGATGCCACACGTCTTATACCACTTGGGGTCAGAACAAACAAACGTGCGCACTTGGCAGAGTTCCTTTCTGGCCTGCCTCCTTTGCTCAGTCATGTCCCCCTCCCTACCCTTGGCCAGAATGCTTTTCTTTTTCTTTCCACCCCTGAGAATCTTCATGATACCTTACCCAGGCTTTTCCCAGTCCAGAGTTTTTAGTTTTTTCTCCCTCTTAACTTTCTGGATCATGTGCCTTGCTTCTATCACTCTCTTGAAAACTGATCTTGACCTGCCATTGTCATCTTTATTCTGTGGGAATGAGGGTGGGACCCCATCCAGGTGAGGTGGTGTGTGAACAAAGGATAGCCATTTTGGTGGGGACACAGATGGAGAGGTCTCTTGACTTTAAGAGCTGAGAGAAGATTCTTCTGGAAGTGGCAGGGAGGGTGTTGTGGGATATCAGTAGTGGAGAAGCAAGGTATACAGGGTGTACAGTTAGAAGTGGGGCTCTCAAGCCAGACAGCCAAGTTTGAACCAGTATCTTCTGTTACCATTTACGGGCCTTAGGCAATTGCATCTCTCTGTGCCTCAGTTTCCTCACCTGTAGAATGGGAATAACAACCATGCGTACCTCATAGGGTAGATGAGAGGAATTGCAGCATGGCAAGTGTTTCAATAGGGGCCGGGCACATAGTTGATGTTGAATATGTGGTGGTTGTGGTAGCTGAACAATATTATTCTAGTACATGATACTATTACTGTTGATAGATAAAAATTAACTGTACAGTGTTTTTAGGACCCAGAAAATACTGTGCGTTCTGTACTCATTTTCATCTAACAATAATAGTTAATGTTGCTGGGGGAATATCCCGAGGGCTTTACCTTTGTTCTCACTCTCATAACAGCGCAGCAGTTATTACCCCCATTTTACACATGAGGAAACTGAGGCTTTAAGAAGTCAAGTGACCTGAAATCAAACCCAGGTATGTCTGGCCTCTGAGTTCATGCTGGTTATTGTCCAGCCATTCCTCTGGTGCATCTCTCAGAACACATGGCAGGCCCAGCCCCTGTGTTACCAGAGCTCTCTGCAGTGCAATGTTGTATATCATTTGGACCCACGAAATGTGATGGTGGTTGATCTTCTGAGGCTATGGCCAGGACCTGCCTTTGCATATTTGGGCTGCTTTTTTCTAAGGCTTTCACATTCCATTCCAACAGAGCCAAGCTGCTCTCTTGCCCAGAATTTTCTCTGTCCCTGTGTGTGAGTCCTATGTGACATTTCTCCCTAACCTCACCTGCTGTGTGGAATTGTGTGTAAAACTCAGTAATAGGATGTTTAAGGTAAGAGAGAGAGTATACCAAGTGCTGTGTTGGAAGAAAACTTCAGTTATCATCCTGTCTCTGCCATTAATAAAGTATGTGACCTGGAATCTTGACTGTCCTGGATCTTGTGTTCCTCGTCTCTAAAATGAGGATTAGCAGATATGGTGTATGGTCCTATCCAGCTACACATTTTCCTTTTAGTGTTCAAATTCATGCACTTTTCTTGTCTGCTAGTTAGATTGTAAGTTCTTTGAGAGCAGAGATCATTTCTTGTATTCCTCCCAATGTGCCAATAATTTAATGCCTTTTCTTACTATAAAAATATTGCGTGATCCGGGCAAAAAACTTTATAGACAATAAAACATGCACATATATATATATGGGTATAGGTATATATGCTTGTAAATGTACGTATGTGCATAGATGTGTGTATGTACATGTATTTGTCTATATATTTTTTCCGTATATGCAAAAAAAAAGTAAAATCACCCTTAATCCCACCATCTGGAGATGATCGCTGTCAGCCATTTGTTAGGCATCTCTCAGCATCACTTACTATGTACATATATAATTTTTTTCAAAAATGGGACCAAACTATACATACTGATATGTAACTTGCTTTTTATACTTAACATTATTAAGAATGCCTTTTTAAGTCAAAAATACTGACTTACACCATCAATTTTAATGATTCATAGTACTTTATATTGACATGATAATAGGTAAGATCTGAACCTTTAATATGAGCCATGTATGGTTTTAAGTACATTGTATGGATTATTTCATTTATTTATTAACTATTTGGTAGGTTTTGAGAGGCAGTTTTACAGAGTGGTTAAGAATGGAGCCTTAGACATCCACCTGGAATTGGAATCCCAGCACTACCACTGACCAATTGTGTGACTTTAGACAAATATCTTATCCTCTCTGTCACTTCTCTTGTGTAAAACGAGGACAATAATAGTACCTTCTTCCTAGCGTTGTTGTGAAGGTAAAATAAAGATTTACACTAAAGATTAATATAAAGCTCTAAGAATAGTACTTGTCCTGAAGAAAGCATTCAGTTAATGATAGCTGTTTTAATTTCCATTATTACTGTCCTCAGGCTGCAGAGAGCACACAGATAGTGCCTTAAATTATTTAACCGAGCCTTTGTCAGTGATTATTTAGGTTGTAGGTGTTTCTGTTTCTCTGCTGTTAACTAGCACCATAATAAATGTCCTTTTGTGTGCATTTTTTTGCACTGTTCGTTATCAAACAAATATAATAATTGGAGAGTTAAAAAGTATGCACATTTTAAAGCTCTTAATATGTATTACCAAATTGCTATTAGAAAGATTATTCTAATTAACACTCCCACTAATGGTCTTAATACCTCCACACATCTCTGTGTGGTTAACACAGGGCCTGGTTCATACTTCATGGTACTCAGTATGTATTTGTCACAGGTCAAGTGTTCATTAAACCAGTGACTTGAAACCTTAAGAACCTAGAATAATATAGAAGCATTTCATGGTAGCCTGTCTACTTCCCACTGCCGCCCTCTTCACCCTGTGTGATGGGTGGTCTTGGGTGAGCTGGGATGCTTGTCTCTACAGCTGTCAGTGACGTTCGAAGATGTGGCTGTGCTCTTTACGCGGGATGAGTGGAGAAAGCTGGCTCCTTCACAGAGAAACTTGTACCAAGATGTGATGCTGGAGAACTATAGCAACTTGGTGTCATTGGGTAAGGAAATTTCCTCTGTTTAGAAATTGGGATAACTCAGCATCTGATTCACTGGATAAAAGCCATGGATCATCAAAACTTTAGCTGAGTTTTGCCTTAGCACTGTACAAATTGGATCTCCACAAATAAATCTGAAAAACTTTTTCCTGCTAATAGGCATGGATGCCTCATGCCCCACGGATGGGACAGTCTACAGAGCTGCACATTAGAAATTCCCTCATAGTTCAGGCATTTCCCACTATGATTGTTCTATGATGTGTCTGCTCGTCTCTAAGCAGAGAGCATCTTTCATCCCTCTTCTTTGACCCACCACTTGCCTTTCCCGTTCACTTTTCCAGCTAGATGAACACTGTATAATCCATATTTGAAAGGGAACCAGATAGTGTTTTCTCATTTTAAACAGTCTACCTGGTATCTTCTCCATAGATACCTGTTTATAAATATGAATTTAGTCTGTACATCTCATATATTTCCTCTTTTATAGAAAGCTAATGGTACCCTATTTCAAGGGTACATGTTTATCGTATTTTCCTAACATGCAACTAATTATTACATTGTTATGTTTTACAAGTCCCTTGCTTTTTCCCTAACACACCCCTCACATCATGGGGGCAGAACTTGAGCACCCTAAGGAGCTCTTTATATCATCCTGTAAGTTTCCACTCAGATCTCAGATACCTCTTCATGTCAAAACCAAGTTTGTTGTTGTTTTTATTTTTTTGTTTTTTTTTTCTATGAGCAGGACTCCTATTTTCCAAACCTGAGGTGATCTCCCTGTTGCAGCAAGGAGAAGATCCCTGGAAGGTAGAGAAAGAAAGCCCTGGAGGCTCCTCTGTAGGTGAGTGGGTGGGGAATCTCTGCAGGCAGCAGTCTGGTAAATGAGTACATGTGCAACTTGGAGATGTTGGTCAGGGAAATTTCTCCAAGTTCTTAGTCCTCAAGAAGTTTTGGAGAAGGGTCACAAACTTCTGCGTCATCTCTGATAATCACTTCACAGGTAAATCTCTCAGGATCTTTATTCTTTCCTGTTGTTTTGGAGGAGGGCTACATTTTCATGTATTCATTGAGCAAACTTAGTCCATTTAAGGAACTACAGATAATTCATTCTGACTGAAGCCCAGGGTTGTGGGAAAAGAAAGAGATGAGGAAGGAAATGAGGTCAGAAAGCCAGGTGGGGCCACACTCTGAAGTGCTTTGGTACAGTTCTTAGAGATGGGAACTGTCCGTGGGTGACTGGAAATAATTCAAGGATTTTAAGCAGAAGAATTATATGGTCCTTGATATTTTAGAAAAAATGGTCAGAGTCTGAAACACTTTAAATGTCCTTCAGTAAAGGCATAGCTAAAGAAGCTGAGGTGGGTCCCTACACTGGCACACAGCACCACAGTCAGAAACAAGAAGCACTGGTGTGGGTGGAGCTCCAAGGCACGTGAAGGACTAAAACTAGTTACGGTGCATGATTATGACATGTCGCCATTTATGTGTAAAGAAAATTATGTGGGTGTTTGTCTATATGCATAATATGCATGTAAGTGCTGAGAGAAAGGTCGCGGGACACCTAAGGTGGTAACTAGTTACATTTGGATTAGGATCGAGAATGAGTATTGATGAAAGGGGACTTTATTTACATGTAATGTTATTAAAATTTTCACAGAGAATATATTCATAAAGTCCTTATTATGCAATTTCAATTTAATAAGAATGGTCACTTTGGAAACACTGTTGGTCTTAGATTTGAAGTGAGGAAAAACTAGAGGTGGGAACCTTCTGGAGATTATTGTGTAATGCAGGCAAGACGTTACCTGCAGGAAGGCACGTGCAGTGGGTTCAGGAAAGAGGAGAGAGAGACTTCCCTGGTGGCACTCTGGTTAAGAATCTGCCTGCCAATGAGGGGACATGGGTTCGATCCCTGGTCTGGGAAGATCCCACATCCCGCAGAACAGCTAAGCCTGTGCGCCACAACTACTGAGCCTGTGCGTCACGATTACTGAAGCCGGCGTGCCTAGAGCCCGAGCTTCACAACAAGAGAAGCCACCACAATGAGAAGCCTGCGCATTGCAACAAAGAGTAGCCCCGACTTGACACAGCTAGAGAAAGCCCGTGCGCGGCAACAAAGACCCAATGCAGCCAAAAATAAATAAATATAACATTTTTTTTAAAAAAAGGAAAAAGGAGAGAGGTCCCTTTGTTAAGGGTTCAGGACGGGTTCAGTGTGGCATGGGTTTCATTTGAGATGTGAGTGAAATATGGGTAGAGGTCGCCAGTGGACAGCTGTAGAAGGTATGCAGGGTTGGAACTCAACAGGGAGGTCAGGGAGCCGTCAGTGAGGAGGTAGCATTTGAAACCTTGAGCTGAGCAGACGAGGGAACGGAGGAGAGGACAGTCCCAGGAAACCTCAATGTTTATGAGGTGGGTTAAGAAGGAAGAATCTGTGGCTGAGCCTGAGAGGAAGTCACCAGAGGAGAAAACTGGCAGATTTGGCTGTCATGGAAGTTGAGGACTGAGAGCTGTTGAATTGGGGAGGCCAGGGCTCTGAGGGAGCCAGGTTCTAACCCTTGCCCACTGCTTTCCTGTCCCGTGATAAACAGCAGTGCAACCTTGGACAGAAGGACGCAGGTCCTGCCCTGGCGGAGCTCAGTGGAGGGGGAGGCTAAGCGCACACAGGGCTGTGGAATGACAGACTCCAGTGAGGACCTCGGGAGAAGAGCCACAGGTGCTGTGAGAACGTGGAACAGGAGGGGTGCTGTGGGCAAGGCTTCCCGAGGAAGGGCCGGATCCCACGTTGTAAGAAGCGTTCAGGCACAGGAAGAGCATGTCCGAGAGTCCAGACAAAGGAAGCCGGCGTGTGGAGACGGGAGCGGGGAGAGGGGCCCGGGACCTGAGAGCCAGGCACAGCCCCTGAGGAGTTGAAGTACCCTGGCCACGGGCCCAGGTTTATATTCTGCAAGGATCAGCCTGCAACCAATGTGGAGCCACCTGGCCTAGATGTGGTAGGACTTGTCTGAGGTTGCTGTTGGGTCCAGACGGGTCAGTGATGCCCCCACACAATGGGGGCCCAGCAGAAGGGCTGTGGGACAGGCTGTCTCAATCCCTAAGGCGCCCACACCTATAGTAGAGCTCATTCTTTCCCATATAAGGTGAGATCTTTTGAGGTGGGAACCACACTTATCTCTCCTTATGTCTTTTAACTGTCATTTGGGAGAAATATTCTAATTTTGTGGGAACTGCTGGAGACCACCACAATGTAAACAGAGAATGCAGGCAGCAGGGAACCAGTGGAGAGTTTAGGAGGGGCGTCAGGTGTGGACTGAGTATGGCGTGGAAGATTAAAGGAAGAGAAGGAAGAATTGTTCACTTTCCATTCGCCTCGGGAGCCTCTGATCCATGAGAAGTCCCCCTTCCTGAGTGAAGTGTTAGTTGGATCCATGAGGAGTCCCCCTTCCTGAGTGAAGTGTTAGTTGCATTAAACTGAATAGAAAGTATGACTGGAGTCGAAAGCTGTCCAGAGAGACCCTGAAGACACCTAGTGGTGATGTCAAGTCCTTCTCAGGTTTGGGAAGCTGTCCCTGAAGGAAAACTCTGGGTGTCTGGAGGAAGTAAGGACATCAGAGCCAACCAGTGTGTGCATTTCTCTGGATGGGATGAACCTCCTCTCTTTGGTCAAAGGTGACAGTCAGATGGAGCATCCTGGGAGTGCTGGCCTGTGGTTGTGTCTCTCCTGCAACCCTGGTGAGTCTCCCATCTGCCTGGACTAAAGTGCCCTCAGAACAGTTTCCCTTCCAAGGGGAGCTCAGTTCTCTGAGCTCAGGTGAAGGATCTGGATGTTCTTGGAAGCACCTTGATCATTAACTCTAGACCAGAACCAAAAACCGACCCTTTGAACAGCCGGTGACGGAAAAGCTTATGCTTCCAGGATAGGACTCCTAGAACCTCTAATTGCCTCCAAATGTGCTTTTAAAATATTATTTTCACATCAAAACTATTTACAACTAGGAAAAATAAAACGAACAGAAAAAACAAACTGTGTCACCCCTGGCTCTGTATGTTTTATATTGAGAAATGGGAGGAAATGGCTCAAAGAGACTCATCTGAGTCTCTTCCTTAAGAAATGAACCCAGGGCTTCCCTGGTGGCGCAGTGGTTGAGAGTCTGCCTGCCGATGCAGGGGACACGGGTTCGTGCCCCGGTCTGGGAAGATCCCACATGCCGCGGAGCGGCTGGGCCCGTGAGCCATGGCCGCTGAGCCTGCGCGTCCGGAGCCTGTGCTCCGCAACGGGAGAGGCCACAACAGTGAGAGGCCTGCATACCACAAAAAAAAAAAAAAATGAGAAAAGAAATGAACCCAAAGTCTAATCACTTTTCTGGAATATTTTATATGTATATATATATATATATATATATATATATATATATGTATATGTATACATATATACATATATATATTATATGGATAATGTGATTAAATCAACTTGAACGTCTCATGAGTTTGGTTGACACTCAATGTGAAAATATTCTTAAAATCAAAAATTTAAAAATTCAGGGATGATTAGGTAAATTACCTCCAATGAAAAAGTGTTTGTCTTTTTCTCTTTGTTATATTTATGCTAGAATTCAGGGCAGACTGAACCTGGCAGGGTGGTTGGCTGAGGGGTCCCTTGTGGGCTGCCTTCCACCCACCAAGATTTGATGAGGCTGCACCTGCAAATTTTTTTAATTTGCAGAAAGGTGCTGTAGGGGTTATAGCGGCAGCCTAATGAAATAACATGCAGTAATTTTAAAGAGTGAATTTCTTACAAGGTGAAAGTTGAGCCCAAATGCTCTGTAGTCCTGTTTAATATGTTTGATTTAGTCTTGTTCTCATCCCCTGCCACCAACATCTGTTGTCCTTGTAGCTGCCAGAATGGTCTATTTAAAAGGTAGATCAGGTTATCTCACTCCCATGCTCAAAACCTTTAGTAGCTTCTATCACATAGAACACAATCCAAAGCCCCTAGTGTGGCCTTTGTGGTCTGGTCTTGGCTACCTTTTCACCTTCACCTCCTTCCTCTCTGCCCTTCATTCAAGAACTCTCATCCCCTGGTCTCCTTGTAGTTCTTCAGACAGGCCACCTCAGGGCCTCTGCACTTGTTTTTTCCTCTCCTGGACCATTCTTCCTGAGCCACAAGCCCACATGACTGACTTCCTTGAGTTGCACAGGTTTCTGTTAAGATGGCACTTTGTCTATTAGACACAACACATCTGAACATGGCCCTCTGTCCTCCACATTCTTTTTTTTTTAATTTTATTGAAGTATAGTTGATTTACAATGTTATGTTAATTTCTGCTGTACAGCAAAGTGATTCAGTTATACATATATGTATTCTTTTTCATATTCTTTTCCATTATGGTTTATCACAGGATATTGATTATAGTACCCTGTACTATATACAGTAGGACCTTGTTGTTTATCCATTCTATATATAATAGTTTGCATCTGCTAATCCCAAACTCCTAATTTAACCCTCCCCCACCCCCTTCCCCCTTGACAACCACAAGTCTGTTCTTTATATCTGCAAATCTGTTTCTGTTTCATAGATAAGTTCATTTGCGTCATACTTCAGATTCCACATGTAAGTGATATCATATGGTATTTGTCTTTCTCTTTCTGGCTTACTTAGTATAATCTCTAGATCCATTCGTGTTGCTGCAAATGGCATTATTTCATTCATTTTTATGGCTGAGTAGTAGTCCATTCTGTATATATACCACATCTTCTTTATCCATTCATCTGTTGATGGATATTTAGGTTGTTTCCTTGTCTTGGCTATTGTAAATAGTGCTGCTGTGAACATAGGGGTGCATGTATCGCCTCTTTCTTTCTTTTTTTTTTTTTTGACAAAGGAAACACAACATTTTTATACTTAATGCATTCTTTAAAACATGCATGCAAGTTAAACGTGTAAAATCCAAGCAACAGACTTAAATGTTATAAGAAGGTCTCCATTCTCAGAGAGCTAAAAAATAAATGTGGACATGAATTTTAGTGGTGTAATCTCCATTTCACTTATAGTTTTAATTTTGTTCATTTCCTTTACAGTTCAGTGGCTTGACTCCTTTTTTTGTGGAGGGGAGGGCTAGCTGTCTACTTTTTTTTTAAATTTTTTATTGGAGTATAGTTGCTTTACAATGTTGTGTTAGTTTCTGCTGTATAACAGAGTGAATCAGCTGTACGTATACACATATCCCCTCTCTTTTGGATTCCTTCCAATTTAGGTCACCACAGAGCATTGAGTAGAGTTCCCTGTGCTATACAGTAGGTTCTCATTAGTTATCTATTTTATACATAGTCTCAATGGTGTATATATGTCAATCCCAATCTCCCAATTCATCCCACTCCCCCTTCCCCCTCAGTATCCATATGTTTCTTCTCTACGTCTGTGTCTCTATTTTAGCTTTGCAAATAAGATCATCTATACCATCTTTCTAGATTCCATATATATGTGTTAATATACGATATCTGTTTTTCTCTTTCTGGCTTATTTCACTCTGTATGACAGTCCCTACGTCCATCTAAGTCTCTATAAATGATCCAGTTTCACTCCTGTTTATGGCTGAGTAATATTCCATTGTATATATGTACCATATCTTCTATATCCATTCCTCTGTTGATGGACATTTATGTTGCTTCCATGTGCTGGCTATTGTAAATAGTGCTGCAGTGAACATTGGAGTGCCTGTGTCTTTTTGAATTATGGTTTTCTCTGGGTATATGCACAGCAGTGGGATTGCTGGGTCATATGGTAGTTCTATTTTTAGTTTTTTAAGGAACCTCCATACTGTTCTCCATAGTGGCTGCATCAATTTACATTCCCACCAACAGTGCAAGAGGGTTCCCTGTTGTCCACACCCTCTCCAGCATTTATTGTTTCTAGATTTTTTTGATGATGGGCCATTCTGACCAGTATGAGGTGATACCTCATTGTAGTTTTTGGGGGGTTTTTTTTTGTTTTTTTTTGCGGTACGCGGGCCTCTCACTGTTGTGGCCTCTCCCGTTGCGGAGCACAGGCTCCGGACGTGCAGACTCAGCGGCCATGGCTCACGGGCCTAGCTGATCTGCAGCATGTGGGATCTTCCCAGACCGGGGCACGAACCCGTGTCCCCTGCATCGGCAGGCGAACTCTCAACCACTGTGCCACCAGGGAAGCCCCTCATTATAGTTTTGATTTGCATTTCTCTAATAATTAGTGATGTTGAGCATCTTATCATGTGTTTTTTGGCCATCTGTATGTCTTCTTTGGAGAAATGTCTATTTAGGTCTTCCGACCATTTTTTAATTTTTAATTTTTTTTTTTTGATATTGAGCTGCATGAGCTGTTTGTATATTTTGGAGATTAATCCTTTGTCAGTTGCTTCATTTGCAAATATTTTCTCCCATTCTGAGGGTTTTCGTTTTGTTATGGTTTCCTTTGCTGTCAAAAGCTTTTAAGTTTAATTAGGTCCCATTTTTTACTTTTGTTTTTCTTTTCATAACTGTAGGAGGTGGGTTAAAAAAGATCTTGCTATGACTTAATATCAAAGAGTGTTCTGCCTATGTTTTCCTCAAGGAATTTTATAGTGTCTGGCCTTACATTTAGGTCTTTAATCCATTTTGAGTTTATTTTTGTGCATGGTGTTAGGGAGTATTCTAATTTTCTTCTTTTACGTGTAGCTGTCCAGTTTTCCTAGCACCACTTACTGAAG
This sequence comes from Phocoena phocoena, assembly GCF_963924675.1. NCBI lineage: Eukaryota > Metazoa > Chordata > Mammalia > Artiodactyla > Phocoenidae > Phocoena > Phocoena phocoena. The sequence continues at coordinate 156,909,563 of NC_089221.1, read as the reverse complement.
AGGCTGTCTTTTCTCCATTGTATATTGTTGCTTCCTTTGTCATAGATTAGGTGACCATATGTGTGGGGGTTTATCTTTGGGTTTTCTATCCTGTTCCATTGATATATATTTCTTTTTTTGTGCCAGTACCATACTGTCTTGATTACTATAGCTTTGTAGTATAGTCTGAAATCAGGGAGCCCGATTCCTCCAGCTCCCTTTTTCTTTCTCAAGATCACTTTAGCTATTCGGGGTCTTTCGTGTTTCCATACAAATTGTAAAATTTTTGATTCTAATTCTGTGAAAAATGCCATTGGTAATTTGATAGGGATTGCACTGAATCTGTAGATTGCTTTGGGTAGTATAGTCATTTTCACAATGTTGATTCTTCCAGTCCAAGAACATGGTATATCTCTCCATCTGTTTGTGTAGTCTTTGATTTCTTTCATCAGTATCTTATAGTTTTCTGCATACAGGTCTTTTGTCTCCTTAGGTAGGTTTATTTCTCGGTATTTTATTCTTTCTGTTGCAATGCTAAATGTAATTGTTTCCTTAATTTCTATCTCTGATCTTTCATTGTTAGTGTATAGGAATGCAAGAGATTTGTGTATTAATTTTGTATACTGCAGCTTTACTAAATCCATTGATTAGCTCTAGCTGTTTTCTGGTGGCATCTTTAGGATTTTCTATGTATAGTATCATGTCATCTGCAAATAGTGACAGTTTAACTTTTTCTTTTCCAATTTGGATTTCTTTTTTCTTCTCTAATTGCCGTGTCTAGGAGTTCCAAAACTATGTTGAATAATAGTGGCAAGAGTGGGCACTAGGGGTGCATGTATGTTTTGAAATTATAGTTTTTTCTGGATATATGCCCAGGAGTGGGATTACTGGATCATATGGCAACTCTATTTTTAGTTTTTGAGGAACCTCCATACTGTTTTCCATTGTGACTGCACCAATTTACATTCCCACCAACAGTGTAAGAGGGTTCCCTTTTCTCCACACCCTCTCCAGCATTCTTCCACAGTCTTTATGCCCTCACCATGTGTTATTTTCTCTCAGAGTACTTATCACTGCAAAATAGTACATATTTATTTATAATCTGCTCTTCCTCTGAATTATAAACTCTCTTGTGCTGGGTTGTCTGTTTCATTTGTACCCATTTCTCCAGTACCTAAACTAGTGCTCGGTCAGAGTTGGCTTCCAGTTAACGAATGCATGAATGACTTGGCTAGGTTAGTGGTGATGGACACAGAAAGAAGGGAACCAGTTTCAGAGACATTTAGGAGATAAATGCAGCAGGACTTAAAGATGAATTGGATATGGAAGATAAAGGAGATTGAGTTGTCAAGGATGGTTGCTTGGTTTGTGACTTGTTCAGGGATGGATAATGATATAATTCACTGAGATAGTGGTAGTAGGAGATCAGATTTGGAGGAATGATACCAATTTGATTTTTTACTTTAGAGGGAATTTTACTTTAAAAAAATTTTTTTTGATTTTAAGATAATTTTAGATTCACATAAGAAGTAGTACAGAGAGATCCCATTGGTCCTTTACCCAGTTCCAAAACTATAGTTCAAGACTGCAAACAAGATATTGATGTTGATACAACAAAGATATGGAAGAATTCCTTCTGTCACCATAAAGATCCTTCCTGTCACTCATTTTTAGACACCCACTTTCATCTTGTTCCTTGTCCCTGTTCCTCACCTCCTCTTATTCTTAACCCTTTGTAACCACTAGTCCATTTCTATAATTTTGTCATTTCAGTAATGTTATTTAAATGGAGTCATACAGTATGCAACCTTTTAGGACTGTTTTTTTTTTTCGCTCAGCATAATTCTCTGGAAATTTATTCAAGTAGTTCCTTGTCAGTATTTCCTTGTTACTTATCAATATTTCATTCCTTTTGATTGCTGAATAGTTTTTTGTAAAACACATATACCACAGTTACATAACCATTCACTGTTGAAGGACATATGGGTGTCTCCAGTTTCTGACAATTACAAGTAACATTGCTATAAACATTTGTGTACAGGTTTTTGTGCAAAAGTAAGTTTTTATTTCTCTGTGATAAATGCGGAAGAGTGCAATTACTGGGTCATGTTGTAGTTGCATGTTTAGTTTGAAAGACACAGCTAAATTGTGTTCCAGAGTGGCTGTACCAATTTACATTCCACCAGCAACGCAGCAGCATATGAGTGATTCAGTTTCTGTGCATCCTTGCCAACATTTTGTGTTGTCAATACTTTTATTTTAGCCATTCTGATAGGTATATGGTGATATACACTGTGATTTTAATTTGCATCTTCCTAAGTTCTAATGATGTTATTTCCATGTGCTTTTTTGCCATCTGTATATCTTCTTTGATGAAATGTCTGTTCATGTCTTTTGTCCATTTTCTAATTGTTTGGTTTTTTGCTGTTGAGATTTGAGAGTTTTTTATATATTCTAGATGGTAGTCATTTGATGGATATGTGGTTTGCAAATATTTTTTCCTAGTCTTTAGTTTCCTTTCATCCTCTGAGGAACAAAAGTTTTAATTTTGAGAGGTCTGGTTCATCAGTGTTTCCCTTTATGGATTGTCCTTTCGTTGTCACGTCTAAGAACTCTTTGCCTATCCTCAGATCTTGTAGATTTTCTTCTGTGTTTTTTCTAAAAATGCTGTAGTTTTACACTGTACATTTATTTCTGTGATTCTTTTGCATTTAATTTTTGTATTAGATGTAGGATTCGGTCAAGATTCTTTTTTTTTTTGCTTATGGACAGTCGGTTGTCCCAGCATTATTTGTTGAATAAGCTATCTTCCTCCACTCAGTTCTTTTACACCTTTGTCAAAAAGCTGTTGAGCCCATTTGTGAGTCTGTTTCTAGGTGTTCTGTTTCACTGATCTGTGTGTTTATCCCTCCACGCACATCACACAGTGTTGATTACTGTAGCTATATATAGGCTTTAATATTGGATGGGTTGATTATTTCTTTTTTCTTTTTCAAAGTTGCTTTAACTATTCTAGTTTCTTTGCTTTTCCATATAAATTTTAGAATAATCTTATTTGTATCTACGAAAAAATCTTGCTGAGATATTGCAGTAAACCAAGTAAACTTGGAGATAGTTGAGATCTTTACTATGCTGAATCTTCCAATCCATCAATATGGTGTATCTTACCATGTATTTATTAGCTCGTTTTTGTTTTTGGCCACAATGTGCAGCTTATGGGATCTTAGTTCCCCGACCAGGGATTGAACCTGGGCCCTCAGGCCCTCAGCAGTGAAAGCGCTGAGTCCTAACCGCTGGACCACCAGGGAATTCCCTATTTAGCTCTTACTTAATTTCTTTCATCAGTGTTTTGTAGTTTGCAGAATACAAGTCCTGTACATATTTTGTTACATTTACACCTAAGTATTTTTTGAGTAATTATAAATGGTATTGTAAATATAATTTCAGTGCCCACATGTCCATAGTATATGGAAATAATGTTGATTTTTGTATGTTTATCCTTATATCCTGTGACCTTCCTAAACTCCTAATAGTTCTAGGAAATGTTTTGTAGATTCCTAGGGATTTTTTTTAATGTACTGTCATCTCAAGATAGGGATAGTTTCATTTCTTCCTTTCTGATTTGTATGATTTTTATTTCCTTTTCTTACCATATTGTACTAAGTAGACTTTCAGTACTATACTGATTAAGAGTGGTGAGAACAGACATTCTTGCCTTGTTCCCAATCTTAAGTATAAAGCATTTAGCCTTTCGCCATCAAGTATACTGTTAGCTCTAGATTGCTGCAGATGCTCTTTATCAGGTTAAGATATTTTTCTGGGAGGCCAAATGACCTTCACTTCAGCAGATTACATTTATAACATAGTGACTAAGAGATTTAAGAGTCATACCAACCAAGTACAGTGGGTGAACCTTGATTGTTTCCTAATTGAAAAAATTTATGAAGCAATTAGGGAAGTTCAAACACTTCCATGTATATAAGATGCTACTAGTGAGTAGTGTTAAGTTCATTGGCTGTGAGATGTTTTGCTTTTTTTGTTTTTTTTTAAAGACCTTATCCTTGATAAATGCATTTGGAAACATTATTAGATGAAATGATATGATGTTTAGGATTTGCTTTAGCCAGTCTGATGGAGGAGTAAGAGCTTATATATGAAGTGTTGGTGGTGGTTGTTGCATTGTACAATTCTCTCTGTTTTTGTATATATTGAAATTTTTCCATAATAAAAAGTTTTAAAAATTGGAGTTACGAAAAACAAATTGTCTAGACCAGCATTCCTTTTTTCAGTAAGACACAGGATGTTCACAAATGTGCAGTACCACACCCATCTATAATTATACTGTTATGTGTAATTCCCAGCATACCAATTTTAAGTCTTTCAATCCTCTGGTTCTCAAGAAAGCCCTGTGAGAGTGCCAATTAAAGTCACATTTTTATTGAGCTATGACATTGAATCTGACTATTATTGGATAAATCAGGGAAATACTTCAGGAAATAAGGCCAAAAAGCCATTTAAGGTAAAAAAAAATATATTGATTCTGCCTTCAACCCTCACCCGTATTCCTTCATGTAGTATTGGGGAGAGTTTTTTTTTTATCTCCTGCCAACTCAGAAAAACCTCTCCAAAAGACAGAAAACAGTTACTATTGAATAAACATTAAACCAGATTTCCGCATGCATCATAGGTAACCTGCTGATGAGATTAAAAAGGGTGGGGTTTCTTTCTGTTTTTACGCAGGCCTCTCACTGTTGTGGCCTCTCCCATTGCGGAGCACAGGCTCCGGACTCACAGGCTCAGCGGCGGCACGTGGGATCCTCCCGGACCGGGGCACGAACCCGTGCCCCCCGCATCGGCAGGCAGGCTCTCAACCACTGCGCCACCAGGGAAGCCCTCTTTCTGTTTTTGTAATGTAGCTGAGCAATTATATACATGTTCTCGAGGTTAATTGTAATTTGTCCTCATTTAAGGGGACTGACAACACAGAAATAAATGTACAGTATGTATACAGTGTATACATTCTTTCATATTTATCCTAAATTCACCTGGCAGTTGGGCTATCTGTGCTAGTGAAAAGAAAACTGGTATAGTATGATGAGCAGGTGGTAACAGTTTGGAGTTCGGCACTAGGTAAACTTCCACAATGACAGGGAGATAGGATCACTATCTTTCTTGATGTTTACATTTCAAAGAGATGGCTCCCAGGCTCTCAAGAAAAACATTCCTGGTTTGTAATGCTCACAGAGGCTTTACAAGTTTACATACATATCAAAGGCATAGAGGAAGGGTTTACAAATACAAATTTCCTCAAAGAATATTCTAAGAAAAAGGGCAGGGGTGGCGGCACATATCTTTCCCTTTTGGCAAAAGGGAAGATTCAATTTTTAAGTTTTCACTAGCAAACTGCCAATCCCCTAAAATCCTAGAAAACTGTAACCACTGCCTGTACCTCTTTCCTGCCTACATCCTCCACTATCTAAGGATAGTTTGGGTACTATTCAAAGCTCACATTTGCTTCTGTTTCTATCTTTTGTTTTTGTTGTAGAAATGATCACATTGTGTTGTGACTGCATGTTGAATTATTCGTTTCTAATGTTAAATTAGGCTCCTGGAGGAAATGAATTCTTTTCATTACTAGATCTCTGGTGTCTTACAGAGCACCAGTGCCTAGAATAGAGTCTGGCACATTGTAGCAACACAGTAAATATTTGTTGAATGAATAAAATAAAGAGTAATCAGTGTCTTTTAAATAACAGAATGTGATAGGCTGAATAATGGCCCCTAAAGATACCTGGGACCCTGTGATGTTACCTTTTGTTTTGTTTTTTTAATTTATTTATTTTGGGCTGTGTCGGGTCTTTGCTGCACGCAGGCTTTCTCTAGTTGTGGTGAGCAGGGCTACTCTTCGATGGGGTGCATGGGTTTCTCATTGCGGTGGTTTCTCTTGTTGTGGAGCATGGGCTCCAGGAGCGTGGGCCTCAGTAGCTGTGGCTCACGGGCTCCAGAGCACAGGCTCACTAGTTGCGGTACACGGGCTTAGTTGCTCCACGGCATTTGGGATCTTCCTGGACCAGGGCTCGAACCCGTGTCCCCTACATTGGCAGGTGGATTCTTAATGACTGCGCCACCAGGGAAGTCCTTGTGATGTTACCTTAATATCGCCTTAAGTTATCTTAATATGATTGAATTAGGGATTTTGAGATGGTGAAGTTATCCTGGATTATCTAGGGGTGCCCAAGTGTAATCACAGTTGACTTTTTATGAGAGAGGCAGAAGGAAATTTGACAAGAAAGTGGAGGTAGTATAATGATGGAAGCAAAGAGAAATATGAAGATGCTATGCTGTTGGCCTTCAAGGTGGAGGAAGAGACCATGAGCCAAAGAACGCAGCTCTAGTGGTTGGAAAAAGAAAGGGAATGGATTCTCCCCTTGAGCTCTACTAACACCTTGGTTTCAGCCCAGTGAAACTGATTTCAGACTTTTGACCTCTAGACAGTAAGAGAATAAAATGCGTTGTTTTAAGCCACCAAGTTTGTGATACTCTGTTACAGCAGCCATAGGAAACTAATACACAAGATGAGTTCTCTAAGGATAAAAACAGTGGAAAATAATACTGGATAGGTAGGAAACTGGGATCAAAGGAACATAGTGAGAGTCAGTAGCAGTAACTATTATAGGGTAATGAGACCCTCAACCTAGGCATACTTTAGGGATGGCTGTTAGAGACATTTCAGTGATGGAATTTAATTAAGAGCATTTGGTGACTAGGCTTGGAATGCAGGGGGCAGAAAGTTTTGAGATGGGATTAAGAACTTATGGCAGAGCAACTGTAAGGTTATGATGTCATTCTGAACTAGGGAAAATAGTAAAAAGGTTTGAAAAAGCATGTGCCAGGTTCAGATTTGGACAGACTGAATTTGAAGCATAAGAAAAATACTAAAATGGAAATGCTAGTAGGCAGTTAGAAATACCACTTAAAGTATTTTGAGGAAAGTTGGGATAGTCATTCATGCAGCAGGATTTAGAGTGGATAAAATCAACTAGGGGAAGAAGAAGGTTGAAGATAGAATCTCAGAGTCTTAAGAGCCAAGGAGAGAGAATCTAGACCTAATGACAGAAACTAGTCAGGGTGGTAACCATGCACAGATGACAACTGTTTGTCATTTGTTAGACTTTCTGCCCCCTGGCAGAGGAGAGATAAGCAAGATCATTTTGGTCTCTATAAACTTCTGACTTGTTCATGAGGTAGCTCAGGCTTGGTCTAAGATAGACCAATGTTTGATCTGCATTTCAGGAGATAGATTTGTAGGCCTCGCTAAAACCACAATAAAAGGAAGAAAACCCTAAGCTGGTCATAAGGAACACTTAGGAGGTCCATGGTCCAAGGCTCTTCTTTGCATGAATTTAGGACTCTGGCGTTAGCACTTGATGGTGTAGTTGGGATGAGTAGAACTGATACAGCTCCTTGTAGCTAGGCTTACAAGATTGTCATCCTATCTTGCAGATCATGACCTTTTTTCATCCAAGCCGACTGATAGGGCCTCTTATCTGAATGGAATGTCTTGATATGGTTTTTTAATGCTTTGTAATAGTCTACACCTTTATAATTTGGCATATAAAGTGAGTGTCCTTGACACTATTCCTTTTAGATTTTTGAAGCTGTTTTTTTTCCTTCAAACTTTTTATTAATGATGAATATACAAGTCTTTATGTGTGGGTAGTCATCTGTCAATCTTGATAACATATTTAAAACTGAATAATAATTTTCTCAAAAATATTAATCTAGTTATAGTTCTTTTTTTAAATTAAGAATTGTATTTTTTTCTTTCTATTATCATTATGAACTCATGGCTTTTTATGATGTAGTATTTTTGATACAGCTTGTCGACTTAGTCATCAGGAACTCTTTTAAAGCAGGTCCTATGTCCCTTGACACAGCCCTTACACACACACACTCACACACGTATATGTTTGTGTATATATGGTTTTGAATCTCAAGGGCAGAGGATTGAGTTAGCCATACTCTGTTTAGTAGCACATTTTTTACACTCATGTCTACAAGGCCCATTTTTTCATTCTTATATTTCTACTCCATTCTCTTCCCTATTCCCTATCTCACCCCACACCACGATAGGCAAACATGCTAATGAATTTAATGCATATCTTACTAACCTTATAAATTCTGTTAGCATCCTTGCTTTCTACTAATATCAGTATGTCCCACACTCACTGTGTACCACCTTCCAGAGCCCATACAAAGAAATCTCACACATATTTTGTACCTCTCATAGGCCATCAAGGAAATAGCCATCCTTCTAAGGAGTCCTCACTCATTTTAGTGTTAGAGATCAAAATCTTGAAGACTGTAACACACATGTACTGGTGGGATGATATTGTTTAGAGCTCCTTTAGAAAACAGAGCCAGAGATTTATTTACAGGATATTTTATTTTCCATTTTAGTTCCAACATTACTTTAAAACTTACCTATTGAAATTTGACTTTTTGTAAACTAAAACTGTTCTATCTTTTGTTTGTTTTTTTTTTTGCGGTACACGGGCCTCTCACTGTTGTGGCCTCTCCCGTTGTGGAGCACAGACTCCGGACATGCAGGCTCAATGGCCATGGCTCACGGGCCCAGCCACTCCGCAGCATGCGGGATCTTCCTGGACCGGGGCATGAACCCATGTCCGCTGCATCGGCAGGCGGACTCTCAACCACGGCACCACCAGGGAAACCCTGTGCTATCTTTTATAGTTCAGTGAACCATATAAATATTCTAGCTGAAATCATTGAATTACGGCCTTAATTCAGTTTTTTACTATTATCATGTTAGCCCTCCTTTACCTCCTTCTGTCCTTGGCTGTCCATATTACTGACCCTTGACTTTTCAGTATTGCATGCAATTCATTATTGCCTCTTGCTTGAGGCACATACTGGCTTTTCCTAGCTCACAACTTTTGGCTTCATCTTATATTTTGACACTTCCATACACTACCTCAATAACGCCTACCTGTTTCCCTGCTTGGATTGGTCCTGAAACCTCCCCACAACCCAACTATTCTATAATACAATTTCTAATATGAGTTTAAAAGATGTGTGTATATCAACTAAGAGTATTTGACATTGTTCAAAAAGATTAAAAAACTGTGTTTAAAGAAGATTAGTAAAACAAAAATTGTAATTTGAGTGCCATATTGAGGAATTTATAGTGAGTAGGAGATGATTTCTGGTCATAACCCACAAGGTAGAAGAGGAAACTATATGATATTAATGGATATACTAATATTGAAGCAACTTTGCTTGCATTCCTGGAATAATGCGGTGTTGGAATCTGTTTGCTAAAGATAATTTTCTTAGAATGTTTGCACTAATATTGATAACTGATACTGTTATGTAGTTTTCTTTCTTTGTATTATTATCTGGTTTGTTTTCATATTATATTTCCTTCATAAAAGGAACTAGGAACTTTTCCTTTCTTTTAAATGCACTGGCATAATTTATAGAGCCTTGGGACTATCTGGTCCTTCAAGATGTGGTAGAATTCTGCAGTGCTTTTTTATAGGATTGCTCTTTAATAACTTAATTTTTTCAATGATACTTGGTCTGTCCCAGATTTCTAATTGTAATGGGGTCAGTTTTGGTAGCCTGCATTTCTCTAGAGAATTATCTGTTTCATATAGGTTTTCATAGATTTGAATAGAGATATCTGTTCTCTTCATTATTAATTCCTGTTTTTATCCTTACTTTTTTCTTCCATGGCTTTCTTTCCATTTACTTAGTTTTTCTAGTGTTGTGAGCTGGAAATTTAAATTAAGCTGTACTTCATGTTTCCTGTGCTCCTGTTCCGATCTTCTTGGTTATTTTTTTCATATTTTTCAATTCAAAGTGGGATTAATCTTTTTGGTGGTCACTTCAGCTCTTCTTCAGGCTCTTTGCTAGAGTTCTTCCTTTCTCTGGCATTTTTTTTCAGTCTACCATTGCTCATCACAGAGCCTTTTACCTGGGGAAGTGAGGATCAGGAGCATACAGGGCTATGATGCTGGGAATTGTTGCTTTCTCTCTCTCTCTCTTTTAAACAACCGTGTTGAGGTATAATTCACATACTATAAAATTCATGCTTTTAAAGTGTACAATTTAATGGTTTTAAGTATGTTCACAAAGATCTTCAACTATTGCCACTAATTGTAGAACATTTTCATTACCCCAGAAAGAAATCCTGTACCAATTAGCAATCACTCCACATTCCTGCATCCTCCTAACCCCTGGGAACTCCTAATCTACTTTCTGTCTTTGTGGATTTGACTATTCTGGACATTTCATGTAAGTGGAATCATATAATATGTAGCTCTTTCTATCTGGCTTCTTTTACTTAGCATATTTTCAAGATTCATTCATGTTGTAATATGTATCAGTACCTCATTCCTTTTTATGGATGACTAATATTCCATTGTATGGATATATCACCTTTTGTTTATCCATTCATCTGTTGATGGACATTTGAGTTTCCATTTTTGGTTATTACAAATAATGCTGCTATGACCATTTGTGTAAAAGTTCTTATTTTGACATATGTTTCATTTCTCATGGGTGTATACTTAGGATGAAATTACTGAGTCATATGTTTAGGCTATGTTTAACTTTTTAAGTAACTACCAAACTGTTTCCCAGAGCAGTTGTATTTACTAATTTACATACCCACCAGCTATGTATGTAGGTTCCAGTTTACCCAAATTCTCGACAAAACATTTTATTGTCCCCTAATTATTTTTTTTATTGTGGTAAAATAAAAATAATGTAAAATTTACCATTTTAACTATTTGTAAGTATACACTTTGATGCCATTAAGTACATTCACAGTGTTGTAACTATTATCATTATCCATCTGGAGAAGTTTTTTATAATCCCTTACTGAAACTCTCTACCCATTAAATAATAATTCTCCATCTGCTTTTCTCCCCAGCCTCTGGTAATCACTATTCTACTTTCTGTCTCTGCATTTGACTGTTCTAGAATCCTCAGAATTGGAATCATATAACACTTGTCATTTTGTGTCTGGCTTATTTCACGCTGCATGATGTCTTCAAGGTTCATCCATGTTGTAGCATCTATCACAATTTCATTTCTCTGTAAAGCTGAATAATAATCCATTATATGTATATACTACTTCTTGTTTATCCATTCATCTGTCAGTGGACATTTGGGTTGTTTCCACCTTTTGGCTACCGTGAATAATGTTATTATGAGCATGGGTATACAAATATCTCTTTGAGTCTTTGCTTTCAGTTCTTTTGGGTATATCTGTAGGAATGGAATTACTGAATCCCATGGTAATTCTCTGCTTAACTTTTTGAAGAACTGCCATACTGTTGTCCACTGTGGCTATATTATTTTACATTCCCAACAGCAGTGCACAAGGGTTCCAGTTTCTCCACATCCTTGCCAACATTTGTTATTTTCTGTGTGTATACACACACACATACACACATGTATATAAAATATACACACACACATATATATTAGCCATATTAACAGACGTGAAGTGGAATATTGTGGTTTGAATTTTTATTTCCTGACATGTTGAACATCTTTTCATGTGCTTATTGGACATTGGTATGTCTTCTATAGAGATATGTCTATTCAAGTCCTTTGCTTATTTTTGAATTGGATTGTTTGTTTTCTTATTGTTGAATTGTAGGAATTCTTTATATATTCTGGATATTAACCCTTTATCAGATACATAATTAGAAAATATTTTTTCCTGTTCTGTAGGTTGTCTTTTTATTCTGCTGATAGTGTTCTTTGATGTACCAAAGCTTTTATTTATTTTTAATTTTTCTTTTTTTTTTTTTTGGCCACACTGCTTGGCTTGCAGGATCTTAGTTCCCTGACCAGGGATAAAACCCTGGCCCTGGCAGTGAGAGTGCTGAGTCCTAACCACTGGACTGCCAGGGAATTCCCCCAGAAGCTTTTAATTTTGATGAAATCGAATTATTTGTCTATTTTTTTCCTTTGTTTCCTGTGCTTTTGGTATCCTATCCCAGAAATCATTGCTAAATCCTAACTCGTGAAGCTTTTACCCTATGTTTTCGTCTAAGAATTTTATAGTTTTAGATCTTACATTTAAGTCATGTATTCATTTTGAGTTAATTTTTGTGTATGGTGTTAGGTAAAGGGTCCAGCTTCATTTTTTTTTGCAAGTGGATATCCAGCTTTCCCAGCACTATTTGTTGAAAAGACTGTCTTTTCCCCATTGAATAGTCTTGGCACCTTTTTATGGGCAAAGCTCATTTGCCCATATATGTGAAGGTTTATTTCTAGACTTCCTATTCTATTCTATTGATCTATATGTTCATCTTTATGCCAGTACCACAATGCTTCGATTATTGTAACTTTGTATAAGTTTTGAAATCAGGAAGTATGAGTACTCCAAATTTGTTCTTCTTTTTCAAGATTATTTTGGCTTTTCAGGGTCCCTTGAGATTCCATATAAATTTTAAGATGAGTTTTACTATTTCTGCAAAAAAAACGGCATTGGAATTTTGATAGGGCTTGCATTTAATCTCTAGATCACTTTAGGTAGTATTGCCTTCTTATGAGTATTAAATCTTACAGTCTGTAAATACCTGATGTTTTTCCATTTACCTATGTCTTCTTTACTTTCTGCAGTGTTTGTAGTTTTCAGTGTACAAATCTTTTACCTCCTTTGAGTTAATTCCTAAGTATTTTATTCTTTTTGATGCTATCGTAAATGAAATCCTTTTCTGTATTTCTGTTTTGGCTTGTTCATTGTTAGAGGATAAAAACACAACTGTTTTTGTGTTGATTTTTTATCCTGCTACTTTGCTGAATTTGTGTATTCTAACAATTTTTTGTGGAACCTTTACATTTTCTACATATAAGATCATCTGTTGTCATCTGTTGCAGACTATTATATATATAATGGATAAACAAGATCCTACCGTATAGCACAGGGAACTATATTCAATATCCTGTGATAAACCATAAATAATGGAAAAGAATATGAAAAGAATGTATGTATGTGTAACTCAAATCACTTTGCTGTACAGCAGAAATTAACCCAACATTGTAAATCAACTATACTTCAAAAAAATAAATTTTTAAGAAAGATCATGTCATCTGTGACTGAGATCATTTTACTTTCCAATTTAGATATCTTTTATTTATTTTTCTTGCCTGATTGCTCTGGCTAGAAATTCCAATACTGTGTTGGGTTGAAGTGGTAAAAGTGGGCATCCTTATCTTGTTCCTGATCTCAGAGGAAAAGATTATAGTCTTTAACCATTGAGTATGATGTTAACTATGGGTTCTTTAAGGATGGTCTTTATTGTGTTGGGGTATTTTCCTTCCAGTCCCAGTTTATTAAGTGTTTTGGGGTTTTTTTAATCATGAAAAGGTGTTGAATTTTGAATTTTGTCAGATGCTTTTTTCTACATCACTTGAGATGATCATGTGATTTTGTGTCTTCTTTCTGTTAATGTGATATGTTGCTTTAATTGGTTTTCATATGTTGAACCATTCTTGCATTCCAAGGATAAATCTCATGGTGTATAATCATTCTAATATTCTGAATTCTCTTTGCCTAGTACTTTATTGAGGATTTAAAAATCAGTATTCACAAGGAATATTGGTCTTTAGTTTTCTATTCTTATAGGGTTTTTGTCTGGCTTTATTATCAGGGCAATGCTGGCCCCATAGAATAAGTTAGGAAATATTGCCTCCTCTTTAGTTTTTTGGAAGAGTTTCAGAAGGAGTGGTGTTAGTTCATCTTTAATATTTGATAGACAATAAAACTATCTGGTACAGAGCATTTTTACTATTGGGAGGCTTTGATTACTAGTTCAGTTGTTTTACTAGTTATATGTCTGTTCAGATTTTCTGCTTCGTAATTCAGTTTGGGTAAGTTTTGTGTTTCTAGGAATTTGTCCATATCATCTAGGCTATACAATTTTTTGTCATACAGTTATCCATGGTTTTTCCTTGTAATCCTTTTTATTTCTTTTGACTCCGTGGTAATATTGCCAACTTGCATTTCTGATTTTAGTACTTTGTGTCTTCTCTCTTTTATTTTTAGTCAGTCTCACTAAAGTTTTGTCAATTTTGTAGATCTTTTCAAATAACTGATTTTGCATTTGTTGATTTTTTTCTCTACTGTTTTTCTATTTTCTGTTTTATGTATCTAAGTTCTTGTCTTTATTATTTCTTCCTTCTGCTAGCTTTGGGTTTAGTTTGGTTTTTTTTCTAGTTCTTTAAGTTGTAAAGTTATGTTGTTAATTACAGCAGGATTTAAAATATCTTTATATTTCTTAATCCTTATATTTTTATAACATTGAAGTGTTTTATCCAAGAATAGGAGAGGTTTTTCAGGTGACTTTAATGTTATTCAAGACTGTTCTAGGGACTTCCCTGGCAGTCCAGTGGTTAAGACTTCACCTTCCAATACAGGGGGTGTGTGTTTGATCCCTGGTCAGGGAGCTAAGATCCCACATACCTCAGGGCTAAAAAACCAAAACATAAAACAGAAGCAATATTGTAACAAACTCAATAAAGACTTTAAAAATGGTCCACAACAACAATAAAAAAAATTTTTTTTAATTTTTTTAAAGACTTTAAAATTTTTTCCCACATAAGTTTTTCATATTTCTTGTGAATTCATTTCCCTAAATCTTTGTATAAATGAAGATTATTGATTTTAGTGTGTTAATTTTATATCCTGGTATGTCACTGATCAAGGTTTATCATTGATTCTCTGAGGTTTAATTTCAGCTATAGTATTATATCATCAGCAAATAGAGATAGTTTTATTTCCTCTTTACTCATGCTTATGCCTCTAATTGATTTTGCTTGTGTACTTGTATTGGTTGATACATCTAGTACAATGTTGAACAGAAGTGAAAGTAATGGGCATCCTTGCCTTGTTCTTGATCATAGTGGAAATGTCTCTAGAGTTTCTTCATTAAATAAGATACTGGCTTTAGGACTAAAGTATATGTATTTATCTTATTGAGGAAGCATCCTTCAATTCCTGTTTTTCTTGAATATTTTTATTATCAGTGGTGCTGAATTTTTTTAAGGCTTTCTCATTATCTCTAGATATACTCATAATTTTTTCCCTTAGGTACATATTATAATATACTGTGGTTAAGTGGTATAATAAGGGGAATAGATTTTTGGAGCTCACAGTCAGGAAAGGGTGCAAAGAGGAGCTTAACACTGGAACTGAATCTGAAGGCTACAGAGAAGTTTGACATGTAGGAAGGGTAGGGAAGACATTCAAGATTAGAAATAATTACAGAAATGAGAGTGATGTCATGGAGATAATGTATGAGTCTGTCATAGGCTTTGGATACTAGACTGCATTTCCCAATTCATACTCCTCCTCTGATGCCTTCTCTTCATTCTCCTGGTAATGTGTATACTCTCACCTTCTTTAAATGAGCATCTTTGTTTTATTCACCCTAGTACTCCAGCTCTCATCCATTATTATTTTATACGGTGACACTGTTACTTTCCTTTTTTTTCCTCTTGCTATAGGTTCTTTTAGCCAGAAGGCAATGCCTTATTTAGATATCATTAACATTTAGTCCTTCTACACATTTAGTCTCAGCTAATCATGTGGATCATTGGCAATTTCTTTCTTTTTTTGTTTTCTTCAGGATGTAAGAGCAGTCCTAAAACCACAAAGTCAACTCAAACTCAAGACTCATCATTTTGGGGGCCAGTAAGGAAAAGACTCAAAAAAAATGAACCCTGGAACTTCATATCAGAAAAATCCTGCTTATATGAAGACAGAATAAAGAAACAGAAGGACAAAAATGAAAGTTTACAAATAATTTCAGTCACCCATACAAAGATCCTCACTGTAGAAAGAAGCCATAAAAATAATGACTTTGGCCAGAATTTCAGCCTGAAATCAGTGTTTGTTAAGCAACAAAAGACTGCTAGAGAAAAAACACCCTCAAAATATGAAATACAAAGAAATAGCTTCAGGCAGGATTCAAATTTACTTAACCAACCAAAAATCAAGACAGCAGAAAAACGCTATAAATGTAACATTTGTGAAAAAGCCTTCATTCACAATTCATCCCTTCGTAAACATCAGAAAAACCATACTGGAGAGAAATTATTTAAATGTAAAGAATGTTTGAAAGCCTTTAGCCAAAGTTCAGCTCTTATTCAACATCAAAGAACTCATACTGGAGAGAAACCCTATATATGTAAAGAATGTGGAAAAGCCTTCAGCCATAGTGCATCCCTTTGTAAACACCTAAGAACCCATACTGTGGAAAAATCCTATAGATGTAAAGAATGTGGTAAATCCTTCAGCAGAAGGTCTACCCTTTTTATACATCAAAAAATCCACGCTCGAGAAAATCCCCACAAATATAACCCAGGAAGGAAGGCATCCAGTTGTAGCACATCCCCTTCTGGATGTCAGAGAATTCATCTCAGAAAGAAGTCCTATTTATGTAATGAATGTGGCAATACCTTTAAGTCTAGTTCATCTCTTCGTTATCATCAGAGAATTCACACAGGAGAGAAACCTTTTAAATGTAGTGAATGTGGGAGAGCGTTCAGTCAGAGTGCATCTCTTATTCAACATGAAAGAATTCACACTGGAGAAAAGCCTTATAGATGTAATGAATGTGGAAAAGGTTTCACGTCTATTTCACGACTTAATAGACACCGAATAATTCATACCGGAGAGAAACTGTATAATTGTAATGAATGTGGTAAAGCCTTAAGTTCCCACTCGACACTCATTATTCATGAGCGCATTCATACTGGAGAGAAACCATGTAAGTGTAAAGTGTGTGGGAAAGCCTTCAGACAAAGTTCAGCTCTCATTCAACATCAGAGAATGCATACTGGAGAAAGACCCTATAAATGTAATGAGTGTGGGAAAACATTCAGGTGTAACTCATCCCTTAGTAATCACCAGAGAATTCATACAGGAGAGAAACCGTATCAATGTCTGGAATGTGGGATATCCTTTGGCCAAAGTGCAGCTCTTATTCAACATCAAAGAATTCATACAGGAGAAAAACCCTTTGCATGTAGTACATGTGGGAAAACTTTTAGGCAGAGCTCATCACTTATTGCGCATCAAAGAATTCATACTGGAGAGAAACCCTATGAATGTAATGCATGTGGGAAACTCTTCAGCCAGAGGTCGTCCCTTACTAACCATTATAAAATTCACATTGAAGAGAACTCCTTCAAAGTGGATTTGCATGTGTGAAATCCTTAAACCAAAGCTTATTAGAATACAGTTGGCCTTGCTTATCACTGGGTTCCACATCCACTGATTCAAATAACTGCAAATTTTAAATGTTCAGAAAAAAAATTCCAGTAAGTTCCAAAAAGCAAAATTTAAATTTACCACACATCGGCAACTATTTTAATGGCATTTGCATTGTATTAGGTATTACAAGTAATTTAGAGATGATTTAGAGAGGATGTGCATAGGTTATATGTAAATTCTACACCATTTTATATAAGGGAATTGATCATTCTCAGATTTTGGTATCTGTTGGGGGGGGGTCCTGGAAACAGTCCCCAATAGATACTGAGGGACAACTGTATACATACTAGAGAATGATAGTAAATGTAATGAATATGATAAAATTTCTATTTTAGTCCTCACAGTTATTAAAGTCTAAGGATAAACCTTGACTGTGTAATAAATACGAGGGACACTTTCATACCTGTCAGTCACTTCTTTAAATATCCTGAGACAAATCACAAAATATTGATTTTGGCCATTTGTAAGATAAAAGGTAAGGTTTTTCTCTTATACAGCATTATACACTTTATGCAACATATAAACAGAAAAATTTGGGTGCAGGGGTGCTGGATTTCTCATTAGAAACTAACTGTATAAGCTAATAGCATATTTATTACAACTAACATTTTAATAGCAAACAAAATCTTAAAATATATGCATTTATAGAGCCAAGGACCAAATAATAGATAAAAATAAACTGCAAACTACCTCAGTCTGGAACTTGCCTTTTCTTAAACTGTTGTCAAACTTTGTACATGGTTTTCATCAAAAAAGAGGCAAAACAAAAACAAAACCCTCTGTTCTCTTCCTCCTTTATTTTTCTAGTTGCTTCCAAACTACACCTGTTTCCCAAATTTTTATGCAATTTCTAATTTTGTTTTTAGAATTATTTTTCTTTGTTGTATTGAAGTCATATTTGTTCTATAACTGTACTTGCTATGTTCTATACAGCGTGCTATTTTAAGTAGGAAAAATATATTTTGATTAGGTAATCACTTTGAAGTTAAAGCTATTTTTTTAGTTCACTGCAGAAGAATTCCTAAGAACCTATCACCTGTAGCAAAGTCTTAAAAAGGGATCAACTTCATGAAATAAAAGCATGTTTTCCCCACTCGAGGTTTTCTAATTTTTTATAATCTCAGACTCCAAAGGAAAATAAAAGAAGGGAAAGAATTCTAAACCATTTAAAAGCCAGTTTACTCAGTAAATGTTTCTTTAACCCCTGAGCCAGGTATTATCCCAGGCACTGGAAATTGTTCAGGAGAAAAGAACAGGCCTTCAAGAAGTCATGAATTGAGGGGCAAAAGGAGGGGGTTGAAGAGGTAACAAAGTAAGTAAATTACCACGTGTTAGAGTAGTTTTCACAGAGAAATAGATGATACGATGATACTATGTTACCGAACACAAATACTGTAGAGATTTGTGCAGGATGTGGAAAGAAAGAATGGACCTAACAAAGGGAGCCCCAAAGGAGCAGGGACAGTCATTCCTGAGCCCAATTTTGGAAGAATAATGGAAATTCTCCAGAGAGTGAGATGAGTGCTTCAAGGGGAGGGAGCCACATAAGCAAAGGTAAAGGTGGGTGACAGCATGACATGTTTGTAGAACATCTGTTAAGTTGTGAGAATGACAGGTTGAAGCTTGAAAAGAAGGCAGAACTGAAGGTCTTACTGCCATCCTAAAGAACTTGAATTTGATTCTGAAATTTCTAGAACCAATGAAAGATTTTATATAAGGGAAATTGTTCTGGCAGTAAGGTGTAGAGACTGAATTTAGGAGGTTGAAGACAGCTGAACAGACAAGCCTAGAAGACTAGAGCCAGAAGACTAGAATTCAGAGTAATTAAAATACACAGTTGGTAGTCAAAACCACACTATGTGAACTTGGCCAGCAGAGTGTACAGATTAGAATGAGAAGCAGGGATCATGGATAAACCCCACAAAAAATATCAGTAAATAAGGAGTTGGTAGAGGAAAAGGAATTTAACTAAGATGAAATGGAATGGCCCTAGAGGTAGGAGAAAAGCCCGAAGAGTGATGTTACTGAGCCCAAAGGAGAACTGAATCTCTGTAGTGTTGGGTGCCACAGATCACATAACAGAGAAAATTGGAATTGGTAGCTAGAATGTTGGAGACCTTGGCAAGAGCAATTTCTGTTAATTAGGGTGAACAGAAGCCACATTATTCTAGGTTAGAAGATGAGAACTAGTGTGCTGTTTTACACTATGTTTCAAGAAGTTTAAATGAAGGGAAGAAAAGAGGGTTGCATTTAGAAGGGAGAAAATTACTTAGGGAGCATTTCTGTGTTAATAATTGAGGCAATGTATACACATGTTGAACTAATGAGATCATTGTGTGGAACATATTTTCTGAGAGATTCTGAAAGAATTAGAGCATAGGTGGAAGAATTTACCTTAGGCTGGAGAGAAAGGTAGCCTACAGAAAGATAGGAATGCAGATAAGTTTCTGTTTAATTTGAAGGTGAAGGAATTTCTATCTGCTGACCTTATTTTCTGTAAAGCCGGAGAAAGATTTCACTTTTTTGAGATGTTGACTATAGTAGCAATTTTTGGATCTTTGGGTGCTTAAAAATGTTAATGAGTTTCAATCTGTGTTTTGGAGACTTTTTAGGAAGTCATGGCTCTGAGTTCACTCTATACTCATGTTTCAGTAAGAAAGCTCCACTTTTATTCTATATGTTTGATATCTGTGTTACTTTTTGTGTTTTTTTTTTAAGAAAAGAATTTGCTGGTAAATTAAAGTTTAAACAGTACTTAGGATAAGAAAGAATGCTTTAAAAGAGTGATAAGTCTGAAGAGAGACTGGAAAGGATTATAGGAGTTCAACAAGTGTGTGGAGGTAGATGGAAAGACATTCACGTAGGGGAAAAGTTTGTGCAATGGAAAGGAAGCATAAGAGGACATGATGAAAAAAAAAAAAAAAAAGAGGACATGATGTCCTCACTGTACTCTTGTAAGTAGTATTTTATAAACTTCATTTTCCAATTATTTGTTACTAGTACATAGAAACAAATTGATTTTTATATATTGACCGTATAGCCAGTAACCTTGCTAAATTGACTTTTTCTAATAGCTTGTTTGTAGATTCTTTGGAATTTTCTGCAAACACAATGATCATCTGTAAATAATGACCATTTTATTTTTCTCTTCTAGTTGTAATACATTAAAAATTTTCTTCTTACATTATAGTACTGTATACAAGCCAGTACAATGTTGAATATGAATGATGGCATTCATTTTTCACCATTTAATGATGTTACCTTTAATTTGTCTGTGGATATCTGTTATCAAAAAGAAACATACCCCTGTATTCCCAGTGTGCTGTGAGTTTTTATCATAAATGGGAGTAGTATTTTGTCATATTTATTTTCTGCATTTAGTGAAATAATAATTTCTCTCTTCACACTTTTAATAGGTGATTATATGGACTGAATTTTTATGCTAACCGATGTGTTCCTGAAATAAATTCTACCTGGTCATGATACATCATCATCTACGTTGTATGTGTTTATAAGATCAGGTTTCTTCCTTAATAAGTAGAAGCTTGATGAAGTGACCAATATGTGTTTAAGAACTCAGAGCAAAATTTTTTATCATCCAAATCTGAAGGATGAATGGAATCATAATACCTAGAGAGAGGAAGGGGATGGCAAGGACAAGAGTACCACAGGAGCAAAAGGCTCAGAAGGAGAGTGTATGTAGCATCTGTAGAGACCAGCAGGTAAACAAGCCTTGCTGATGTGGAGGATTCCTGGTAGGATAAAAGAAAAAATAATATTGGAAATGAAAACTAGAGTTAGGTTATTAGAAACTTTAAATGCTATCTGAGAGTACAGGAATTTGGATATGATCCTTAGATATTAAATCAGTATATTTCTGAGGAGCAAATGGCCAATTTGAAACCTGTTTTAGGAAGACTGATGGGACAGAAGGTTCAAAGTTTCTGGCTTGAGAAACTGGCTGAAGGATGGATTCTTGAGAATAGTAGTTTGGGACAGTCTGTGAGAAATGTTTAGTGAGAAGATAAAAAAACAAAAACAAAACCAGAGGTTAGCTCTGCTCTTAGTGCTTGACAATTGTCCTGCACAAACTGACATACCACAGATGCTAAAATTCTTCAAGCTGACAGTGTTATTTTCTTTTTAATTAAGGTGCAGTTATGCTTTCAAAATGAGAACATATAATTTCAGTTAGTATTGTAAGTCAGTATGCTTCAGGTTATAAAAACAGTTGTTTAAGGAATACAACTTTCAAGAACTATTTTTAAAGTTTTTCTTTGTTGTTGTTTTCTTTGAGAGAGAGAACTTTCAATGAGAGCATTGGACAAAAAGTCAAGAGACCTATGTGTTTTCCTGCCCCCATTCTGGTTCAAGTTACATAGTCCCTGGCCTTTTCAACCCTAGAAATTCCACTGTGTATTTTCATATACTGCTTTACGGTTCCTAATGGTATAGATTAACTCAAATTTTTAAATGTTCATCTTATGTATTTTGGGGGTAGAAACATCATTAGTAACAATATTAGCATATATTGTTGGATAAAATAGTCAAGTTATAGATCACAAACTAAAATTTTCAATCTAAAAATCAAATTGTTCTAGGAAGATGGAGTAGGCAGATATATGCTTTTTGCTATTTGCCCACTAAGTACATTTTAAACCCCTGTATATTATATTTAAAACAATCATAAGAAGATTCTGAAGAATGGAGAGAAGCATATAGGCCAGCTAGGAACCTCAGGACCGGTGATACGGTAGTTCTTTTTGCCTCATATATCCCAAGTGTAGAGCTGAAAAAGCAGGAACCCAGAAACAGCAAGAGACATAGACACAAAAAAATTTACAAAACCCCAACAAAGCCTACTTTCATTAGCCAAAGGACCAGGAACGGGGTGCCCTAGCAAGACAGAAAATTCTTAGATAATAACACTCTACTCCAGCCAAACAACACGGAAAAAACTGGTCCCATCACTACACACACCAGCAAAGGCTGAGTGGAGAGCCTAGACTTCCACCCTTATAAGGCTGTAAAGAGGGGCCATAAAACTTTGCTGGTGTGTGTAGTGCCAAGAGCTAGGACATTCATTCATGCCCGGTGGTAATAACGTCTCTTCCCAGCAATAATAGTGGAGACTACATGGGGAACTGGGACACCACCCTCCCTTCCACTCAGTACTAAGAGCATCGCATCCTCTCCCTGCTGGGGTGGTATCAGAGGGGGCCTAGTGTAGGGACAGAATTTTTACCACTGCCCAACAGTGATGAGGCCACACTCCCACCCCATAGTGCCATAGGAGGCCAAGTAGGGAGCAAACAAGGCACTCTTATCTGTCTCAGCCAGAGTGATATCAGTGAAGGCTTAGTGAGGAACTAGAAATCCCACGCTCATCAAGGAATAAAAAGGAGACCCTTAACTCCTTGGGTGTCTAGGGAGGCCAAATAGGAAAGCTGAGCTTCTACCCCACATGGCCATGATGAGGTGGAACTTCATAATGCCATATTTGCTGTAGCAGTATCAAAGCAAGTCAGCTGAAGCAAAAAATTCAAATAAGATCTGGAGTTTCATAACATAATACCCAAGTTTTCCAGGATTCAACAAAAGACTTTCATCATACCAAGAACCAGGAAGATCACTTGAATGAAAAAGACAATTAGTAAACATCAAGAATTAGGTGACAGAGATGTTAAAATAATCTAACAAAGATTTTTATAGCAGCCATCATAAAAATACTTTGATGAGCAATTTCAAAAATGTTTGAAACAGGGCTTCCCTGGTGGCACAGTGGTTGAGAATCCAGCTGCCGATGCAGGGGACGTGGGTTCGTGCCCTGGTCCGGGAAAATCCCACATGCCGCAGAGCAGCTGGGCCTGTGAGCCATGGCCGCTGAGCCTGTGCGTCCGTAGCCTGTGCTCCGCAACAGGAGGCCCGTGTACTGAAAAAAAAAAAAAAGTTTGAAACAAAAAATAGAGCCTTATCAAAGAAATTTAAGTCTCAGCAAAGAAGTAGAAAAGATAAAAAAGAAACAAATGGAAATTTTAGAACTGAAAACATGCAGTAACAGAAATTTTAAAAATTCACTGTATGGGCTCAAGAACAGAACTGAGTGTATAGAGAATATGTATGAACTTAAAGTTAGTCTCCTGAGTCCTGTTTAAAAATATTGGTTCCTGGGACTTCCCTGGTGGTGCAGTGGTTAAGAATCTGCCTGCCAGTGCAAGGGACACAGGTTCGAGCCCTGGTCCGGGAAGATCCCACATACCACGGAGCAGCTAATCCTGTGTGCCACAACTACTGAGCCTGAACTCTAGAGCCCACAAGCCACAACTACTAAAGCCCACGTGCCTAGATCCCGTGCTCTGCAACAAGAGAAGCCACCGCAGTGAGAAGCCCATGCACCACAACAAAGAGTAGCCCCTGTTCGCCACAACTAGAGAAAGCCCACACGCAGCAACGAAGACCCAACACAGCCAAAAATAATAAATAAAAATACATAAATTTATTTTTAAAAATCCTTTGTTCATTTAAAAAGATTATATCAGAAAATGAAGACATTATTTATTAATGAATTAATTTACTTATTCAATTTATTTTACCATCAAAAATAGTCCATTCTTTGCCCACTCTTAATTGGATTATTTGTCTTATTATTGAGTTGTGAGTTCTCTGTATGTTCCAGATACTAGTTCCATGTCAGATATATGATTTACAATCATTTTTTCCTATTGTGTGAGTTAACTTTTTTCAGTAAGCGGGCCTCTCACTGTTGTGGCCTCTCCCGTAGCGGAGCACAGGCTCCGGACGCGCAGGCCCAGCGGCCATGGCTCACGGGCCTAGCCACTCCGCGGCATGTGGCATCTTCCCAGACCGGGGCACGAACCTGTGTCCCCTGCATCGGCAGGCGGACTCTCAACCACTGTGCCACCAGGGAAGCCCAAACTTTTCATTTTTTGATGGTATACTTTGAAACACAAACATTTATCTCGAAGTACTTTCTAATATCTCTTTTGAATTGTTCTTTGACCCATTGATCTTTTTAAGAGTGTGTAGTTTAATATCCACATATTTGTGAGTTTTCCATACTCTTGTTATTGATTTTTAATTTCATTCCATTGTGGTTGGATAACATACATTGTATTACTTCAATACTTTTAATTTATTTAGGGTTTTCTGTTTTTGTTTTTGTTTGTTTCTTTTTGTCTAGTACATGATCTATCCTTGAGAATTTTTCATGTGCCCTTGAGATTATATAATCTGTGTTGCTGGGGGAACTGTTTTACCAATATCTGTTAGGTCTAATTTGTTTATAGTGTTGTTCAAGTCTTCTCTTTCCCTGTTTATATTCTGCCTGGTTGTTCTGTTGTTGAAATGGGATATTAAAGTCTCCAAGTATTAATATTTAACTATTAGTTCTTCCTTCACTTCTGTCAGCTTTTGGTTCATATTTTTGGAGCTCTGGTTTTTTTTGTTGTTGTTGTTGGTTGGTTTTTTAATGTCTTTATTGGGCTATAATTACTTTACAATGTTGTGTTATTTTCTGCTATACAACACACAAAGCAAATCAGCTATATGTATACATATATCACAATATCCCCTCCCTCTTGAGCCTCCCTCCCACCCTCCCTATCCCACCCCTCTAGGTCGTCACAAAGCATCAAGCTGATCTCCCTGTGCTATGCAACAACTTCCCACTAGCCATCCATTTTACATTTGGTAGTGTATGTATTTTAATGCTACTCTCTCACTTCATCCCAGCTTCCGCTTCCCTCCTGTGTCCTCAGGTGCATTCTCTATGTCTGTGTCTTTATTCCTTCCCTGCCACTAGGTTCATAAGTACCATTTTTTAGATTTCATATATGTGTGTTAGCATCTGGTATTTGTTTTTCTCTTTCTGACTTACTTCACTCTGTGTGACAGTCTCTAGGTCCATCTACCCCATTACAAATAACTCAATTTCATTCCTTTCTATGGCTGAGTAATATTCCATTGTATGTATGTGCCACATCTTCTTTATCCATTCATCTGATGATGGACATTTATTTAGTTTGCTTCCATGTCCTGGCTATTGTAAATAGTGTTGCAATGAACATTGTGATACATGTATCTTTTTAAGTTATGGTTTTCTCAAGGTATATGCTGAATAGTGGGATTGCTGGGTCCTATGGTAGTTCTATTTTTAGTTTTTTAAGGAACCTCCATACTGTTCTCCATATTGGCTGTATCAATTTATATTCCCACCAACAGTGCAGGAGGGTTCCCATTTCTCCACACCTTCTCCAGCATTTATTGTTTGTAGATATTTTGATGATGACCACTCTGGTGTGAGGTGATACCTCATTGTGGCTTTGATATGCATTTCTCTAATGATTTGTGATGTTGAGCATCTTTTCCTGTGTTTGTTGGGAATCTGTATGTCTTCTTTGGAGAAATGTCTCTTTAGGTCTTCTGCCGATTTTTGGACTGGGTTGTTTGTGTTTTTTATATTGAGCTGCATGAGCTCCTTGTATATTTTGGAGATTAATCCTTTGTCAGTTTCTTGGTTTGCCAATATTTGCTCCCATTTCTGAGGGTTGCCTTTTCATCTTCTTTATGGTTTCCTTTGCTGTGCAAAAGCTTTTAAGTTTCATAAGGTTCCATTTGCTTATTTTTGATTTTATTTCCATTACTCTAGGAGGTGGGTCAAAAAAGATCTTGCTGTGATTTATGTCATATAGTGTTGTGCCTATGTTTTCCTCTAAGAATTTTGTAGTGTCTAGCCTTACATTTAGGTCTTTAATCCATTTTAAGTTTATTTTTGTGTATGGTGTTAGGAACTGTTCTAATTTCATTCTTTTACATGTAGCTATCCAGTTTTCCCAGCACCACTTATTGAAGAGGCTGTCTTTTCTCCATTGTGTATCCTTGCTTCCTTTGTCAAAGATAAGGTGACCATATGTTTGTGGGTTTATCTCTGGGTTTTCTATCCTGTTCCATTGATCTATATTTCTTTTTTTTGTGTCAGTACCATACTGTCTTGATTACTGTAACTTTGTAGTATAGTCTGAAGTCAGGGAGCATGATTCCTCAAGCTCCGTTTTACTTTCTCAAGATTGCTTTGGCTATTCGGAGTCTTTTGTGTTTCCATACAAATTGTAAAATTCTTTGTTGTAGTTCTTTGAAAAATGCCATTGGTAATTTGATAGGGATTGCACTGAATCTGTAGCTTGCTTTGGGTAGCATAGTCATTTTCACAATGTTGATTATTCCAATGCAAGAGCATGGTATATCTTTCCATCTGTTTATATCATCTTTGATTTCTTTCATCAGTGCCTTATAGTTTTCTGCATACAGTTCTTTTGCCTCCTTAAGTAGGTTTATTCCTAGGTATTTTATTCTTTTTATTGCAGTGGTAAATGAGAGTGTTTCCTTAATTTCTCTTTCTGATTTTTGTTGTTAGTGTATAGGAATGCAAGAGATTTCTGTGTATTAATTTTGTATCCTGCTACTTTACCAAATTCATTGATTAGCTCTAGTGGTTTCCAGGTGGCATCTTTAGGCTGTTCAGTGTATAGTGTCATGTCATCTTCAAACAGTGAAAGGTTTACTTCTTCTTTTCCAGTTTGGATTCCCTTTATTTCTTTTCCTTCTCTAATTGCTGTGGCTAAAGCTTACAAAATTATGTTGAATAATACTGGTGAGAGTGGACAACCTTGTCTTGTTCATGATCTTAGAGGAAATCGTTTCAGTTTTTCACCATTGAGAATGATGTTGGCTGTGGGTTTGTCATATATGGCCTTTATTATGTTGAGGAAAGTTCCCTCTATGCCTACTTTCTGCAGGGTTTTTATCATAAATGGGTGTTGAATTTTGTCGAAAGCTTTTTTTGCATCTATTGAGATGATCATATGGTTTTTCTCCTTCAATTTGTTAATATGGTTTATCACATTGATTGATTTGCACATATTGAAGAATCCTTGCATTTCTTGGATTAACCCCACTTGATCATGGTGTATGATCCTTTTATTTATTTATTTTTTTTTCTTAACAATAAGTAAATTTTATTTTAAAATTACAGTTTTATAGAAACAAATGATTACATTCACTTTGACTATGTAATTGAGGATATCACTCAGAACATCACACAGATTTTTATGAAGTTTTGCAAGAAAACATTTCTCATGACTTAGTACTGGAATAGATAGATTAAAGAGCAAGTGGTTGTTTTTTTTTTTCATTTTGAAGAAATTATTGCTTGGCGACTAGTAGTATTTTTCTGTTTCCATTGGTTGGTAAGTAAATCAGGCCTAGACTTTTACTCCGCTCCACCAAAATCTGTAGATATTTATGGCATGTATTCTGTGTACTAATCTTATCTCTCTTTTCTTCATATTTTCCAACTCTTATTCACCATCGTTACTTTTTTTTTTTTTTTTAAACATCTTTATTGGGGTATAATTGCTTTACAATGGTGTGTTAGTTTCTGCTTTACAACAAAGTGAATCAGCTATACATATACATATGTTCCCATATGTCTTCCCTCTT
This sequence comes from Phocoena phocoena, assembly GCF_963924675.1. Classification (NCBI taxonomy): domain Eukaryota; kingdom Metazoa; phylum Chordata; class Mammalia; order Artiodactyla; family Phocoenidae; genus Phocoena; species Phocoena phocoena. The sequence goes on along the minus strand of NC_089221.1, from coordinate 156,881,743 downwards.
GCGTCTCCCTCCCTCCCACTCTCCCCATCCCACCCTTCCAGGCTGTCACAAAGCATCGAGCTAATATCCCTGTGCCTTGCGGCTGCTTCCCCCCAGCTATCTACCTTACTACGTTTGTTAGTGTGTATATGTCCATGACTCTCTCTCGCCCTGTCAAAACTCACCCTTCCCCCTCCCCATATCCTTAAGTCCGTTCTCCAGTAGGTCTGCGTCTTTATTCCTATCTTACCCCTAGGTTTTTCATGACATTTTTTTCCCTTAAATTCCATATATATGTGTTAGCATACGGTATTTGTCTTTTTCTTTCTGGCTTACTTCACTCTGTATGACAGATTCTAGGTCTATCCATCTCATTACAAATAGCTCAATTTCATTTCTTTTTAAGGCTGAGTAATATTCCATTGTGTATATGTGCCACATCTTCTTTATCCATTCATCCGATGATGGGCGCTTAGGTTGTTTCCATGTCCTGGCTATTGTAAATAGAGCTGCAATGAACATTTTGGTACATGACTCTCTTTGAATTTTGGTTTTCTCAGGGTATATGCCAAGTAGTGGGATTGCTGGGTCATATGGTAATTCTATTTGTAGTTTTTTAAGGAACCTCCATACTGTTCTCCACAGTGGCTGAACCAATTCACATTCCCACCAGCAGTGCAAGAGTGTCCCCTTTTCTCCACACCCTCTCCAGCATTTATTGTTTCTTGATTTTTTGATGATGGCCATTCTGACTGGTGTGAGATGATATCTCATTGTAGTTTTGATTTGCATTTCTCTAATGATTAATGATGTTGAGCATTCTTTCATGTGTTTGTTGGCATTCTGTATATCTTCTTTGGAGAAATGTCTATTTAGGTCTTCTGCCCATTTTTGGATGGGGTTGTTTGTTTTTTTGTTATTGAGCTGCATGAGCTGCTTGTAAATTTTGGAGATTAATCCTTTGTCAGTTGCTTCATTTGCAAATGTTTTCTCCCATTCTGAGGGTTGTCTTTTGGTCTTGGTTATGGTTTCCTTTGCTGTGCAAAAGCTTTGAAGTTTCATTAGGTCCCATTTGTTTATTTTTGTTTTTATTTCCATTACTGTAGGAGGTGGGTCAGAAAGGATCTTGCTGTGATTTATGTCATAGAGTGTTCTTCCTATGTTTTCTTCTAAGAGTTTGATAGTTTCTGGCCTTACATTTAGGTCTTTAATCCATTTTGAGCTTATTTTTGTGTATGGTGTTAGGGAGTGATCTAATCTCATACTTTTACATGTACCTGTCCAGTTTTCCCAGCACCATTTATTGAAGAGGCTGTCCTTTCTCCACTGTACATTCCTGCCTCCTTTATCAAAGATAAGGTGTCCATATGTGCGTGGGTTTATCTCTGGGCTTTCTATCCTGTTCCACTGATCTATCTTTCTGTTTTTGTGCCAGTACCATACTGTCTTGATTACTGTTGCTTTGTAATATAGTCTGAAGTCAGGGAGCCTTATTCCTCCAGCTCCTTTTTTCGTTCTCAAGATTGCTTTGGCTATTCGGGGTCTTTTGTGTTTCCATACAAATTGCGAAATTTTTTGTTCTAGTTCTGTGAAAAATGCCAGTGGTAGTTTGATAGGGATTGCATTGAATCTGTAGATTGCTTTGGGTAGTAGAGTCATTTTCACAATGTTGATTCTTCCCATCCAAGAACATGGTATATCTCTCCATCTATTTGTATCATCTTTAATTTCTTTCATCAGTGTCTTATAATTTTCTGCATACAGGTCTTTCGTATCCTTAGGTAGGTTTATTCCTAGATATTTTATTCTTTTTGTTGCAATGGTAAATGGGAGTGTTTTCTTGATTTCACTTTCAGATTTTTCATCATTAGTATATAGGAATGCCAGAGATTTCTGTGCATTAATTTTGTATCCTGCTACTTTACCAAATTCATTGATTAGCTCTAGTAGTTTTCTGGTAGCATCTTTAGGATTCTCTATGTATAGTATCATGTCATCTGCAAACAGTGACAGCTTTACTTCTTCTTTTCCGATTTGGATTCCTTTTATTTCCTTTTCTTCTCTGATTGCTGTGGCTAAAACTTCCAAAACTATGTTGAATAAGAGTGGTGAGAGTGGGCAACCTTGTCTTGTTCCTGATCTTAGTGGAAATGCTTTCAGTTTTTCACCATTGAGGATGATGTTTGCTGTGGGCTTGTCATATATGGCTTTTATTATGTTTAGGAAAGTTCCCTCTATGCCTACTTTCTGGAGGGTTTTTATCATAAATGGGTGTTGAATTTTGTCGAAAGCTTTCTCTGCATCTATTGAGATGATCATATGGTTTTTCTCCTTCAATTTGTTAATATAGTTTATCACATTGATAGATTTGCGTATATTGAAGAATCCTTGCATTCCTGGAATAAACCCCACTTGATCATGGTGTATGATCCTTTTAATGTGCTGTTGGATTCTGTTTGCTAGTGTTTTGTTGAGGATTTTTGCATCTATGTTCATCAGTGATATTGGCCTGTAGTTTTCTTTTTCTGTGACATCTTTTTCTCCTTTTGATATCAGGGTGATGGTGGCCTTGTAGAATGAGTTTGGGAGTGTTCCTCCCTCTGCTATATTTTGGAAAAGTTTGAGAAAGATAGGTGTTAGCTCTTCTCTAAATGTTTGATAGAATTTCGCCCATGAAGCCATCTGATCCTAGGCTTTTGTTTGCTGGAAGATTTTTAATCACAGTTTCAATTTCAGTGCTTGTGATTAGTCTGTTTATATTTTCTATTTCTTCCTGGTCCAGTCTCAGAAGATTGTGCTTTTCTAAGAATTTGTCCATTTCTTCGAGGTTGTATGTTTTATTGGCATATAGTTGCTTGTAGTAATCTCTCATGATCCTTTGTATTTCTGCAGTGTCAGTTGTTACTTCTTTTTCATTTCTAATTCTATTGATTTGAGTCTTCTCCCTTTTTTTCTTGATGAATCTGGCTAATAGTTTATCAATTTTGTTTATCTTCTCAAAGAATCAGCTTTTAGTTTTATTGATCTTTGCAATTGTTTCCTTCATTTCTTTTTCATTTATTTCTGATCTGATCTTTATGATTTCTTTCCTTCTGCTAACTTTGGGGGTTTTTTTGTTCTTCTTTCTGTAATTGCTTTAGGTGTAAGGTTAGTTTGTTTATTTGAAATTTTTCTTGTGTCTTGAGGTAGGTTTGTATTGCTATAAACTTCCCTCTTAAAACTGCTTTTGCTGCATCCCATAGGTTTTGGGTCATCGTGTTTTCATTGTCATTTGTTTCTAGGTGTGTTTTGATTTCCTCTTTGATTTCTTCTGTGGTTTCTTGGTTGTTTAGTAGCATATTGTTTAGCCTCCATTGTGTTTGTATTTTTTACAGTTTTTTTCCTGTAATCAATATCTAGTCTCATAGAGTTGTTGTCAGGAAAGATGCTTGATACGATTTTAATTGTCTTAAATTTACCAAGGTTTGATTTGTGACAGAAGATTTGATCTGTCCTGGAAAATGTTCCGTGTGCACTTGAGAAGAAAGTGTATTCAGTTGTTTTTGGATGGACTGTCTTATAAATATCAATTAAGTCCATCTGGTCTAATGTGTCATTTAAAGCTTGTGTTTCCTTATTTATTTTTTGTTTGGATGATCTTTCCATTGGTGTAAGTGGGATGTTAACATCACCTACTATTATTGTGTTAGTGTTGATTTTCCCTTTCATGGCTGTTAGCATTTGCCTTATGTATTGAAGTGCTCCTGTGTTGGGTGCATAGATATTTACAATTGTTATATCTTCTTCTTGGATTGAAGAAGAAGATATAACTACTCCAGCTTTCTTTTGATCTCCATTTTCATGGAATATCTTTTTCCATCCCCTCACTTTCAGTTGGTATGTGTCCCTAGGTCTGAAGTGAGTCTCTTGTAGACAGCATATATATGGGTCTTGTTTTTGTATCCATTCAGCCAGTCTGTGTCTTTTGGTCAGGGCATTCAATCCATTTACATTTCAGGTAGTTATTGATATATATGCTCCTATTACCATTTTCTTAATTGTTTTGGGTTTGTTTTTGTAAGTCTTTTCCTTCTCTTATGTTTCCTGCCTAAAGAAGTTCCTTTAACCTTCATTGTAAAGCTGGTTTGGTGTTACTGAATTCTCTTAACTTTTGCTTGTCTGCAAACCTTTTGATTTCTGCATTGAATCTGAATGAGATCCTGCTGGGTAGAGTAATCTTGGTTGTAGGTTTTCCCCTTTCATCATTTTAAATATATCTTGCCACTCCCTTCTGGCATGTAGAGTTTCTCCTGAAAGATCAGCTGTTAATTTTATGTGGATTCCTTTTTATGTTATTTGTTGCTTTTCCCTTTCTGCTTTTAATATCTTTTTCTTTGATTTTAATTTTTGTTAGTTTGATTAATTTATGTCTTGGCATGTTTCTCCTTGGGTTTATCCTGTATGGGACTCTCTGCACTTCTTGGACTTGGTTGACACTTTCCTTTCCCATGTTGGGGAAATTTTCAACTGTAATCTCTTCACATATTTTCTGAGACCATTTCTTTTTTCTTCTGCTTCTGGATGCCTATAATTCGGATGCTGGTGTGCTTAATGTTGTCCCTGAGGTCTCTGAGCCTCGTGCTCTGTTATTAGGTTCATATATGTTTTGAATTATTATATTTTCTTTTTCTCTGATTAAGGGCTTTAACACAGAATATATAAAGGACATTCACAGTTAAATAAGAAGGCAAATAACCCCTAAAAAACTATTTGAACCCTTTACCAAGGAAGATACATAAATGTCAATTAAGTACATGAAAAGCTATTCAAAAATAGTTATTGGAGAAATGAAAATTATGAGACTGATACGGTGCCTACTTTGCTAAGGAGGCAAGTTTGGAGAAATGCAAATTAAAACCACAATGAGACACCACCACGCACACACCAGAATGCCTTAAATGTTAAAAACTGATAATACCAAGTGCAGACAAGGATATAGTACAATAGAACACTCACACAGCTGAGGGGTTAAAAATCGTTCACGCACCTTGAATTATTTTATCTTCTCAGTGGATTGGCTCTTTTATCACTATAAATGTCCTCTTCATCTCTACTAACTTTATTGTTTTGAAGTTTACCTTGTCTGGTTTTAGTATAGCCACTCCAGCAATTATCTTTGTTCTTTGCATGAAATATATTTTTCATCCTTTTACTTTTAATCTTTTTGTAGCTTTGAATCTAACATTTGTCTCCTATGGGTAGTATATAGATAGATCTTGTTTTTTTATCTAGACTGATGATCTCTGCCTTTTTATTATGTTTTGTGTAATCTACTCATATGTAAAATATTTTATTTACAAACTACATTTTACTTTTGGATTTCTATGTCTCAGGTATTTTATGTTCCTCTATTCCTCTTACACTGCTGTCTTTTACATTAAAGTGGATATTTTCCATAATAGCATTTTAATTTCTATGATTTTTTTCATTATAATTTTTAAAGTTGTTTCCTTCATGCTTCCTCTAGGGCTTACCTTACACATCTTAACTTATCAAAATAAGCTTCAAATTTATTTTAACTTAATTCCAGTGATGTATAGAAACATTACTTCTATATAATTATATTCTCTTTCCCCCCCTTTTGCAGTATTATTGTTATACATATTACATCTATAAATATAACAAACGCAACAGTACATTGTTATAATGATTATCTTATGTAATGTTTTGACTTTTAAGAAGCTGAGAAAAGAAAGGAGTACAAGTAAATGTTTGTAGCTTTTGTTATATTAACCTCATTATTTATCATTTCTGGTTCTCATCATTTGTTCCTATGGATTACCATCTGGAATTATCTTCTTATCCCAGTACAGCTTTGTTTCCACCCACCTTTTTTGTACTATAATTGACAAATATAATACCTTTCTAAATGTTAGGCTTGACAGTACATTACATGATTACTGTTTTATTCAGCTACTTTTTAAAATCAGTTGAGACAAATAAGAAATATGTATATATATTATCTATTAGAATTACATAATCACCTTTTCCAGTGCTTTGTTTTTTTCATTTGGATTTGAACTACAATCTGAAGAATTTCCTTTTAAGTTTCTTGCTAGGTGGGTCTGGTAGAAACAAATTTTTGTTTTTGTTTATCTGGGGATGTCTTTATTTTGTCATCATTTTTAAAAGATAGCTTTGCTGAATATATGATTCTTGGTTGACAGGTTGGTTTTTTTTTTTTTTTTTCCTTTAGCTTTTTGAATATCCCACTGCTTTCTAGACTCCATTGTTTCTGATAAGAAGTTAGCTGTTATTCTTATTAGGTTTCCCTTATAAGTGACAAGGGGTTATTCTCTTGCTGTCTTCAAGATTATGTTTTTGTTTTGGCTTTCAGTATTTTTAGTGTGATGTATATAATTGTGGCTCTCTTTGCATTTATTTTACTTGGAGTTCGTTGAGTTTCCTGAATGTGTAGGTTATTGTGTTTTTTAAATAAATTTGCGTTATTTTCAGTTATTGTTTCCTCAAAATAATTTTCTGCTCCCTTCTCTCCTATCCTTCTGATACTCTCATTATGCATTCATTGGTGTACTTAACCATGGCCAACATTTATGTGAGTCTCCTTGCATTTTTCTTCATTCTCTCTTCTCTCTCTTTTTCAGATTACATAATTTTTATTACCTACATTCAAGTTTGCTAATTCTTTCTTCTACTAGTTCAAACCTATTGAGACACTCTAGCAAGTTTTTCATCTTGATTGTACTTTTTCAGCTATTTTGAAGTATTTTTCTGTTTCATCTGACATCTATTCACAGGCAGTTTCTGGTACCTGCTTATTTTCCAGCATATGGGCCATGCTTTTCTATTTTTTTGTGTGTCTCATATCTTTTGTTGTATTTTGGAATATCTTTTGTTGTATTTTTGGAGTATTTCTAATACCTGTAGATCATTACTTTTATGTTCATATTTATACTGTTAATGACTGGCTGGATTATTTTAGCAAACTCTACCCCCCCCACACACACACATACACACACACACACACCCCACTCACGGTGTTAACCTTCTGATATTATACAATTCAATGGATGCAACACTTGTCTCTCAAACAGAATTGGGATCCAGATTTACGTGACTTTAAGTCCTGTCTTTAAGACCAGGATCTGGTTCAGAATCAGATGGAGTCTACCACTGCTGCTGGGCCTGAGGTCTGTCAACAGAAGACCAGGAAATGGGTGTCGAGATTACCAGACAGGACCCAAGGTTCACAGAACCCATAACAGTACTCGAGTGTCTCAATATAGTTCACTTTTGAGGGGGCAGATCCAGAGCTCTGACCCTCAGAAATGTGGATGGACCAAGCCTGGAGCTGGTCCTGGGAAGTGGGAGGTGGCCATGTGCACAGGAAAGAGCTGGCTGGAACAAACACCATCAGGGCTGGATTAGGTGGCCCAGACCTACTCCTTGGCTCTCTGCCTCTGAACCTGCCTTTCTCAGGGGCCATGAACATTCTACACAATATCCCCAGATGATTCCCTCAGCATTGTTGCTTTGGGCCTCAGTTGTTGAGGAGCAGCTAGGAGAGAGAGGCAGGGCAAGCTCAGTGTGTGAAGTCCTTTCCAGTCTTGTGAAGACAGGACCATGGGCAGAGGCTGGTCTCATAATTCTCTACTCTGCTCCGGGCAGTGTGATGAGCTAGGCCAGCCCATGTTGGTCACCTAAGGATCATGAAGTGGAATATAGAAGAGACATACACCTGAGGGGATATGTTCCTCCCAGTCTGGCCCAGGTTCTGCTGTAGGGCTTCTCTATAATGACGGGCCAGTGTTCACTTGGCCTCTTGAATATTCAAGTCTTACAAACTAATCTGGAGACATTGTTTCCAGTTCTTCTTTGTGGCCCTGGGCTTGAGACTCTGGGCAGTTGTCTTTGCTGTACATTATTCGTCTTCCTTGACCCAAGATGAAACTTCCAAAGGATTCCCCATTCTTACAGCAAGGACTGGCCAGGAAGGGACAGAGAAATGTGGATGCACCTTGGCATGACTCACTCTGTATATTCGAGTGGTTTTCAGAGACCCTCCCCCTACACTGACAAGGCCCACACATGCCTTTGTGTCTGTCAGTGGGAGAGGATAAAACATTAACAAGAAGGTCAGAACCCAGCATCATGGGGAAAAGTAATATCCAATCCCTGTACTCAAGGGCTTGTCAGGAAGCATCGGTGTGCCTGGGTATTGTTCAAGTTCACTAATGAATAACGAAATCTGAAAACTCACAGAACACAAGGACTTTGATTAAGTAGTTCACTGCCTGAAAGGGCTCATCCTTTGTTTCAGGAATGTAATCTATCCTCAGAAGGGGCCTTGATTACCCTCTGCTTACCACTCTGTAGACAAAGATGGAGCTGTAGGTACAGGAAGCCACAGGCCCTGTCAGCCTCAGAGATGCCCCTGTGGGCCTGGGAGGGGAATTTAGAGCTGGTGCAGGTCCTGAGGCTGAGACAGAAAGTTTAGAGAGAAAGAAAAGTGACTGATAGAATGTTGTAACCAGAAAACTTCTCTTGTCCCTGAGTTTCCTTTTCTTTCTTAATGACTTAAAATTTTTAATATTTCAGTCATCACCTAATTTTTAAAAATGAAGATATTTTAACATGAGGTAATCACTATTAATTCACAATCCTTGCTTGTGAATCTGTTAAAATATGGAAAATCACACTATTGAAAATAAAAATCTAACATTCTTAACACTAAGAAGTAAGCTAGAATTACATTATATAAAAGTAACAGGACTTCCCTGGTGGCGCAGTGTTTAAGAATCCACCTGCCAGTGCAGGGGACACGGGTTCGAGCCCTGGTCCGGGAAGATCCCACATGCCACAGAGCAACTGAGCCCATGTACCACAACTACTGAGCCTGTGCTCTAGAGCCCTCGAACCACAACTACTGAGCCCATGCTCTGCAACAAGAGAAGCCACAGCAATGAGAAGCCCACGCACCCCAGCAAAGAGTAGCCCCCACTTGCCACAACTAAAGAAATCCTGCATGCAGCAACAAAGACCCAGTGCAGCCAAAAATAAATAAAATAAATTTATTTTTTTTAAAAAAGTAACAAAGATTCTCAGTCCCAGGTTAATAATCAAGAATTTATTTCAAAATCCTTTCAGAGCCTCCCCTTCTGCCTGTAATGAAATAATAAGATCCAGACTTCCTTCCAACATCAAATGAGTAAAAAGCCAGATGAACTATATAAAGGAAATATTTCAGACACTGGATGAGAAGAGCGCAGGACAGTGGTCTAGAGGCAGGTAGCAAGTGAGGGGAGGCCCAAAGCTGCCCCAGCTCAGAGCCTGCAGAGCTTCCAGGATACAGTGATGAGGAGATCCAGGCAGAGAGTGAATTAAGGAAACAGGAATAAAATTTTGAGGAGGGAAAGGCAGCTATAAATCTAGGGCCACAGTATAAACAGAAGGTTCCTGCGCACAGAGAGAACTCTGGAGATCTTCATGGGTGTTTGCTGAACTCTTTGCACAGGCACTAATGAGTATATGCACATGAGGAAACTATCCAGGCTGGATAAGAACCATGGATAGGGGAGCAAGCTGAACAATCCCTGGGGTCACTCAAGTGGGTCATTCTGTGTCTGCAGAAGTCAGAATGTAAAACCTCCTACCTGGTGGGTCATGCTATAGAGTCCTTAGAAATGTATTGCCCCACTAGCAAAGCCACATTAGCCTATCCTGGTCCTGCCTTACAAAGCTTTTATAGTATCCTCAAAAGACCAAGCTCTTTAAAGCAACTGCATCATTTTAAAAAGTCTAAAAATATTTAAAATAATTCTGTGATGGTTAATTTTATGTGTCAACTTGTTTGGGTGAAGTGATGCCCAGATAGCTGGTCAAACATTATTTCTGGGTGTCTCTGTGAGGATGCTTCCGGAAGAGATTAGTATTTGTATGGTAGACTCAGCGAAGAAGATCCACCCTCACCAATGTGGGCGAGCATCATTCAATTTGTTGAGGGCCGAAATAGCACAAAAAAAATGTGGAGGAGGTGTGAATTTTCTTTCTCCCTCCTTGACCTGGGACATTCATCTTCTGCCCTTGAACATCCAAGCTCCTGCTTCCCAGGCCTTTGGACTTGGACTGCATTATACCACCAGCTTTTCTGGTTCTCCAGCTTGCAGACAGTAGATCATGAGACTTCTTGGCCTCCAAAACTGTGTGAGCCAATTCCTATAACAAATCTCTTTTTATATATAATATAATATTGGTTACAGAAACAATGGGATATATGTATATTACATATAATAGGTCCTCTGGAAAACCCTAATACAAATACACACACACACACACACACACACACACACACACACACACACACACACACATATACAGTCTACCAACCACCAACATAAAATTAATGATGTCTAGCCTCCAGGCCCAAATTACAAGGTATGCAAGAAATCCAATTCATGACAAGGAGAGATACCAATCAATAGAAACAAACCCATAAGTGATACTTATAAAAGAATTAGTAGACAAGGACTTGAAAATAAGTATTACATAAATAACTGAGATGTGAAAGACATAAACTGAGCTGAAAAATCAAAGCACCTTCACATTCTCATTAAAATTAGAATGGTAGCATAGCACAGTGGTTAAGGTCATGCACTCCAGGGCCAAGTGGCAAGTTCTAGTCCCAGCTCTGAAAATTACAACTGTGGAGTCCTGCTCCAGTGAGGAAAACATGCTGGACCTTAGTTTTCTATTTTGGAAAATAGGGATTGTAATAATACCTTCCTTGTAAGTTTCTATGAAAACAAGTGACTTAATATTTGTTATAAACATAGAAGATATTTCAGGGCTGTATAAATACATATGAAATAACTGAAAGACACATAAGCCAGTGACTTGCCATAAGCAGAGTAAGTAGATAGCTCTATTTTACCTCCTTTATTGCTGAGATTTCAGCTGCACTTAACACCGAAATTCTGGACAGCAGTCTGTATTTCTTTTCTCTGCATCTTCAAGGCCTATTCTATTGCCCAGAGGACAGGCAATGTTCTCTTAGTGGAAATTTTTGTTATTGATACTGTTTGTTGTTTAAAGGTTTTATTTTTTATAATCACAAATAATTGCAGCTGATGAGCATCAAAGCCATCACCTATAGAGACTGTGCTCCAACTCGGGCATAAGTCCCCACTGTGTAGAGAAGAGTGGCTGCTAGGAGAGCTGGTGGCAAATGCAAGAGCATATGACAGAAATCTTAAAAGTTCAAGGTCCGGGCTTCCCTGGTGGCACAGTGGTTGAGAGTCTGCCTGCCGATGCTGGGGACACGGGTTCGTGCCCCGGTCTGGGAAGATCCCACATACCGCGGAGCGGCTGAGCCTGCGCGTCCGGAGCCTGTGCTCCGCAACAGTGAGAGGCCCGCGTACCGCGAAAAAAAAAAAAAAAAAAAAAAAGTTCAAGGTCCACACTGGTGTCAGAGTCAGGGCCAGAGTGGTCTTAGGCACAGCAACCCCTGCAGCCACAGGGCACACACCCAATGTTCCTGCCGTCTTCCTGCTGGCTTTGGGGAACCCAGCAAAGGCAGCTGGTTCCAGAATTGGTATTCCGAGTCTATTCATTTAGATACACAAGCTTTATGTGTTGTTGTTAATGTTTCAGTCAAATCTCTTTTCTTTTTTTTAAAATTAATTAATTTATTTATTTTTGACTGCATTGGGTTTTTGTTGCTGCATGTGGGCTTTCTCTAGTTGTGATGAGCGGTGGCTGTTCTTTGTTGCAGCATGCGGGCTTCTCACTGCGGTGGCTTCTCTTGTTGTGGAGCATGAGCTCTAGGCATGTGGGCTTCAGTAGTTGTGGCACACGGGTTCAGTAGTTGTGGCTTGCGGGCTCTAGAGCACAGGCTCAGTAGTTGTGGCACACGGGCTTAGTTGCTCCGTGGGATGTGAGATCTTCCCAGACCAGGGCTCAAACCCGTGTCCCCTGCATTGGCAGGTGGATACTTAACTGCTGTGCCACCAGGGAAGTCCCTCAAATCTCTTTTCAACTTCAACCTTTCAGTATTTCTTGTTTTAGATGTTTTGCTTATAAAATGCATATAATTAAATATTGTTTACTTTTTCCACTCTAATAAGTCATTTAACTGGAAGATTTGGTCCACTTACACACTTACATTGAACATAAGTACTGATACGTTTATATTTAAATAGGCCATATTACTTTGTGCTTTCCATTTGTTCCATCTGTTCTGTGTTCCCTCTCTTTTCTCCATCCTTGAATTCTTTTTTTTTTGTTTTGCGGTACACGGGCCCCTCACTGTTGTGGCCTCTCCCATTGCGGAGCACAGGCTCCAGACGCGCAGGCTCAGCAGCCATGGCTCACGGGCCCAGCCACTCCGTGGCATGTGGGATCTTCCCGGACCGGGGCACGAACCCGTGTCCCCTGCATCGGCAGGCAGACTCTCAACCACTGCGCCACCAGGGAAGCCCCATCCTTGATTCTTTTGGATTAATAACTTTTAATCATTCTATCTTTTTTCTCTCTTCCAAGCAGAAGTTACTCACGCTGTCATTTTTATTCTAGTGATTAGCCTAGAAATGCACCACATGCATTAGTATTTATCAAAGCCCAATATCAATTGATGTTAACTGAGGATTAATTACTATCCTCCTAGAAAATAAAAGGACTAGATCTACAAAACACTTTTCTGCATGTGTTTTGGAGAGTATAGGTATCCATATCTGTTGGAAATAGGAGTGAAATTGCTGAATAGTAGGGTAGACATGTGTCAGCTTTAATATTTAATAAATACTGCCAAACAATTTTATAATGTGATTGTACCAATTTATATTTCCCTTATCATTGCAAACAAGGTGTTGCCTATCTATTATTGTAATGGATCTGGTGAGTGCGTATTGGTACCTCATTGTGATTTTATTTTATGATTTCCTGGTGTCTCATCAAGTTGAGCATCTTTCCCTATGTTTATTGGTTATTTGGATATCCTACTTTTTTTTTCCATTTTGATATCCTTCTTGTGTGTTCATGTTTCATGCCCATCTTTCTATTGGGTTGTCTGTTTTTTACTGATTTCTAGGAGTCCTTTATATTTCATGAATTCAAGTCTTTGTAGATATTTAAGTATTACAAATATCTTCTCCCACTCAACTGCCTGCCTCTCATTATCTTAGTTGTCTGCCCACTTCCTCAAGTACTAATTAGGTTACCTTTTGGAGGACTTCTGGTGAAGGGATGCTAGTTGTTGTTGAAGGCCCTTCTTAGAGGCAGCTTCTAACTGCACTTCCAGATTTGAGTCCAGTTCTCTTTCAGATTCACAAACTGACTTTCTGAGGGCAAACAAAAATGAGCATACCCTTGGCGACAGACTCAAACTATTAAAAATCAAAGAGTCTTATGGACATCTTAATGGAATTGCTGGCTCATAAGGATGTAAATGTTCAATTTGAGTAGTTACAGCTAAGGAGTTTTCCAAAGAAGCTGTACAATACACATTTTGTATCCAGCCAGCTACTGCACATCCTCATGAACACTAGATATTGTCAGTCTTTTAATGTTTCTCATTCTGCTGGGGATGTAGTAATAATGTGTTGTGATTTAAATTTGCATTTCCCTGATAATTAAAAAAGTTTATTGGCCATTTTGATATCTTTCTGTTCAAATTACTTGTTCTTTTTAAATTGGATTTTCTGCTTTTTTTTCTCATTTATTTTTAGGAGCTTTTCATATATTCTGGATGTGTCCTTTGTCAGTTAAGTGTGCTACAAATATCTCTTCCCATTGTGTGTCTTGCATTTGAATTACCTTAACTATCTTTTGATAAACAGAAAATTCTAATTTGAACGTATGGTGGTGCCAGCTAAAAATTGTCACTTGCCATCTGCCTCTACAAGAATTAGGTCATTAGCCACTGCAGTCACTGACCTTCAATACACTCTGAAAAGAGTTCAGGGTGGAGATCAGGAATGAGTCACTCTGTGCTCTGGGAAAAAACCGGCAGAACAAGCCTTCAGATAGTTAGATATTTTCAGGAGAAGATTTTATGAGCCCAATTTCTTGCATCTTCTCATATCTAGAAAAACACTAAAATCAATGGACATAGATTTTAGTAACTATTACTTGCCTCTTGGTTGTCACTAGAAATCAAGGTTTTTAAGAGTAGGGGATTCTAATTTAAATACATAATTAAAGCTACTGAAAATAATAAAACATTTCAGTATGGTAGAATGTGTGTTTTCCATTAAGATGGTATGAGAAATGGAATTACATTTTGCTGAGAAAGTTTTGTACCTGGTCAGGATTAACTACATTTAGATTGAAGTTAACTAAGTAAGTGGATTTTTTTTTAAGTAAGCTAATATAAGACTGGAATTTGATTTCTCTCTGTTAGACGTGCTCTTTTTGATAACAGATTAGATAAGTTTCTGTGCCCTTAGGTGATGCATATTTGTTTTCTTTTAATCATTTTGTGACTTTAGTTAAATGAATAAGTATTGTTTCACAGTGACCTGTTGTGTTTTAAAGCTGTTTTGATATTTTTAACAAATTTCCCAAATATCAAATCTAAGCTTTTTAGCCTCCAGCTGACTATGGGATACTTCGAAAGAACATCTCTGAGACATCTCAGAGAGAAATGTCAAACTAGGTTTATTTGGTATGTTAAACTACTTCAAAAACATTGTCAAGTGATTGGAGATGAATCTTAGGTTATAGTGTATGGATAAATGTCATTTATATAGATATTCCAAAATTTATATGGAATCCCTAACATCTGATATGTCCTGATATGTTATCAATCATAATACTAGTTATTCTAAAATGGTATACCCAAGTTTCCTGCTAATTGCATTGTACTCAAATCTTTAACTATGCTATTTTAAGTTTTGTCCTGATGCTTTTACAAAATGAAGATTTTCAAGAAGGCTGATAAAAAATGAACTTTTAAACAAATATAAGTTTCTGTTAGCCTTTAGATAATATCACTGGACTGGGTAACAAATGACAAGACTAATGGGAAACCTGATTATTTCATCCAGATCAACGGGAATTAATTACATGGCACTGAATGAACCGGTAAATATGATTTATAACTTTATGACTTTGGGAAATATACTGGCTTTAATCTTTGTTTTTCGGAAAAACCTTTTCTCTTATGCTATGACCTACAACAAGTTGATAAAGTATACCTTTGTAAACAAAGATGAAACCTTTTTTTTCTCTCCACTTGATCCTGCCAAAATTTGTTGTCTCTAGCTGGCTCTCCGGTGGACTTAATATTACGCTAATTATTGTTTTAATTTGTTCTTTGTTTCCAAATTGTTTGTGCTTTGTGTCTCCCTGCTGCGCTATGTCTTTGTCAATATTACCAGCTACATTACTTGTATCCTGTCTATTTTATAAGATTGTTGCCTCTTGTAGTACCTAGTGTGTAACCAGGCCTCCAACAAAACTTCTTCTATGGCTAAACATCTTAAGGAAATAGATCACATTTATAACATAAAATAATTGTAATAATGTGATTCTAGGTATGGGAAAAAGCAACAAGGGAAAATGTCTTCTGGATCATAATTAGACAGAGGATCCAGAGAATCTTTAATTATCAATAGGGCCTAATCCGAAAATTAGCACCTGGAGTAGCATATCAAGAATTTTCACCTGACCTCGGATAAGCCTCCCGGCACTGTGGGACAAAATTTGGTCATAAAATGTCTCCCAAATATTGGTCAAATTCCTGACCAAGAGGAGAAGATCAATCATCAGGGATTGCAGCCCTCCAACGTGAGCCAGTGAAGCCTGAGAAAACTCAGGAAGGAGAAGAATACCTGCCATCTAGCAGCCATCAGACTGCAACCACTCCCTATGGTGAGTCCTGAGGAAACTCAGGATATGAAAATACAGGATACAGGCCCCAGATAGCTGTGAATGATTTCATTGAGCCCAGACTCTTGCATCTTCCCATACATAGAAAAATGCTAAATTCCTTAACTTGAGATGTGGCCTCCTAAGCTAGAAGCCCTCAAAATTCCTGTTAACTCTCAACTTTTAGGCTGTAAATATTTTTAAGTCTACAGGTGTAAAGTAGACTCTTCCAAAGCGGAACAAAAGACAAATCTCAACATTTGGAACTCTGACACCGATGGCAGACACTCCTAGAAAGATCCATCTTACTGAGCAGTTAAAGCGTTGTCACCCCTTTTTCCACAAGATTGTGGATTGGACATTGACAGTGGGGAATTGTAACAGGGAAGAGCTAAATTGTACTCTATGTGATCTGTTTCTTTGACTTTAACCTTTGCTTTTCGTTGCTTTTGTTATTATAATCATACATAATGGCTGGCCTCAGGGAACCCTGCCCCTCTGCCTGAATGTTAAACTAAAGTGCCTCTGTTCAGCTCACCGGAAGACAATCTGACCCCGCCCACCTGTGGATGGCTGCAAGAAAGAAGAAATTTACACATCCCCTCAACGAGGCTGGCCACTCCAGGAGATATTTGCAAAACTTATGGCCTTTTTACTTTACTTCCTCATCTCCTCCCCCTCTCTGTGCTATAAAGGAAACTGGCATCCAAACCCTGAGAAGACGGTTTTTCAGAGACAGTAATCTGCTATCTTCTCGGTCTGCCGGCATTCCGCATTAAGTCGTATTCCTTGCCTCATCACCTCCTCTCCGATTCATTGGCCTGTCGTGCAGCGAGCAGAGCGAGCTCGGACACGGTAACATGGGGATCTGCTCACGGGCAGGTTGCCCCACAGGGCCGCTGGGCTTGATCGGAATCTCGGGGATCTCTCTCTACGCCAGCCTCCTTCAGGAGAGCAGAGGGTGGGAGAATATCTCTGAGTCCAGATTGCCAGGGACTCCCTGCCACAGGGCTGTGCCCGGGTCACACCCCGCCCGCCGACTCGGCTGTGGAACTCCGAGGCCGCGGCATAGAATGGGGGAGAGGCTAACCTAGCAGCTGCCGAGGCTCCTTTTGCCTTGAGGACACCTTCTCTTCTCATGCCCGCGTCGGCCTGGACTTCCACTCCAAGAACACACTAAATATTGGAGGATCAGAAAGAGGGCGTTTGGAAGTCGAGACGCACCTGTCAGCACCTGCGGTGAGTCTCCCGGAGTGCACTCCATGACCTTTGACTGTCCCCGTACGGGAACTTCGGTTCGGTTCCAATTTGGGAATTTCCCTGCAAGGGGAAATCCTTATGTGGAATTCTCCCTGCAAAGGGAAAATTCTGATGTGGAATTCTCCCTGCAAAGGGAAAATTCTGATGTGGAATTCTCCCTGCAAAGGGAAAATTCTGATGTGGAATTCTCCCTGCAAAGGGAAAATTCTGATGTGGAATTCTCCTTGCAAAGGGAGATTCTGATGTAAGGCGCCGCTTTGGGGCAACGGTCCAGGTTGAGTGGGACTCGGAAGTCACGTTTGGGTGCGTCTCCGCCATATGTTTCTCCTTTTTCTTTTTGAGCATCCCTTTGCTGTTTCCTTTTACGGTTTATGTTTTATGTGCGACTTCCAGCTGACGAGGTGAAGGTTTATGTTTTGATTTGAGCGCGCTAACATCTAACGTCTGTTACCAACTGCTCGAGCCAAAACAAGAAGCGCTTCCCCTAAGGTTCCACCCTAACGTGGGAACCCTTGGGGAAAATTTTAAATGACTGGTCGACCTATAGCTATGATCCAATGACAAAGAAAAATGACCTGAAAATGGGTCTCCTACAATTAAATCTCTATTGCCACAGGATGGGAAAATGGACTGAGGTTCCCTTATGTTCAGGAATTTATGTCCCTTTTATTATAATCCTGCTCTGGGTGGCTGCATAATCAAAAGCCTGAGGGAAAAAAACCCAACTCTCCTGACATTCTAAATGATTCCCTTGTAACTTCTCCCAACTCTCAGGATGGGGGAACCAAGCTTCCCCCACTCCTACAAGTTCCCTTACTCCTTCAGATTCT
Source organism: Phocoena phocoena (assembly GCF_963924675.1). Lineage (NCBI taxonomy): Eukaryota > Metazoa > Chordata > Mammalia > Artiodactyla > Phocoenidae > Phocoena > Phocoena phocoena. The sequence goes on along the minus strand of NC_089221.1, from coordinate 156,863,810 downwards.
TCTGATCAAACTAAGACCCCACCTCCCCAGAGGGACAATCCCTGCTGGGACATTTTATCAGCCAGTCTGCCCCTGTTATCAGAGCCAATTTGAGCACTCTCTGGTTTAACTTTTAGCTATGAAACCATGACCACAGAAAGAGAAAGATGATTTTCGACAGTATGGCCACAATATTGTTTAGACTCCAGAGAAAATTGGTTAAAATAAATTTTTTCTTAAAATTGCAAAAACCAGTCCTTTTGGCATGTGCAATTAGAAAAAGCTACCTTGTTAAACTACTTCTCTTCAAAATTCTGACCCTGAGAGAACAAAAATATACCTAGGACAAAGCTTGAAGTTAACTCTTATCATGTCCTTGAGCTACAAACACAGCCCACTTACCTGAGACTTCAGCCTTGGGTTAATTAGAACTTCAAGCCAAGAAGAAAAAAAAAAAGAGGCAAAGAGACATTTTAAATCTCAAGCGAAAACTATGAGAGCTCTCTCTGTCTGAATATATGTGTATGTCTCAGTATGTGTTTTTGTCTTTGGTTAATTTGTAAATGAGCTCTATTTAATTGGCTTAAAAGAAAAGTAAACAATTCTAAATACAAGAAAAATTAGGCTAAATAAATTTCAGGTTCATGTGACCTGGGAAATATTCAATATTAAATTAATACCTGGTATTAATGTTTAAGTTTGTTGATCTAATCAATATAGACATGTCTTTAGAGCCAGCAACATTAAGTATAATACTTTTATTGTGCCTAGGTTTAATATAAACTAAATAAGATCTTATTATATCTGTTACAAATTTGTCAACAATGAAAATAACTCGATGTGAAGAAACTTCCAAGACAAAAAAACGCAAATAAGATAAGAGCCTTGGGTGAACTTTTTAGGAATAATTATGCTTTAGGAACGTCTACTTAAGAGTAATCTCTCTAGATATTCGACAACTTAAAACATTTAGAGTTGTGCTAAATTAAGTTAAAGGATGGAAGTTTATTAAATAACTAGTCCATTTCCAAATAAAATAAGATACTGAAACTGTAATTACTGAACATTGGCTTCCTTTTACAGAGAAACAAAAGGTTTAGAACTATTAAAAAATGTGTTTGGTGCCACACTGAGATGTTTTCTATAAGAAAGCACATTCTTCAAAAATTATTATTTGGATGTATATTTACCAACCTACAGAGTGCTGATATAAAGGATAGTTCATGGTTGCTTAAGGAAAGTAGGATGTATGTTTTTAGTAAAAAAGGTATGAGGGGGCTTCCCTGGTGGCACAGTGGTTAAGAATCCGCTACCAAAAAATATATATATAAATAAATAAATAAAATGTAAAAAAAAAAAAAAAAAAGAATCCGCTACCAATGAAGGTGACACGGGTTCGAGCCCTGGTCCGGGAAGATCCCACATGCCGCGGAGTAACTAAGCCCGTGCGCCACAAGTACTGAGCCTGCGTTCTAGAGCCCGCAATCCACAACTACTGAAGCCCGTGAGCTACAACTACTGAAGCCAGCGAGCTACAACTACTGAAGCCCGCGCGCCTAGAGCCCGTGTTCTGCAACAAGAGAAGCCACCGCAATGAGAAGCCTGCTTACTGCAACCCTCCAGTTCGCCACAACTAGAGAAAGCCCGAGTGCAGCAGCGAAGACCCAATGTAGCCAAAAATAAATAAATTTATTTTTAAAAAAGGTATGAGGAATGGAATTGCATTTTATTAAGGAAAAAGGAAGTAGGACTAACTTACAGGTGGCTGTTTCTGAATGGGAAAATAAAGTGATGGATACAGAAAGTGATAAAAAAAGTTTGTGGAAAGTGGACCCCAAGAAAAAAGTTTTGTGCATGGTACAAGTTTTCTTAAGGTGTTGAACTGCCTTGGATGACAGATTTTAATTCTTTACCTTTTAAGTGATCAGGTCTATGTTTGCCTTTAAAATCTTTTACTGTTACTTTGGCTAAGTGAATAACTGTTGTTTCACAGTGACATATGATCTTATCTGACTGAGTGTTCTAAACCCTTTTGTTTTTTTGATAAAACTTCCCAAACCAAACTGTAGTGGAGTTTCTTTGACCTCTAGCTAACTTTGGGATGCTTCAAAGGGCCACTGAAACATCCCAAAGAGAGATATTACACTAATTAGGTTCATTTGGTATTTTAAAAGTACATGGGAAGTATTGTCAAATGTGTAATAAATCTTCTTAGGTTATATTGTATGGTAATTGTTACTAATACAGATATTCTAGAAATTATATATGGAATTTCAAAAAATTCTGATATGTCGTGGTAAAATGTTATCAGTTATAATTCTAGTTATTATCGTAAGTGTCATATGTCACAACAGTAACCAAGTTACCTTGTTAATTACATTGTAATCAGATTTTAAATGTGCCTTAAGTCTTTTGTCATTATAGACACTTACACGGTTTTACTCTGATGCCTTTGCAAAAATGCTTCCTCTTCAAGAAGATTTATAAAAAGGACTTTTGGATAAACACAAGTTTCTAACTTTCAGACCATAACGATAAACTGGATATAAAGAAGCTCTTCTCCTCAAGCTACTTATGATTTACAATAATTTGGTAATTTACATCTGTGTGTAAAATTAAAGCATTTATCTTTTCTCTCTATCTGCTCCCTCCAGAGATTGGAAACTCTTAGGTCCCCAGCAGCTTTATCAGATAAATTAGGAAAGCTATCTCACAGGTACAGAAACCTCAAGGTATTTCGGAGAACTTGAAAAGGGAGGAATTCACCTAGATCTGGTAAGCAAAATCTGTGACAAGCCCTTGGTGTGACTTTCCTGAGAGGTCTTTTAAAAGTTCACTCTGAGACCCCTTATAAAAATTACAGCAAGCAAAAAAGCCTATATGATCAATTACAGTTATATAAATCATCAGGCCAAGTTTGTTGAGACCAGACTGAAATTTGGTTCTCTCTCTCTGTTAAGAGAACAAAGTTTTCTTGGAGTGCTGCTTTTAATAACAGACTATGTAAATTTCTTTGCCTTCAAGTGATTTGTATGTGCTTTTAAAATCTCTCCTTATTTTGGTTAAGTAAATAAGTATTATTTCACAATGATCTATGAAGATTTTGACACAGGTAGATAAAGTTCATTTGGCTTCTACACAAATTAACCCCTCATTGTCAGACTTTTGCTATCCTGATGTCTTTGTAGCACGGCAACGGTCTGTTCCTAAGTCAGAAAGTTTAAAATGGGTAAACAATAGCTGTAAATTAAACAGTCAGTGCTGTGGAAAATCCAAGATGGCCACTTGGCTTTTTCTGTCTCCCTGATAAATCTCATTTTATTTGATAGGATAAAGCCTTCCCTGGCTACAAGATTAATGCCCTCACAATGGAAAAAAAATTATGTTTCACTAAATATTAAATTCTAGTTTTGTTCATTAAGGTCTGTGTTTACCAAGACTCACTTCCCAGATAGTTCCTTGCTGTTATGTTATATTGCTAAAAGTTTAATTAGGTTATTAAAGGAAACTCTTAAGTTTGTTTGTAAAGCTTATCTCAGTAGTCTATCTTTAGATGAAGATCGGATGCCCTATGACTTACAACCAGGGGATTATACATACTGGAAAAGACACAATTTAAAGGACTATCTCCAACCTGGATGAAAGGACCCTTATCAGAGAGAATGGCTGACCTCAAAATCACCTTAAAACAATGCTCAAGGGCTTCCCTGGTGGTGCAGTGGTTGAGAGTCCGCCTGCCGATGCAGGGGACACGGGTTCGTGCCCCGGTCCGGGAAGATCCCACATGCCGTGGAACGGCTGGGCCCGTGAGCCATGGCTGCTGAGCCTGCGCGTCCGGAACCTGTGCTCCGCAACGGGAGAGGCCACAACAGTGAGAGGCTCACGTACCGCCAAAAAACAAACAAACAAAAAACGCTCAAACAGAGGAGAAACTACACTCACACCAGGATGAGAAGAAGACATCAAAAGTAGACAGCTTACCCATGATCCTGGACCTAACTTGTATGACCATTTATAATGTTTTCTTGTCTTCTTGGACCTTTGTATATGAATCAAATGTTTTTCTATCATAGGCACGATCCTATGCTAGTTTTTTTTTTTTTTTTTTTTTTTTTTTTTTTTGCGGTACGCGGCCCTCTCACTGCCGTGACCTTTCCCGCTGCGGAGCACAGGCTCGGGACGCGCAGGCTCAGCTGCCACGGCTCACGGGCCCAGCCGCTCTGCGGCATGTGGGATCCTCCCGGACCAGGGCACGAACCCGTGTCCCCTGCATCGGCAGGCGGACTCCCAACCACTGCACCACCAGGGAAGCCCCTATGCTAGTTTTAAAAGTCAATCCAATTGTTGATTTGTGGCCAATTACCTATGTCTAGTACTTCCGGGTTACCTGAGTGGATTTCTCTACTCCAAGGCTATAATTGGTTGACTCTTAGGAAATTTATCTTGAAAGGAAAATTATAGTCATGTTCAGGCCACTATTGATATTACTAGATGAGATCCCCTCACCTGATCAGTTAATAGTACCTGTTCTGATGCTGACCATAAGTATGAATTTTCCTCTGTTACTCAAAGTTCAATCAGAACAACAAGCAAAATTTCAGCCAAGGAATAAAACCTCCCACAATTATGGGATGGATTTATGTAATTAACACCAGGCTATGGTAACCTAAGTTTAAAGACTCCTCTATGCTAGGAACAAATAAATCATACTAAAGGTAATCAGTCTAGTAACGCTACGAAACTGGACTGGATGCCTTATGGACAGTGCTAATATGTAGTTTCCCTGAAAGATAAGGATTGGTACAGAAGACACTAATAAGTTAGATGACGTGGGATATACTGGGCTGCACCTAATGGAAGTTCTTGGCTTAATTCTTACTTATGACTTTACTAATCCGGCTAGCTATGTTGTTTGTATTTTGCCTATTTCAAAAGAAAATTGTTGTTTCTTATGTTACCAAATGTGTGACTGATCCTCTGATAAAATGGTGATATATAGTTCCATATGAGATCAATGATTGCAGTAGTCTAACTCTAGATATGGGGAAAAGCAACAAGAGGGATTATTTTCCTGGACCATGAAAGACTAGGAAGACAGGTCCAGAGACTTTTGGATACAGTAAAGGCCTAATCCAGTAATAGCACATGGAGTGCCCTATCAAATCTTTGCCAGACCTGGGAACAAGCATTCCTAGAACCATGGGACAAAAACTGGTCATGAAATGCACCAAACCATGGTTGAGCTTATGACCATAAAGGGGCCCTGCTGACTAAAAACTGACACTTGCCATCTACTTCTACAAGGCTTAAATCATGAGCTGCTGTAGCTGGTGACCTTCAACACCCCCTGTTCAAAATCAGTGCTGTTTTATTGACCAGCACTGATTCCTTCAAAGGAATTCAGGGTGGAGATCAGGAATGAGGCACTCTGTGCTCTGGGAAAAACAGAACAGTCCTTCAGATGGTTAGATATTTTCAGGAAAAGATTTTATGAGCCCCAAATCTTGCATCTTCTCATACCTAGGGAAGCATAAAAAATTGTTAATGGTGACAACTGCTTTGTTTTTTGTGTTAATACCACATCAAAGATTAAAACCTACTTGGATAAACCTAGCCAACTGGCTACCTGCTTACAGTTCTCAAAGTACCAAGTCTCGACTGGGATTCAGGCTTATTCTCCTAAAAAGAGATAAGATCTATTTTGTCTATAAATGTTCAGGTTGTCACTCCTCCAACTACTTCTGAGTCTGTTACACCGACATCAGTCACACTGGGTTAATAAAAAGGACATCAAAAATTGGGCTTCCCTGATGGCGCAGTGGACATGTGTTTGTGCCCCGGTCCGGGAAGATCCCACGTGCCGCGGAGCGGCTGGGCCCCATGGGGTCGCTGGGCCTGCGCGTCCGGAGCCTATGCTCTGCAATGGGAGAGGCCACAACAGTGAGAGGCCTGCGTACCACAAAAAAAAAAAAAATGTACATGATCATGCCAAATGGCTCCATTCCTTTGGACAGGGTAACCCAAGTGCTGACTTTATCTGGACTAGGATCAAAATTACTACCAAACGAAACATGGCTCTTACTCTTGCTTGGGCCCCTGGTTACAATAATTCTTTTACTAATCTTTGGCCTCTTTTTTTTTTTTGAACTACTTGTTAAATTCTGTCTCCTCCAGAGTACAACAGGTTCACATCAAGATGATGATGCAAAGATTCCAGCTATCTCTAAGAACAGATCCTGCCAAAATAACAGCAGAAGTCACCGTGGGGCCCCTTTATAAAACAGGGCAAGAGCTCCATGACCCCAACTAGGTGGGGTCTATGAGCCCCTTGCCAGCCTGATGAAGCTACAGAAGACAGACCGTAGTCCCTCATCCTCCCAATAAAGATTTCTTGGGGTTCATGTCTCAGGGGGGATTTGAAATGGAAGATAGATTGGCCTCTGGGCTGGACAGCTGGTGTTTGTCAAATGGAGCAAAACTGAAGTTTTGTCCTCAGTCAGACAAGAAGGGCGCCGTTTCCCTTCCTCCATTGATATGGAGGGAATGAACTAGCAGTGGGGAATTTGTTGCAGCAAAAATAGAAATGAGACTTTTCTGATAAACAAGGAAAACAAGCAACAGTGAACAGGCTGGGAAAACAGCATAAACAGGCCTGAAAGAGTTAAGCAATCTTGGTTATTCTTCAGCTGTTACTACTAATGAACACTTGTAACTAGACTTGTACTTCACAAAGCTAAACAAAGCTAATTACTCTGATTACTCTGATTCCATATGAATTGTTCCCTGCCTCTAGCATTTACCCTCGCTGCATTCTCTTGTAGCAAATCACCCCTCGTAACTGTTTACTCAGGCCATAACCCAGTGATAAACAGACCCAATTACCAGGTTGCCAGCAGTGACTGTTTTAAAATACTGCAAGAAGAAGAAGAATGCAAGACCTTCACCACTTTGATCCTTATCACTTATCCTGGACTGCGAGTTCCACCTATAAGACACCCTGTGATTCCCCGGGACAGGAGGGCACAGTTCTTGCGGCGCTAGCCTGCTGTGTCTTCCCTTCTGCTTGGCAGAAAAATAAAGCCATCTCTCTCTTCCTCCAAAATCTCTGCCTCCGTGTTTCCGTTCGGCATCGGTGCACAGGGAAGCCGATATTTCGGCAACATCAACACCTCGTCTCCGATGCATTGGCCTGTCTGCGGCGAGCAGAGCAAGCTTGGACTTGGTAACAAGTGCAGGTGTAAGATATGTCTATTACAGAAAGTTTTATTGAACAGCACTGATTTAGAATCTACATTTCTTTACCATTCACCTTTAGATCTATAATCCACATACTATTGAAACTGAGTCCTCCTAAAATCAAGTTCCGCTGACAAATTTATGATTAACCTCTCTCTCCAAAATGTTATTCTCTTTCTTGTTCAACACCTGTTCCCCTCAAGATTGAAGAGTATCAAAGAAAAGGTGGGGGGCGGGGGTTGAAACTGAGCAGGCCCCTGTGGGGCCCTCTTGGGCCCAAAACACTTTTTGTGTCCCCGTTTCTGGTTTGTAGGAAAAAGGTTTTCAGCCTCCTAGACCTTACCTGAGTTCCGAAGAGCATTATCAAATAGTTACTAATTAGGGCAGGGAAAGAATACAGAAAGAAACAGGAGTACAGCATGGGGCAGGGTCCTGGTTCCTCCTCAAGGAATATACATAACAATGTCTCTGCGTTCTTCTACAGGAACTAGCCTCCCCACCACCAGGTGGAGGATGGTAACTTCAGGCTGAGCACAAGCACCTGGGCGCAGACTGGTAGGAACCAGGAGGCTGATGATTGAGATTCTTGGAACCCCACCCCGTTACCTCACCACCAACCAAATCAGGAAGGTTACACACCCTGCAGCCCTTCCCTCAACTTTTTCCTGTAAAAACTCTTCCTTGAAAACTATTGGGGAGTTTGGTCTTTTTGAGCACAAGTCACTTGTTCTCCTTGCTTGGCCCTTACAGTAAACCTTTCTCTGCTCCAAACTCCGATGTTTTGGTTTGGGCTCATTGTGTTTTGAGCACACTAACTAGGGTTCAACAACACTATTAAGTTTGTGAATAAGATAAGGAAAGGATCAAGTTTTATTTTTTAGATATATATACACGAAAAGGCAAGTGAAAGAATATTCATAGCGGCATTCTTCTTAATATCCAACAACTGGAAACAACCCAGATGTTTGAAGGGATAAATAAAGTATGATGTATTCACATAACAGAGTAATGGGCTGCAATATACAACAATATGAGTCTATCTCCAAATATAATGTTGAATGAAAGAAGCCAGACACAAGAGAATATATACTGTATACTGTAGTTATTTGAAGTTTTTAAAACACAAAAATAATCTACAGTGTTAGAAGTCAAGATAGTGGTCATGTTAGTTAGGCAGCGGTAGGGAAAGGATAGAGTTAAACCAAAGTGATTTGTTTTGCAGAAACTATCAGTTAAATGGCAGAAACACACCATGTTCCAAAAAAGTTACAGTGCATTCCAGTCAAGATACCACAGTGCTAACAACCAACCAAGAACCTGCTTGCTTGCAGTTTTTGGCAACCTAGCATAACCTTTGCCTCATTATAAGGATCATGCCTACCCTTTCATGAATACGTGTGATACCCGCAGGCTTAAAACGTCCCCTGTCCAGCTGTTCATGGAGCGTTATGTCCCTGTCTCCTTACTTGTCAAAACTAATAAATGCCTCTGTTTTAATGGAAAGTACTTGGTGTGTTCATTGGCTATGCACCCCAAGGAGGGACCAATAGTGTCTAGTAACAGTTACCTTTGGGTAGAAGGGATGAGGTAGTTGTTGGGAGGGCATGAGGGGAGTATTTGGAGTACTGAAAACATTCTATTTCCCTGGATGGCAGTTATATAGCTGGATGGTGGTTGTGTTATGGAACCAAACTTTGGTCTGCTAGCCTGCAGGCAGTAAACCAATCTACTCTACTGGGTTGTGGTGAAGGAAAGTGTGGCATCTACTGTAAGGCACCAGACAAGGAGTCTGGGACAGCTAGTGCTCAAAAAGCCCAAACTCTCAGATGGGTTTCAGCAAAACATTTTTAAAGGCAAGGTGAGGGAGGAGGAGTCCCAGGTCTGTGATCAGTTCATGCACAATTTTCTGATTGGTTGATGGTGAGGTAATAGGGTGGTATCACTGGGGTTAACGTTACCAATCCCCAGCCACCAGTAGGCCTGGTGGCAACATGCTCATGGTCATCAGGTAGTTAATTTCTTCCATTTAGAGGGGTTTTAGCATTTGCAAAACAACTCAGGAAATGTGCATCAGATACTATTATATAGGTACTTCAGAGAGGAGCTACAGCAGAGGATATAGGGGAGGGGTCTGTCCCAGGAAGGTCCCATAGGGTCCTGCTTGGTTACAGTTATATAGCAGTGTTAACTTGTGATGACCATTAAGCAGTATGCTATTAAAGAATAGGGCTTCTTTTTTTAAGGTAAAATTATGACTGTCATATAGGTGTGAAATGAACAGATTTTAAGTTACCTAGTGAGGGAACAAACAAAAAGTTACAAATGGTGCAAAAGACGTGAAATGAATTTATAAACAGATACAGAACTGTTTTTGTGTGTGTGTGTGGGGGGGGTGCCGGAGGGAAATCAGTTGTCGCTCCACCAGACAGTTTATTTGCCAATGTACAGAAAAGAATAATTTGTATTGTTTTCAGCTGTCTACTGATATTTAAACTTACAAACTTTTAAAATAGCTCAAAGATAATGAAATGTTCATACCTTATAGAATCAGATAACCTGGAAGGGCATGCTCTAGACACATAGTTTTCTCCTGCAGACACCAAATAATCCTTTTGGTCCATTTCACAGTCTTTTACATAACTTAAGAGTTGTCAGTCTGTATATTATACTTCCATGTTAAAAAAGTTTATTAAAAAATAAAATTAAATAAAGGAAAATAGAGAGTTCTGTAAACCATGCATCAGCTTTCTCAGGTGTTCCCCAGGGCTACTTTAAATTCCTGGGACTTCCGCACTGACCAGCTTTCTTTAAAGCTTCAACCTCTTGCCACATGGTTGGCCTCTGTCTTACTTCCCTCTTCCCAATTCCCTCTCCAGAGACTAACTATCCAGATGTCTACTTGGTGGGGCAGGGGAAATTGACTGTAATGTTGATTGGGAAAGGAGATCTAAAGATTTGCCTCAAAGAGTTTTCTCCTTGCCCTCTTTATCTTTTTTTTGTTTTAGCCTCCACCTTCAGTCCCACTTCCAGAAGTATCTGGTATTACCACTCCTGTTTGAGGTTTCTGAGATATAAAGTCAAACTGGCTTTCAGCTCTTTTTATAGCTGTCTGGGGATTTGGCATTTTTCAGGTTTGCCAAGAAAATAACATCCGTCTACTTTTCAGGTCCAAAATGTTGCTGGTGTGTCCTTGCCTGATTTTTCCTGAACTTGTGAGTTAACTTTTCAAATAATACCTTAATTTTGGCTTTACTAGGTTTTGGAAGGGAACAAAATTTGATGTATTGTTAGAGCAAAAAGTATTATCCTACCTGTTAAAAAAAATTGTTCATGATATTTGTTAAAGAACAGTAAGGCAGAGTTTATTCAAGGGGGGCCATTGTGATTGGGTATAGGGACCACTGCAATGGAATCTTGCAGTTGGGAAGAGGGACTGGGATCAATTCCAAATACAGCATAAGCAAGTAGGAATTTATAGCCAATGAGCCAGGTGGGGGTGGTCAGAGAATAGATAATTACTACGAGGAAACATCAGGGGTGAGGGGGGACCAAACTAACAGAATACTTGCTGAAAACAGACATCACCTGAGGCATGGTGGAGGAGGAATTACCAGATATCAAGAGTGATAAGATATGGAGGATGGGGTATTCTGGCTAAACTGATTTAGTAATATTCTTGCTAAAATTTGACAATGCAGAAACAAAAATGAGAACCCAACTCTTGAGGCCTAGTTGAAAAAGAGCTCAGAGGAGCCTGATTAGAGTGTGACCAGCCTAATCTCTAAATATTCCGTTCACCTAAATTTTTAAAAACTTTTCTGGTACTTTTAAAAATGTCTAATTGTATTGTTGTCAAAGAATGTGGTACTTATGATACCAGTTCTTTGAAATGTGTTGAGACTACTTTTATAACCTAGCATAAGGTCATTTTTTATAACCATAGGATTAAAACTTATTTTCATTAATTTGGGGATGCAATATTCTATGTGTTTGTCCATTAAGTAAAACTTGTTAATTTTGCTCTTCAGATATTCTATATCTTTAGTGATTTTTTTGGTGAGATTTTTGTGTCAATTTCTGAGAAAAATAGTTTAAAAATAACTCAGTAGATTTGTCAGTTCTCTTCTGTCAATTTTTGCTTTATATATTTTGAAACTCCATTATTAAATACATAAAAGTTTATGAATATTTTCTTTTCTTGGTGAATTAACTTTTATTGTTATGTAATTACCTTTTCCACCTCTAGCAATATTTTTTGCTTTAATGTGTGTGTGTGTGTGTGTGTGTGTTAGTAGCTACATTAACTTTCTGGGGTTAATATTTGCCAGGTTTATCTTTTGCCAGTTTTCCGCTTTCAAGGTTTGTGTATCCTTATGTTTTAGCATATAGCTTAGATTTATAAAAATGTAGTCTGCCAGTATTTTTCTTTCAATTGGAAAGTTCGGTTCATGTGCATGTGTAGTGATTACTAATAGACTTGGCATTACTGCTATCATCTTCTTGCATATTTTTTATTTACCTGAGTTTTGTTTGCAGGTTGTTGCGTTGTGGGGGGGGGGGTGTTGGTTTCTTTTGGTCCTTCTCCCTCTCCCTATTCTACATTCTCTGCCTACTTGTTGGGAAATTGCACACTCTTATGTTGTGAATTTTATCAAGGGCCATTTCTCCCCAAACCATGATGAATATGTTCATGCAGTTTCTGATGTACGAATGACCTTGTAGTCCTGGAACAACTGTCTGATTCAAGGTATTTGAATCGAAAAATACAGTGGTAGATTTTTACTTTGTTTGTTTGTTGCTATCTGGGTTACCTTCACTTGATTAAACGAACTGTGAAGATTTTCATGTTTTTCAATATTTTGAAATAGTTCAAACATCTCTCAAAAAGAAACAGAGTTGGACACTAGTTTAACAGAGTAAAGACATATTTTATTCAGTACTATTGCAATAGGGGCTTCAGTAAAACTGAACTCAAGTCCCAGTAGAGCAAAGACAGCTGGGGATTTACAGCTCCAACAAGCAGGGTAAAGGGGGTCAGTGGATGGAAAATTACTAAAAAGGAGACAGCAAATTTGGGGGGATCCTTGCCAAAGGCTGGCCAAGGACTTAGACATCAAGAGTAGGGGATGAGGAATTTGATCAGATATTAATAATGTGGGATTCTACCTAAACTGACTTAGCAGTATTCTTGCTAAAACTGGGCTCCACAAGCCAAGGACAGGGCTCAAGGAGGAGACCTAGTAGAAAAGAAGTCTCATAGGAACCTTCCTAAAGTTTAGTCAAAGGTGGAGTCTTTGTCACATCAACAGAAAGAGGCAGATGAAGCTACCGGTTATTTTTAGAAAAACAAATATTACAATCCAAGCTACCATATAGATCTGCCCCAAATGTCATGTACTTCTCCAAATTCCAGCGGCAGACCCAGCTGTAAATGACAGCTCTGGCCACACATTTAATTAGAGATTTTGTCTGCATTCCTCTTTTTAAAAAAATTAATTTATTTTTGGCTTCATTGGGCCTTCTTTGCTGCGCGCGGGCTTTCTCTAGTTTGTGGTGATCAGGGGGCTACTCTTTGTTGTGGTGCTCAGGCTTCTCATTGCAGTGGCTTCTCTTGCTGCAGAGCACAGGCTCTAGACGCATGGGCTTCAGTAGTTGCAGCACGCAAGCTCAGTAGTTATGGCACACGGGCTTAGTTGCTCTGCCGCATGTGGGATCTTCCCGGACCAGGGCTCGAACCTGTGTGCCCTGCATTGGCAGGTGGATTCTTAACCACTGCGCCACCAGCGAAGCCCTTGTCTGCACTCTATACAGTGATAATTCTGAAGCAAATACGGCAGCACCTGACACTGAGCTAGGAAAGGAGGTACAGTAGCCACCATTCATGGAGTGCTCACTCTGCATCTGGTATGTTAACTACCACATCTACTCAGTCTTCTAACAACTTTGCAAGGGACTCCTCTAGGCTCCCTTTATTTCAGAGGAGGAAAGTGAGGCTTAGCCAAGGCTGTCTGCCCCTTCTTCCTTACCCATGGGTTAGGAACCCACAGGTTCTAATGAGAGGCTTCTTTAGGGTTGCCGGGGTAAGGTTACCGCGCAGTCAACTCCTGGCTTGGCAAGCCACAACCCCACCAAAAGGAGGTAGCCATTCGGGAAGCCACCACCTTCCGTCCCGCTGGAACCGCCCCTCCCCCCACCATCCGAGGCCCGCGCCTGCGCACTCCTGACGCCCGCGCCGCGCCCCCGCAGCTTTGTGGGAAATGTAGTCCGGCTCCCCGGGGTGGAGATGCTGGGAGGGGCGGCATTGGTCCGCTGGTTGCTCTGGCTCCTGCTGGGAGAGGGTGAGTGCGGGGCCACGGCGGGAGGCACCGGGTCTGGAGGGCGTCGGAGGGCCTGGCGGGAGGAGTCCGGTACAGCCGGGCAGGCCCCTTAGGGGCGGGGCGGGCTGCAGATGGGCCGCGACCTCTCGGACCCTGCGCAGCGCCGGGCTTCTAGCTCCAGATGTTCCTCCTCTCGCCCCGGGGGCCCAGCCGGGTTGGGAACACCGAGAGCTGAGGCGCCGGACGCGGTCCTTCCACCACCTGTCCCCCGAGTGGCGAGGGCAGGGGACCCGACGCGGCGGCCCCGGGTCCCAGGGGCAAGTGAGGGACCGAAGGCTCTGGAAGTCTCTCGGACCCTGGGTTCCTCCCCGTCGCGGGCTGTCCCCCGGACCCACCTCGAAAGTCTCGGGGGATGCTGGACCAGGGTGCGGGTCTCCGGGCTCCAGCACCTGCCCTTTGTGTAAACCGCATCTCGGGGACCGCCCTCAGTGATTTACGATTCCTAAGGGTGATGGCGTGGGCTCCCCTTAACTCATCTCTCTGTAAGCATGGGGAGGCCAACCCTGTGCAGATTTCTGCTTCAGGGAATCCTTTTCTTTCTTTTCTTCCTTTATTTATTTATTTATTTAAAGCAGTTTTTCTCTTACCAAAAAAAAAGTTCACTGTAGGACAACTAGAAGATTCAGAGGAGCAAAAAGGAAAAAATCATTTGAAAACTGTCAGAATCTGCATGTCGGCATGCATATACGTATAAACACAGAAACGCTTTGTTTTTAAGCAAATATATGGATATTAGTATTCTTTTCTCCATTTACTTTAAAAATGAGTGCACAAGTCTTAAGCTCCGTGATTTTTTAATAAATATTTTAATCTGTGTAGTACCACTTAAGATGCAGAATAAACTTTTGTAAGTTTTGAAACTATCTACTTATACCAATTTTTAAGAACAGCTAAGTCTGCTTGTTAATGAACATGAGGAAAAGTATGTCTGTGCCATATTTAATCCTCTCTTTAGGCCTTTGTGTTCTTTCTCAGGGCTGTTGTGGGGTTTTTTGTTTGTTTAGTATTATAAACAATATAGGCCATCTGGCTACATATATCTTTGCATTCTTGTCTCATTCTATAAATCTCTTCAAGTGAAATTTCTAGATCATACTGTAAGGCTTTTGATACCTCCTGTCCTATTCTCTCTAGAAAAGTAGTAGTTTAATAAACATTGCAAGGTAAGGGTGCCTGATTGACTCACAGCAAGTCTGAGTGTTACTATTCTCTAACTTTCTGAGAGGTGCAAACAATAGGGTTGTTTAGATTTGCTTATTGAAAACTAGTGAATATTTTTATGCAGTTTGCATTGTGTTTTTAAATTGTGTCTGATACACAAGTATATTTCCAATTTCTATGCAGAAATGTTACATTTTCATATGTTCAGATGTGCAAACCTTCCCTTCATGTTTGGGTCTTTGACATCATTGTTAGGGGTCTTCTATTCCATATGTCACAAAATGTTCATCTTCATTTTCTTGTAGTACTTTAGTTTCACTTTATATGTAAATTTTTATTCTTTTCCAAATGGTAAGTCCTTGTTCCAAGTTACTGAATCATTCATCCTTTCTTCATTGATGTGAAATGCAACTTTTTTCATATCCTGAATTCTTATATATAAATTTTCTTTCTGAACTGATTGTGTTGGTAGGATTTTAATTTGTTCTATTCACCCTTTTCCCTGGTAGACTATAACATCTGCGAGGGTAGAGAGTTTATCTATTTTGTTTACAGCTGTATTCATCCCTTGCCCTAAGAATGGTGCCTGGTACACAGTAGGTGGTCAATAATATATCTGGTGAATGAGTGACACTATACAGTAACACTATGTTCTAATTATCATAGCTTTATAATATCTGGAGGGCAAGTTCTCACATCCGTTGTTATACAACACAATTAACTTTTTAAAAAAATCATTTTTTCCATAATTAACTTTACAAGATTATTATTTAGCTGTAACTTGGTTGGGAATATGTTAAGTTTATAAATTAATTTCAAAGAAGTGACAACTTAGGATACTGTGACATCCTATCCAGGAGTATGGTATGTCTCTCTCTGTTCAGCTTACTTTATATATCTAAATAAGCTTAATAAATAAAAAGTATAGTTTTCTCTACATTAATACTATACACTTCTTATTTGGCTTATCTGTAGGTATTATATTGTCGATGAGAAAAGATATTCACAACCTAAAAGTTGAGAGTTATGTTTTATTCGGCAGGAATTTTTAGGACTTCAAGCCCAGGAGGCAGCATCTCAAGTAACCCTGAGAGAACTACCCCAAGGAGGCGAGGGGTGGGTGGGGGCTGGGGCGGGGGCAGGATATATAGGAGTTTTGCAACAAAGGGCAGGTAGTCTGAATGTCAGAGGATTATGGTTAATTAAAGAAAACCAGATATCTCAAGTTGAGGAATTTAGCACTTTTCTATGTATGGGAAGATGTAAGAGTCTGGGTTCACTGAAATCATTCCTTTGATATGTACCTCAGCTATGTGGGGCCAGTATCCTGTGTTTTCACATCCTGAGTTTCCTCAGGGCTCACTGTGGGGAGTGGCTGCAGTCTGATGGCTGCTAGACGACAGGTATTCTCTTCCTTTCTAAGTTCCCTCAGGGCTCACCAGCTCACTGGTGGTGGCTGCAATCGCTGATGACTGTGACATCCTTTGTTTACTGATAAAGGCAGTATTCCATTTCTCAATATTTTTTGTTGTTGCTGGAGTCTTGTTTCTCACATCTTTTCCTTCCCTCAGCTCTGCCTCCTCTGATCCTGCCCACCGCCTGGGAAGGACACCACAGGAAGGAAGGAGAAGGAAATGGCTGCTGGGCCTCTACTATTGGGAGTTCAGGTGAGCTCATTTTTCTCTCTTAAACCTCTCCCTTACTCCTTGTTCCTGTACTGTAGGTGGGCCTCACCACAGAAAACAAGGCCATGGAGATCTCTGAATGTTGGATGTTTTCCACAAGACTCCCCCTCAGCATCCCTCAGCTAGGTTCTCAGCTTCCAGTTCCTTATTCAGCAGGATGCCTTGGCCTGCTGAGCTGTTGGTATTGTCCAAGTGTCAGAAAAGGAACAAAAATCATGTGAGAGATGGTCCTGGTGCTTATAGGGCTATGGACTTTCAGGGAACATAAAAGAGGTCACATCTCTACAAGGAACAGTCATGATGATTGCACATGTATATGATAATAAGAACAAGTATGGTTAAGTACCCACATTGTCAGTGTTCCAAGATCTGGAAAGAGAGAAGATCAGTGTGGTGGCCAGAAGTAGGGTTGGGTAGGGATACCTGGAGAGGATTTGCTGTAATGGAGTCAGAGTGTCCCAAGTTTAAATTCCGACTACCACTTAATAGCTGCACTGTCTTGGGCGAGTGACTTGACTTCCCTTGAAGCATCTGTTCCTCATGTGATGATAGAAATAACAGCATTAACTGAGTGTTTGCCACATACTTGACATTGATAAGAATTTCACCGGACTTATTTCATTTGAACTTTCAACAAACTTATGAAGTAGGTATTATTAAATGAAATAAGTAATGTAAGTAAAAAGAGCCCAGCTTTGGTTCCTGGAATGTTGAAGGTACTAGCTCAGTGGTAGGCATTCTTAGCGTGATTCCAGCCACTAACTTGGTGTTTTAGAGTTTGTCGACTGAAAAAAAAAAGCACAACATGAGGGTTGTGAGTTAAGTTTTATTTGGGGCAAATTGAGGACTATAGCCTGGGAGACAGCATTTCAGATAGCTCTGAGAAACTGCTCCAAAGAAGCAGGGGGGAAGGTCAGTATATATGTGATTTTGGTGAGGTGGGGGAGGTGCATGCAATCAAGCACATATTTTTTTTTTGTAGAAGGTTTCTGCTAGTCTCGTGAAGGTTACTGCTAGTCACGAGGAGCAGACGTCACCATGAAGGATTTTAGTGCTTTTCTAGATGTGAGGAGATATAAGAATTGGGCTCATAAAATTGTCTTTTGAAAATATCTATCTGAAGACCTGTACTAACAGTTTTTCCCAGAGCAGAGTGCTGATCTCCACCCTGAACTCCTTTCAGGGGATGTTGAAAGTCAGCAGCTGTAGTGGCTCGTAATTTGATCCTTGTAGGGGTAGATGGCAAGTGCCAATTTGTAGGAGACAAGTTTTAGAGGTGGAGTGAAGGTAGAAGGGACTGGAAGGGAGAGGGAATCAGATACAGTTTGGGGTCAAGTACCAGGGAGGAGGAGTTTGTGTGTTTGGTGGGGTGGAAGGCATGGGAGTAGAGGAGGAGTCAGAGGAATTTAAATAAGGGAGTTGCCATGATAAGAGCTTTTCTAAGAAGTGTTAGACCTCCCTGGTGGCACAGTGGTTGAGAATCTGCCTGCCAGTGCAGGGGACATGGGTTCAATGCCTTGTCCAGGAAGATCCCACATGCTGCGGAGCAACTAAGCCTGTGCACCACAACTACTGAGCCTACCCTCTAGAGCCCGTGAGCGACAACTACCGAACCCGAGCACCACAACTTCTGAGCCTGCCTGCTGCAACTACTGAAGCCCACGTGCCTAGAGCCCGTGCTCTGCAACAAGAGAAGCCACTGTGATGAGAAACCCGCACTCCACTCACCGCAACTAGAGAAAGCCCGCATGCTGCAGCAAAGACCCCGCATAACCAAAAAAAAAAAAAAAAAAAAAAGAAGAAAAAGCAGTGTCGTCAGCTAGAGGAAATCATAGAGGAAAATAAGTGAGTAAGGAGCCTAGGCTTTTTTTGCCCTGTGAGATTGCTTGAAAATGGAACCTGCTAGTTTTTGCTAGAACCTGGAGTTGTTCCTTCTCTGGAAAAGGAAATAAGACATCGGGGCACTTTACCCAGGAAACCTTAAGTTCTTGGGTTGTTTTTGTTTTTAGGATTAGGTTTACTTAACTTTGTCTGCCATCCCAAAGGACTTGTGGTTTTTTTTAATTCATAAGATCATATGTTAGGATTCTCTTAAATATGTCACTTGGTTATTTACAAGAGGAACCAGTTTAAAGCCTTCATGAAGACAAGCACTAACTGTTGTGATTTTTTTTAAATTAATTAATTTATTTATTTTTGGCTGCATTGGGTCTTCGTTGCTGTGTGCGGGCTTTTCTCTAGTTTTGAGAGGGGGCTACTCTTCGTGTGGTGTGTGGGCTTCTCATTACAGTGGCTTCTCTTGTTGAGGAGCACAGGCTTTAGGCACACAGGCTCAGTAGTTGTGGCACACGGGCTTAGTTGCTCCGTGACATGTGTAATCTTCCCAGACCAGGGCTTGAACCTGTGTCGCCTGCATTGGCAGGTGGATTCTTAACCACTGTACCACCAGGGAAGTCCAACTGTTGTGATTTCTATTTGTACTACTTTCTCTTCTCAGTGTTATCAAGATGTGTAATCTTCCCAGACCAGGGCTTGAACCTGTGTCGCCTGCATTGGCAGGTGGATTCTTAACCACTGTACCACCAGGGAAGTCCAACTGTTGTGATTTCTATTTGTACTACTTTCTCTTCTCAGTGTTATCAAGCTCAGTTTTAAAAGGCAACATAACTCACAAAAATAGGTATCAGAGAGAGGGAGTTTCTGGAAGAGGGGAAGCTTTAAGAGGGGAGCACTCAGAAGATTTTGGTTGATGTAGGTTGTGGTATGGTTGTCAATAGCCTTGATTTTATTTTATTTAGTTAAAATAGCACTAACTAAATTTTTAAATCAGCTTTATTTTTCAGGTATAATTTACATAAAATAACCCACTTAAAGCATATAATTCATTGAGCTTTGACAAATTTATGCACCAACATCATCACCACCCCAGTCAAGTTATAGAACATTTTTATCACCCCAGAAAGTATCCATACCCTTCCTGTCCACGATCCCCATCCCAGGCAACCACTGGTTTGATTTCTGAATACTTCAGTATGTGTTTCCTAAAAATAAGGACCCTGGTTTTTTTTTGTAAAAAAAGGTACATGTTTATTTTTCACTCAGGCATAAGCAAAGCAAGGTCATTCCTGGGAGAGGGGCATGACCCACCAGCAAAAGGGCTGTCATAGTGTCAGAGGGTGGGAATGGTGATAGCTTGAGGCCTGCAGTAAAAATATATATAGTGTAAGGGCTGTGCTGAGCCCCACCCAGGGAATGCAGTGGAGAATGTATTGGCTATTATTAACTTGACAAATATTTAATAGTTTAGCCAAAAGGCATTTGCTGAGCAAAGGACCCTGTTTTACATAACCAAAATATAATTATCAAAATGAGGAAACTTACTCTGATACACTACTGTTAACTAATCTACAGACCTTACTCCTAATTTGCCACAAATGTCCTTTATCTGGTCCAGGAACTAATCCAGGTCACATCTGGCATTTAGCTGTCCTGTCTCTTAGTCTCCCTTAACCTGGAACAGTTCTCGGTCTTTGTCTTTGATGACTTTTGACACTTTCGAAGAGTATAGTGATTGATTTAGGAGGTATCAGTGCAGCATTAGAGCTGTATTCCTTTTGTCATCTTTACTAATATTTTCATCTTTCCTACATTGGCCAGTGATGTGCCTGTGAATTGCCCGAGTATGACTTGTGTTTGCCTTTAAATTTTATCTTCCTTTTCTGAATATAAATATTAGGCATATAGTTCTAAGAAAAAATTAAGGCCATAAGATATATTTCTAGGTCTCAAATCCTCAAAAATAACTATGGATATACATTCTTCTAGCCTTTAAGATAGCTTTTTATATCCTTTGCCCCTTTTTATATTGAGTTGTTTATATATAAAAGAAGCCTTTTATATAATGTGGCTATTAGTCCTTTCCCATAAATTGTCATTCTTGTTCTCTGTCATTTTTCTTCTAAAATTTTTTATAATCTTCTACAAATAAGTTTTGAAGTCCTATGCAGTTAACTTTCCTTTTCCCTTGTTTGGCTTTGGGATCGTTGCTGTGAAAGGCTTTCTGTACCCTAAGGTTATAGAAATACTTTTCTACATTTTTTATTAGTTTTATCATTTTAAATTTAGATTCTTGAGCTATCTGGAATTTATTATATATATGTGAGGTTGTATTCTAGCTTCATTTAACATGGTGTGATGAGGCATTTCATCACCCATCCTTTCATTTAACAGATTTTTAGCACCTCCCTACCATGTGCTAAGCAGCCTTCTGGGTGCTAGGAAGGCAGCAGTGAATGAAACAGGTAACACCCCTTCCTCCTGGATCTTCTCTTCTAGACAGAGGAGGCAGCAGTGAAGAAGAAATACTGCTGAGGACGAGGTTACGTGCTGTGATGGCCACGCAGCAGGGTGGCCTGGCTGAGTGTGACGGGGCACCTTTGAGGAGATAGCATTCAAACTGTTGTAAATCTGTTGAAATAATCTATTGAATAATCTGCTAATTCTCCATTTATTTGAAATGCTACCTTTAAAATATACTAAATTTATATATGTATATAAGATGTGCACATATAACATATTCACACACATACATACATGCATGAGTTTATTTTTCTGGATTCTGTTCTATTGCTCTATTTCTACTATAGTAACACACTATTTCTTTTAGAATTTATTTTGTTATTTTATAAAGAAAATCCACCCCCCTCCCCCTTGTTTTTCTTTTCAAAATTTTGGTTACTGTACTGTTATACATTTATCCTTAGGGTCAAATTTTGTTAACTATAATCAAGCTCTAACAGAAACAGTTAAAAAGAAAAAATATGCAATTTGGATTTGGATTCATTAAATCTGTATCAATTTGAGGAAGATTACCATATTTACAATGTTTATTCTTCCTACTGAGTAAAAAAATTACCCTTCATTTTATTTGGATCTTGCATTATGGATTTTGTTAACTTTGATCGTGAGGCTCTTGCTTATTCCTAGTAAGTATATTCTGAGGTGTTTCATTTTTGTTGCACTGTGATTGGGATTTATCCATGATTGTGACTTTGTTATAAAAAAAAGAAGAAATTGGGTTGCTAAGAATTATATTTGAAGACACTTTGCTGTTGTGGTGCCTAAAACTTCATCACTATTTTATCTTCTTTATAAAGTATACTTTCATTATTAAAATATCCCTATTTATTCCATTTGATAATTCATCTTTTTAAAGAATAACAATATCAAAAAAGCCTGTGATTTAGGTTTAAGAAAACCTCTGCATAAAGGAGATAAACCCATGAAGCTGCTTATTTCAAACACCCTAAGTTACCCCGTGCTTAATGTAGTGCTGGGGAGAAAAAACGCATAATAAGTGGAAAGGAGAAAGGCAGAAAACATTTTAAGGGATTAACAACAAATACATTTTATGAACGATAGTTAAGTTTCACTTCAGCCTTTTAAAATGCCTTTCTGTACTAATCTACCCAGGGCTCCATAGTACGTTACATAGTAGGGACAAGCTCTGCAGCACGAGGGCTGGAGGTTGGGGGTGGGTAGGTTCTGCACTTAAGGGAATCTAGGGAATAGAAGAATCTAGGGAAGTGGGGAAGACCAGCATATAGCCCATAGGAGTCTGAGTTTGGGCTTTTAATTTTGCCCAATATGTTCAGCTAAAAAGACGATTGCCTTGTAATTAATTTATTGAAAGTAGAGTAATTTTTGGAAAGAGTGTCATATTTCTGATCTGTTGTTTTTCAGAAAGAAGGGGCTTATGTTTTGTTTCCACATATATTCTACCTTATCTGATATTGATATGGTCTCCTCCATGCCTTTTTGTTTGTTTGCTTTTGTTTGCTATATCTTGTCTCTATCACCACCCCTTTTTAACAATTTTTTGGTTTGTGTTTTAGGTGTATCTCTTGTATGTGCCATATAATTGTGTTTTAAACCAATTTTACAGTTTTGTCTATTAATAGACAAAGTCAGCCCATTTACATTTGTTGTTATGCATGTATCAAGTCTTTTTCTGGTTATTTAATGATTTGTCTTTATTATGCTTTCTTGTTTCCTTTCTTCTCCTTGCTTTAAATTTTTGAACTGATGATTTTTCTTGTTTCCTTTTCTTCCTTTCATAAGATGAAAATTCTGCCATGTATTTATATCCTGCTAGTAGCTACTTTTACTTTTCTTGACACTATTTGTCAGTGATTTTTAACAAATTTTTGTTATTTTGATATATTGATTTAAAAGTATTAGGAGAAAATAATGAGGTAGAAAGATATATGATAAATTCTGTGCCTCAGGGTTGACACTTTTTCTGGAGTTCATAGCCAGTAGGATGTAAAATACACAACTTGCTTGGAAATTGATTTCATTCCATCTCTGGTCTCTCCAGTCCTTTTCTTTCCACTAACTTTCTCCCCTTTGCCTTTTCACATATTACAGTGCTCTCTGTCCTTAAAGGAAAACCTTTTCCATTGCTTTATTTACATGACTTATTCCTTACTTTTTTTCATACAGTGTTCTCTCTCATCTTCACAAAAAGTTTGAAGTAATTTCATCTGGCTGCTTCTGATTCCTGATCCTATCTTCCTTATCTTCTCCACTGTAAGCTGACTTCTTCCTTCATGACTCTTCTGAAATGAGCTAATTTTTGAATCAGCAGATCCTTTTCAATCATCATTCTGTTTGACCCACGCAGCTTCTGATAGTGTTGACTAGTCCCTCCTCTTTGAAACCCTCTTTCTCCTGAGCTTCAATCCTGAGTCTCCTTCCATCTCCCTTTCTGTCTTTCTCTCGCTCTTCCTCTTGCTGAGGATTGCTAGGGTCTTTTCTTGGCCTTCTCACAACATGAGGAGTTGGATGGCCTTGGGTTCAAGCTGTATGATCGTGGAGAGGTTATTTAACCTTTTTGTTCCTCAGATTCCTCATCTGTAAAGTGATGACTTTAATTCTGTCACTTTAGCAGGTTGTCCTTTGGATTAAATGAGCTGAGGCATACGAACCTCCTGTTAGTACAGAACTGAGTACAATGTGAGTTATCATTTATGGTAACTGCCATTCAGTTAGTGTTCCCTCCTTGTATTAGTTAGGGTTCTCCAGAGAAACAGAACCAATAGGATATATGTAGATATACAGAAAGAGATTATGAGGAATTGGCTCACACAATTATGCAGGACGAAGAGTCCCCATGATCTGCCGTCTACACTCGTAGGGCCCAGGAAAGCCAGTGCTGCAGTCCCACTCCAAACGCGGAGGCCTGAGATCCAGGGACCAATGGTGTTAAGTCCTGGTCTGAGTCTGAAGGCTCAAGAGGTAGGAGCATTTATGTCTAAGGGCAGGAGAAAATGGCTATCTCAACTCAAGCATAGAGAGCAAATTCACCTTTCCTCAGCCTTTTTGTTCTATTTGGGCCCTCAGCAGATTGGATGACGCCCTGCCACCTCTTTGCTCAGTCTACTGATTCAAATGGGAGAACTCTCACAGAAATACCCAGAAATAATGCTTTACCAACTCTCTGGGCATACCTTAGCCCAGTCAAGTTGACACATGAAATTAACCGTCATACACATCAAACAGATAGTGAATGCTTACAGAGTTTTATTTCCTAGTCTAAGGGCTAGAAAACAAAGCTCAAATGGGCTTATAAATTTGAAATGCCATTTTCAAGTCCAGCTGGGTGTTTTGTTGGTTGTCTCATAGACCAGCCACAGTCTAGATTTATTCTGTTTGCACATGCTTTCCCCGCATTAACTGGAATTCCCACCCAGTGATTGTAAAGCCTAAAATTCCATGTGCTGCTTCTACAACTCTGAGCCTTAGGGAGCTCCAAAGACCTCGTTGTGAGTTCCCCTGCTCTCCCTGGATAGGCCCCCACCCACTGGGAAAGGCTCCACACCCAACTAGCTCCCCTGTCAGCCTGGCCAGGTACATCCCTCCTAATCCTCAACCTAATGGTTTTCACCTCCCTAGCAGCCCACGAAAGTGTTCAAACAAGCCAGTCACATCTTCCCGTGGGAACCAAGGGTCACCTCAGCCTCCTGTCAGTACCAAGTCTGCCTCCCACAGCCCCTGCGGTTCACTGTGCCTGAGTACAGGCCCCGAGTGGTCTTGCATGGCGTGGGATTGTGAGGCCAACTTGTGACTAATGAACTCCTGTCAGGCTCATCTGTCCAGTGCTGGGTGTCATATATTCGGTCACCGTGTGCTATTTAGGGTGGGGAATCCCTCCTTCATCAATGGGGTGAATAGGATACAATCAGAACACCACCTACTCTTCTCCAGTGCTAATCTAGAGCAGCCTTCACTATCTTTCCCTATGACTCCTTATACCTCCTCTTCCTGTCCTTAAATGTCAGAGCACTTTGTGTATTTGTCTCTGATTATTTCACGATAATGTCGGTTTTTGTTGCAGATGTTTAGTTTCTTTTGGAGGGTAATATTTTTCTCTCACAGATCTCTTCTGTCCTTCTAATGCTGCTTGTTTTTTTGTTTTTTGTTTTTTAATTTCCATAAAGGGTGATATTGGCATAATCCTTTGTTCAGTAGAAATTTATAGTTTCAGGAATCAGTGACATTCAAGGATGTGTCTGTAGAACTTACCTGGGAGGAGTGGGTCCAATCTAAATTCTGCTCAGAGGAACTTGTATGGGAAAGTGATACAGTAACCTGGTTTCGCTGGGTAAGGACTTCTCCTTGTAACTCAAGACCTACCTATTGCCATCTTCCCCACTATTGACATCTTGTACAGCCTCTGAAATTTGTGAATTTGGACTTGAAATCCTGATAGTACAGGACATTGTTTTAGGGTAGTTCCTTAGTGTCCTGTCTTTCAAGGTGAAAGGCCTTCTCTATAGAGAATGGAAAACTGGGAAATCTCAGAAGCCACACCTTCCTTTGTTACAGAAGCCCTGAAGATGAAGGGATAAGACATATGCTGGGAGTGGTTTTTATACTCAGTTCAGAAGTCAAATTTAGTGTTTTTCCTCCCGAGCAGGGCATCAGCTTTCCAAACCAAATGTGATATCTCAGCTGGATTGAGAACTGAGCCTGATGACAAAAGAACATCCAGGGTGCATCTCCCCAGGTAAGCATCTGGCTGCAAGAACGTGTTCCATGAGTGTCACCTTGGGGAGAAACCACTACAGAGGTCCCTGGGTCTCTTGAGACCTGTACCATTTGCTGTGTGTTTCTCAAATGCCTCTGCATTGTTGATGTCACTCATCCTGCCGAGGTCTTGCGTATGTCCTTACCTCAGTGGGAGGTAATATCTTATGAGGATTAAATGAGTTACTACGTTTGTGACTCTTTTAAATTGCCTGGAACATACTGAACATTCAGTAAATATCAGCAGTTATTATTTCCTCTTGTGTCATCTTTTACTTTTTTTTTTTTTTTTTTTTTGGCCATGCTGCACAGCTTATGGCATCTTAGTTTCCTGACCAGGTATCCAACCCGGGCCCTTGGCAGTGAGAGCATGGAGTCCTAACCACTGGACCACCAGGGATTTCCTCATCTGTACTTTCAATCCCTGTCTTTCTATCCCGCTCTACTTTATTCTCTTTATTTTCTTTCGTGAATCTTCTCGGCCATTACCTATATCCATAGCTTCCTTTCCATTATTCATTTAAACATTTGTCAGCTTTTTAAAAGGAGACTAACATTTCTCTTCCTGTGAATTATATAGGTGTTTTATACAGTCTTCATTTAAAAACAAATGACGAGTGAGTTTAGCCCTGTTCTTTTTACTAGTAACCTTACATTTTATGTATTTCCTTTCTCATTCCTAAATTTTTAATCTGAATCTACTACTCATTTAATCCCATTCTCCTCTAAGCATTTAATGCTTCGTAATCTTTGTTATCTGCCTACTAATCCCCCTCACAACTGAAATTTCTTTATTAGATGTTATCGTGACTTTTCTCTGAAAAAATGCATTTTACACCTTTATCTTTTCTACTCATGTGAAAGTGTTGATCACTTCTTTTCATACACTGTTTAAAGAGTTAGGCAGATATTTTTTGGTGTCTGGATAGTGTATGGCTATCTAAGTACAGAGCAATAAAAGAAATCAGTAAAAAAACATTGATAGGAAAAAAATCATCTTGTGACCATCGCTGCTTGTTTCCATTAAGCTTTCTAAAGAACAGGATTCTGGAAGAGTCACTGTGTCAAAGGATATATACATTTTTCTGGCTCTTGCTACATATTGTACAACTTTGGATATTATCTTATGCTTTTCATGCTAATTTTTAGGTATAGAATGATTGCTTAAGGTAGCTTTAATTAACCTTATTACAGATTTCTGTGGATTCAATTACTATTGCTATTTGTATTCTTACATAAATAACAAACAAATGTTTTTTGAGCACTGGGCCCTGTTCCTAACATTGGGTGTAGAGCAATGAGCAAAACAGGCAGAGTTTCCACGTGGAGTTTATAGTCTAGTCGGGGAAACAATAAATTAATCAAGAAAGAAGGCAGGGAAGGGGAAGGGAGAAGAAAGGAAGGAAGAAGGGAGGGACCGACTATTCATAGAGTCAGGTGCTGTGTAGAAAAACAAAGCATCATAAGGGAAGTAATCAGTTAATAGGAGTGCTGTTTTATAGGGGTGATCAGGGAAGGCCTCTTCTTTAAGGTGACTACTGAACAGATACTCAAAGTGATGGTCATGTGGGAGCAGATTCTGGGCACAGGGAGCAGCAGGTGCAAAGACCTTGTGGTAAATTGCATGGCATTGTTTGAAGGGAAAATGTGAGATGTGAAGATTTCTTTAAACTTTGTCTTTCAGTCCTGTGAAAAAATTTATTTCTACTATCATATTTTTTATTTCTATGAGCCTTCTCATCTCTAAGTGCTCCTTCTTTTTTAATAGCAATCTTTTAAAATGCATGTATTAATTTCTCTTGTCTGTATGAGGATATATAAATTATATTTTTGGTAGGGGTTTTTTGTTTTGGTTTTGGTTTTCTTTTGCAGCATTTTGCTCCCTAGATTATTTTAGTGCATTTATTTATGACTTTTTCATTCTTTCACTGTCATGTTGGTGGGTTTTCTAGAAGCATCAAAGGCAAACAAAGCTATTGCTCAAACTGGATTTTCCTCTCCCAGTTTTTTACCCACCTTCCAACTTCTCTATTGGGCTGAATCCTAAAGATTTATCACTTGCATATGATTACATTTCACACTGTATTTCTCTTGTCTCTCTGAATATCTATCTAGCCACTAGTATGTAGGCTCACTGAATTGTCATGATTGAGCTTACTTTTATTTATATCCCCTGCCTAGCATGTTGTCTGCGAGAGTAGGTATTTAATATCTTTGTTGAGTGAATACTAGATGACATCAAGTAGAATTTTTAGTAATCAGGTAAAACTATAGCTTTGAAAATTATATTTATTACACTCATATCAATGAATATTTTAATTATCAGGAAGAGCAAATAAGAAGGGCAAAGCAGCAAGGATGGAATCTTGAGGAATAACATTTGACTGGGGGCCAAAGATGCTCTAGCAAAAGTGACAGAAAAAGTGGTCAGAGGGAGAGGAGAGAGTTATGGAGAGCTGGGCCAAGGGAAGAGAGAAAAACAGAGAAGAGTGCAACAGTGCCAAGTAAGAAATGAGAAACGCTATTGGTCTTAGTGTAGAGGAAGTGGCCTGTAACCCAGGGAGGCACTCTGGTGCTGCAGGACATGTGCCTGGGGAGAAGAGTGAAGAAGTAAACGAGGACTTTTATGGGGAATTCCCTGGCGGTCTAGTGGTTAGGACTCTGCACTCTCACTGCCAAGAGCCTAGGTTCAATCCCTGGTCACGGAACTAAGATCCCACAAGCCGTGTGACAAGTCCCACCACCACCACCCCGCCCCCCACCTCCCCAAAAAAGAGAGACTTTTAAGTACAGACTATCCTTTCAACAAAGTTAACTTTGAAGGAAAAGGAAGAAAGGGCAGGACCTGAAAGAAGTCAGATGTAGAATGCCTCCGATTTGTCTTTTACTGAGATAGAGACTTGAATGTATTTACAAGAGCAGAGAGGTACCTGTTGGAGAGAAGGAAATAAAGACACAGAAAAGTGGAGGAAGAGAACGGAGCTCAGAAAACATGATGATATGCAAATTCCAGATCTTGTTCTTTCTAGATTTTCTTTGATGTTACTGCCAGTTAGTCTCATTATGCTGTCCAAAACCAAGCGGGGAAAGCGGCAACCAAGTGCTGTGCTCAGCTCTTCCCCAGGTATCATCTGATTTACCTCCCTGTGTGAGTAAATGTATATGTGTGTACACGTGCACACACAAAGGGAGAGAATTTATGTGCTCTTACCGAGTCCCCATGTACCTTCATGCCACCTTCATAATGAGCCTCATTAATGGTTAGTACAGGCACATATCTTTGCTTCCAGTAGGAAAACTAATCTAAAAGACTGTAATCAATGTAGGTGAATCCAAAAAGCTTGTTCATCCTTGCACAGGCTCTCAGCACTGGTGGTTCCTTCTGCCTGGGATGCTCTCCCTTTGATAGTCCTGTGACACCCTCCTTGGCCCCTAAAGTCTTGTCTTCAATGTCACCTTGTCAGTGAGGCCTTTCCTGAAGATTGTATCTAAAATTACAAACTTTTCCCCTTACCCATCATATTCCCTATTTCCATTTTATTGCTTTTATTTTTTCCATAAGGTATACCACTTAAATACTAAGTGTTTTACTTATTTATTATGTTGATTACCCTTCTTCCTCTCACTAAAATATAAGTTCCGGGCTTCCCTGGTGGCGCAGTGGTTGAGAGTCCGCCTGCCGATGCAGGGGACGCGGGTTCGTGCCCCGGTCCGGGAAGATCCCACGTGCCGCGGAGCGGCTGGGCCCGTGAGCCATGGCCGCTGAGCCTGCGCGTCTGGAGCCTGTGCTCCGCAACGGGAGAGGCCACAACAGTGAGAGGCCCACGTACCGCAAAAAAAAAAAAAAATATATAAGTTCCTCCAGGGCACTTTTGTTCATTGCTGTATCCCTAGCACCTTGAACAGTGCCTCACTCAATAAATAGTTATTGAATGAATGATTTATCATGTTCAGAAGATCGATCTGGCTGCTTTGTGGAGAATGCACTCTAGGGTAGTAAGAGTGTTACGTAGGAAGTCCAGTCAGGTGAGTACTGAAATAGTCTGGTTGAATGGAAGGAGTAACTTAACTGTTAGGCTGGAAGAAATATAAAAGGAGAAAAGAAAGAAATCAGCTTGCTCTAGGAAGAGCAGGGCCTGCTGCCCAAGTCTCTCACCCAGGCCCCCAACCCCTGGTCAAATACTCTGCAGGCTCTTGGCCTCTACTATGGCCAGTCCCAGCCATAAATACTGAAAGAGCTGTGCTTTCCCATACCCCTTGGTCCTGGGGACTCTTACGTCCTGATGAGTACCAAAGTTAATATAAATCCTAAAGTTAACTAGGCATTCTAAGACTATAAGGGAGTATGGGCCATCACTTGAAAGAACTGCTTAGGAATAAAGGAACGGAAGAGAGAGCTGTATATTGTTTGACATAAAATAATAATGATAACCTCTAACAATCATTGACCCCTTATTGTGGCCAAGCATAAAGCTGTGCATGTTACAGGTCCTTATTTAATGAGAGCAAAATGGTAAGGATTGGAAATGTCGTCCAATCCTGAAAGAGCTATGGTTTTGATATTTAGTGCTCAGTTCCAGGCTTCAATACTTCACTAATATGAGTAAAGCCACCTTAACAATTTTATGTTTTCCACAGAGACAGTTATGTAATCTGGGAAAAATGAAATTTCCTCCCCTCTCATTTGTCTAAAAGTGGTCACACTTTTGGAACAATATTAAATAGTTGCAGTAATAGTAAGCATCCTTTCCTTGATTCTGTTTTTTAGTGTGAATTCTTCTAGTGTTTTCTTTTTATGCTTGGTACAATGCTAATATTTTTGTTTTTGAATCAGGATTGGATGTTGGATATTATCAAACACTTTGAAGCATCCATCAGGTTGATCATATGCCCTTTTTTCCATGACCTATTAATATATTACTAGATTCCTAATAGTGAGCAGTCTGGAATTCCTGGATAAATCCTTTGTTCAAACATATAAACATTTAAGTAACATTTCAGGAATGCTTTAGGAGTATTGCAATTTCTGAATCTTTCATATTTAAGAACATGTATTGTTTTTTCCTATGCATGTATAGAGTACTGGCTATGTGGAATTCTTGAGTCACATCAGTTTTTCCTCAATCCTTTGTAGACATGACTCCACTGTCCTTCGCCATCCCATGTTCTTGGAGAGATCACTTAGGCCAGTTTTAAAAAAATTTGTAGGGCAGTCTATTTTTTTTCTTTTTCTTAACAAATCTTCAGAGGTAACTTTTTAAGTTAGGTCTCTAAATTCCATGAAGATACACTGAACCCTTACTATTAAGTTTTCTGCAGTATATGTTTCAACTTAAAATGATCAATATTTTCCAAAATAGAAAATATTTTGTTGTTCTTCTCATTTGTTTTTTGAAATGTTATATATACAGAAGAATGTGTAAAATATGGGTACTACTTAGCAAAAACCTGCCTAGTCTTCTAAGCCCTTTATAAATATCAACTAATTATTGTTCACATATCAACACTAGATAGGTACCATTTAACAGATGAGGAAACTGGAGCACAGGACAGGTTAAGTAATCTGCCCAAGGTCGCACAGCTAACAGTGATGGAGCCAGGTGGTCTGGCTCCAAAGTTGTTGTCTTAACCGTACTGCTTTTTTTATAGTTCATGATGATAAAAATGAATGAATAATAACAAAAGAAAACACCCAGGCACCAGAGCCCAGATTCAGATTCAGAAACGGAACACTGCTAGTACCCTAGTAGCTTTATATGCACCTCCTCATTCCCATCCTTTTCCTCTACCCAAGACATAACCACTGTTCTCACTTCTGTGATAAATCCCTTCCCTTGCTTTTCTTTATAGTATTGCTATCCACAGATGAACAATATATTTATAGTCTGTTTTTAAACTTTATCTAAATGGACTCTTACTGTATTTATTTTTCTGTGACTTTGCTTAAATTATTCATTTATATTGATATGTGTGGCTTTAGTTTATTAATGTTTACTGTCTTAAGCAGTTCAGGCTGCTATAACATAATACCATAGACCAGGTGACTGAATTTATCAGACATTTATTTCTCATAGTTCCCGACGCTGGAAGTCTGAGATCAGGGTGCTAGCATGGATGGGTTTTTGGTGAGGGCCCTCCTCCTGGTTCACAGAATAGAGCAAGTTCCCTCATGTGTGCCACTTCTTATCAGGGCACTAATTTTATCAGGGCTTTACCCTCATGACCCAAAGACTCCCACTTCTTAATATTGTCTCACTGGGGATTAGGCTTCAACATATGAATTTTGGGGAGAGGCAGACGTGAAATCCGTAACATTCACTGTTTTCATTTCTCTTGTATAAGTATTTGACAATTTAGTTATCCTTTCTCTTGTTGGTAGACATTTGGGTTGTTTCCAGTTTTTTGCTACTGTACACAATGCTACTTTAAAAATTATGAATCATGGTGAAACTTTACAATATAGATTTACCTAAGTGTATGTACCTACTAGTGGATTTGCTAAATCTTATAGTCTGTGTGCCTGTTCTACATTCTAGGTAGTGCTAAACTGTTTTTCAAATACTTGAACAAAATTACACTCCTACCAGCAGTATGTGAAGTTCCCCATACTGCACATCTTTCTAAATTCTGAGGCTGTCAGTTTGAATTTTTGAATTTTGTTTCTCAGGTGGATGTGGTAATAGTATCTCACTGAGGCTTTACTCAACCTTCTCCTGGTTACTGTTGGATTGGCATCTTTGCTTATGTTTACTCACTATTCAGGTTTCCTTTTCTTTTTCTTTTTTTAAAATACATTTATTTATTTTTATTTTTGGCTGCATTGGGCCTTCATTGCTGTGCATGGGCTTTCTCTAGTTGCGGCGAGCAGGGGCTCCTCTTCGTTGCGGTGCGTGGGCTTCTCATTGTGGTGGCTTCTCGTTTCACAGCACAGGCTCTAGGCGCGCAGGCTTCAATAGTTGTGGCATGTGGGCTCAGTAGTTGTGGCTCACAGGCTCTAGAGTGCAGGCTCAGTAGTTGGGGTGCACGGGCTTAGTTGCTCCACAGCATGTGGGATCTTCCCAGACCAGGGCTTAAACCCATGTGCCCTGTGTTGGCAGGCGGATTCTTAACCACTGCACCACCAGGGAAGTCCCCAGGTTTCCTTTTCTTAAGTGTCTATTCAAGTCTTCTGTCCATTTCTCTAGTGGGCTTAGTGTTAAACAGATATTGTTTTCCAAGTCTAAGTTCTAGAGCTCTTTTTGGGTCATGTGTTGCAAATCCCTTCTCCCAGTATGTAACTTTTTATTTTTTTTACATCTTTTTTTTTTCACATCTTTTGATGACTGGAAGCATTTATTCTTCCAATGTTTATTCTCCCATTTGGCTTTAATGCTTTCCCCCCAACCCCTTGTTCTCCTGCTTTTATTATTTTAAAATTTTCTTGAACCTCTACCTAGTTTCCAAATTTGATATTTTCTGTGTGTCATTCATCTTTGAATAGTTTTGTCTGTCTGGACATTGTATTTGTCTAACAGTGTGTCTAATAGATGTCCCATGTCCTTTATGTTGTTTACTGGGTAGCACTTGGAATGATCTCAAAGAACTTCAGTTGGATAGCTGGATATGATAGAGTGAAGTGGGGCAGGAGGCAGCCTCCAGTTCATGTGTTGCCTGTTGGTATTTCATGCTTGACTGGATAGGTCCTCTCTGAGGTTACTTGGTGGTGTGTGTGTTTTACAGGTGGAGCCTGCTTGGCTTTCCACTTTTTCTGTTTTATGTAACCAGGTCAGATTGGAAGGAGGAAGTCCAGTTCATGTGTATCTTTTGCTTCATAGTAAACCTCCTGCCCACAGACCTTTGGTCTGTTGGTTCAGTGTTGATAATTTTGATCAAGCCGACAAGGTGATTCTTGGATTGTAGTCCCTGTCCTCTGCCTCTCTGCCTCCAGGATGTTTTGTCTGGGATAAGAAATGGGATCTGAGAAAATAAAGTCTGAGTGGCTACAAGGCCTTTCCTCCAGCCCCATCTCAAGCAGTTCAACAGATTCTCCCCTACCTGCCTCTGCCACCAGTTCTTATCTGTAAGGAATGGATATTTAGGAAAGGGTAGGGCCCTTTAGGACTCTCTTACCTAAAGAGGGTGAGAAAATCACATGCTCCTTGTGGAGCAGAGGAGCTTTTAGATTTTGCCATCCTCCCTTGAGAGTTTAAGTTTCAAGTATGTTCTGGTATTTTATGTTCCAGACAAGTATGTTCCCTAAGCATAGTTTATATACATTAATTTACTTAATCCTTATCAGATTATTTTATCCTCATTTTATATCTCTGAAAACTCAGACTCAGAGAAACAACTACTTAAGATGATAAGTGATTAACAGCCAGTGTTTAAACCCACGTTTGTCTGACTCTAGGGTAAACAATCTTTTCACTGTGTCACACTGTGATGTTTTATGAAGATTTAGTATCAGAATTATAGGCAGCCTTCGGGAGGGAAGAAACTGCTGGTAGGAGTACCAGATAAATGTTCCAGGGCTTTGTGATCTGCCTCTCCCAATCCCAGCTCATCTGTGTATCTTCCCTTAGTTCCATCTTCATTATTTAGTTTTGTCCAGTGGTCAGTGATTTCAGTATCTATCCCTCCTGCATAGGCTCACTCTTTCTTCTGCTTACCCTGCTTCTAGTTTCCCTGTTATTTATGGACGGCTCACTGTTTTTCCCTCCCTTCTAATTCTCTTCCTAATTATAGGGACATCTTTGAAAGCTCTCAGATGTGCCCTATAGTTATTCTCAGTTTCATTCTCTTCTTCCTGCCTTATACAGTTTTCAGCACAGAAACCAATGTGTATTTGAATTTTTATTTTTTTCAGACTGGGAGATAAGACTTGAAACCAAAGAGTCAACTACAAAGCCCTAATTACTGAAGATTTATCTTATGGGGTAATAATGGAAAGAGAAGGTCTCTGGCATTCTTCTTTAGGGGAAACCTGGGAACCTGATAATTGGTTAGAGGGGCAACAGAAAAACCAGGATAGACATCTGGGCCAAGTGCACATTACCCATAAGGAAACCCTCACTGTGAGAAGGACATGTGGAGGTAATGAATTTGAAAGATGTTTCAGTCAGGGTTCAATCATTGATACACAACAAACTATTCCTGTGGGGAAAAGTCCTCACAGTTGGAATTCACATGGAAAAGACACTAAACAAAATGCTGAATTAATTAAAACTCAAAGAATGTTTGCAGGAAAGAAAATCTATGGATGTAATGAGTGTGGGAAAACCTTCAGCCAGAGTTCATCCCTCCTTAAGCACCAGAGGACTCATACAGGGGAGAAACCCTATAACTGTAATGTATGTGGGAAGCACTTCATTGAACGCTCCTCGCTTACCATACATCAAAGAATTCATACTGGAGAGAAACCTTACAAATGTAACGAATGTGGGAAAACCTTCAGTCAGAGCATGAATCTTACTGTTCATCAAAGAACTCATACTGGAGAGAAACCATATCAATGTAAAGAGTGTGGAAAAGCTTTCCGCAAGAATTCATCCCTTATTCAGCATGAAAGGATTCATACTGGAGAGAAACCCTACAAATGTAATGAATGTGGTAAAGCTTTTACCCAAAGTATGAATCTCACAGTGCATCAAAGAACTCATACAGGAGAAAAACCCTATGAATGTAATGAATGTGGAAAAGCCTTCAGTCAAAGTATGCATCTTACTGTACATCAGAGAAGCCATACTGGAGAAAAGCCCTATGAGTGTAGTGAATGTGGAAAAGCCTTTAGTAAGAGTTCAGCTCTTACCCTGCATCAGCGAAATCATACTGGAGAAAAACCCTACAAATGTAACAAATGTGGGAAGTCCTTTAGCCAAAGTACATACCTTATAGAGCATCAGAGACTTCATTCTGGAGTAAAACCTTTTGAATGTAATCAGTGTGGGAAAGCTTTCAGTAAGAATTCATCTCTTACTCAGCATCGGAGAATTCATACTGGAGAGAAACCTTATGAGTGTATGATATGTGGGAAACATTTCACTGGGCGATCATCCCTTACTGTACATCAGGTTACTCATACTGGAGAGAAGCCTTATGAATGCAGTGAATGTGGAAAGGCCTTCAGCCAGAGCGCATACCTTATTGAGCATCAAAGAATTCATACTGGTGAGAAGCCCTATGAATGCAATCAGTGTGGAAAAGCCTTCATTAAGAATTCATCCCTTATAGTGCATCAGAGAACTCATACAGGAGAGAAACCCTATCAGTGTAATGAATGTGGAAAAGCCTTCAGTCGGAGTACAAATCTTACACGGCATCAGAGAACTCATACATGAGGGAAGCTTCCATGGGATCCTTCACCGTGGTGAACCCTTCAGTGATAATCAGATCAGTCATGTGATGTAGAAACCTAATAAATGTAACGATTGTAGTAATCTTTTAGTTGAAGTATAATATACCATATCAGAAATACAGACCACTGCAGAGAAACCATATAAAAGTGGAGAAATCTTGATTCAGAAAGTAAAACTTTATACCAGGTTTAAGTAGCTAATGTTCTAAGCAATGAGGATTCATGCTGAAGATAAGTTCTATTGTATTATACTGCAGATTCTCCTTTGGACATCAGAGACTTCACACTGGAGAGGAAATGTGAGAGTGCTTAACTGGATAGCCCAAAGACCTGGTATGTAGTCCTGATCTGCCACTAACTTGGACAAGTCACCTACTTTCACCAGGTCCCAGTGTCCTTATTTGGTAAATGAGGGATTTTAGATTTAGAAGGCTCCAAGATCCCTATAAGATCTAAAATGATACAAACATAAATATGCTTGATTTTTCACCATGTTATATATGTTATCTAGATGTTCCTATTCCATAATCTGGTTTCCCTGAATGTTTTGAGTCAAAACTCTCTACCTCTACCAACTTCTATTATCCCTCCATGTCCTTCCCCCTCTCCCTGTTATTTTCTCCTCTGAAATATTGGCTGCTTGCTACCAGATGATAGAATAATTGTGCAAATCTTAATGCAATAGCATGCTGTTTTAAGTTCTCAATTAACAGTCATTAAACTATTGTTAAATAAGCTAATTACTTAGAAAACAATATAACAAATATAGTCTTTGAGTACATAGGATTCAAATACATCTTTGTGTTGTACTCTAACTATCAGAGTGGAAAGCAGAAGAGGCTGAACACTAACAGACATGAAAATTTGACATATTAACAAAATCTTTGCTACTCACAACATATTCAAAACAATCATAGAGAAAGATTTTATAGATCTATAGTTATGAGAATAGTTAAGGCAATTTATTTTATACACATTTAATAAGTGCTAAATAGGTGCTAAATATGATTAGGAAATCAAACTGCATAAGATTGTTTTGTTTTCTAAGGGCTGAACCGAGAAACTGGCAGTGGGATGGGAGAGGAAGGGAAGAATTCAAGCAATAATAAGGCAGAATCTAGGTAATGTAATCAATTAAATGTGAGCACTTGAATTTATTTGGGTGGATGGGTGCCATAATTAAGAACACAAAATGTTGACTGACTTTGTGGGGCAATGGTGAGTTTGGTCTGGGGGTATTTTATGAGTCTGTGGGTATCCAAGTGAAGATTCCTGATAGGCAGTAGAATAAGTAGAAGGGGCAGTGATAAAGGGTTTTTTGGGAGTACTGTCTTTGAAGGAAGTGGAAGGCATCATCAGTAGAAGCTGAGGGGAAACAACAGGCAAAAGAAAAATGAAAAACAAAGAAAAATCAGGAGAAGGTGGTGGCATAGAAAAAAGAATTTTAGCATAGGGATAGGAACATTTCATATTTTCAAATGCCACAGAGGATTAAAGTAAGATAAAAATAGAAAATGGCCTTTGGTTTTGGTTATTGATAACCTCTGTAAATTTTAGTGGGTTGAAGAGTGACTTAAAGGTTGAAAAGGACTTAGTAGTTTGAGAAAGGAGAGATTTAGGAAGATAACTAGAGAGAGATTGTGGTTGAGAGAGGGTGTATATATCAGAAGAGCTTTTGGCTACAAATAATAGAAAGCCCAGATAACAATGGCTTACAAGCAAATAGGGATTTGTTTTTCTCCCATAACAAATCTGGAGGTGGTTGGCATTGGTTCAGACAAAATAGTTCAATGCCTTGAGTTTCATAACTTTTTCATCATGTCACATGATGGCTCCTATAGCTTCAGGTAAAATATCTGCATTCAGAGCAGGAAGAAAGGGGGTGTGTAGCACCAGCAACATCTGTGCCTTTTATCAGAAAAGGTTTTCCCAGAAGCCCCTCAGCAGACTTCTGCCTAAACCTCACTGACCACAGCTGTGTTGCATGGAGGCTAGGAGCAAAGGAGGCTGAAAAAAATAAGTACTTAGCTCTTTCAGCCTCTATAGAGGAGGTAGGCAAGGAAAAGGGGGGATTGAGAAAGGTGGTGATTTAGCCAATGAATAATCTGCCAAGAGCATCTGTATGATTTAAGGTAGAAGAACTGAGCATGTTTATCACTGCATGGGAGAGTCTGAAGGTGCAGAAAGGAGGGGATGTGCAGCTCAAAGTGGGGAAATAAGATTTGGGGCACAGGTGGAGGCTGCAGGGATCTTTTTTCAACAGGAGGAAGGAAACTTTCCACTGGGAGAGGTGGGAATCAAGAAACGATGGGTACA
Source organism: Phocoena phocoena (assembly GCF_963924675.1). NCBI lineage: Eukaryota > Metazoa > Chordata > Mammalia > Artiodactyla > Phocoenidae > Phocoena > Phocoena phocoena. The sequence goes on along the minus strand of NC_089221.1, from coordinate 156,825,633 downwards.
GAAGATATCTGTGGGTGGCAATGGAGGAGGTTCCCCATGGACTCTGAGTGTTTGGAATTTGAGCAGTTTGGTCTCTTTGGGCTACAGGACCTCTATGGAATTAGAAAAGGCAAGGACTAAGGAGGAATGAAACACTGAATTAATTGTAACCTCAGAAACTTAAGATTTTAAATAATGTCTCTCCCTTGCATCCAGCTTCTTCCTTTCTCTTCATGTATCTTCTTGTTCCCCACCTGATCTCGAGACAGAAATGGAGGGGAAGAAGGAGGCAGAGAGATGGGTAGAAAACAGATGGAAGATTATAAAGACAGTAGCAAAATTAAAGGCTCAAAAGAAGGCAGAAGACAAGGGGGATAGGAAGAATAAAATGTATTGAAGCCTAAGATGGATGCAATAACCCCAAACTGGTAAAATATTAACACTTGGAGCAGCAGGAGAAATGGGTCAGACAAATGGGTCAGTAGAAGGTTTCACTACTTTTTCAGGAGTTTTGGAAGCTTCGGGCCCCTGTATGTCAGTGCTCAGCCATTCTGGGCAACAAGTCAGGAGGAAACTTCTGCACCTTTCCTCTATCGGCAGGAGCAGGACTCCTGGTCCCACTTACTAGACATGAGACCTTGGGCAAGGCACTTAATATATCGCTGTCTCAGTTTTCTTATTTGTTAACAGTGCAAACCTCATAGCTTTGGATTACATGCAATACTAACGTAAAGTGCTTATGAAAGTGCCCAACACATATTTAGTGCTCAATAAATATTTTATTATTATCCTTATATATCTGAAAACAGAACAATATCCAAACTCCTTAGCATGGCATCCACAACCCTTAATTATCTTAGGCTCTCAAAGCAAATGCCTTGTAGGAAGGTGATATAATTGTAGGAGGCTCTCTCTTCCCCCCACCCCACCCCCACTGGTGTAACAGCCTCCTAACTGGTTTCCCTGTATTCCTTCTAGCCGCACCACAGCCTGTTCGCCCCACAGCGGACCGGTGATTCTGTCAAAATGTGTTCAGCCAAGCCACTCTTTTGCTCAAACCCCTTCAATGGTTTTCTGTCACACAGAGAATACATGCAAACTTTTTACGATGTCCTTCAAGCCCTCTACTTACCCTTCCAACCTCCTCTCCCACTCTCCCTTGTTCACTATGCCCTCTCCTGTCACACTGGCCTTGCTAAACCACAGGCTCACCAAGCACACTTCTATCTCTGGTCAGCATCTGTTCTCTTCCCAGATATGCACATGGTTTCCTTCCTCACTACATTCAAATCTCTGCTCAAATGTTACCTCCTCAAAGAGAACTTCTCAAAACGCTGCTGAAAATAATTCCCACCTCCCCACCCCCGTCACACTCTAAACCGTAACACAGCCTCAATGTGTCATCACTACCTCATCAATATTTTCTGTTTATTGTGTACCCCCTCTAGTAGAATTCCACCTGCATAAGTTCAGGGTTTCACTATTTCTCCAGCCCCTAGAACAATGCCTGACACATAAATGCTCCAAAAGTGTCTATAGAATGAAATCTTCAGTAAAAGCCAAAACAGAATGCCACAGTGTTACGTAAGTAAAGTCACTGACACTGCTCACTAAGAGGTCCATTCTTGGCTTTTTTTCCGCCACCGACAAAGTTAAAACTCTCTCATCTTTCCTTCCCGAGCTCCGTGAAAATTCAAAGGCAACTAAGTATCTCCAGTCGGATCTTTCTATATTTTACCTCATCCTTGCCCGCCTCCGCAAAATACTGTCCACAAAAATAAATACCACCCAGTTGTACAAGACAGACTCCTTGGCATCCAGCTCCTTCCTCCTGATAAGTCGTGGAGAACGAAGTTTATTCCACCTGTCGACGTTTCTCGCGCCGTGCCCTTGGTCCCGTGGCCACCACTCTGGTCCTGGCCACCACTCTGGTCCCAGCCACCTCCTGAACTGCCGCAGCAGCCTCCTCACTGGTCCGCAGGCCTTCTGCCCGCACCTCCGTCCTCCCGGTCCCCGGGCCCCACTCATCGCCCGAACCACGCCCCACCACGAACGCCAAGCCACACTGTTAGGTTTTTTTGCATCCCCGTGGCCGAGGCATAGTCCCGCTGCCTTCTCAAGTCATCTCCGCGCGGTCCTCCCTCAGGAACGCTCCTTTTCGACTTGTCGCCTCTTTCTGAGTCCTTGGGGGCCGTCCTGGATCAGCTCTACTCACCGGATCAGGTTCCACTTCCTCGGACTGACCTTCCTCATCCCTTTGTTAACTTTTCGTTGGTCTCTGCCTTCCCTAGTCCGACCCAAACGGAACCAAATCCTCACGTGCGGGTTAGCGCGCGGGTGGTTACCTGCCTAGGGAACCGTGACGCCTCCGCCGAGGTCCCTGGGAAATGTAGTTTATGCAAGGAAACCCCCTTGGCCTGGGTGAGGTGGCGGGTGGGGGTGTTGAGCGGCGGGGCCCTAATCTGCTCAGGCGCGAAGTATCAGTTTCTCCGCCCGGCGCTGGTGCGGGCGCTTGCCGCCGATTCGCCCTCTGGGAAGTGGAGTCTGCGAAGCAGAAGCGCTGCAGCTCTCTGACTTGAGGGAATCCGGCTCGGCGGGTCTCCCGGCAACGCGCAAGCGCAGTTCGGATCCGGACTGCAGACTCCACTTCATTGTGTTCTGCCTGCGATGTGGCGGTGGCGGTCTCTCGCCGCGGGCAGAGGCTCCTCGAAGGGCAACCCAGTGGTGACTAGACACGGTGGCCGAAGCCGCATCGGGAGAGCGGGAGCAGCCTTGGGGTGGTGGAGCCCGGTGGGAAGGGCGGATGAAAACCGAGTAGGTCTGGGTCGTGGTCCGTTCTGAAGGACGGTAATCTGATGCCCCAAACTTCCCGGGACGTATGGCTAAGGTTTGATTCCAAAGACAAAAAGGCCAGGTGTGAGCTCTCGGGTTTAGGGTCCGAATCTGCGGGTGCATGTGGAAAAGGATGCGGTCAGGGCCTCTGGCGTGTGTTTTGGAAACGACTCCGGGAAACCCATTTACGCTCTGTGGTAGATGCTCCCGGTGTGGTCCACAGTATCCGGAACTCGCTGAGGCCGGGTCAGCAGCTGCGCAGCCCCTGCAGCAGCTTCCCAGGGGACCTGGCAGAGGGCGGGAGGGTGGGTTGTACGATTAACATTCGTGGCGCCCAACGCCCACTCCCACCCCCACCCCGCACAAATACACAGCTTCTCTCCTACCTTTGACTCCAGGTCTCCCAAACTGGGCGCCAGAGAAGGAGAGGCTTGAGGCCAGAGAACGGCATGGCCTTGAGAGACGTCTCGACAATGAAAATCCAGCCTTCTTAGCTTCTTTTCTAGGAGAAAGAAGACGACCCTCCTCTACTTCTTTCACTCCCCGCCCCAGGATTAGGCAGCCGTCCAGGCAGGAGACACACTTTTCTTGAGATCTCTCAGCATAATTTAAGGGTAAAAGGCTGGAGAGTGTGTAGAAAGTGTGAAAATGGGCTGGAGGATGCTTTCTTCAAGAAAAGTCAAAGTATTTAAATACAGAAGGGAAGATATGGAGGATCTGACTCAAATTGCTAGGGGGAAAATTGGTGGGAGGTGCTGGGAGTAGCTGCAAGGTGAGCTATTCCCTTTACAGGGGAGACCATCAGAAAGACCCTCCAGGAGGAGAGAGGATTGGGAGCAAATAGGGACTAAGAATTCACTACCTGGAGTATTGGAGGATTCCCAGGGTGTGAATGCTCAAAGACCCACTCTGGACTGCTGTGTGGTATCTTTTGACCCAGTCCTCTCCTCATAAACAGTAGAAGGTGTTACCAGCCTGAGGCTCATCAGAGAAGAAGGAATGGCAGTCAGGTGCCTGCCAACTGTGGTCCAGGTGAGTGAGGGATTGCTGTGGGCTTCCCCCTCTAAATTGCCTTAGGAGATTTGAATGTAGTAGTTGAGGAGGGTGGGCCTGTTTCTTTCCCCTGATCAGGAGCTTTTCTCCCAGTCCAGTCTCACTCAGGAGCCTGACCCGCTCCTGCCCGCCCACCACCCCCCCCATCTTGGGCACATCCTGGTGGGTGTCAGAGCTCAGGAACTTGCTAAAGCTCACCTAAGTGACACAACTGGAAGTGAAACCCAGGTTGGTCCAAAGTGGAAACCTGCGCTCTTTCCACTAGCAAGTAAAATAAGGGTCTAAAGTGGTAAAGGCAGTACCTAACATAGGAGTGATAGAAGAGAGAAATTAGAATGCTTTCTTAGAAAGGTGGGATTTACTGGGCTTTTAAAAAAAATTATATTTGGCTTTTTACTTCAGAGGAATATTGGGTACAAATGAAATCATTCAAGTGGTATGTTTTCAATTTCAATAAATTACTGAAAAGCTTTGAGCAGTGCCAACTTCATTAGAATAAGGGTATGGACTCCACTTTGAAGGAGACAACATTCATTTGAATGTACAAATTCTGATGAATTTGGTAAATTTGTTCTAATTCATTCACACTTAAACCTGTCCAGGGCAGGAATCTGTGGCAGAAATCACTGGAAGGGCTGAGCAGCCGATTGAAAGTGCCATGTCAACCCAGTCCCAGCTCACTGGTTGCTCACCCTTCTCCTTGGTTTCTAGCTTGTCCTTTAGAACCCATCTCAGGCACCACTTTTGTTTTGAAACCTGTCTTCACGGTGCCAGTCCACTGTGATATTTCTCTTCCCTAGCCTTTTCCTCAAATTCATTGTTGGTGTCACACAACTATCTTGTGTTTACAGGCTGCCATAATTTTGGTTGCCATTCAGCAGACCTGTATTAGGGATGTAAAATGTGCCAGGTATTAGATCTATGCCCATGATAGAAAGGTGAACAATGTTCCCTGACAGATTGGTTCATGGGTTCAGTCCAACAAATGTTCCTTGGTTCAGCCTACTTTGTGCAAGGCTCTGGGTGCAGGTAACAGAAACCTAACTCAGACTACCTTAAGCAAAAGCAGGTCTTCATTGGAAGGATACTGGGGTATTGCCCAAAATCCAAAGGCCAAAATGCACCTGTACTTCAGCTAGGCAAGTGGGGTCTAGAATAATCTAAAAGTCCTTTCTCTTGGACCCTTGCCTTTCTTCTCTGGGCTTCTACTTAACTCTTCCTTCTCAGTTCACACCAGCTCTCTTGGCCTCTCAGCCAAGTGTTTCCACAGAAGGTACTAGCTGTGATCAGAGGGAACAAGGTCACATTGTCCAGAAGGACTGTTTCCATGGGAACTGTGTATGTGTGTTGGGTTCAGCTGAAGAAAAGCAGGAGTTGCTGAGTAACACATTTGTAACAGGTGCTGGGTATATGGGCCATGTTCTAGAAGACATGATGGGAAGACAAGGGAGATGTGGAAATGGTCCATAGCTTCTTGGAGTTAAGAGTCTAGTGGGGGAAACCAAAAGTAAACCAAAACTCAGTAAAGTGGGACAGTGCTTGGATGGCCCTGCACAGGTGATATGGGAGCAGTTGAGGAGGGGTGCTGAAGAGGTAATGCTGAAGCCAAGACCTGGGTAGGATTGGTCATAGGGGTGGGGGTACAGGCAGGGCTGTGCAGATTGATGGAGATGGGAGAAAATGTTTTGGGCAAGATGAACAGCCAGTGTGAAGTCCCAGTGCTGAGGAGGCCTGTCCTCTCCACAAGGTATTTTTCTTCAGGGGAACGAAGTCTGATAAAAGCTTGACTCCTAGGAGACCCTGAGGAAGTGCTTCCCTTGTCACAGAACACCATCCCCCTTCTGTGCTAACAGCCCTGCAGACGGTCACAGCATTTCCCAGAGAGTCATGTGAGGGAGTAGCCACCAGTCAACGGGGATGGGTTTGCCCTTACAGGAATCAGTGACCTTCAAGGATGTGGCCGTGCTTTTCACCCAGGATGAATGGGTGCAGTTGAGCCCTGCTCAAAGAGCCCTGTACAGGGATGTAATGCTGGAGAACTACAGCAACCTGGTGTCCCTGGGTAAGTGGGAGCCTCTGAAGTCTCATCTTCATATTTGGAGATTTCTTTGGGACCCGTAAACTGGTTCCATACAGAAGTTGGGGTTGGGAGTGAGCTGTTCTGAGGATGTTATCTCAGTGCCTATCCTTTGTGTCCTGGGCACAGGGCTCTTTGGAGTCTAAGTGCAGATGTCTCAAAGGTGACTAAAGGTCAAATCCTCCCTCCCTTCCAGCAGAGAGAAAGATGGGAACAGATTCTCTGTGTCAGGCCCAAACCATCTTTTCCTCCTTCTGGGAACTGTTGTCTACCCTGGGCCCCTATCAGGTCACCTTTTCCAGGAAGTTCTATGGCCCATACCTCATCCTTGCAATGATTTTATCTCTGGTATGAACAGATATGGCCCATTTTTTTTTTCCCCTCAAAAACAGGACTCTTAGGACCCAAGCCAGATATGTTTTCCCAGCTGGGAAAGGGGGAAGAATGGATGCTGGAGGACTCCTTGGGAGGCTTCTGTCTTGGTAAGCATGCTGCATGTGGGAGGCATCGGGAGGAACACAGCACGTGCGCCAGGCCTGTGGACTGAGAAACGAGCATCTTTTCCCTTCATGTTCACCTCAATACCTTGTTGCCATATTTGTCCCCACGTGCATGTGGCACTCCTTTCTTGTGGCAGTTTGTGCCTCCCTGGCTCCTCCTCCCCATGATTTTTCTTCTCTCTCTATTTGGCATAGATGGACAGCTCCCCACTGTGCTTGTGTGTCCTGTTGTTGCCTTCAGCATCTGACCGTGCAGTCTCTGCTCACACTTCTCCAGTGAGGAGGAACAGCATAGGTTACACACAGCAGAGCAGCTTCTGGTCCTCAGGGCCAGTCACCATATGCCTACAGAGGCAGCTCTTCTAGCTAAACATTGCACCTTCATATTTGTTCATCCACGTGTACCTACATTCAGCATTTAATTATTCTCCACCTTCCGCTGCTGCTGCACTGGGCTGTAGGCACCATACGAGCACAGCCAGATGTTTTGCCTGTTTTGCTGTATTACTCATGCCCAGCACAGTGCTTGGCACCTAGTAAGTGGCAAAGACTTGTTGCCTGGGGATACAGAGAACACGACAGTTTAGGGGCTGTTACTTGTTTTGAGGAACCCATTGGATCTGGTAGCTTAAGAACGGGAGCAGGGGTGCCTTTCCCTAAGCCCCCCAATATTTTAGAGAGCTATTGGCATGTTCAAGACATTACATTTCACTTTCTGCCAGCATTTGGCCAATTGTAAAATATTTTTTAAAACCTTTTGTTACTGATTTTTCACAGGAGCCCAATGAAGTAGGCAGGACTTTATATCCTACAGTAAGTAACTGTTTACTGGAATGTCTAGGATCTAATCTGTTATGGAATTTATATGTCTTAACTCCAAAACTCAGTTATCAAAAAAATCTTTTAACTTACCCCAATAGCATTCTGAATTTGTATGTTCTATTACACCCAAACTAAGGCATTTTTAATATTTCACTCAGTATTATATTATACAAGCAGTGTTATAACAAAAAAAGACAAAGGATGGGAATTAAAAGAAATTAATCCACTGTCCCAGTACTCTGGCCTAATAACATCATTTATTCTTCCATTATTCATCATTGACACTAATTCTTTATTTCACTTCTGAGGGGGGATTGATTGTGAAGATGAAGAGGACTTTTATGCCTAGAAGGGATTTTATAGTCAGGTATGAGTAATGACATGAAAAACCATGAGGTCATGGTTCAGTCCTTCCCAGATGCCTTTCACGATCCTCTGTTCCAGCACCTCTTGTTTCCTGGACACCCTAAGCTGTGAGCTGATTCACGAAGGATGATTAGTGGTCAGCCAGTCAGACATGGAAAGAAATCTTATATTTCCCAATAAATTTTTGGGGTTTTGTGTTGCTGTTGTTGTTGTTTGTTTGGTGGGTTTTTTGTTTGTTTGTTTGTTTTTGGTTTTTGGCTGCACCATGCGGCTTGCGGGATCTTAGTGCCCCAACCTTAGTTCCCCGACCAGGGATTGAACCCAGGCCCACAACAGTGGAAGCACAGAGTCCCAACCACTGTATCACCAGGGAATTCCCCCAGTAAAGTTTTATAGTTGTTTCTTCAATTTCCTATTAAAATTATAGTTCTGTTTTTTAATAGAACTACCTCCTTGTTTTTCAACTGGAAATTGCTGCTGTAAAGAAGTGGTAGTCATTTCCAAATATGTATTCCCCTTGTCACTCTCCAATTCTTATTCTTAAAGTGTTCACTGAATCATTTTTAGTATAGTTTTTTATTTCTGTTTCACTTCTTAATGACTGGCTAGGACTTGAAAAACCATGTAGAACAATGATAATAGGTTTATCTCTGATTTTTCAAAGGATCGGATCTAGAATTTTTCCATTGTTGCATCAATCACTCTTGGTTTAGAAAGACACTTAATTTTAATAATAGTAAGAAAAAGTCCTTCTGATAGCTTTCTTTTAAAATTTTTCTCTTCCCTGGGCCATGATCTAGTGTAGGCAGGGAGCTGACATTTGAGCCCCTGTGGATCAGCACTGTGCTGGGTGATCTCCAGGGATTTGTTAGCTGCCCCATTTCAACCTTACAACCTGTGAGGCAAATATGATTAACCCCACTACAGAAAACCCAGAAAACTCAACTTCAGGGTGGTTAACTAATATCAATGTATTTAATGTTGCCATTTTGTTGCAAGTCAGGATGAGGGTTAAACCAGTGTGACCCTCGAATGGTGTCATTCCCCCCCACTTCTCCAAAATAGCTTTAATTTTACAGAAATTGTTTACCCAGTAAACCTAAAGAAAATGACCTGATCCCTTAATTTGAGTAGATTGCTAATAACTTTTTACATTTCTTCCTTACTTATTAATCTGTTTAGTTTTTTTGTTATATCGATTGTACATTTGCCCTTTATCTTTAAATTATCTTTTCTTGAGCCATAAAATGTATTCATTTACAACTGTGCATGGTATTCATCTATAATTTTTTTTAACATCTTTATCGGAGTATAATTGCTTTACAATGGTGTGCCAGTTTCTGCTTCACAACAAAGTGAATCAGTTATACATATACATATGTTCCCATATCTCTTCCCTCTTGCGTCTCCCTTCCCCCCGACCCCCCCCATCCCACCCTTCTAGGTGGTCACAAAGCACCGAGCTGATCTCCCTGTGCTATGCGGCTGCTTCCCACTAGCTATCCATTCCACGCTTGGTAGTGTATATATGTCCATGCCACAACTCCCGCCCTGTCACAGCTTACCCCTCCCCCTCCCCATATCCCCAATCCATTCCCCAGCAGGTCCGCGTCTCCATTCCCATCCTACCCCCAGGTTCTTCATGAAATTTTTTTCTTTTTTTTTTCTTAGATTCCATATATATATGTATTAGCATACGGTATTTGTCTTTCTCTTTCTGACTTACTTCACTCTGTATGACAGACTCTAGGTCCATCCACCTCATTGCAAATAACTCAATTTCGTTTCTTTTTATGGCGGAGTAATATTCCATTGTATATATGTGCCACATCTTCTTTATCCATTCATCCGATGATGGACACTTAGGTTGTTTCCATCTCTGGGCTATTGTAAATAGAGCTGCAGTGAACATTTTGGCACATGACTCTTTTTGAATTATGGTTTTCTCAGGGTATATGCCCAGTAGAGGGATTGCTGGGTCATATGGTAGTTCTATTTGTAGTTTTTTAAGGAACCTCCATACTGTTCTCCATAGCGGCTGTACCACTTCACATTCCCACCAGCAGTGCAAGAGTGTTCCCTTTTCTCCACACCCTCTCCAGCAGTTATTGTTTCTAGATTTTTTGATGATGGCCATTCTGACAGGTGTGAGATCATATCTCATTGTAGTTTTGATTTGCATTTCTCTAATGTTTAATGGTGTTGAGCATTCTTTCATATGTCTGTTGGCAGTCTGTATATCTTCTTTGGAGAAATGTCTATTTAGGTCTTCTGCCCATTTTTGGATTGGGTTGTTTGTTTTTTTGTTATTGAGCTGCATGAGCTGCTTATAACTTTTGGAGATTGATCCTTTGTCAGTTGCTTCCTTTGCAAATATTGTGTCCCATTCTGAGGGTTGTCTTTTGGTCTTATTTATGGTTTCCTTTGCTGTGCAAAATCTTTGAAGTTTCATAAGGTCCCATTTGTTTATTTTTGTTTTTATATCCATTTCTCTAGGAGGTGGGTCAAAAAGGATCTTTCTGTGATTTATGTCATAGAGTGTTGTGCCTATGTTTTCCTCTAAGAGTTTGATAGTTTCTGGCCTTACATTTAGGTCTTTAATCCATTTTGAGCTTATTTTTGTGTATGATGTTAGGGAGTGTTCTAATCTCATACTTTTACATATACCTGTCCAGTTTTCCCAGCACCACTTGTTGAAGAGGCTGTCCTTTCTCCACTGTACATTCCTGCCTCCTTTATCAAAGATAAGGTGACCATAAGTGTGTGGGTTTATCTCTGGGCTTTCTATCCTGTTCCATTGATCTATATTTCTGTTTTTGTTCCAGTACCATACTGTCTTGATTACTGTAACTCTTTAGTATAGTCTGAAGTCAGGGAGCCTGGTTCCTCCAGCTCCGTTTTTCGTTCTCAAGATTGCTTTGGCTTTTCGGGGTCTTTTGTGTTTCCATACAAATTGTGAAATTTTTTGTTCTAGTTCTGTGAAAAATGCCATTGGTAGTTTGATAGGGATTGCACTGAATCTGTAGATTGCTTTGGGTAGCAGAGTCATTTTCACAATGTTGATTCTTCCAATCCAAGAACATGGTATATCTCTCCATCTCTTTATATCATCTTTAATTTCTTTCATCAGTGTCTTATAATTTTCTGCATACAGGTCTTTTGTCTCCTTAGGTAGGTTTATTCCTAGATATTTTATTCTTTTTGTTGTAATGGTAAATGGGAGTGTTTTCTTGATTTCATTTTCAGATTTTTCATCATTAGTATATAGGAATGCCAGAGATTTCTGTGCATTAATTTTGTATCCTGCTACTTTACCAAATTCATTGATTAGCTCTAGTAGTTTTCTGGTAGCATCTTTAGGATTCTCTATGTATAGTATAATGTCATCTGCAAACAGTGACTGCTTTACTTCTTCTTTTCCGATTTGGATTTCTTTTATTTCCTTTTCTTCTCTGACTGCTGTGGCTAAAACTTCCAAAACTATGTTGCACAGGAGTGGTGAGAGTGGGCAACCTTGTCTTGTTCCTGATCTTAGTGGAAATGCTTTCAGTTTTTCACCATTGAGGATGATGTTGGCTGTGGGTTTGTCATAGATGGCCTTTATTATGTTGAAGTAAGTTCCCTCTTTGCCTACTTTCTGCAGGGTTTTTATCATAAATGGGTGTTGAATTTTGTCGAAAGTTTTCTCTGCATCTATTGAGATGATCATATGGTTTTTCTCCTTCAGTTAGTTAATATGGTGTATCATGTTGATTGATTTGCGTATATTGAAGAATCCTTGTATTCCTGGAATAAACCCCACTTGATCATGGTGTATGATCCTTTTAATGTGCTGTTGGATTCTGTTTGCTAGTATTTTGTTGAGGATTTTTGCATCTATCTTCATCAGTGATATTGGCCTGTAGTTTTCTTTCTTTGTGACATCCTTGTCTGGTTTTGGTATCAAGGTGATGGTGGCCTCTTAGAATGAGTTTGGGAGTCTTCCTCCCTCTGCTATATTTTGGAAGAGTTTGAGGAGGATAGGTGTTAGCTCTTCTCTAAATGTTTGATAGAATTCGCCTGTGAAGCCATCTGGTCCTGGGCTTTTGTTTGTTGGAAGGTTTTTAATCACAGTTTCAATTTCAGTGCTTGTGATTGGTCTGTTCATATTTTCTATTTCTTCCTGATTCAGTCTTGGCAGGTTGTGCATTTCTAAGAATTTGTCCATTTCTTCCAGGTTCATCTAGAATTTTAACATTTTATATTATATCCTCTTTCTCATTTCCAACTTTATCTGTGTATTTTTCCTCTAAAATTTGTTGAGACTTTTTGTAGAGAACCAGCTCCTATTTCTCTTACATGCTATAATTTTATTTCGACACTTAGCATTATCATTTCCTTTTTTTACTTAAAGCAAATATTTTTTGATACTGTAATCCTATCTACAGAACAGAATATGTAACATTTTTGAACAGCCTGAAGAATGGGCAAACACCCTCCATACCCTGCTCTCCAGCTGAAGAAAGAGAACAAAGCTGCATATGTGAAATTCAATGTGTCCCTCCTCATCAGATCTTCCTCCTTTCATACCAGAGAGCCACTAGCTTGAATTTTACATTAGCTCCTGTGCTGCTCTTCTTGCTCTTTACCACATTTATCCATAGCTCTGAGCAATATTGTTTAGCTTTGCACACTTTAAAGTTGATATATATGTATTGTACTATAGATACCTTTCCACAGCTTGCATTTTTTTTAATCCTTGTTGAGATGTGTAGCTCTAGTCATTTTTAACTGCACTCTGATACTCCTTCAATGGCTATACCTTTATTTAACTATTTTCTTGCTGATAGACCTGTAGGTTGTTTCCAGACTTTTTGCTGCCTTTTGAGTGATGTTGACCTGAATATTCTTTTTTTTTTTAATTTATTTATTTAATTTTGGCTGCGTTGGGTTTTCATTGCTGCACATGGGCTTTCTCTAGTGGTGGTGAGTGGGGGCTACTCTTTGTTGTGGTGCATGGGCTTCTAATTGAGGTGGCTTCTCTTGTTGCAGAGCATGGGCTCTAGGCATGCAGGCTTCAGTAGTTGTGGCGTGAGGGCTCAGTAGTTGTGGCTCGTGGGCTCTAGAGTGCAGGCTCAGTAGTTGTGGTGCATGGCCTTAGTTTCTCCACAACATGTGGGATCTTCCTGGACCAGGGCTTGAACCTGTGTCCCTTGCATTGGCAGGCGGATTCTTAACCACTGCACCACCAAGGAAGTCCAGACCTGAATATTCTTGTACATACTTCCTTATACACATGGGCCTTGTTTGGCAATTTCTTTAGGTGTATTCATAGGTGTAGAAATAGTGGGTTTAAGAGTATATGCTTCTTCAGGTCTACTACATGGTCCCAGATTGCTGATTAAATTAGTTGATCCAAATTATACTAATAGTTGATGCAGGTTAGTTGTTGTTGCTTTGGCAAGTAGCAGGAACTGAACCAAAATTCCTAAGAAATGGTATCTCATTGTGGTTTTAATTTGCACTTCCTTGTTTACTGGTGGACTTGAACATCTTCATATGTTGATTATTTGTGTTCTGTGACATATTCTTATTCTTCATCCATTTTTCTGCTATAGTTTATCTTTTTCTTATTCACTTGTAAGACTTCTATATATAATTAGGAATTGAATACTTTATCAGTTAATATGTGTGCCAGTCTATAGCTTATCTTTTCTCTTTCTTTACTAGCAGAAGTTCGTAATCAGTCTTTGTCTGAATGATCTTTATCTTAGTGCTTTCTGTGTCCTGTTTAAATAATGCTTTCTACCCTTAGCTCCATGAGGGAAGGACTTGGTCATGTTTACTCTTGTATCTTAGCTCACCAGGTCCCATAATGTATTTGTTGAATGAAATCATGAATTTTTTCTAATAATAATTTACTTTTGTCTTTTTTTTTCTGTATAAATCTTATCAGAGGTTTGCCTTTTTAATAAATTTAATAAATAATTTTTGACTTTACTGATTGTTTCTATTTTATCTTTATTTCATTAATTTTTGCTCTTCATTATTTCTTTCCTTTGAATTTTTTGGCGCTTATTCTGTCCTTTTTCTTTATTTTTAGTATTAAATGTCATCACAATAATGCATTTAGTTTAACAAAACTACAATGTTTATTATGAAAACTGATGGCCTCTTATCCCCCCTTATCCCCATTCTCTCCTCTTTAGAAGTAACCATTTTCTCTTCTTTCAGTTGATTATTTGGTACATTTGTTTCCATGTCTTCAAGGAATGTGTTTATATTGCTACCTCTTGACTTTTCAGTTTTAGGCATTATTTACTGAATTCTTTCTATAAAAGTGAGGATTAAACTCACCTCCCCGACTATTCGTCTTACTACCTTTTCCATTCCCTGTCCTTCCAGTAGGGTTATAGTGTACTTAATGGTCAGAGAAATAGTCATTGTTTACATTCTGAAGCACTATTCACAGCTGATCCATGAAGTAAATCCTGGCAACTTTTGCTTTTGCTTTCCTAAGCAATCTTTCCCAGGGTTCATTTAGTTTAATTTAATTTAATTTAATCTCAGACCTTCTCTAGTTGTCTGCATCTCGATTCTCAAGACTTTTAGATCAGAAGTCATTCTGACAATTTCATTTTCCTGGAAAAGTCTCTTCTGGAGCCATCTGACCTGCTCCTTTCTGGAATGGCAGGTGCCTAGCTGTCATCCTCCTGCAAATCTCGTCTTTCCCGGCCTGCACGTCCCACATCATCCTTTTTCTTGGCTTATCTCTTCATTTGCACATGTCTTCCAGTAGCTTCCTAAGAAAGGATGCACAGGAAGAAGTTTTTGGTAACCTAGCAAGTCTGTAAATGTCTTTTTCCTGCCCTAACACTTTCTGGATAGTTTGACTAGATAGAATTCAACACTGGAAATCTTTTTTCTTCAGAATTCTGAAGACATTGCTCTGTTGTTTTCTAGACCTAAGTCTGCTATTGAGAAATCCAAAATCTTCAGGTTCTTCATCACTTGTGACCTGAAAGCTTGCATGATCTCCTCATTTACTCCAGTGTTTCTCAGTGGTGTACCCTGGTGTGCTCCTATACTTGGATCCACTGAGGATTGGTGAGCCTTTCCATCTAAATTTCTGCCCTGTGGATCTTGGACATTTTCTTGCATTTTTTAATTTCCACCTTCAGTTTTCTCTATTTTCTCTTGATGGAATGTCTGATACCACCTGGACTGGTCTTCTAACTTTATCTTTATATATATATATATATATATATATATATATATATATATATATATATATATATATATATAAATCTTACTGTCCCCAGTAAGTTTTTTTTGTTTTTTTAAAAAATGTATTTATTTATTTATTTATGGCTGGGTTGGGTCTTTGTTTCCGTACGAGGGCTTTCTCTAGTTGTGGTGAGCGGGGGCCACTCTTCATTGCGGTGCATGGACCTCTCACTGTCGCGGCCTCTGTTGTTGCGGAGCACAAGCTCCAGACGCGCAGGCTCAGTAGTTGTGGCTCATGGGCCTAGTTGCTCTGCGGCATGTGGGATCTTCCCAGATCAGTGCTCGAACCCGTGTCCCCTGCTTTGGCAGGCAGATTCTCAACCACTGCAAAACCAGGGAAGCCCTAATTTTATCTTTTTATTAAAATTTCCATCTTTATTTTTTTTGTTCTACTTTTGACAGGTTTCTTCAGTTATGTCTTCCAGTTCATCTACTGAGATTTTTAAAATATTTTTAATCAGCTTCATTAAAGTATAATTTACATGCAATAAAATTCACCATTTTAAGTGTAATATTTGATCAGTTTTGACAAATTTATCACCAAATCAAAGGAATAACATTTTTGTCATCTCTAACCAAAAATGCCTTCTTACCTCTTTGCAATTAATCCCGTCCCCTGGCAACCACAGGTCTGCTTCTGTCACTGTGAGTTTACTTTTCCAGGATTACTTTTCCATTGCCTAAAAATAGTTGTTTCATTTTTCCCCTGGTTTTCTAATTGTTTATGGTGGGAATTCTCTGTTGAGTTTTCAAATTCTGCCATCCTTTTTAATTTCCAAAAACTCTTGTTTTATTTGTAAGCTCTTATTCGTGTTTTACAATTGTAATATCTTACCTCTAAAGGTAATGATTTCCAAAAACACTTTCATCTCCCTTTATAGGCACTGTGTTCTCAAATTTTCTCTTTGATTGTTTTGATATCTCTTTGGTATCTCTTTCTTGTTAGAGGCTTTCCTCAGTTGGGAGAGGGGAACCTTCCAGCTCCTCTGAGTTGAGGAAGGGATCTGAGGGCATAAAGGCATAAACTGACCTTAATCCAAAACTCCTTATTTTATCCACCCCCACTCTCAGATGTACTTGATAGTGCAAAGTCTTGAAACTTTTGATGATTTGGAGGAAATTGGGTCAGTTTCTGGTCCCTCCCTGGGGGTGACCTCTGGACTACATTGTATAGGGTTTGGATCATACTACTTGCATACCTTGTTTGATACCCTAGAGTTATCGATATATAGTTTAAAACCATACTTTTTTTTTTAGTGTGGCCCAATGCAGCTACAGGTACTGCTCCTAATTCAGCCCCCATGAAGTAACCTGGGCCCCA
Source organism: Phocoena phocoena (assembly GCF_963924675.1). Taxonomy (NCBI): domain Eukaryota; kingdom Metazoa; phylum Chordata; class Mammalia; order Artiodactyla; family Phocoenidae; genus Phocoena; species Phocoena phocoena. The sequence continues at coordinate 156,809,417 of NC_089221.1, read as the reverse complement.
GTGAGAACTGACTCTGAGGATCCAGTCTTTCCCCATCTCAGTTCATCTTCAGCATCGTGAAACCAGGGTGTGTTTGACCCCCTCTTGATAACACAATTAGATGAGTGTTTTCCTGTAACACAAAACATTAAAAAGCCAATTTTCTCTTATATATAGGTGATACGTTTTATGATCACAATCAAGAAAAGGCTTTAATAAACATAGCTATCTAATAGCTGCTAGAAAAGAAAGCTAGCAATTGGTTGTTTTTATTGAGCCAAATTATTATTTTTGAAAGCCACTCCCAGATTTTTTAAACTTTTATTGAAGTAATACTAACACAGGAAAATACATAAATTATAAGTGTACATATTTTTACAGTATAAATACATCTGTATAACCAGCACCTATATAAGGAAATAAAATGTTCCTAGAACACCAGATATCCCCTCCCATCCCCTCTGTTTCTTTTGTCCTGGAGATAATTTCTACCCTGACCATAGCTTTGTTTTGCCTATTTTAAAACTTTTTATAAATGGAATCATATGTGTCTACTCTTTTGTGTCTGGCTTCTTTGGTTTCACAGTGTATTTGAGATTCATCCATGTTGTCTTATGTAGCAATAGTTGGTTCATTCTCATTGAAGTATGATATTTCACTCTGTAAACCTACCACTATTTATACATTCTACTGTTGCTAGATATTTGGTATATTTCTGACTTGGAGCTATTATCAGTAATACTGGAACTATTATGAACATTCTTGTACATCTTTTAGAGAATGTACGTTATACATTTCTCTTGAGCATATAGCTAGGAGTACTATGTTCATGAGTAGGCAAGCTTTTTTTTTTAATTTATTTTTTTTGGCTGCGTTGGGTCTTAGTTGCAGTGCACGGACTTCTCTCTAGTTGTGGTATGAAGGTTTTCTCTTCTCTAGTTGTGGCGCACAGGCTCCAGGGCACGTGGGCTCTGTAATTGTGGTGTGGGCTCCATAGTTTGCAGCATGCAGGTTCTCTAGTTGAGGGATGTGAGCTCAGTAATTGTGGCTTGTAGGCTTAGTTACCCCGCAGCATGTGGGATCTTAGTTCCCTGACAAGGGATCGAACCTGTGTCCCGTGCATTGTAAGGTGGATTCTTTACCACTGGACCACCAGGGAAGTCCCTGCAAGCTTTAATAGACACCGCCAAATAGTTTTTTTAAGTGGTTATACCAGTTTATACTCCAACCAGCAGGATACGAGGGTTCCATGTCCTCTTATATACTTAGTATTGTCATTAAAAGTTTGTTTTTCACCATTCTAGAGGATATATGGAGTATCTCATTGTATCTTAACTTATGACTAATGAAGTTGATCATCTTTTTATTTTTTTATTGATCATTTAAATATCCTCTTTTGTAAAGTATCTATAAGTCTCTCCCCTATTTTCTATTTAGTTGTCTAATCTTTCCTTATTGATATATTTTAGGGTTGTACATTTGGGATTTGATCCTCTGTCATATAGATACATAATGCATTATAAATATTATTTCACACTTCGAATAATGGTGTTATTTGGTAAACAGAGGTTCTAAATTTTTAGGATAGTCCAATTAATTGGGGGTTTTCTTAAAGTTAATGCTTTTTGTGTCCTACTTAAGACATTTAATGCCATGAAGATCTTCTTTGTTTTCCTTTATTCTTTTGTTTTTTATATTTAGGTCTACAGTCCACATGGAAGATTTATTTTCATTATTTTCCATAAAGGTATTCAGTTGACCCAGGATCATTTACTGAAAAGACTATCTTTTCCCCCATTGTACTGCAGTGTACCTTTGTCATACATATGGGGACTGCATGGGCATAGGTCTGATCCTGGGTCTATAATCTGTTCCGCTGGCCTGTTTGTATACAGACTGGACTTCCTTAAGTGTTCAGAAGAATTCACTAGTGAAGCCATCTCTGCTTGGAAATTTCTTTGTGAGAAGGTATTAAATGGAAGATTCAATTTATTTATTAGATGTAGGACCATTCAGATATTCTGTTTCTTCTTGCATCTGTTTTGATACACTATACCTTCCTAGAATTTAGTCTTTTAGTTTATTGGCATAAAGTTTCCTCATTATGCTATTATCTTATAAATCTCTTTAGAATTTGTCTTGATTTCACCTTTATCATTCTTGATAGTGGTAATATGTGCCTCCTCTCTTTCTCCATTAGTCTTGATAAAGGTCTATCAATTTTTTATTAAGTTATCGATTTCTGTTATTTTTATTATTTCTTTCCTTCTCCTTTGTATTTAATTTGCTATTTTTCTGATTTCTTGAGATTGATAATTGATACAGATAGATAGAGGTACATTTCCTTCTAACCATGCTGTAGCTGCATTTTGTAAGTTTCATTTCATGGTTCTATTATCATTAAGTTTAAAATATTTTCTAATTTTCTTTTGATTTCTTCTTTGCTTTATCAGTTATTTAGAAATGTATGGACTAGTTTTAAAATATATGGATTTTCTAACCGTCTTTTTGGTATTTTGTTATTCACTTCTGGCATAATTCCACTGAGTTCAGAGTACACATTCTGAATGACCTCTGTCCTGTGAAATGTGTTCATACTCCTTAACATCCCAGTATATGTTCAGTTTTGGTAAATGTTCTATATGCACTTAAATATGTATATTCTGTCATTGTTGGATATAGTGTTATAAGTATATCATTTAGATCAAGTTTGTTTATCTTGTTATTCAGATCCCCTATTCTTAATGGTTTGATTTGTGAGTTATTGAGAATGGTATGTAAACATATCTCACTATCATTGTTAAGGTTTCTCTATTTTTCCTTTTTATTTTCTCAATTTTTACTTTATACAGTTTGAAGTTATATTATGTGAAAATGTAGATTTGTTGTCTTTTCCTAGATAATTGAACCTTTTGTCAATATGAACTATCTTAAAGCCTGTTTTCTCTAATATTATGAGAGTTGTCTGATATTAGTATAGGTATACCAGCTTTCTTGTGGTTAGTGCTTGCTTGATAAATCCTTTTCCATTCTTTTCTTTCCTTTTAATTCTGGATCTATATTTTTGATATTTCTCTCCTGAGTGCCACATAGTTGGATTTTATTTTTTTAATCCAGCCTCACAACCTTAGTTTTTTATTTGTTTGTTTGTTTGTTTGTTTGTTTTTGCAGTACATGGGCCTCTCACTGTTGTGGCCTCTCCTGTTGCGGAGCACAGGCTCCGGACGCGCAGGCTCAGTGGCCATGGCTCACGGGCCTAGCTGCTCCGCGGCATGTGGGATCTTCCCGGACCGGGGCATGAATCCGTGTCCCCTGCATCGGCAGGCGGACTCTCAACCATTGCACCACCAGGGAAGCCCAACCTTAGTTTTTTAATAGGAGAATTTAGACCAATTACTAATATGTATAGGATTGGACGTCTGCTATTTCATTATTTAATTTTAATTTTACTCACCTGCTTTAAGTCCATTTTTTTCTTGTCTTCTTTTGAATCAACTATTTTTATTGTTCCATATTCCAATGAGCTTGTACCTTCTTTAACTAGTCTGAAAGACTGTATGAGCTTGTATCTTCTTTAACCAGTCTTTTATTGGTAAGTCTAATAAGTAAAACCAGCTTATTACTATCCAAAATAAATAATTCCCAGGCAATGCTAATAGCTTAAAACAATACTATTTTCTTTCTTTCATGTCTTGTGGTATTTTTGCTATGTATTTTAATTATGTATATATTTTCAACCTCTCAAGACATTATAATTATTGTTTTGTGCAATAATATTTTTATTTACTCTTTCCATTGCCTTTTCTTACTTTTACACCTGGGATTATCTTTCTTCTGCCTGGAACACTCCTTTTATTGTTTTTTTTTTAATATGGGCCTGCTGGTGACACAATCCCTGTTTTTATTTGTACAGAAATATCCATTTCATATTTACCTTTTTGGGACATTTTGTTTCTATTGAGTTCTAGTTTAGCAATTATGTTCTTTCAGCACTTCAGATGCTATTTCATTGTCTTCTCTTTTTTTTTTAGACAATTACAGAGCTATTTTTAAAAATTTATTTAATTTATTTTTGTCTGTGTTGGGTCTTCATTGCTGCATGCAGGCTTTCTCTTGTTGTGGTGAGCAGGGGCTACTCTTTGTTACGGTGCATGGGCTTCTCGTTGCCGTGACTTCTCATTTTGCAGAGCACAGGTTCAAGGTGTGTGGGCTTCAGTAGGTGTGGCATGAGGGCTCAGTAGTTGTGGTTCATGGGCTGTATAGTGCAGGCTCAGTAGTCGTGGTACACAGGCTTAGTTGCTCCACGGCATGTGGGATCTTCCCAGACCAGGTCTTGAACCCATGTACCCTGCATTGACAGGCAGATTCCTAACCACTGTGCTATCAGGGAAGTTCCTATTTCATTGTCTTCTGTTTTCCCTTGTTTTTGGTTGAAAAGAGAGCTATCAGTTTTATTTTTTTCTCTTTTAAAGGTAATATATTTTTCCTCTCAAGGAAATTTCAAATTAGTCTTATGTTTTCAGTAGTTTGACTATGGTGTACCTAGGTGGATTTTCTCTGAATTTATCCTGCTTGCAGTCTGTTGTGCTTCTCAAATTCATTTTTCAACATTTTTTTAAAAAAAGTAGTGTTTTTTGCCCCATTCTTTTCCTCCTCCCATTCCAGAACTCCAGTCACATATGTGTTAATAAATGTTTTCACCATGTCTTATATGCCTTTTAAAATTTTTTCCTCCAGGTTTTACCATGGATATTTTCTGCCTATGTATTTTTTTTTTAGTTCACTATTCCTCTCTTCTGCTATGTCCGATATACTGTTTCTTAAAATATTTATTCATTTTATTTATTTATTAAAAAAATTTTTTTTCTCTGTGTCGGGTCTTTGTTGTGACATGCAGGATCTTCTTGTTGCAGTGCAGAGGCTCTTCGCTGTGGCACGTGGGCTTCTCTCTAGTTGTGGCGTGCGTGTTTTTTCTCTCTCTAGTTGTGACACTTGGGCTCCAGAGCACATGGGCTCTGTAGTTTGTGACACACGGGCTCTCTAGTTGAGGCGCACAGGCTCAGTAGTTGTGGCACACAGGCTTAGTTGCTCCGTGGCATGTGGGATCTTAGTTCCCTGACCAGGGATCGAACCCCTGTCCCCTGCATTGGAAGGCAGATTCTTTACCACTGGATGATCAGGGAAGTCCCAGTGTCCAATATACTGTTAAAGCTATCTATTGAGTTCTTAATTTCAGTTATATTTTTCAGTTCTAGAATTTTCATTTGATTTTTTGGTTCCAATTCTCTGTTAAAGTTCTCATTCTTATCTGTTTTTTTTTTTTTTTTTTTTTTTTTTTTGCGGTACGCGGGCCTCTCACTGTCGTGGCCTCTCCCGTTGCGGAGCACAGGCTCCGGATGCGCAGGCTCAGCGGCCACGGCCCACGGGCCCAGCCGCTCCGCAGCATATGGGATCCTCCCAGACCGGGGCACGAACCCGTGTCCCCTGCATCGGCAGGCGGGCTCGCAACCACTGCGCCACCAGGGAAGCCCCTCTTATCTGTTTTATTGAACATGTAGTCACACTTATTTCAAACCCCATGTCTGATAATTTTGGTATCTGAGTTCTGAGGGTCTTTCTCTATTGTCTGTTTTTTCTCTTGATTCAATAATTTCTTAGTACTCCTGGTACTTTTTGACTGAATCCTTGACATCATGTGTGAAAGAGTGAATATGCTCTGGATGAGGTTATGTTCCTCCAGAGAAGATTTTCCTTCCCTCTGGTAGACAGCTGGAGTACAAGCAAACCACCCTAATCCATCCACCCAGGTACTCATTAGCTGGAGATTGGGTTGAATGTTTATGAAGCTTTACCTATCTCTTGTTTGCCCTTGCTGTTAGGTTGTAGCCCTCCAGGAGTCCCAACCAAGAGCTTTACATGTTTACTCTGACCACTGTTCACCCCACAGCCCCCCAGAAGGTCCTGAACGCCAGTTTTTGGTTCAACAGTACTCTAAGACTATAGAGAATTCTGAATTTCTGCTTAGCTTAGTCTCTTGCCCTGAGAAGTTTAAGAATTCAGCAAATTCTCTGACGAAAAAAAACACTGTTAGAATCACCTCTATATTTCCCTTCTATCCCAAATATTAGACTATCAAGTTGGCCTCAAGTGATATCTGATGCCTTTAGACAGATTTTTTTTTTTTCAATTCAGATTTTTCGGGTGTTTTTTGCAAGAATCTGGTCTTCCACAGGCTACTTTGTCAGGTCCAGAAGCGAAAGTCAGTTCTTAAGATTTTGAGATTTGGCAAAACTGGTGTTTAACTTTAAACATTCTTTGTTTTGAGCAAGGATATATTATTCTAAGCTCACAAGGATTTTAGCCTTAAAGTGCACCTGTTTAACTTTCTTTTCCAGGTAAGTACAAGGAGTTTTATTATTATTATTATTATAGCTCTTTATAGATTTTCTGGAGTGAGTAGGAGAAAAAAGCATTGCGGGAGGCTTGTTCTTGATAGGCTTTCCCAGGAATCTTTGCATCATCTGTGTTAGTATCAAGTCCTTATCATTGCAGTTCTTAGTACAAAGTCTTAAATAGACTTAACACAAAAGACAGATATTCACAAATACGTACAGAAAACTAGTATGCATTCAGAACTCTACTTGTTAATATCAGGATACCCATGAGACCAAGTGAGACTGTTGTTGAGTAAGTGTGGAATTTGTTTTTTGGGAGAGGAATCATTTTGTCAGACAATTCATGGGACCTTGGCCCAGATCCCAGTAGCAGAATCCCATTTCTAATGACTATTATACTCCTTTCCCCAAATTCAGGGCCTTGCCTCCAAGACATACTGGATATATCCTGGCAGATTTGCTGCTTTGTTCCTAATTTTTTATGCTCACATATACATCCTCATCGTACATTTTCCTTATATCGATGTCACATTATTCATATAGGTTTGAAGATGTTGCTTCCTCACTGGTAGCAGGAGGTTCTAACTTTATTAGTAGGTATCAGTGTTTCACAGGCTCTATAGTAGCCTAAATTTTATTTTCCATCTGAATGCATCTATAAAACATAAATGCTGGTTTTAGTAGTTACTCCAAAGCTGAACTTTTTTTCTACCAAGTGTTGACCTCTAGTTTCAATGGTTTCTTAAGGTCACATCTAGGTTATTTTAAAGACCATATCACTAAAACAGATAAGGTACATTTTTTTCTTATCTGTTAGCATAGTGTGGTCTTACAGGTGTTTTTGAGGCTTCAAAATTCAAGAAACTTCTCTGTAATCACAAAGAAAATAAATATTGTACTCAGGATCCCAGCTCAGGCCTGTGACTTCTGAATGCCAGCTCCAAGCTCTCCTGCTTCATACATTGTATAGTTGTCAACCCCTTCCTGCCATGTCCTCTGTTCACCTCTTCTCCCTTTTCCTGTTTTATCTTCACTTCAAGAAATCTTCAAAATTACAACCTCTCTGTTAGCATTATAAACAAGGTCACGTTCTTATCCCAACTAGATGTTTTACTAGGATAAAAAAGACATTTGAATTTTTGATGTCTTTCAGATTGGATGACTACACCTGTGAGTAAGAAATCAACTCTCAAGGCAGATATTCCTGAAGGAGAATTGGGTCAGTGGATGATAAAGGAAAAATTCACTAAAGATACTCACTGGAAATATGATACACTGTTGGAATGGCAGCATGGAAGCCAGGAGATAAAGTTGCAGCAAGTGATGCTTGCTCATGAGAAAACTTCATCTGTGGTTGGTGATCAGAAATGTGATGAATCTGGGAAGCACTGCACCATGAGCTCATCCTTTGCTCAGAGTCAGGGATTTCAATCTAGCAAAAAAGCCTTTGAGTGTAATGAGTGTGGAAAAGTCTTCACTAAGAGTTCAACCCTCAATAAACATCAGAAGATTCATACTGAAAAACTTAATGCAAATCGGAAAATTCTTATTAAAGAGAAGCGATATGAATGTAGAGAATGTGGAAAAGCCTTTCACCAGAGCACACACCTCATCCATCACCAAAGAATTCACACTGGTGAGAAGCCGTATGAATGTAAGGAATGTGGCAAGGCCTTCTCAGTGAGCTCCTCACTTACTTATCATCAGAAAATTCATACTGGAGAGAAGCCTTTTGAATGCAACTTATGTGGAAAAGCTTTTATCCGAAACATACACCTTGCCCACCATCATAGAATACATACTGGAGAGAAACCTTTTAAATGTAACATATGTGACAAAGCCTTTGTGTGCAGGGCACATCTTACCAAACACCAGAATATTCATAGTGGAGAGAAACCCTATAAATGTAATGAATGTGGGAAGGCCTTCAATCAGAGTACAAGTTTTCTTCAGCATCAGAGAATTCACACTGGGGAGAAGCCTTTTGAATGTAATGAATGTGGGAAGGCTTTCAGGGTGAACTCTTCCCTTACTGAACATCAAAGAATTCATACTGGAGAGAAACCTTATAAGTGTAACGAATGTGGGAAAGCTTTCAGGGATAATTCATCCTTTGCTCGACATCGGAAAATTCATACTGGAGAGAAACCTTACAGATGTGGTTTGTGTGAGAAAGCCTTCAGGGACCAATCAGCCCTAGCCCAGCATCAGAGAATTCATACTGGGGAGAAACCTTATGCATGTAATATATGTGAGAAAGCATTCAGTGACCATTCAGCCCTCACTCAACATAAGAGAATTCATACTAGAGAAAAACCTTATAAATGTAAAATCTGTGGGAAAGCCTTTATCCGAAGTACACACCTGACTCAACATCAGAGGATTCACACGGGAGAGAAACCCTATAAATGTAATAAATGTGGGAAAGCTTTCAACCAGACTGCAAACCTCATTCAGCATCAGAGACATCATATTGGAGAAAAGTGATATGGAAGAGCTTTGAGACTAAGTGTATTAATTATTGAATGCAAGAGAATTTCCATTCTACAGAATAACCATGAAAGCTTACATGAAGATAGTCATTTTATTTACTGAGAGTCAAGGTTCACAGTAGTGTGGGTTTTGAGAACTTAAGAATGTCAAACACTCATAATTCAGAACTGCCTCAGTTGAATAGTCTGAATTACCAAGTATCAGAACCAACATGGACCTTCATTAACAACATAGAAATTAGTTGACCATTAAGATAAATTATAAAATTGTAAAAATTGAGAAGCACAGGAACAAAAAAGTAAGAAAATGGTCTATAAGTATTTTACTGTACTTGATTCTCTTATATAGGAGGGTTTCTACCTTTAAGGGAACCCTTTGTTTTCCTCACCCCCACTGCTTACACCCAGTGTAAAGAAAGTGCAGTCACCTGTGCATTGGCCCAGGAGTTACTTAAATTATGCTTCCCACCTTCTGCTTCAAACCAACTTTTGTCAGATTTCCCTGGTTCGTGTGTCCACTGGCTTCTTACCTGTATTCTTCTCCTGGGACAATTCATTTGAACTGTGTGTCCCTTTTTGATTTAGCAACTCCTAACTGATAACATCACGTCAGTTACTACCACCCAGTTTGCCCTTGAAGACTGTGGTTATCTGACCTCACACACAGTCCATGATTCTGGATGTTGTTCCAAACCCAGCTTTCAGAACTCAGGACCCCTATCTGGAAGGCAGAGGTTGATAAAAATTCCTGAGTAACCCAGGTCCTCTGGGCTTCAGTTTGACTCTGACCCTTGGATAATCCCTAAAGTAGGGGCTTAATCTGTGCATACATTCCCCCCGCCAGTTGTTCTGCACTGTAGTTACGCTACACACGGCAGTCAGGGGCATGCTCAGCTTCCGGTGTGATGATCCCAGCCACCTAGAGATGTTCTGGGCACTGCTACTTCTATGACTTGCCATTTCCTGATGTGCATCTGACAAGGGAGGTTAGAGTCTCAAGGGAGTTGTCAAAAGGCTCTCACCCACTTTTTCCCTTGGCTGGGCAATCCTCTGTGTCCACTGCATTAGTGTATATTTGTTACTCCCAGAATATTGAACTGCTGCATCCTGGTTCTTGCCCTGCTTTGTCTACTTTTCTGAAGGTATCAACTCTGTTCACAGAAAACACAGAGAGCTTTGAATTTCTGATTTTGCATTTGGAAGTGGCCATTTCATGTCCTCCACCTGGGTATTCCACCACTTAAAGGTTACCCCGTTCTGACAGTGGTGAGCAGCGTGTTGAGTAGTCAACAGCACCATGACATTCTCTGGCAGGGGCAGTGTCCATGCCCAGAAGTCTTAATAATACTCTAGTCCTGCAGGTACAGTTCCTTCACTATCTTTAATTCTTCAGTGCTGTCAGTAGAAGTCACAGATAAAATAACATCTGTGTCCCTTCACACACAGCCTCTGGGGGCACCTCCCCTTCCCCACCACAAAGAATGCGGAGCCTGCACTACTGCAGACTGGAGCATACTACAGCATGAAGGTGGAAGAGCAAGTCAACTGTTGTCTGGGAAGCAGTGTGACAGGTTCCTGGTCTGTGGAAGTGCTCTCTATCAATTTGGGGAACTGCCGGCCCCTACGAATGCTGCACCTCAGCTCCAAGTTACAGGAGAGGATAGTCTGTCATGGTGGAATCAGGACTTCAGGTTGAACATGGACTTGGAAGCTTCCAGCAACTTTAAATACCCAAGTTCTCTAAATTCAGCTCCCACCTAATAAAGGCCACCGGTGTGGGTAGGCATCTCCTGTTAGATCAGCAACTCATCCTTTCTTCCCTATTGAGCTTCAGGTGAAGCAGCATTTCAAGAGGTTGCTTGAAACTCTCCATGCCCTGGGCCCACACATGTTCATCTGCAGCCTTACATGGCTGGCAACTCCAGATTCCACAATAAACTTGGAAAGCTGCTCACTGCTACAGAGATCTGCCTTCAGTACTATCCCTATGGCCCGCCTTGTCCTCACTATTACCTCCTTGCCTTGAATCCCTCACAAGGAACATATTTCTCAGCTAACTTTGTTGTTCCTTTTTTTTTCTGTATGCAGGCCTCTCACTGTTGTGGCTTCTCCCGTTGTGGAGCACACGCTCCAGACGCACAGGCTCAGCGGCCATGGCTCACAGGCCCAGCTGCTCCGCGGCATGTGGGATCTTCCCAGACCGGGGCACGAACCCATGTCCCCTGCATCGGCAGGCGGGACTCTCAACCACTGCGCCACCAGGGAAGCCCATTCCTTTTGTTTTTAATGAGAGCTGCTGCCCCTTGGAATGTGCTTGCATTTGGGCTAAGGCCAAGACCTTCTGCCACTCATCCCAGTGGCAGCTCCAGCAGCTGTGCTTCCACCAGCATTAGTGCAGTGTGAAGGCCCTCCATATGATTACAGTCCACTTTCCCTGAGCCCACCACTGTCAGACTTGGGTCTTCATGAAATTAGACCTCTGAGATGCCTCTGAGCTGCCCCCTGGCTGGGGAGGCAAAAAGTAAATGGCCTATTAGAAATGCCTGAGTCAACTTGGATATATTTATGATAGTACTGTTCATCTGACCAGACCATTAGCATTGGCTTTATTACATTATGCCATATGATTAACACCTTATGGTATGACCACCTCAACTAAGTGAGCCAAAAATTGCCTGGGTGCTATTTCATACTTTTTAAATCTGAAGTAGGTTCTCCACACTGACAGTCTGACCTTTGGCTTAACCCCCCAAAAGTGCGTTTTTGAGAACTCTGAGTTAAAGTCCTTCAGCCACCTTTTCTTCTGCCAGCTGATCTGCATGGTATTAGACAAGAATTGAGCAATTATTTATTTTTTTAAATTTCTTTAACATACTTTATCTCATAGTATTTTTCGTGAATACCTTGTTATAGAAAAAGTCTAAAGTAATGTAGATAATATTAAGCTTATATTGGTGAATTAGTTTATAAAAAATATATTCGTATGAATTGTCTTACCTGTGCCTAACAAGAGTTGAGCAATTATTGACAGGGACTTTTCTCTACCCCAACCTCCTAGGAGGAGCAGTTCATTCTGCACCTCGCTTTTCTAGTTTTACTGATAGACACCATGACAGAAGATGAGGACCACTGTTTGGGACACTCCAGGGTTAGATGTGCTGTGCTTAACACATCCAGCACATCCCCCACTACTCCCTACTGGCACAAACACTTCCCAGCACACCCACGACTATGACATCTCAAGAACGGGTCTGGGGCTTCCCTGGTGGTGCAGTGGTTAAGAATCTGCCTGCCAATGCAGGGGACGTGCATTCAAGCCCTGATCCAGGAAGATCCCACGTGCCACAGAGAAAGTAAGCCCGTGTGCCACAACTACTGAGCCTGAGCTCTAGAGCCTGTGAACCACAACTGCTGAGCCCGTGTGCCACAACTACTGAGTCCGCACGCCTAGAACCATGCTCTGCAACAAGAGAAGCCACCGCAATGAGCCCATGCACTGCAAGGAAGAGTAGCCCCTGCTCGCTGCAACTAGAGAAAGCCTGCGCAGCAACGAAGACCCAACGCAGCCAAAAATAAATAAATGTTTTTTAAAAGTGGGGCGTGTGGGTAGAGAGAGTTGGGAACCATGTGAGCAAGATGAGATTGGATGGGAAGAGGCGAGACCACACAGCCAGACCAGCCTGTGCGATGAGCTTTGGCAGTTTAACACAAAGGAAGCTACTGCCAGGTTTTAGCTTTTGCATTTCAAACTTCTAAGCTACAGAGAGTTCCCACTGATATATAAATTTTACTAGAGCATAAAAGATTGTAAATTTTTCTGATTTTTTTCTTTCCCAATTAATTTCCCTTGTAATGAATAAGAAATTCCAAAGTTGGAAAAACTATTTAACCACCTAAAGTTCAATTGCTAATTTATTTCAGCAATACACCTTAACCAACGTACAGGGTTGCTCTCTGACACAACCCTGATTATTACCTGATGTTATTTTATAATTTCTAGCTCTTAGATACAAAAAATAAAGAATTATAAATATATTTTCAGGCAGGCATATGCCAGATTCCCCCTGGTAAGTTGCCCCAGGCTCCTGACCAATTTTCTGGTGTGCTCCAGTCCATCTTCCACTCCAGCAACCAGTGATGTGTCCACCCTGTAGATGGTGAGGTCTCACCTGCTTAAAAGCAAGGCCTTCAAGACCCTTCACAACCAGATCCATGTAGACTCTCCAGCCTCATCTCCCTACCTTACCCTGCAAAAATGGAACTGCCAGTAGCTCCTGGCATGCCAGATTGGGTTATCATCATCTCTTTGTCTAGTTCCCCAAGAAGGCTGTGAGCTAATGTTAAGAACCGGGCCCAGAACCCAACTCAAATTGAGCACATAGTGGTGTCAACAGATATGTGTTAAATTAGTAAACAGGTGATCCTCACTATTTCCAACAAATAATTTGCTGAGGCCTGTATGGTTTATGACATATCTCTTTAAAGTAAAATGCCTTCAGTTGGCTTATGGGTTATAAAATGCACTTCTATTCCCAGGGCTACATTATAAGGGAAAATTCTGTACTTAGCCAGCTACCCTGTGTATAAATGTTGGGGAGGAGAAAGGAAGTGGGAGGAGTGGCTGCGTTATCCTCTGAGTGTTATTCAGTAGATATATCACTGTTTTTAAAGTGATTTAATGTGGTTTCTTTTTTTCCTTTTTGATAGCACGTGGTACAAATTCAAAACTTGTACAGTGAAAAGCAACTGCCTCTCTCCCATTCCTCCACCTTCCCAGTTTCTCTCCCCAGAGGCAACAGCAGTTACCAGATTCTATGTGTCCTTCCAGAGATAGTCTATACATATACAGCCCCCCAATTTTTTTTTTTTTTTTTTTTTTTTGCGGTATGCGGGCCTCTCACTGTTGTGGCCTCTCCTGTTGTGGAGCACAGGCTCCGGAGGCCCAGGCTCAGCGGCCATGGCTCACGGGCCCAGCCACTCCACGGCATGTGGGATCTTCCCGGACTGGGGCACGAACCCGTGTCCCCTGCATCGGCAGGCAGACTCTCAACCACTGTGCCACCAGGGAAGCACCCCCCAACTTTTTTATAATGCAGATACTAGATATGTTGTCCTGCGTTTTGCTTTTATTTAACAACGTATCTCAAAGATGTTTTCGTTGTAGTACATATAGAACTTTCTCATTCTTTCCGGTGGCTGCAAAATATTCCATTGCTTGTGATAAAGGAAATATTCACATATTGAAGTATGGGGAAGTCATTCTGGCTTATACATGTGTTAACTTGAATTTGATGCTAACTAAAACAGCCTGTTTGTGGCCTATCAAACATACATTGTACATCTACTTTAATTATTAAAGAAAAGGACACATTGACCAAAAGTAATGTCCATATTAAAAATAAAGATTAAATGCCTCCCTTCCTAGGACACCAATGCTGGTACTCCTTCTATGATAAGGCCGGTTCCCAGGTGCCAAGGCCATACTGACTTACTGTGTATGTGCTGATCTGTTTTTTGAAAACTTGAAGGAATGTATCCCTGACTTGTTTAATGTTCTTTGTTCTAACAAGATATAAAACTGTGCTGAAAGCCATGCTTCTCCAGAGCAGTTCCTCAGAGTTATCTGAGAGGCTGTCTTCTGGGCTATGGTCCTCAGTTTGGCTCAAATAAAACTGTTTTCTATTCCTATTATAGATTATTTATTGGTTGGCCTCATCGACACATGGATGCACCATAATACACTTAAATCAGTGCTCCCAACTGAGGTGCAGTGAGGTTGTTTTCAATCTTTCATTATTTCAAACAATGCTGCAATTAATGTTCTTAGATATGTGCCATTTCATGCAAGTATTTCTGGTGGAAAAACTCCCTGAAGTGAGCTGCTAGGTTCAAAGGGTGTGCGCATTTTTAAATTTAGCAAAACAGTGCCATCTAGCCCCCCTTAGAGGCTGTACTGTGTGTATTCCACGGGCCATGGGAGGTGGGGGCCATGCCCCACAACTTGCCAGCACAGAACAATAGCTAACTCTTTGATCTTTGCCAATCTGATAAAAAGGGTGTCTTAAGGTGGGTTTTTGTTCCAGCTTGATTGAGATATAATCAATATACAGCATTCTGTAAGTTTAAGGTGTACGATGTGATGATTTTTTTGTTGGTGGTGTATAATTTCTTTACAATATTGTGTTAGTTTCTGCTGTACAGTGAAGTGAATCAGCTATGTGTATACCTATATCCCCTCCCTCTTGGACCTCCCTCCTACCCCACCCCCAATCCCACCCATCAAGGTCATCACAGAGCACTGAACTGAGCTTCCTGTGCTTTATAGCATGTTCCCACTAGCTATTTTATGCATGGTAGTGTATATATGTCAATCTTAATCTCCCAGTTCGCCCCACCCTCCCCTTCCCATCCTGTGTCCACATGTCCATTCTCTACTTCTACATCTCTATTCCTGCCCTGAAAATAGGTTCATCTGTACCATTTTTCTAGATTCCACATATATATGCATTAATATACGATATTTGTTTTTCTCTTTCTGACTTACTTCACTCTGTATGACAGACTCTAGGTCCATCCACATCTCTACAAATGACTCAATTTCGTTCCTTTTTATGGCTGAGTAATATTCCATTGTATATATGTACCACATCTTCTTTATCCATTCATCTGTCATTGGACATTTTGGTTGTTTCCATGTCATGGTTATTGTAAATAGTGCTGCAATGAACATTGGGGTACATGTGTCCATTTGAATTATGGTTTTCTCAGGGTATATGCACAGTAGTGGGATTGCTGAGTTATATGGTAGTTCTATTTTTAGTTTTTTAAGGAACCTCCATACTGTTCTCCATAGTGGCTGTATCAATTTACATTCCCATCAACAGTGCAAAAGGGTTCCCTTTTCTCCACACCCTCTCCAACATTTATTGTTTGTAGATTTTTTAAATGATGGCCATTCTGACCAGTGTGAGGTGATACCTCATTGTAGTTTTTATTTGCATTTGTCTAATAATTAGTGATGTTGAGCATCTTTTCATGTGCCTCTTGTCTATCTGTACCAATGGCATTCTTCACAGAATTAGAACCAAAATTTTTGTTCTAATTTTCTAATTCCATACAATTTATATGGAAACACAAAAGACCCTGAGTAGCCAAAGCAATCTTGAGAAAGAAAAACGAAGCTGGAGGAATCAGGCTCCCTGACTTCAAACTATACTACAAAGCTACAGTAATCAAGACAGTATTGTACTGGCACAAAAACAGAAATACAGATCAATGGTGCAGGACAGAAAGCCCAGAGATAAACCCACACACATATGGTCACCTAATTTATGACAAAGGAGGCAAGAATATACAATGGAGAAAAGACAGCCTCTTCAATAAGTAGTGTTGGGAAAACTGGACAGCTACATGTTAAAGAATGAAATTAGAACTCTGCCTAACACCATACACAAAAATAAACTCAGAATGGATTAAAGACCTAAATGTAAGACCAGACACTATAAAAACTCTTAGAGGAAAATCACTCTTTGACATAAACCAGAGCAAGATCTTTTTCGACCCACCTCTTAGAGTAATGAAAATAAAAACAAAAATAAACAAATGGGACCTAATTAAGCTTAAAAGCTTTTGCACAGCAAAGGAAACTATAAACAAGACGAAAAAACAACCCTCAGGATAGGAGAAAATATTTGCAAATGAAGCAATGGAAAAAGAATTAATCTCCAAAATATACAAACAGCTCATGTAGCTCAATATCAAAAAAAACCCCAAACAACTCAATTAAAAAATGGGCAGAAGACCTAAATAGACATTTCACCAAAGAAGACATACAGATGGCCAAAAGGCGCAATGTGATGATTTGATACACATATATATTGCAAAATGTTTACCACAATAAGGTTAGTTAACACAGCATTCACCTCACATAATTAGCACGTTGTTCTCATTGTATGGTGAGAACATTACAGCTCTACTCTCATAGCAACTTTCAAGTGTAAAATGCAGTATTGTTAACTCATTCACCATGCTGAACATTAGATCCTGGCACTTACTCATAACTGAGAGTGCAGCTGTCTTACTATGAATTAGATTGGGCATCATTTCGTGTGCTTAAGAGCCACTGTATATCTCATTCTAGGTTTGTTGGTTTCTAGAAATCAATTTGTAGGTTCTCTTCCATAACAAGGCGATTAGCCCATTGTCATGAGTTGCAAATGTATTTTATAGTTTTGTTTTTGGTCTTTTAACTTTGTACATAATGGTGTTTTTATTTGTTACAAAGCTTTATTTTTAAACACAATTGATTAATTTTTTCTTTCATGGCTTCTGAGTTTTAAATCACAGGTAAAACGTACTTATCCACACCAAGATTACTTTTTAAATTGTCCACTGTTTTCCAGTTTTATTTTTTACTTTAAAATCTTTGAGCCCTTGAAATAATTTTGGTGTAAGATGTGAGACTATAGGACAAATTTAAATTTTTTCAAGATGGCTATCCAGATGTCACAACATTGTTTATTAATTAAGCCATATTTCCCCCCACTGATTTAAGATGTCATCTTTATCTTTTACCACATTTCACACATATTTTGGTCTTTTTGGACCATTCTGTCCCATTGGTCTATGATCTATGAAGCAGTACTTTGAATTATTATAGCTTGATATATATGTGTGTATATATGTATATATGTTTATATAGATTGACCTTAAAACACAGACAATAAAATTTATGTATTTCTGAAGTAATTTATCTCAAAATCTTTCTTCACTTTACTTACGAGGATAATTATAACTTGATTTTTTTTTTTTTTTTTTTTTTTTTTTGCGGTACATGGACCTCTCACTGTTGTGGCCTCTCCCACTGCAGAACACAGGCTCCGGACGCGCAGGCTCAGTGGCCATGGCTCACGGGCCCAGCCGCTCCACGGCATGTGGGATCTTCTCAGACCGGGGCACGAACCCGTGTCCCCTGCATCGGCAGGCGGACTCTCAACCACTGCGCCACCAGGGAAGCCTTATAACTTGATTTTAATGCTGGGAAGAATGTCGATGAAGATTTTAAGTTTTTCACTTCAATGAAGATTTAAAAAGTGAAAAACTGGGTCTTACATTTTAGACCCAGTTTTCAAGGATGTGTTTCAGTCCTTTGTACACATCCTTTTCTTTCACAGTTGAATTCCCTGACAACCAACCTAGTCTAAGGAGCATCTCTGAATGGAGCTCAAGAGTCACTGCTTTTGGCACATTTAAGGGTGTCCATGTGTCTTTGTTTCTATGTGGTTTTAGCCCTTTATCTTTTCTTGCTTTATTTTTAACTTGAGTCATTGGACAAAAAGTCAGTATGATATAAAAAATCATGGTTAACAAACTTGACCTTATGGGACTATATACAGAATGCATCATTGACCCCTGCAGAAAACTGATGGTAATGAAATGTTACATATCAAAGCTAATGTAGACCTTTTATTCTATTTGAAATGCTAGATTGTGTGTGATCCCCTTCATGGATGATATTTTCAAGCTTGTCTTCATAGTAAGCAGGTTATTTTATTATTTTTTCTTGAAAATGTGGTCTTTTTTTTTCATGTGAATACTTCAAGGGAAGTCATCACTAGCTTTTGTTTAGTATAAAAAAGGAAAAAAGAAAGCTACAAAAAATAACCTTGGACTTAAAGGAAACCTAAGTCTGTCACGAGGAGCCTGGTTGAAGAATTCATATTTTTATAAAGGAAATAGAGTTCAGATTTTTCTACATAGCAGTTTTTAAAGAAGCAATGCTAGTAGAGGGTTTGAAAGGCTTATTTCCCAAGCTCAAAGTGATTTTGGGAAGGTGTAGCAGGTTATTTTTTAATTTGTGTCTGATAATTTCAATATCTGGAGTATTTGCTCCAGATAGTTTTCTGCTGGTTGTTTATCATGGTGCTTTATTTCCCTCTTTGACTGATTACTTTTTGATGCTATGCTGTTCCTTGTCTTTGAATAACTATATTGGAGGAATTCTGAAGCCTAGTTGAAGGTGAATTCTTCCAGAGAAGATTTGCATTTGCCTGTGTGAAGCACCTCATGGTCTGGGATATTTTAGAACACTCAAGGGAGGTAATGGCTCTCTTCACTAATTTCTTGGATTGGATCCATTGTTTCTTGGATCCCATGTACCCTTCTCTCTTGGTTTACCCTGTAGGTTTTGTTTGTTTTTTTATAAATTTATTTATTTATTTTTGGCTACGTTGGGTCTTTGTTGCCACGTGCGGACTTTCTCTAGTTGTGGTGAGCAGGGGCTACTCTTTGTTGCAGTGCGCGGGCTTCTCATTGCGGTGGCCTCTCTTGTTGCAGAGCACGGGATCTATGTGCGAGGACTTCATTAGTTGTGGCATGTGGGCTCAGTAGTTGTGTCTCACGGGCTCTAGAGTGCAGGCTCAGTAGTTGTGGCGCACGGGCTTAGTTGCTCCGCACCATGTGAGATCTTCCTGGACCAGGGCTCGAACCCATGTCCCCTGCATTGGCAGGTGGATTCTTAACCACTGCACCACCAGGGAAGTCTCTATTATGTAGTTTTTGTTGGAGGATATCCTCCAAAAGCATTCTAAAGAAGCATGAGAGATGAACTTCATGTCCTTGCATGTCTGAATATGTCTTCATTTTGCCTTTGTTTCAGATTGGTAGTTGATTGATTATAGAATTCTAAGGGTGGGTGAGGGGCAGATGAATTTTTCTGTAATTAGGTTTGTAAATAATACCCTTGTTTCTAGTCCCCTGCCTCACCCCTGTACCCTGCCATGCCCTGCCCCTGTATCTAAGACCTCAGTCTTTCCCAGTCAATGACTCTAAGAAAAAAATCTATCTTCTTCTCTCATCCCTGATGAGTAGGTGTCTGTTGATGGCTTTCTGCATCTGGTGTGAATGTAGAGGTGTACTGTGTCATAGATGGACTTTCAAAATAACTTCCTGTTTTCTCTGCCCCTGCCCAGGCACACTCCCCCTCTTTTCTTTACCTACTACTTCTAAGCATTCAGTCTTTATGGGAGACTCTTGTGCAAATTAGCCCTCTCTGCTTTCCATTTTCCATAGTACTGTTGCTTACTTTGTCCCTTTTTATACTCTCTTTGTTCATCTGAGTTTATATAATTTTTATATGTGTCATTTGAGTGGGGCCTTAAATAGGTGAGAAGATAGGTGTGTGTTTAATTGGCCACTTAAACCAAAAGGCTATGTGTCAGTTTACTGAGGTTAAGACAAAAGAAAAGTAGGCCTTTGTCATAGCTTTGTGTTATGCTATTTAGAACTGAAATTTGTTCTGTATGCACATGTCCACCCTCATTCTTTTCATGACATTATATTAAAAGTTGAAACGGGCATTAATATCCAGGGATCAACATTGAAACCTAACAGTATAGCAAATCAGAAGCTTTCCATAGGTCAATACATTACATGGAAATTATCTTTTAGGCAAAGAATATGTAAAGTTGGAGTAGAATAGTTGTAAGTAGAGTCTGGCTTTCATGTAAACAAGGATATTCAGTAACCTGTTTCTGGAAAATATGTGTTTCCAGAAAACTAAGGTACTTCATTTGGGAGAAATTGTGTAATAAGTTTTGAACATAAGGTGAAGTTAAATTTTGTTCAATTCTAATGGGGCCAATCTTGATTAGTTAATCATATTGCCTCTGATGTTACTGTATTATTATGAAGTGTTTGTATGAAAAAATTCTGAGATGAATAAATAGTGAATGAAAATTACTGGGCCTTAGTATCAGCAGAAGTAATTCCTCCACCTTAATGTTATTGTTCACACAGTTCTGTTATTTGTCCTAATACTAAGTTTTATCCAATTTGTTTTTTAGAGATGAGAATTGTTTAAAAATTAAGGGTTTAAATTTAATATATTTGCAAGTATTTTCTCCTGAGATTTGATTATGAATGTTCAGAATCACTGGGGATGAAAAAGATGAATGAGCTATGAACTATTAGAGGTCATTTGGTTTGATGGTCACAAGCAGCCACAATACATGAGGTGCCATGAGGAGATAAGAACAAATTGTTGTTGGAATTCACAGAAATGACAGAAGTCTTGGCAAAGGCTTCATGAAACTTGGTTACATACAGTAAGATCTTTAAAACTGAAATCAAGTGGTAAGCAATGTGGAAGAAGCTATGCGTGGGTACTTTTGAAAGAGTCATGCTGTTTTTGTAGGGGTGATGTACTCAGACACAGACTTGCCTTTCATTTCTGGCATTTCCTAGGTGTGTTACTTGGGGCAAATCTTATATCTTCTAGTATTTAGTTTCTTTACTGATTAAAAAAAAGGAGCAGACCAGAGAATTTTAAATATCCTATCCACTTATATTATTTCTGCCATTCTTTGTCAATGAGGATGTAGTCTGAGAATGGATCTTAAAGGGCTTTTGTTACCAATGTTATGTGTTTGATCTTATTAAGTAGGCAGTGGGGATGGACTGGGATGATAAGAGCAGAAAAGGTCATGATTATGCATTTTCATTAGGGAAGTGATTTGTTAACAAGGATGGTTATTAGGATTACCTGTGGAGGTGTTAAAAAATGCAGCTATTTATATCTTTGGCCCTACTCCAACAGATTCTGTGGTAGGAAATTATTGTGGATACCTGAAGTTAGGGGGAGACTGGATCTTGAGAGTCCAGTTATGCAGCTGTTACTATAATTTGTGTGAGTTAAATGATAATATCGGTAAAGAAAGTGTCTATGGCTATTCCTTGAGAAGTAAGCCGTGATCCGCATCTTCATCCTTATCTTTTAGGTTTTCTTTAATCATCAACTTTTCTTACCCTTTCTAGTTGTTTTTATTCATACCATCACAGAGTCACAGATGTGTTCACATCATAGGTAATATTCACTAAGCACGTAGTATCGGTCAGGCTCTGTACACTTTACCTACATTACGCCAAGAAATTTATACAAAACCCCCAGGTTTGTGGGGATGGATGATTATCTATCAGCTAGATATGATTATCATACTCACATTATAGATGAGGCATCTGTGAGTTGTCCAAAGTCACAGTGTTAGAGTAACAGAAGTGTTTAAACGTGAAGTCTTTTTGAGTCTAGAAACCAAACCCTTAAACACTAAGCTGTACTGCCATGGATTGGAGACTTTGTCACTCTGGCTGCCAGAGTCCTCCACTCACCTCTTTTCTCTCTTCCTTTTTATACCCTTCCCAAAATATAAGGTGACATCAAAAGGTGTTTCTAAGAATGCTAGTGCGTACGTGATTGAGAACAGTGTTATTTCAATGAATGAATGTGTCCACCACACTGGTCTGCATGTAATATACTTTGAAAAGACACATGCACAGAAGATGTTTCTCTCTCTTTTTTTCTCCAACATCTTTATTGGAGTGTAATTGCTTTACAATGGTATGTTATTTTCTGCTTTATAACAAAGTGAATCAGCTGTACATATACCTATATCCCCATATCTCTTCCCTCTTGCGTCTCCCTCCCTCCCTCCCACCCACCCTTCTAGGTGGTCACAAAGTACCAAGCTGATCTCCCTGTGCTTTGCGGCTGCTTCCCACTAGCTATCGGTTTTACCTTTGGTAGTGTATACATGTCCATGCCACTCTCTCACTTTGTCCCAGCTTACCCTTCTCCCTCCCTGTGTCCTCAAGTCCATTCTCTAGTAGGTCTGGGTTGTTATTCCCATCCTGCCCCTAGGTTCCTCATGACCTTTTTTTTTTTTTTTTGGATTCCATATATATATGTCAGCATATGGTATTTGTTTTTCTCTTTCTGACTTACTTCACTCTGTATGACAGACTCTAGGTCCATCCACCTCACTACAAATAACTCAATTTTGTTTTTTTTTTATGGCTGAGTATAATTCCATTGTATATATGTGTCACATCTTCTTTATCCATTCTTCTGTCAATGGACACTTAGGTTGCTTCCATGTCCTGGCTATTGTAAATAGAGATGCAATGAACATTGAAGTACATGACTCCTTTTGATTTATGGTTTTCTCAGGGTATATGTCCAGTAGTGGGATTGCTGTGTTGTATGGTAGTTCTATTTTTAGTTTTTTAAGGAACCTCCATACTGTTCTCAATAGTGGCTGTATCAATTTACATTCCCACCAACAGTGCAAGAGGGTTCCCTTTTCTCCACACCCTCTCCAGCATTTATTGTTTGTAGATTTTTTATGATGGCCATTCTGACTGGTGTGACATGATATCTCGTGGTTTTGATTTGCATTGCTCTAATGTTTAATGATGTTGAGTATTCTTTCATGTGGTTGTTGGCAATCTGTATATCTTCTTTGGAGAAATGTCTCTTTAGGTCTTCTGCCCATTTTTGGATTGGGTTGTTTCTTTTTTTGATATTGAGCTGCATGAGCTGTTTATATATTTTGGAAATTAATCCTTTGTCAGTTGCTTCATTTGCAAATATTTTCTCCCATTCTGAGGGTTGTGTTTTCATCTTGTTTATGGTTTCCTTTGCTGTGCAAAAGCTTTGAAGTTTCATTAGGTCCCATTTGTTTATTTTTGATATTATTTCCATTTCTCTAGGAGGTGGGTCAAAAAGGATCTTGCTGTGATTTATGTCATAGAGTGTTGTGCCTATGTTTTCCTCTAAGAGTTTGATAGTGTCTGGCCTTACATTTAGGTCTTTAATCCATTTTGAGCTTATTTTTGTGTATGGTGTTAGGGAGTGTTCTAATTTCATACTTTTAAATGTACCTGTCCAGCTTTCCCAGCACCGCTTATTGAAGAGGCTGTCTTTCCTCCACTGTATATTCTTGCCTCCTTTATCAAAAATAAGGTGACCATATGTGTGTGGGTTTATCTCTGGGCTTTCTACCCTGTTCCATTGATCTATATTTCTGCTTTTCTGCCAGTACCACACTGTCTTGATTATTGTAGCTTTGTAGTATATTCTGAAGTCAGGGGGTCTGATTCCTCCAGCTCCGTTTTTTTCCCTCAAGACTGATTTGGCTCTTCAGGGTCTTTTGTGTCTCCATACAAATTTTAAGATTTTTTATTCTAGTTCTGTAAAAAATGCCATTGGTAATTTGATAGGGATTGCATTGAATCTGTAGATTGCTTTGGGTAGTAGAGTCATTTACTCAATATTGATTCTTCCAATCCAAGAACATGGTATATCTCTCCATCTGTTGGTATCATCTTTAACTTCTTTCATCAGTGTCTTATAGTTTTCTGCATACAGGTCTTTTGTCTCCCTAAGTAGGGTTATTCCTAGGCATTTTATTCTTTTTGTTGCAGTGGTAAATGGGAGTGTTTCCTTAATTTCTCTTTCAGATTTTTCTTCATTAGTGTACAGGATTGCAAGAGATTTCTGTGCATTAATTTTGTATCCTGCAACTTTACCAAATTCACTGATTAGCTCTAGTAGCTTTCTGGTGGCATATTTAGGATTCTCTATGTATAGTATCATGTCATCTGCAAACAGTGACAGCTTTACTTCTTCTTTTCCAATTTGTATTCTTTTATTTCTTTTTCTTCTCTCATTGCTGTGGCTAGGACTTCCAAAACTATGTTGAATAATAGTGGTGAGAGTGGACATCCTTGTCTTTTTCCTGATCTTAGAGGAAATGCTTTCAGTTTTTCACCATTGAGAATGATGTTTGCTCTCAGCTTGTCGTATATGACCTTCATTATGTTGAGTTAAGTTCCCTCTATGCCCACTTTCTGGAGACTTTTTTATCATAAGTTGGAGTTGAATTTTGTCAAAAGCTTTTCCTGCATCTATTGAGATGATCTTATGGTTTTCCTTCTTCAATTTTTTAATATGGTGTATCACACTGATTGATTTGCATATATTGACGAATCCTTGCATACCTGGGACAAATCCCATTTAATCATGGTTGGATTCTGTTTGCTAGCATTTTGTTGAGGATTTTTGCATCTATATTCATCAGCGATATTGGTCTGTAATTTTCTTTTTTTGTAGTATCTTTGTTTGCTTTTGGTATCAGGGTGATGGTGGCCTCATAGAATGAGCTTGGGAGTGCTCTTTCCTCTGAAATTTTTTGGAAGACTTTGAGAAGGATGGGTGTTAGCTCTTCTCTAAATGTTTGATAGAATTCTCCTGTGAAGCCATCTGGTCCTGGACTTCTGTTTGTTAGAAAACTTTAAATCACAGTTTCAATTTCATTACTTGTGATTGGTCTGTTTGTATTTTCTATTTCTTCCTGGTTCAGTCTGGGAAGGTTATACCTTTCTAAGAATTTGTCCATTTCTTCCATGTTGTCCATTCTATTGGCATAGAGTTGCTTGTAGTAGTCTCTTAGGATGCTTTGTATTTCTGTGGTGCCTGTTGTAAGTTCTCCTTTTTCATTTCTAATTTTATTGATTTGAGTCCTCACCATCTTTTTTTTTGATGAGTATGGCTAATGCTTTATCAAGTTTGTTTATCTTCTCAGAGAACCAGCTTTTAGTTTTATTGATCTTTGCTACTGATTACTTGGTTTCTATTTCATTTATTTCTGCTCTGATCTTTATGATTTCTTTCCTTCTGCTAACTTTGGTTTTTGTTTGTTCTTCTTTCTCTAGTTGCTTTAGGTGTAAGGTTAGATTGTTTATATGAGATTTTTCTTGTTTCTTGAGGTAGGCTTGTATTGCTGTAAACTTACCTCTTAGAACTGCTTTTGCTGCATCCCATAGGTCTTGGATCGTCGAGTTTTCATTGTCTTTTGTCTCTAGGTATTTTTTGATTTCCTCTTTGATTTCTTCAGTGATCTCTTGGTTGTTTAGTAATGTACTGTTTAGCCTCCATATGTTTGTGTCTTTTACGTTTTATTCCCTGTAATTGATTTCTAGTCTCATAGCGCTGTGGTCAGAAAAGATGCTTGATATGATTTCAATTTTCTTAAATTTACTGGAGCTTGATTTGTGACCCAAGATGTGATCTATCGTGGAGAATGTTCCATGCACACTTGAGAAGAAAGTGTAATCTGCTGTTTTTGGATGGAATGTCCTATAAATATCATTTAAATCTATCTGGTCTATTGTGTCATTTGAAGCTTCTGTTTCCTTATGAATTTTCCTTTTGGATGATCTGTCCATTCGTATAAGTGAGGTGTTAAAATCCCCCACTATTATTGTGTTATTGTTGATTTCTTCTTTTATAGCTGTTAGTAGTTTCCTTATGTATTGAGGTGCTCTTATGTTGGGTGCATATATATTTATAATTGTTATATCTTCTTCTTGATTGATCCCTTGATCATTATGTAGTGTCCTTCTTTGTCTCATGTAACATTCTTTATTTTAAAGTCTATTTTATCTGGTATGAGTATTACTACTCCAGCTTTCGTTTGGTTCCATTTGCATGGAATATCTTTTTCCATCCCCTCACTTTCAGTCTGTATGTGTCCTTAGGTCTGAAGTGGGTCTCTTGTAGACAGCATATATATGGGTCTTGTTTTTGTTTCCATTCAGCACTCCTGTGTCTTTTGGTTGGAGCATTTAATCCATTCACATTTAAGGTAATTATCGATATGTATGTTCCTATGACCATTGTCTTAATTGTTTTGGGTTTGTTTTTGTAGGTCCTTTTCTTCTCTTCTGTTTCCCACTTAGAGAAATTCCTTTAGCATTTGTTGTAGAGCTGCTTTGGTGGTGCTGAATTCTCTTAGCTTCTGCTTGTCTGTAAAGCTTTTGATTTCTCCATCAAACCTGAATGAGATTCTTGCCAGGTAGAGTAATCCTGGTTGTAGGTTCTTCCCTTTCATCACTTTAAATATATCATACCACTCCCTTCTGGCTTGTAGGATTTCTGCTGAGAAATCAACTGTTAAACTTATGGGAGTTCTCTTGTATGTTATTTGTCATTTTTCCGTTGCTGCTTTAAATAATTTTTCTTTGCCTTTAATTTTTGTCAATTTGATTACTATGTGTCTCGGCTTGTTTCTCCTTGGGTTTATCTTGTATGGGATTCACTGAACTTCCTGGACTTGGGTGGCTATTTCCTCTCCCATGTTAGGGAAGTTTTTGACTATATTCTCTTCAAACATTTCCTCTGGTCCCACCTCTCTCTCTTCTCCTTCTGGGAACCCTATAAATGCGAATGTTGTTGCCTTTAATGTTGTCCCAGAGGTCTCTTAGGCGGTCTTCATTTCTTTTCATTTTTTTTTCTTTATTCTGTTCTGCAGCAGTGAATTCCACCATTCTGTCTTCCAGGTCACTTATCCATTCTTCTGCCTCAGTTATTCTGCTATTGATTCCTTCCAGTGTAGTTTTCATTTCAGTCATTGTATTGTTCATCTCTGTTTGTTTGTTCTTTAATTCTTCTAGGTCTTTGTTAAACATTTCTTGCAGCTTCTTGATCTTTGCCTCCATTCTTTTTTCAATGTCCTGGATCAACTTCACTATCATTATTCTGAGTTCTTTTTCCAGAAGTTTGCCTATCTCCACTTCATTTAGTTGTTTTCCTGGGGTTTCATCTTTTTCCTTCATCTGATACATAGCTCTCTGCCTTTTCATCTTGTCTATCTTTCTGTGAATGTGGTTTTTGTCCCACAGGCTGCAGGATTGTAGTTCTTCTTGATTCTGCTGTCTGCCCTCTGGTGGATGAGGTTATCTAATAGGCTTGTGCAAGTTTCCTGATGGGAGGGACTGGTGGTGAGTAGAACTGAGTGTTGCTTTGGTGAGCATAGCTCAGTAAAACTTTAATCTGCTTGTCTGCTGATGGTTGGGGCTGGGTTCCCTCCCTGTTGTTATTGTTTGACCTGAGGTGACCCAACACTGGAACCTACCCGGCTCTTTGGTGGGGCCAATGGCAGACTCTGGGAGGGCTCACGCCAAGGAGCACTTCCCAGAACTTCTGCTGCCAGTGTCTGTGTTCTCATGGTGAGCCACAGCTACCCCCTGCCACTGCAGGAGACCCTCCAACACTATCAGGTAAGTCTGGTTCAGTCTCACTGCTTCTTCCCCCTGGGTTCCAATGCACACACTACTTTGTGTGTGCCCTCCAAGAGTGGAGTCTCTGTTTCCCCATGTCCTGTCAAAACCCTGCAATCAAATCCTGCTTGCCTTCAAAATCTGATTCTCTAGTAATTCCTCCTCCCGTTGCTGGACCCCCAGGTTGGGAAGCCTGTCGTGGGGCTCAGAACCTTCACTCCAGTGGGTGGACTTCTGTGGTATAAGTGTTCTCCAGTTTGTGAGTCATCTACCCAGCAGTTATGGGAATTGATTTTATTGTGATTGTGCCCCTCCTATCATCTCATTTTGGCTTCTCCTTTGTCTCTGGATGTGGGGTATCTTTTTTGGTGAGTTCCAGTGTCTTCCTGTTGATGATTGTTCTGCAGTTACTTGTGATTCCGGTACTCTCACAAGAGGGAGTAAGCACACATCCTTCTATTCCACCACGTTGAACCAATCTGGGAGCCATTTCTTAAAGTATATGTCTTGACATTATGCATAAACACACACACACACACATCCTATTAGGTATAAGTTAGACAGATAGTTAGAAAGATGATAAGATAGATAGATCGATCTATCCATCTATTTTTTAGCCTTTCTATCTATATCTATACATACTATATATTTTCTCTATATCTCTATCTAATCTATCTATCAGCGTTCTCCAGAGAAACCAATATGCTCTATTGGTTCTGCTTCTCTGGAGAACTCTGACTGATATACCTCACCTACATTTCTCACATTGTTTCCTCCACTTGCCCTGCTGCAACCACACCAGCCTCTTGACTGGGTCTTCAGACACACATGCATGCCCTTGTCCTAGGGCTTCTGCACTGGCCGCTCCCTCCACTAGACCGTTCTTCCCCCAGATAATTCCATGGCTCACTCTCCACTTCCTTCAAGTTCCACCTTCTCAAGGAAGCTTATACTAACCACTTTATTTAAATTGCAGCCCATCCCCTCTAGTCTTTCCCTTTCTCCCTACCCTGCTCTGTTTTCTTTTTTCCACAGCACTTTATCACCTCCTAACATATTTCATAATTTATTTGTGTTACATATTGTTTATTGTTTGTCTCCACAACTAGGATGTAAGTTCCATGAAGGAGACAATCCTTGTCTATTTTACAGACTGATGTACCCCAGGTGCTTAGCACAGAGGAAATACCCAGTGATAATTGTTGGAACAGCAATGAATGAGCAGTCTGTGGAGATCAGTGAATCAGAGGGCTAGTGGGTCTGAGATGGGGTGATGGGACTTGTCAGCTGAGGACTTCGCTTAATGAATGGGGTCTGCATGGACAGTGATTGGTAGGACTAGGAGGGTCAGTAGTAGGTAAATGGGGTCAATGGCTTGAGCATCTCTGTGGAGATCATTAAGGAGACTGGCTATGGGAGAGGCTAATTATCTTGCCCAAAGTCACCCATCTAGTAAGTGGCAGAGCTGGAATTGATCTCAAGATGTCTTAACCTCAGTGTGGTACAAGTCAAGATGTGAAAGCTGAGTGAAGGAAGTATACAGGGGCAGGGGCAAGACAAGGTCTGTGGATCCCGGAAATTTTCCCTGTGTAGCAAATCAGAATGGGGAAAAAACTAGAAAGTTGATACTACAGGTAAATTCAGCACTCAAGAGCTCTGGTAGAGGGCTTCCCTGGTGGTGCAGTGGTTGAGAATCTGCCTGCCAATGCAGGGGACAAGGGTTCGAGCCTTGGTCTGGGAAGATCCCACATGCCGCGGAGCGACTAGGCCCGTGAGCCACAGCTACTGAGCCTGCACGTCTGGAGCCTGTGCTCCGCAACAAGAGACGCCACGATAGTGAGGCCCACGCGCCGCGATGAAGAGTGGCTCCTGCTCGTGGCACTAGAGAAAGCCCTCACACAGAAACGAAGACCCAACACAGGCAAAAATAAATTTATAAAAAAGAATTAAAAAAAAAAAAAAGAGCTCTGGTAGAATAACCTAATGATGCTTAATCTGTCAGATTATATCAGTGAACAGTGCATGAGGCCATGATTCTCTAGACTAATGCACCCTTCCTGCGATTTCTGCCTCTGAGTCTGCAGGTAAATATGAGAATGAATCACAGCCCGATGCAGGTGTTGGGAGAGGGCAGGACCCACAGCAATGTTCCTATAAATGTGGGTAGCTGGTGCCCTGGCATGATGATTTAGATACTGGTGTGTAGGATGAGAGGGGGGAAAATACAGAAAGCAGAAAGACTAAAGTTTTGCAATAGTAATCCATGAATGAAGTGATGAGGCTAAAAACGTCCAAACCCAGTCCCATCACCATTAGTGCCTCTCTCCACCTTTCTTTGCCTTTTCCATCCAATCCTCCCACTCAGTCTTCCCCTTTCAGAGCTGCAGCCCATCTTGATTCCTACTCTTTGCTCCACAGATTAAAATGTCATCTCTGAAACTCCCAACCTACTTGTCATAGCTTTCAGTACTCTGCTCTGTCCACACTGGAGCAGATTTCTCCCCTCAAAGCCCAAGAGGTGGGAAATGTTTACACTTAGGAATTTTTCATATTTAGAGGCAAAGACGTCAATATAACAGTATTCCTGAAGAGGTTTCCTTCTATAAAATGATGGCGAAAAGATTCACTTGGAGTTATCATTTTATTCCATTTTACAGGGAGTCTTGTAAATCGATAACTATATACAAAAGGAACAGAAAACCCAAGTCAAACGTTTGGGAAAAGTTACATTTATTTACCAAGAAATTACTGAATAAAGTGAGAGACAATGAATGTAATGATTTTGGGAGAAATTTCCAAAGACCACAAAATGTAATAAATGTGACAAAGTTGTAACAAATGTTATAAATGTGTCCACTAAAAACCACACTAGTGAAAATGCATAAGGATATAAGTAATGTAAAAAAATCCCTCCTGTATAAGTCTCAACACATTGAACATGGTGAATAAAAGCTTATAACAAAATGTAATCTTACTCTACTTTAGAGAACTCACACTGGAGAGAAATACTGTGATTGTAATGTGGAAAAGCCTCCAACCAGAATCCCATTTTCACTGGAATATATAATCTATACTGGTGAGAAATCATTCAAGGACAATGAATGTGAGAAAGCCTATAGGTATAGCCTGGCTCTTATTCAACAGAAAATGAAACACATAGGCAGAATGCCTTATAAATTCCACAAATTTGGGGGAAAATCTTTTTTCAGGGGTTCAAATTGATTGATTGGACATTGGAGAAGGCAAATTATGCATGCAAAGAGCATGGAAAAACCTTCAAGGATTTTTCAACCCCCGCTGAACATCAAAGAAACGATCCAAGGTAGAGACCTTATGTACACACCGAATGTGGGAAAGCCCTCTTCCAAGAGTCAGAACTTTTTGTACACATTAGAGAATTCAGAAAGGAGAGAAATCTCACAAATATACTAAATATGACAATGCCTTTAGCAATAGAGGATGCCCCCACTGCACACAAAATGGTGCATGCATCTTCTACAAGTGGACTGAATGTGAGAAGGCCCAGAAGAAGACGACAGAACTCACTGTGCATCAAAGAATCCATATCAGAGAGACCAGTCTGAATGAATGTGGGGGTGTATGAAAGTCTTCAGCAGGAATCCAGGACTCTAAGTCTGAAACTTCACATAGGGAGAAAACCTCTAAATGTGGAAAAGGTTTTACTAAGAAATCATCCAAAATCTAAGTCACAGAGTTCAGAGTGGGGAAAACCACAAAAATGTAAAAACTGTGGAAAAGTTTTCAACTAGAAGTCAAGACTAACTGCACATCAGATAATTCATACCAAGAGAAACACCAAGAAAATAATAAATACAGAAAAACCTTCATTTGGAGATCAGAGCTCATTTTTCTCTAAGAGTTAATATAGGAGAAAAACCCTATCAAAGCACTAATGTGGAAAAGCCATTAGTAAGAAAACACATCTCATTGTACACCAGGAAACCCACACAGGAGCAAAGCTGTATGAAATAATGAATTTTGGTTAGCATCCAGCAATATATGAAATGTCATAGTTCACACTGTGGAGAATTCCTAGGAATGCAACAAATGTGAGGAAGGAGAATCTGTACACCAAAAATGTTATTCTGAGGAGAAGCCCTATTAAAGAATGCGGAAACACCTAGTCCCAAGGTCAAAATGGATTATGCAGAGACTCTGTCTAGGGAAGAGTCTCCATGTTGTATGAAGTGTTGTTGATCTTCAAAATCAGTTCCAGACATTAGATACTAGAGAATTCATACTGATAAATAAAAAGAGTCAATTTAACAAATTTAAATTCTACCCCAGGGAAATAAAATTCCATTAACTTAAACTGAACTTCTTGTTAAAAAAAGATTACTGAAAAATACCTTTGAAGTCCAAGCATCTTCCTTCCCATGCCTCCTGCTTGCCTTTCAAAGGAGATCTCCCCAGGAAATATTGGAAGAGAACGGTTTTGATGTTCATCCTAAGTTATCCACTTGGAATTAATCTTTGCCATGGACACAACTCTCTCTGTCACTGGTCCCAACCTAGAACTTGTGAACACCATCCCTTACAGGCATCAGAGGAGGGCAAACACCACCCTTGCTAGTTTATTCTCACACCCCTACCACCACACAAGTGTATCTGATTTTCTTAAAGTTCAGGGTTCATTTAAGGGAATACACACGGGAAAGGAAAAAAAAGCAGTTCTCTAAGTGTGACATGCCCCAGATTCCAGGAGAAAAGATCTCGAGGAAAAGACCCTGCCACAAATAATCTCATGGGAGCAACCCAGTTCCCTCTGCTCATTCCCCTGTCCTGTGCAGGCCCATCTTCTCTCACAGGGCTCTCACCCAAGGCTCGATCCCTCTGTACCAGCAAAATATTTACCCAAGCCCAAGTTACTCAGTCCACAATACAGAGCTCTTGTGGAAACTGCTCCTTCCTAACTCCAACCCTGAATTTCATTCTGGGGTCTACATATTCTTACACGCTGCCCAATCCCCAAATTCTGGTGGTTGATCAAGGGGTGGAAATCTACTCACACTGGGCCAAGCCCAGGGCTTCATCATGATCTCTGAACTTCAAACCAGTGAGTATAAGTTTAGTCCCTCTCCAGAGTAGGATTCTCTCAGTGGCTGTTTCTCACCATGAGAAGAAAGTCTGGTCTGCAGCGAGGAAGTATGAAGCCATCATGCACAGAAAAACAGAAAAATGTGTCATGTGGGTCCAGGCCAGCTCCATCCTAGTGGCTGTGGCCTTTGCGGACTCCCCACCCTGATTGCTCACTGCAGATCTGGACTCTTCACAGCTTCCGCCATGAAGCGAGGGAAAGAAAAGAACAGAGGATGAGGAGCAATTGTCCCATTCATCCCCTACTTGCTACTTGGGGGCCTCTGTGCCTTCGCCCTTGGGTGGGGCTACCACTGTAGAGGTTGTCTTGAGGCTCCGTTTCCGCTTCTGCACGTTCTGCTCCGGGTGGAACAGGATGACGTAGGTTTTGGGTACATAGAGCATGCCGAGGGACACCGACGCACTCAGGCTTAAGGACACAGTCAGTGTGGTGGTTTGGATGTAGATCTAAGCCACAGAGGAAGGGACCAGGTGGGACTCAGCCCAGGTGTCTCCCGCCCTCCACCCCCACACAGCCTGGAGGTGAGTCTATTTCAGTCAAGTGACTGGGAATGAGCACTCAATAAAGGAGAGCCGTGTAAGCAAAGGCCCCATGGCATGAAGAATTGGTAGTCACTGTTGGCTCTGGTATAGGCAGGAAGAAGGGTAAACGACACAGGACTGAGTGGACAAGTGATCAAGGGAAATGAGAGATTCATTCACAGAGAGCGACACCTGGGGAAATGGTCCATATGCCTAAAAAGTGCTAGAGAATGTTAACGAATGAATGAACATGTTTTCAAATGTACGAATGAATGGATGAACCAAACCTGAATAAGGGAGCAAGTAGGCAAACAAAGGGAAGACGGAGGTGAATAAACAAATGCTCCACTGTACACATGAATAAATGACTGTCAAACAAATAGACCGACAGATGAATGGATTGGCAGATATAAAGTATATGAAAAGATAATTGAATAAAATAAATTGATGGTTGGAAGAAGCAGGGATGAAAAAAATGAATGAATAAACAATGGAAAGGGGACTGAGAGAACAACTGGAGGGAGACTGGAAAGACAAATGAGTACATGAATTAATCAGCCAACCAAGCAAGCATTCATATGGGTGGCCCAGCTCGTGGAATAATCGAGCCCTTCCGTGGACAGGCAGGAAACAAACGAGGTCATGAAACTGACGGGGGACCCAGATTACCTTTTCAGCTGACTGGGCAGTGCCAAAGAAGATAGGCACAAAAGCCAGCCAGATGATGCAGGTGGTGTACATGGTGAAGCCAATTGGCTTGGCCTCATTGAAGGTCTCAGGCACGCCACGGGCCTTGATGGCATACACCGTGCATGTGACCATGAGCAAGAGGCTGTAGCCCAGGCAGCCGACAAGGGACAGATCTGACATGTCACACTTGAGCACCCCTCTGGCCTGCTCTGGTTCCACCGTCCGCTGCTCTTCATAGTCAATCACACTGTGTGGGGGCTGGGCCCCCATCCAGGCCATCACTCCCACCACCTGCAGGAGCCAACATGGTATCAAGGACACACCCATCCTCACCCTCGACTGAGATCTCTAGCAGGTTAGGGTCGCTTTAAGGCTCCTGCCCTATTGAGTGGGATGTTCAGGCCTGAGAGCCACTGTGGAGAGGGGAGGGTTGTCCAGGAGGGGACTGCCTGGGCAAAGGCCTGTGACACAGGCAGGTGGAGAGAAGGGGCTGCAGTGGAAGTATGTGCTGGGGACATCTGGGCTGATTGGGGAAGGGGCCCTGGATGTCCTCTTCCTGTATTTCAGCCATTACCACCACCGTTTACTGAGCCCAGCAAGGTGCAGTGACTGCAGGCAGAGGCTCTGGAAAGGTGACCCTAATCAGATCTCCTCTATCTACCAAATGGGAACCCTCATAATCTGTTGTGAAGACATGATGCCAGCTTGGGGGAGGAGTCAGTGCATGTCCCACTGATTAGAAACCAGGCCCAGCAGAAATGTTTCCCTTCACAACCGTCCAGGGAGGCAGTATCATGTATTCTGTAGGTAGGAAAACACTAGCTTTATCTAATCTAGCAATATGGCAAACCAAGTTCCTGAGGACCTGCATCCTTCTCCAGATCCAGAGAACTGTTGAACAAGATATAATGAAATTGTGTGTGAATGCATAGTGAGGCTCAAAATATAGAGGCACTGAATGGAGAGCAGTAAGAATGTGAACTGATGCCAGGTGGCCAGGGAGGTCAGAGTCAGACACAGGCCCTAACAAGGAGAAGATGGAGTATGAATTCCTTCACAGTGAGGGGAGACATGACCTCGAGCCAAGGGAAGCTGGGGAGTAGGAGCTAAGACACCTGCATAAAGGTGGGACCCTGGAAGGGCCATCCCCTACATTTATGCAGGTGGTTCACTGCACAAGATGCTTGACTTGGGAGGAGCGGGGCTGAAACCTAGCCAACACTTCAGTGCCATACTGTGCACCTGGAGTAGGGCCATGTGATCCTAGAGGAAAGGATGCTTTTTAAATAATTTGTACACCCAGAAGGAGCACCTTTTTGTGATTCTCCCAAAGGCAGCAGCTCCATGAACAAGGGACTAATAAAACAAAACTCCACCCACTGTCCAGGAAGGAAACATGGAGGCTCCTCTTAGAAATCCTCTAGCTGGGGGGAAAAGTTGCCCAAGAGAAACTAAAACCCAAGGCCTACGATACACGGGAGTAGCAACCAAAATGCGCCCCACTGAATTTGCAACCCACGTACTTGGTAAAAGAATTAGCATCCAGTACAGATAACAAAAGCCTACAAAATAATAGAAAGTGAGCAAAGCACAGGAAGAGGCACAGGCACACCACAGAAGAGGAAAGTACAAAGGCTAGCTGCACTAGTAAGTAGAGACAAATTAAAACAATGAGATACCATTTCACATCCATCATATTGCTGAATAACCTTGTAAAGTTGAAGGTGTGCATCTCTGAAAAGATTTGGGATTTCTAGAAAGAGAGGTATAATGTGGGGAGTCCATAGGTGAGCCAGACGGGGGTACTGAATGCAGTCTAAACAGCTCTATCCTGGGGCAAGAGGTGCCACGGGGGTTTCAGGCAGGAAGCAGTGAGGTGCTTTCTGAGGATGGGCTGTGCATGGAGATTCCGGCCCTGACAGAGGACGCTCAGACCCTGCTATGTGTCAGAAAATGGCAGCGCCTTCCAGTTGTGAAGAATTGCATGGACTGAGGCCCATGGGTGGGAATGACCATGTTATATGCAGAGCTGGGTAGGAAGAAGGGCTCTCCTGGGGTGGAGAATGAGCCATGTCCAAATGAGCTGAGCATGGGCCATCCACCTGGCCCTGAGAACTGG
Organism: Phocoena phocoena; assembly: GCF_963924675.1. Taxonomy (NCBI): domain Eukaryota; kingdom Metazoa; phylum Chordata; class Mammalia; order Artiodactyla; family Phocoenidae; genus Phocoena; species Phocoena phocoena. The sequence goes on along the minus strand of NC_089221.1, from coordinate 156,773,208 downwards.
GCTGGCTCTGCAATGTCATACAATGTCACACACACTTGTCTCTTAGCACCCTTTACACAGAAAACATCCAGTGCTTTCCAGACCACAGGAACCATTTCCAATGTTGTAATATTACCATCTCAGAGAAAACCCTAAAGGAACTCTGCTTTTGCTGCACATACAGCATGAAATTCTGGCCATCTATGCAATTGGATGCTTCACTCCACATAGTATCATTAGACCCTGTGCCTCTTATCCAAGTTACCCAGTGACTGGGCAGCAGGAACTGCCCTTATGGAAACAGATTCTCTGCTTGGGGGAAATTCATCAGATTCTCTTTGCCCTGGGAGCCAGATTATGGAAGAGCACGTTCACTTTATGAAAATAATTTCACTGTTTTACAGAAAAATAACGGGATGCTTGCACTACCCACCTTACTGATCCATTTTCCTTCAAGGATGAAGCAGGAGGAAACAGCTGCTCCTAAATGAGTTCTTCTAGTTACAGAAATAGTAGCACCCTATCTCCTGGGACTTTTTCTTTTTCTTTTTTTTTTTTAACATAGAGGCCAAAATAGAAGAGGGACTCTGATTTTTTTTTTTTTTTTTTTCCGGTACGCGGGCCTCTCACTGTTGTGGCCTCTCCCGTTGTGGAGCACAGGCTCCGGACGCGCAGGCTCAGAGGCCATGGCTCACGGGCGCAGCCGCTCCGCGGCATGTGGGATCTTTCCGGACCGGGGCACGAACCGTGTCCGCTGCACTGGCAGGAGGACCCTCAACCACTGCGCCACCAGGGAAGCCCGGGACTCTGAGTTTTAAGGTGGAGGTCAGTGCCCGTACCCCCAGCCCCGACCCCGTCTGCCCACCCCGTTACTCTGGGAGCCCAAGGACCCACCTGCACGGAGGTGAAGCTGAAGGTGATGACGAGCTGCGAAGTGGGGCTGATGAAGGGTGGGGGCGTGACCGAGCGCTTCCCTTGCTCAAAGATGCGGTAGATGCGGTTGGTCTTCGTGAGCAAAGCAGAGTAGCTGAGGGTGGTTCCCAGGCCGAGGAAGAGCCTGCGGGCAGCGCAGACAGCCGCCCCGGGCTCAGCCACCATGAGGAAGGTGACCGTGTAGATGAGGAAGATGCCGGTGAGGAGGACGTAACTGAGCTCGCGGCCAGAGGCCCGGACTATGGGCGTGTTGTTGTGCCGCACGAAGGTGGCCACCACCGTGGTGGTGGCCATGATGCCCAGCACGGCCAAGAGGAGGGGCGGGGCCGCCCAGGGCGAGGACCAGGACAGGCGGACCACGGGCGTGGGGCGGCAGCCCGTGTGGTTGCGCGTGGGCCTCATGTCCCCGGGGCAGGCCTCGCAAGTGAACTCGTCCACCTGGAAGCGGTACCCGTCGCAGGCCTCACAGTGCCAACAGCAGGGGACGCCCTTCACCATCTTTTTCCGCTCTCCCGGCCCACAGGGGAGGCTGCACTGAGATTCGGGCACCTCTCGGGGGTCTCCCGACCACTGCAGGGCTTCCACCTGGGACACAGGGGACACCGGGACCTGTGACTCCCACCTCCAGGAAGGTGGGTCCGCCTCCCTGGGCCCAGAGCTCGTCCTGTGCCACTCACATCCAGTCTGAGGGTCTCCGCCCACTGGCCCACAGCCTGGTAGCTGCCACTGCCCGCACTGCCATTGGTCACCTGGTACTGGAAGATGTCGTATCGCCCAGGTGCATCCCCGTTCTCATTAAACATCACAGGGGTTCCTGCGCTGCCTGGAAGGAGAGCCTGTCATCCTCAGCTGGTTCTCGAGCCCATCAAAGGCCCAGCCAGGACAAAGGAAGAGCTTAGCAAGCACGCGAAAAGGTGCTCAGCATCACCTATCGTCAGGGAAATTCGGATCAAAACCGCAGTGAGATACCACCTCACACCCACTTAGGATAGCCACTGTCAAAACAACAGAAAGTAAGTGTTGGCAAGTGTATGGAGACACTGAAACCCTATACTTCACTGGTGGGAATGCAAAATGATGCAGTCACTGTGGAAAACAATATGGTGGTTCCTCAAGAAATTAAACAGAATTACCACACAATCCAGCAATTCCTTTTCTAGCTATATACCCAAAATAACGGAAAGCAGGGACTCAAAGAGATATTTGTACACTTATGTTCACAGCAGCATATTCACAGTAGCTAAAATGCAGAAGAAACGCAAGTGTCCATCAACGGATGAACGGATAAGCAAATTGTGGTCTATACATACAATGGAATATTATTCAGCCTTAAAAAGGAAGGAAATTCTGACACATTCTACAACATGGATGAACCTTGAGAACATTATGATAAGTGAAATAAGCCACTCACAAAAGGACAAATACTGTGTGATTCCACTCATATGAGGTACTTAGAGCAGTCAAATTCATAGACAAAATGTAGAATGCTGGGGGAGGGGGAAATGGGGAGTTAGTGTTTAATGAGTACAGCGTTTCAGTTCTGCACAATGAAAAGAGTTCTAGAGATTGACTACACAACAATGTACACCACTAAACCGTACACTTAAAAATGGTTAAGAGAGTGAATATTACGCTATGTGCATGTTACCACAATTTAAAAAGAAATAAGAAAGAGCTTGACTGCGCAGGCGAGAGGATGAGTTCAGACTTACAAAGGTACTGATCTGAACAATCAGCGTGCCTTATTTCTTTTAGAAGCTTGTTCTACCAGCTTGCAGAGCTGTTCTGGAGTGCTATTAAGTCATGCTCTTTTTATTTATTTATAACTTTTTGGCCATCGGCATGAGGGATCTTAGTTCCCTGACCAGGGATTGAACCTGTGTCCCCTGCAGTGGGAGCACAGAGTCTTAACCACTGGACCGCCAGGGAAATCCCTAAGTCACGCTCCTTAACAGAGAGCTTGGCAGAGGAAAGGTGCTCAACATTTGGTGGAAGAAGAGAGTTCTTAATTTACTGAAGGATAGTAATTGAACACAATGCGAAGCCCCCCCCCCCCCCCCCAGCAAACCATAAGCACGGCTGAGTCCATCTGGGCCTTTTCAGAAACCCTTATTCTGAGCCCTGACCATGTTCCAGGCCCTCCACTCGTATTGGAGGGACACAGACTCATGCCTTGTGCTCAGGCAGCACAGGGCCTGGCTGGGGAGGCATTCGGAAACCTGAGACTCGGAGTGGGCTGCCTGTCCACTGTGTAAGCAGTGCCTTTGCACAGTCTGCACTGTGCCCCGTGCGTGCCCTCAGAGACCAGACGACTACAAACTCCATGCAATGGAGAGGAGAGTTGTGTGTGACCCTCTGAGGGATCCAGGCAGAAGGGGTCACAGAGAAGTTCCCCAACACCTGGAATTTGCAGGCTGTGGCAGGAGGTACTGAAGCCTGGAGAAGGAGGAGTGTTAAAAACTGTTCCCCAGAACTTGGCTCGAGCCTCCAGCTCTCAGGCCCAGATGCTCCCACTACACTCTTCTGCTCTCCCATTCCTTCCATCCTGAGTCGTCCCAGGTCCCGAGAACTCCATCCCAGCAGGCTTTCCCTCATTCACGTAGGGGCTCTGGCTCCCACTCACCATTGAAACGTACAGCTCGAATATACTGCAGCAGTGTCCGCCCGTCGGTGGGCTCCATTGCCGGGCACAGGCCTGTGTGCCCGGGGCAGAGAGCCTGGTGCATGCTGTGGAGGGCGTGGGCAATGGCGTACACAGCATCAATCACAAACTGCACCTTCCCTTCCTGCTCGTAGGCAGAGTCCCGGCCGATGCGTTCCTCACCTGTCCTAGGGATGCCCAGAGGAAGTGTGCCTGGCTCCCAGATGCCCAACCTGGCCTCCCACCTTCTCCCTCACCACCCTCGCCACCCTGGGCAGCTCTCACCTGTGCATTTGCGGGTGGAATCGTCTGACTGGGTACCTGAGCTGGTCAGTTTGCAGTTAAAATTCTCTTCCCAGAACTCAGCAAACCAGATGTTCCGGCGGTTGTTCTCCAGAGAGCGAGTCATGAAGTACTGGTCAAATCCTGAGAGACAGGGAAGGAGGGAGGGGGCTGGCAACAGTCTGAGCTAGCCACAGCTCACTACTTGTGTCCCTTCACCACTTGCTCACTTTGCAGCTGGGGATACCCATGTGACCAATTTCTGGCCTGGCCAATGAGTTCAAAGCCATCTAGGGACTCCACGGTAAATTTGCATCCTGATACAAGCTCAGAGCCTCACCACATGAGAGACTTTTTGCTGCCTTTTCTTTCCTGGTTAGGATGCTGCTACGAAGATGTAATGGGTGGAGCTTCAGCAGCCACTTTGTGAATAAAACACCACAATCAAGAAGGCACGTGGGACTTTCCTGGTGGCGCAGTGGTTAAGAATCTGCCTGCCAGTGCAGGGAACACGAGTTTGAGCCCTGGTCCAGGAAGACCACATGCCGCGGAGCAACTAAGCCCGTGTGCCACAAATACTGAGCCTGAGCTCTAGAGCCTGCGTGCCACAACTACTGAAGCCCGCACGCCTAGAGCCCGTGCTCTGCAACAAGAGAAGCCACCGCAATGGGAGGCCCATTCACTGCAACGAAGAGTAGCCCCCGCTCACCACAACTAGAGAAAGTCCGCACGCAGTAACAAAGACTGACCGCAGCCAAAAATAAATAAATAAATAAATTCATTAAAAAATCAAAAACAGGTTGACTTTTAAAAAATAGAAGGCATATGGCAACTACAGAGGATGGTGGAACAGAAGGGGAGACAGAGCTCAGGGCTCTGAGAACATCATTGACTCTCTGCCCCAAGCATGAAGTTGCCCCTACTTTGAAACCTCCTGCCTTGTAATGAAATGCCTTTATTGCTAAAACCACTCTCAGTCTAGTCTGTTGCCTGCAACTGAATGCATTCTAAGGGAAAGAAAGAGCGTAAGGGTGGGTGTACACCTCCAAAAGGCTGGGAGCCCCTGCGAGTCAGGGCTCAGCATTTACAAGGGTCTGCACTTCATAAAATACCCCGAAGTGCCTCATCAAAGCATGTTCAGCTTAGCCTTTGGGGAAATGAGCAATCCTAGTGTAAAGTGGCCATCTTTCCTGCATTCTTCCAGATATTCACAGGCGGGATGGTGGAGGAGGGGTGAAGAGGAAGGCCTCATTAATTGATCAACAGGACAGTATGACCCACATCCTTGGTTTCTATCCCTCCCACAGTCACCCTCAAATTAGAGTGCCTTTGGCAGAACCAGGAATACAGGCATTGAATTAACACAAAACTAAACAAACAAAACCTAACAATCTTCACCCTGTAGAGTGGGATGTGCATTTCCTCACTTGCCAATTCATTCAAACACTGCTTGGAGGGATGTATTCACAGAATCTCAGAATTCTAGAATCTGGGAATCCTAGAAGGGACCCTGGATCATGGTATAAGTTTATAGAAGGGGAAAATGAGCACCCCCAAGAGGGGATCATGGGGAAGGATAAATATAGGTGGGAGATGCAGTGGGGAAGGGCGTTCCCCCACTCACCATCAATAGAGGCCCTTTTGGGCAGGATGGTGATGGCTCCCACAGCCACGTCCTCCAGGTTCAGGATGGGTGAGATCTTGGCTCCCCAGCTGTCTGAGCCAACCCACAGGAAGTAGCTGGTCAGGTTGGCCTGGCGTGCAGCCTCCAGGACCCTCCTGGTAAGGATAGGGTAGGGGTGAGCGAGGGCCAGAGAGCCTCCTCCAACTTAACTCTGGTCACTTTCCATTCTTCTCTCTCCATCTACCCCATTCTGCATCACTCATCAGACCCTTTGTTTATCAGGAAAGGTAGGATATAGGGAGTTTAGGACACTTGCCCTGGGTTTTTCAGGTAGTAAAGTGTCCAGCCAGGCTCTGACCCCAGGCCTGCCCTCTTGTTCTGTGCACCATAGTCCACTGCCTGCCGCCTTTAAGAAGGGCCTACCTTCTCTTGCTGGGGCTCATGGCCTTCTGCTGATACCCTCCTACCCCTGGGAGCCCTTCCCTGACAGCTCATTTTCTGCACTTACATGCGCCCACCAGTCTCTCCCCCACTGTTAATTATAGAAACAGACATATATTCTTGTGTTTCCCTGGCTAGGTTTGGAGCATCTTCACCCAGACCAGGCCTGGTTCATTTCTGGGGGCACCAGGCAGAGAGGTGGCAGTAGAAAAGGTATGTGGGGGCAGGAAGGTAAGGGGAGGTGAGAAAGAGGGAAAGGAGGATGTACGTGGCTGGGATATGTGAGAAGAGGCGGCAGGGTCTTCAAGGACAGCGTCTGAAGAACACGGTGATTGAACATGCCATCTGTCCCACCTGATGTCATCCTCGTTGGCAAAGATGATGATGCCCCGGGCATTTGGTGTCTCCATGAGTCTCCTGATCACCTTATTGAATTCTCCTGGCTTTGGCTCCCTGGGAATCTTGATGGACTGGGCAATACAGACACCCCCTGGGTGTCGGAGATGCCAAAGTCAGCTGCGGTCCCACCCATTCACCCACCAGGGCCACCACCACTCATGACTGTGGCAGGGGCTGAGTCTTCCAAAGGACCCCCACAGGGGGCACCATCCAGGCTCCCCATCATGAACCCAGTGCCCTACCTCACTGCTTATGCCCTGTCCAACGGACCCTCTATAGGCTCCTTCATGCCTCAAACCCCCCTGCCCCAAGCTCACCAGCCTCTCGGGAGATCTGCACAAATGCGTCAACCCCACTCTCGCCATAGTTGCCCTCGGAGGCCAGCGTGGACACGTAGTTCCATCCCAATGCCCGCACGATGTCCACCATGGCCTGGGCCTGGTAGGAGTCAGGTGGCACCACGCGGGAGAAGAAGTCATAGCGTGTGGAGTCGCTAAGCTCAGGGGCCGTGGAGGCGTAGCTGATCTGGGGTATCTGGAGTGGGGAAGGACACCAGGGCCGTGAATGGAGGGTCAGTGACCCTAGGGAGGGAGGGCAATGAGGACCCAGGACAGGGACGTTTGGGGTTACAGTGCTGGGGGCAAGATGGAACAGCCACAAAGAGAGGCCAGGAGGGGCAGATCAGGCAGGAGAGCTGGGGAGGGGTTATTTGATTGAAGGCTGTGTCTGGACTAATGGAGGGGCCTGTTTAGAACTGGGTTTATCTGTGTGCATTAGAGTGATTAATAGCAGGGATTACAGCTGAGCTGATCCAGGAGAAGGAGTGGGGGCAGTAAGTGTGAAAGCAGAGTGGAGAATGGTGGCTGGGGAGGCTGGGAAGAGGGCGGCTAGCAGAGAAGAGGGTTAAAGAAAAACTCACGAGCAAAAAAAAAGAAAGAAAGAAAACAACAAAAAACACACACACATAAAAGAGCATGTGGGAGCTGGTATGAAGGTCAGAGATGGGGAGGTTCTGGAAGCAGCGGGCTGGAGCTGGTCTAGGGAAGACAGAGATGTTTGAAGCTGAAACAGAAAGGAAGGGTGGAGTGTGAAGACGTTATGGAAAGGAGAGGGGAAGAGAGAGACAGGGAGATGGAAAGAGAAAATCAAGAAGAAAGACAAAGAAAGAGGGAAAATGAGAGAAAACGAGGCAGAGAAACGCTCATGGGCTACAGTGCAATTAATGGACGACTTAGTTACCCCGGGCACTCCAGACGCTTTAATTCCGAACAACCTTCCCTGACAGGCTTGCGTCTGGCCCAGGGGACAAGGTTTCTTTGCAAACTATTGTGATTCTCGCAAGGAGGCCAGACCTCAGCCACGCCCAGGGCAAGGACGAGGGAGAGAAGCTGCAACCCGGGCGCTCCCCCGGGCCCTCACCGCAAACAGGCGCAGCACGTTGGCGACCATGATGGAGACGGAGCTGGCCGAGGCGCCCACGACAGCCACCACGCGCTCAGGGGGCGCGGCGCGCACCGGGGGGACGCCGCCTGGGCAGCGCACGGCTGCCTCGTCGCCGTCGCCGCGGCCGCGGATCAGCGCCTGCACGAAGCTCAGCGCCTGCTCCAGCGCGTACGTGTCCCGCGAGCAGGTGTCGAGCAGCCGCGCGCCCAGGCGCACCCCGGGCAGCAGCTCGGGGTCGGCGTTCACGCGGTCCAGCGCGTACAGCATGGCCTCGAGCCTGTGCACTCCCTGCTCCTTCTTCAGCGGCCCGCACGCTCTGCCCGCCGCGCCCCGCGCGTGCACCGGGAACAGGCCGCCCAGCGTGAGGCCGCCCGCCAGGCGCACCGAGCCCGCGGCGCCCGCCACGCCCGCCTGCGCCAGCGTCAGCAGCAGCGTCAGCAGCGGCAGGATCCTGGCCATCGGCTCGGGGGCTGCGGGAGGAGGACGGGGTGGGGACGGGAACAGAACAGGAGAACGCTCTGAGCGCCCGGCAGAGGAAGGACCCGGGTCGGCGGAAAGGCGAGTGAGCCCCAAGTCTTCGGGAGAGGGGAGGCGCGCAGTATATAAATATTGGCCGAGTCAGCTGGAGAAGTTATGAAGCATCAACTCGGCCAGCCTTCCCGGGCCACCTGGCTCTCACACCCTCTGAACCTCATTACCTGGGTCCCCCCTGCTCGACCACTGGCTCCAGTCCTACCCCTGCCCTCCCCGACAGCCCTGGGCCGCTCTTACTGGGAGTCCACCCCAGCGCACACCCAGGCCCCCTCTGTAGCCACACTCACCGGCGCCAGCCGCTGTCGGTTCAGGACGGGACAGTGACAGATGCCCAGGGCCCTGAGGGAGAGAGGATTTAAGGATTCTGGGGAAGGGATGAGAGGCCGCCCTGAGGGCGGAGACCCATCCTGAGCAAGGCGTGTGCGCAGGACTGGCTCTCTCCACATCTCCTTTCCCTCCCTTTCCTACTCCCTGGGTCTGTTTCTTTCCTGTCTTTGGATATGTGTCTGACATACACACTCTGTCCTTTTCTGTCTTCTGATCTCTCTCTTTCTCATCTCTGTCTCCGGCTTTCTCTACCCACCCCTCTCCCTTCTCTCTTTCTTCTCTTTCTGTCTCAGTCTCATTCTCTCTCTCTCAGTGTCCCTTTCTCTCATTGTCTCTCTCTCTGTCTCTTACCCGTTTTCTGTTACTTTTCCTCTCTTCTGGCCACCAGTGTCTTGGCTCAGGCTGCTTAAGGCACTTCCCAGCTTTCTCCTTGCAAATCCCTGCAATAAACCCATGAGTGGAGTGAGAAAGGAACACGGGCTGAGCAAACAGGATTGCGCCTGAACAGGAGGAGGGAGAACAGGGCTGAGCTGGAAGAAGGCAGGAGCAAGCAGACCTTTAATGGTAGCACACACACAACCCTACGAAGAAGAGACTTCTACCATCAGGCCCATTTCACAGTTGGGGAAGTAGAGACCTCAAGGAGTTAAGTGACTCACCCAAGGTCACACAGTGGACACGTGTCAGCATCAGGATTTGTGCTCAGGTTGGTGTGAAACGAGCAGCCCTCACTGCCTTTGATGGAGGGAGGGGACAGGGCAGGCTTGCCCTGCAGTTCCCACCCCTGCCTCTTGCATCTGATGATGGAACCCTAAGGAGTTGCTCTTCTGGCGGTTCATAAAGCCTTCCTGGCTCTGGGGTCTGAAGCAGTGACACACCGTGTGAGGCTCTTGGTACCTGAGTTTCCTCATCTCAGGTTTTGGGCCAAGGTGATGGACACTTTTACCACCATCCTCATCTGAGGCCCTGGATTTGCCTTTCTGACACAGAGCAAAGTGCATCCTGGAGACAGCTGGTGCGCTCCAAGCCCCAGGGATTAGCAAGTTCGTGCTAAGGGGGGCTGAGCCAGCTTGGGCTCCATTAGAGAGGTTGGATTAGGGCAGCCACAGGGATTTGGGCAAAGCTGGCAGAGGGAGCAAACAAAAGCTATGTCACCCTTCTGCCTTCCCTCACCACATCCAAGGGCCCTGATTGTCTCTGTTTTCAGAGCTGTCCAGGCACCTGTCCCCGGCAGAGTTGGGAGGTCCGGCTTGGCCCTCACCCATTTTACCAGTTGGGAAGGATGGAACACTTAGATGGTGTTAGGCCCCAAGCTTGATGTTGCAGAAGTCTGTACAAACTGGGCATTTGAGGTAGTAGGTTCCTGCCGCTGGGCTCACACAGCCCCCCACAGCCCTCCCCTGCTCAGGACAGGTTAGACAGGGCCACAGCTGACTTCACAAAACAGGTTCCTGACTTACAGGATGAGAGCATCTCACTGGTTCCCTGAGTGTAGGATGGACCACCAGGGAGCTGGGGCAGTAGCCCTTACAGTGGTACAGGAGGGAAGTGAGTGTCTGACCAGAGTGCAGGAGGTGGAAGGGGAGAGAAGTAGGTGAGTTCCAGGCAAGTGGAAGAACCAGCTCTGAGGATGAAGAGGGGGGCATCATGGCTGGGGCACCTGGGAGGAGGGAGTAGCCACCCGTGAGCATGTGAGGACCAGGACCAGGGCAGAGCAGCTCAGAGGAGGGCAGAAACCAAGACTTTGGTTTTGGACACAGGAAAGCCAAAAATTTCATTTGAGATTTGAGAGGTTAGGTCAAGCTCCTGGTTAGATTCAGTAAAGGGGGAAATTTAATATGGCAGATTCCACAGTTTAAAAATTTCAGTTCAATGTTTTGAGTACCAGTGTACTCAATAATGAACTAGAACTAGAACTCCATAATGTTCTATTCTGTGGCTTATAGGAAGTGTTGAGGATAGTAACTAAATAATTACAATGAGTGTTAAAAGCTTACACTTACTGTGTGAAATATATATATATATATATATATATATCTCCTTAATTCTCACAACACTCTCTGTGAAGTTGGTGTCAGTATCATCCCCATATTACAGATGAGAAAACTGAGGTAGTGAGGAGCACAGAGAGGTAAGGAACTAATTTACCCAGGATTGCACAAACGTTAAGTAACGGAGTTGGGATAGTGAAGCCAAGTCAGGCTGACTCTGAACTAGGCTATTACTCACTGGGCTATACAGATGACATCAGTGCATATACATCTTTCTAACTATACATTTCTCTTTGCACCTCCCACCATGCCCCTGCTTGTTGTAGATGTAATCTTGGCAGAAAGGGAAGAGAGTGTTACAGAAATGACAATTTGTTTATTCTGAACATGTGATTTTTTTGGTTCCTGGGGAATTCCAACTCTGGAATTCCTTTGGAAGCAATAGTCTCTCACCACATATATTTTGATAGAGCTGCCATAACAAAGTACCACAGATCTGGTGGCTTAAACAACAGATGTTTATTGTCTTATGGTTCTGGAACCTGGAAATCTGAAGTCAAGGTGTCAGCAGGGTTGGTTCCTTCTGGAGGCTGTGAGGGAAGAATCTGTCCCAGGCCTCTCTTCTTGGCTTGTCTTCTCCCTGTGTCTCCACATTGTTTCCCTCTGTACATCCAAATCCACTTCTTATAGACACCAATCATATGGGAACAGGGCCCACCCTAAAGACCTCATTTCACCTTGGTTACCTCTGTAACAACTCTATCTGCAAATAAGGTCACATTCTGAGGTGCCGGAGGTTAGGACTGGAGGTTAGGACTTCAACATACGAATTTGGGTGCGGAGGGGCAGGGGGTGACACACACAGGTCAGCCCATAACACCTCGAAAAACTTTGCAAATGAGCTTTCTCCCTAGTCTGCCAGCCCTTTGCTTTGGGACAATAATAACTGATAACATGAGTTGTGAGTAGAGGCAGCTTGAGCCAAGAATTTGACACTGTGGACTCAGTGATATTACTCAGGTGTGAAATATACTTGAGAAACTGTTCATTTTAAGGGAACTATTTGCTAGATAGCATGGTATTCATTGGGAGATACTGCCTAATTATTGTTGTTGTTGTTTATGATGGCAAACCTTTAACCAGAGTATACATTTTCTTCAAAATTAGAGAAATCAAATTGAGGAAAGCCATAGAATGAATCTCAGGGAAGTTATCCCTGATATAGTGTAGAACAGCAGTCAGAAAAAAGTTTTTATAATTAATGGAACTTAGATTTAATGGAATTTTCTCCATAATACATGGTGTCAAGGTATGATGATCACAGCAAAACACTTTTTTTAAAAGGGCCATATGGTAGGATGAATAATGCACCCCCCACCTCAATCTGTCCAAGTCCTAATCCCCAGGACCTGTGAATGTTACCTTATATGGCAAAGGGGACTTTGCAGATGTGATTAAATTAAGGATTTGTGATGGAGAGATGATCCTCGATTATCCTGGTGGGCCCCATGTATGCGTAAGGGTCCTTATAAGAGAGAAGGTGATGTGAATATGGAAGCAGAGAGAGATTTGAAGATGCTAAATGCTGGCTTTGATGACGCAGAAAAGAGCCACAAGCTGAGGAATACAGCCCTAAAACCTGGAACAGAAGAGGAAATGGTTTGCCCCCTAGAATCTCCTGAGGGAGCACAGTTCTGCTGACACCTTGATTTTGACCCAGTGATATTGATTTTACAACTTTGTAGGAGGATAAATTTGTGTTGTTTTAAATAACTAAGTTTGTGGCAATTTGTTGCAGCAGCAATAGAAAACTAGTGCAAACCAGGTAGTAAATATTTTAGGCTTTGCAGACCATACAGTTTCTGTCATAAATATTCAACTCTGCTGATGTGGTGTGAAAACAGTCACAGACAGTTCCCAGAGTCAGCCTCAGGGTCATGGCCAGGAATGCAAACAAGGCACTAGCTGGTTGTGTGAATGGGATTCCCCTTCTCTGTATCAACTTGGGTCAGGAGCCCCAACTAGTAGGCCTGATTTGGGTTCTGGAGGGCCAGCTGGAGGCTGAGAGAAAGAGGGAGAAAGAGTGACAGAGAGTGAGGAAAGTGGCACTGCAGAGATTTGGATAAAAGAAAATCTTTTCAGTAAATAATGTGGAAAAACCGTGTGTCCATATGAAAATAAATGGAACCTGAACCGTACCTCATTCCAGATTCCAAAATTAATTCCAGATGCATTATTGACCTAAATAGGAAATGGAAACTTACAAAGCAGGTAAAAGATTATATGTGAGCATGTTTTATGACCTTAGGGAAAGGTATCATAAAATGAACATGAAAAGTACTAACCATAATAACTATAATTCGACAACTTTAAAATTAAGAACTCTATCAAAAGATATAAGGATAGGGCTTCCCTGGTGGCGCAGCGGTTGAGAGTCCGCCTGCCGATGCAGGGGACGCGGGTTCGTGCCCCAGTCTGGGAAGATCCCACATGCCGTGGAGTGGCTGGGCCCGTGAGCCCTGGCCGCTGAGCCTGCACGTCTAGAGCCTGTGCTCCACGACGGGAGAGGCCACAACAGTGAGAGGCCCACGTACCGCAAAAAAAAAAAAAAAAAAAAAGATATAAGGATAAAATATTGATAATTATAGAAGATAAGTGATAGGTCTATGGGAGTTTATTACACTATTTTCTCTATAAAACAAAACAAGAGAAAAAGACAACAAAATGAGAGTGAAAAGGAAAGCCACAGTGGGAGAATATATTTAAAACTCATATAACCAACAAATAACTGTATCCAGAAAGTAATAAAAAGACAAATTACACATGAGAAAAATAGGCAAAAGATTTGAGCAGTCACTTCACAAAAGAAGATATCAAAATATGAAAAACCAAATGAAAAGTTATTCAACCTCATTAAAAATTAGGAAAATTTAACTTAAAATTACAATAAGCAGGGCAGGCCAACTAGCAACTGAAAACTCCATGTGTTAAAGCAGATGGGGAGTAATAGGAATTCTTAGACACTGCTAGTAGGAGGATAAATTGATATGATCCTAAGGAGCACAGTTTTGCATTATAACTAAAGTTGAAGGTATACATGCCCTATTTCTTAGCAATTTTACTGCTAAGTATATTCCCTGGAGAAATGAATGCATAGATGCATGCAAAAGAATATTCAAAGTATTATTATTCACTAGAGAAAAAATTAAAAATAAATCAAAAGTGAATTAACAGTAGAGTGGATAAATAACTTGTGATATATTCATGTAATGGACTGGAATATTACATAGAAAAATGAGTGAGCCAAAACTAAGAATAACAACACATCTTACATATTGTTGAATACATACAAAAATGATTCCATTTTACATAGTATTCATAAGTAGGCAAAGTAAATCATAGTGTTTAGAGATACATACTTCAGTGGTAAAACCACAAATAAATGCAATGAAGGATTGTAATAGGGAAGTGGCTTGTGAGGATGCTTAGTTCTGCTAGGGATCATACAGGTGTTTGATTTATACTAATGAGTTACACTGCACATTTATTCTCTTACATTTTAAAAATTTATGTGTTATTTTCACAATTAAAAGATAGTAAAACACGGAAAATGTAGAACAATTAGATAGGAAAAATAAGATGTGAGAACTAAATTGAAATATATCAGTAATTAGAATAAGTGTAATTGGACTAAGTGCTTCCTTTAAAAGAAAAAAATTTGAGGTTGGGTAAAACAAAATCCATTTTGGGTTGCTTTTAAAGGACATACCTAAAACATAAGAGTACAAAGTTGTGTTCCCAAAGTTGTGTACCTGTCTGACCTATCTGATGGTTCCCTGGAAGACCCTACTTGAAAGGCTTGTCTTTACTTTACCTGATTTGGTGCTCAACCAGTGCTAAAAGTCTTTCCCTGAGGCGCACTTGTGAAAAAAATTTGCAAGCAAATGTCAAAATATTGTGGCTAAGGTGATGGATAACAGTTGGAGCAAAAAATAGACAAGCCAAATAAGGATTTTTCTAAAAACTGACAACTGGGATGACTACTGGAGCTTTGAAAGGCTCTGACATATTCCTGGGAATCTAGAAGTCCACACACATGTGTAGCCTGTGCACATACTGAGGAAAGACATGAGAAAGCCCTAAGCCCTCAACTCTGGCTGACCTTGAGGCACTGCAGAAGCAGGAAGCAAAGGTAAGGCAGAGTTATCAACTGCCTGAGTGTTGAAGGTGTACACCAAAATGTACCCAGAGCCTCTTGGCAAGGACTGGGAGATTATTAGTTCCAGGTGTTTGAATAAATCTCCATCCAGTCATTAACTGATCACTAAGCTCACCAACAAGCAACAAAGAGTACAGACTTTACAGAACTAGTTCAAAATAGTCACTAAACAAGTACAACAAATAAAAACAACAGACCCTGGGGAAGGGGAAACTCTGACTCTAAGAGCTATCACATTTTAATATCCAGTTTTCAACAACAACAAAAAAAATGAGGCATGCAAAGACAAGAAAGTATGGCCTATTCATGGGGGAAAGAAAAATAAATCAACCGAAAATGTTTCTGAGGCAGAACGGATATTGAAATTTCTAGACAAAGCCGTTAAATCATCTATTTTTAAAATGTTCAAAGAGCTAAAAGAAACCACATCTAAAGAACTAAAAGAAAGCATGAGAACAATGCCTCACCAAATAGAAGATATCAATATTGAGATAGAAATTATAAAAAGGAAACAAGTAGAAAATCTAAAGCTGAAAATTATAATACCTAAAATGAAGAAGTCACTAGAAAAGCTCAGTAACAGATTTGAGAGAGCAGAAGAAAGAATCAATGAACTTGCAGGACAATTGAGATTATCCAATGTAAGGAAGAAGGGGCAGAAAACGAATGAAGAATAATGAACAGAGCCACAGAGGTTTGTGGGATACCACCAAGAATACCAACATGAGAGAGAAATGAAAATGAAAGCACAGCATAACCAAACTTATGGAATGCAGCATAAACAGAGCTCAGGGGGAGATTTATCATTGTAAATGCCTACATTAAAAAAGAAGACAATCTCAAATTAATAACCTAATTCTACATACTAAAGAACTAAAAAAGGAATAGTAAATAAATTGAAAGAAGAAAGAAAATACTAAAGATTAGAGCAGGCATCATTGAAATTAAAAATAGGAAAAAATGATAAAAATGAGTAAAACCACAAGTTGGTTCCTTGACAAGATCAATAAAATTCAAAAACCTTTAGCTAGACTAAGAAAAAAAGGGAGAAGATGCAAACAATTAAGATGAAATAGGTGCGTGCACACATGCATGCATGTGTCCTGTTGTTCTGTTTCTCTGGAAAACCTTGATTAATAAAAGCAGAATTGGAGGAAGTTTTTGGGAAAATGCAACATCTGACAAATTTATGAGACATGAGCAGGATTTATATGCAAGGGGAAATATTAGGTTAAAAACTGTGCTCTCAAAGTATGAGGAGATTCAAGATGGTGGAGGAGTAGGTGGACGTGGAGTTCATCTCTCTCCATGGATGCATGAGGAATACATCTATAGATGCAACAATACTCACAGAACACTGGCTGAAAACTAGCAGAAGACCTTGGACACTGGAAAGGACTATAAATATCCCTGCATAATTGGGTAGGATGGAAAAAAAGAAGGGAGAAGGAGGAGGAGAGGAAGTGGGACAGCACCTGCACCCCTGGACAGGGTTGCTGAAGCAGAGGAGAGATTTCCAAATTTGCAGAAACCCCCTCTCTGACAGGGAAACCACCTCTCCAATGGGGAAATGGACTGGGACAGAAGGGAAGCATTTGAGGCTGTCATAAGTGGGTGAATTGGCTTATCTGTAGCAGACGGGACAGAGTGAGAAATACACAGATGGTCTATACCTCAGCCTTATGTGCCATGGACTGGGACGTGTGTTCACAAGTGTGCAACGGGGCTGGGAGCTGGTTCATGGGGATTGGAGAACAGGCACCGAGCAAGAACTGCTGCTGGCTGTGGGGAGACAGACTGATGGGGCAGGAGGGAGGAAATCTGCAGCAGGGAATGCCTATGGAGGGAGACTGGACTGCCATGAAAGCAGGGTGCTACTGCTGAGTCACACGCAGGGGGAGGAGCCACTATTGTAACCTCTCTCTCCCCACATGCCGGTTCCTGCCAATGACAATAAAAGAAGACTGCTCAGGGCTGGCTCTTGTGCGCTGGCTGCTGAGCAATAAAAATAGCCCCCTCAGAGCTGACCCTCACATGCCAGCTGCAGGGCAATAAAAAAAAAAAAAGAATCCTCTCAGGGCTGGCCCTTGCATGTCTGCTGCTGGGTGCCAGAAAAACCCTGGCTTGGGTTGGCCCTCATGTGCCTTATGCCAGGTGCCAGAAAAATCTCTCACTAGGGACATATCTCTTGTGCCTGTGGCCACTGGCTTCCCTGTGCATTTGGTGCCACTGGGGCTCCTGTGATCCAAGCAGTCATACCACCTCTGTGCCAGGTCCTCACAGGGGCAGACCCAAGAGCTCCAAGGCAGCCTCAGGACCAGACTCCTGTGGGTGTACCACATGCAGAGGTGGGGATAAAACCAAAGCTGAACCCCAGGGACAGGGTGACTAAGGAAGAAGATCAAAAATCTTTCCATCAGCTGTACAAGCTGCAGATTAACCCACTGTGATCAGCTAGGTAGACCCTGTGTCTATGGAATATCTGAGTAGGCAATGAGTGTTCCCACAGATGAAAATGGTCTAGCTCTGGCAGCTGTGGACTTTGGGGTCAAGCACACACAGGAACTGGGCTGAATCAGAGTCTGAATGGTGCCCACAGGGCCCACAGCAGGTCCAGAGTCCAGCCCAGAGGCAGAGGAGAATTTCTTGGGGAGGTGGAGGTGGGCTGTGGCTCATGGCATGTTCAAGGACACTTACAGCAGAGAACCCAGGGAAGCATAATTATTACTATTAATTTTAGGATATTTTGATTCATTCTGTTGTTTGTTCTAGCTCTTTTTTTTGGGTTTCTTTTTACTTCCTTTTTTGGTGGTTGTTGTTTTAGTGGTTTTTTTTTACTCTTTTGGGATCTCTGTGTTTTATAACATATTTTAATCTTTTAAAAACATTTCTATTTTTACTTTCCTCTTCTGTTGTTCTGTTTTTTCCTTTATTGTTTTCTTCCCCTCTCTCTTTCATATATATATTTATGTTTATATTTCTACTTTGCTTTTCTGTTGTCCTGTGTTTTTCCCTTATTATTTTATTATTGTTATTTTAAATCACTTTTATCAGTTTGTTCTGTTTCCTTGCTTTATTCTTCAGTTGGCACACTGCTTTTGTTTTGTTTTTAAGTTATGTGTTTTTGTTAGTTTTAGTCCTAATTGTTTGATTTCATTTTTTGAGTTCTTCTACTTGTCTGGTTGTTCTCTTGCTTTTTGTTGTATTTGGCTCTATTTTTGTTTCTTTTACGTGTGTGTGTGTGTTTCTTTGTTTCTATTTTTGTTTGTTTTTACCATATTTTCCAGGGTTTTGCTTATCTTTTTCTTTCTTTAATATATTTTCTTTTTTTATATATATTTCTGTTTCTACATTGCTACCAGAATGCAGGTAGCAGTCCCTTCCATCAGGAAGCCTACACAAGACACTTGGCCAACCCCACCACTGGAGGCAGAGAACAGAAGCAAGAGGAACTACAATGCTGCAGCCTAGGGAAAGGAGACCTCAAATACTGTAAATTAGACAAAATGAGAAGACAGAGAAATATCTTACAGGCAAAGGAGCAAGATAAAAACCCACAAAACCAAAGAAATGAAGAAGAAATAGGCAAACTACCTGAAAAAGAATTCAGAGTAATGATAGGAAAGATGATCCAAAATCTTAGAAATAGAACAGAGAAAATACAGGAAATGTATAACAAGGACCTAGAAGAACTAAAGAGCAAACAAACAAAGGTGAACAACACAGTAACTGAAATTAAAAATACTCGAGAAGGAATCAATAGCAGAATAACTGAGGCAGAAGAATGAAAAAGTGAGCTAGAAGACAGAATGGTGGAAATAACTGCCACAGAGCAGAATAAAGAAAAAAGAATGGAGGACTGTCTCAGAGACCTCTGGGACAACATTGAGCACACCAACATTTGAATTATAGGGGTCCCAGAAGAAGAAGGAAAAAAGAAAGGGTTTGAGAAAATATTTGAAGAGATTATAGTTGAAAACTTCCCCAACATAGGAAAGGAAATAGTAAATAAAGCCCAGGAAGTGCAGAGAATCCCATACAGGATAAACCCAAGAAGAAACACGCCAAGACACATATTAATCAAATTAACAAAAATTATACACAAAGAAAAAGTATTAAAAGCAGCAAGTAACATACAAGGGAATCCCCATAAGGTTAACAGCTGATCTTTCAGCAGAAACTGCAGGCCAGAAGGGAATGGCAAGATATATTTAAAGTGAAGAAAGGGAAAAACCTACAACCAGATTACTCTACCCAGCAAGGATCTCATTCAGATTCGATGGAGAAATCAAAAGTTTACAGACAAGCAAAAGTTAAGAGAATTCAGCACCACCAAACCAGCTTTACAACAAATGCTAAAGGAACTTCTCTACGCAGGAAACACAAGAGGAGGAAAAGATTTACAAAAACAAACCAAAAACAATTAAGAAAATGGTAATAGGAACATACATATCGATAATTACCTTAAATGTAAATGGATTAAATTCCCCAACCAAAAGACACAAACTGGCTGAATGGCTACAAAAACAAGACCCATATATATGCTGTCTACAAGAGACTCACTTCAGACCTAGGTACACATCCCAACTGAAAATGAGGGGATGGAAAAAGATATTCCATGCAAATGGAAATCAAAAGAAACCTGGAGTAGTTATATCTTCTTTTTCAATCCAAGAAGAAGATATAACAATTGTAAATATCTATGCACCCAAAATAGGAGCACCTCAATACATAAGGCAAATGCTAACAGCCATAAAAGGGGAAATCAACAGCAGCACAATAATTGTAGGTGACTTTAACACCCCACTTACACCAATGGAGAGATAATCCAACAGAAAATAAATAAGGAAATACAAGCTTTAAATGACACATTAAACCAGATGGACTTAATTGATATTTATAGGACATTCCATGAAAAGCAACAGAATACACTCAAGTGCACATGGAACATTCTTCAGGATAGATCACATCTTGGGTCACAAATCAAGCCTTGGTAAATTTAAGAAAACTGAAATCATATCAAGCATCTTTTCTGACCAAAATGCTATGAGATTAGATATCGATTGCAGGAAAAAGCCTGTAAACTATACAAACACATGGAGGTTAAACAATATGCTATTAAACAACCAAGATATCACTGAAGAAATCAAAGAGGATATCAAAAAATACCTAGAAAAAAATGACATTGAAAACACAATGACCCAAAACCTATGGGATGCAGCAAAAGCAGTTCTAAAAGGGAAGTTTATAGCAATACAATCCTATCTCAAGAAACAAGAAAAATCTCAAATAAACAACCTAAACTTACACCTAAAGCAATTAGAGAAAGAAGAAGAACAACAACAACAAAAAACCCCCAAACTTAGCAGAATGAAGGAAATCATAAAGATCAGATCAGAAATAAATGAAAAAGAAATGAAGGAAACTATAGCAAAGATCAATAAATCTAAAAGGTTGTTCTTTGAGAAGATAAACAAAATTGATAAAGCATTAGCCAGACTCAACAGGAAAAAAAGGGAGAAGACTCAAATCAATAGAATTAGAAATGAAAAAGGAGAAGTAAAAACTGACACTGCAGAAATACAAAGGATCATGAAAGATTACTACCAGCAACTATATGCCAATGAAATGGATAACCTGGAAGAAATGGACAAATTCTTAGAAAAGTATAACCTTCCAAGACTGAACCAGGATGAAATAGAAAACATGAACAGAGCAATCACAAGCACTTAAACTGAAACTGTGATTTAAAATCTTCCAACAAACAAAAGTCCAGGGTCAGATTGCTTCACAGGTGAATTCTATCAAACATTTAGAGACGAGCTAACACCATCCTTCTCAAACTCTTCCAAAATATAGCAGAGGGAGGAACTCTCCCAAACTTATTCTATGAGGGCACCATCACCCTTATACCAAAACAAGACAAAGATGTCACACACACAAAAAAAGGAAAATTACAGGCCAGTGCCACTGATGAACATAGATGCAAAAATCCTCAATAAAATACTAGCAAACAGAATCCAACAGAACATTACAGAATCCAACACCACATTAAAAGGATCATACATCATGATCAAGTGGGGTTTATCCCAGGAATGTAAGGATTCTTCAGTATACACAAATCAATCAATGTGATACACCATATTAACAAACTGAAAGATAAAAACCATATGATAATCTCAATAGATGCAGGAAAAGCTTTTGAAAAAATTCAAAATCCACTTATGATAAAATTTCTCCAGAAAGTGGGCAGAGAGGGAACCTACCGCAACATAATAAAAGACATATATGACAAACCCACAGCCAACATCATTCTCAATGGTGAAAAACAAAGCATTTCGTTTTAGGTCAGGAACAAGACAAGGATGCCCACTATCACCACTATTATTCTACATGGTTTTGGAAGTTTTAGCCACAGCAATGAGAGAAGAAAAAGAAATAAAAGGAATCCAAACTGGAAAAGAAGAAGTAAAACTGTCACTGTTTGCAGATGACATGATACTATACATAGAAAATCCTAAAGATGCCACCAGAAATCTACTAGAGCTAATCAATGAATTTGGTAAAGTAGAAGGATACAAAATTAATGCACCAAAATCTCTTGCATTCCTATACACTAACAATGAAAAATCAGAAAGAGAAATCAAGGAAACAGTCCCATTGCAACAAAAAGAATAAAATACATTGAATAAACCTACCTAACGAGAATAAAGACCTGTATGCAGAAAATTATAAGACACTGATGAAAGAAATCAAAGATGATACAAACAAATGGAGAGAGAGACCATGTTCTTGGGTCAAAAGAATCAACGTTGTGAAAATGACTATACTACCCAAAGCAATCTGCAGATTCAATGCAAGCCCTATCAAATCGCCAATGGCATTTCTCACAGAGCTAGAACAAAAAATTGTACAATTTGTATGGAAACACAAAAGTCCCCGAATAACCAAAGCAATCTTGAGAAAGTAAAGGAGAGCTGGAGGAATCAGGCTCCCTGACTTCAGACTATATTACATAGCTATAGTAGTCAAGACAGTATGGTACTGGCACAAAAACAGAAATATAGATCAATGGAACAAGATAGAAAACCCAGAGATAAACCCACACATATATGGTCACCTTATCTTTGACAAAGGAGGCAAGAATATACAATGAATGAAAGATGACCTCTTGAATAAGCGGAGCTGGGAAAACTGGACAGCTACATGTAAAAGGATAAAAGTAGAACACTTCCTAACACCATACACAAAAATAAACTCAAAATGATTAAAGACCTAAATGTAAGGCCAGACACTATTAAAACTCTTAGAGGAAAACATAGGCAGAACACTCTTTCACATAAGTCACAGCAAGATCTTTTTAGACCCACCTCCTAGAGTAATAGAAGTAAAATCAAAAATAACAAATGGGACTTTATGAAACTTAAACACTTTTGCACAGGAAAGGAAACCATAAACAAGACAAAAGGCAACCCTCAAAATGGGAGAAAATATTTGCAAATGAAGGAACTGACAAAGGATTAATCTCCCAAATATACAAGCAGCTTATACAGTTCAATATCAATCTCCCAAATACACAAGCAGCTTATACAGTTCAATATCAAAAAAACAAACAACCCAATCCAAAAATGGGCAGGAGACCTAAATAGACATTTCTCCAAAGAAGACATACAGATTGCCAACAAACATATGAAAAGATGCTCAACATCACTAATCATTAGAGAAATTCAAATCAAAACCACAATGAGGTGTCACCTCACATCAGTCAGAATATCCATTATCAAAATAATCTACAAACAATAAATGCTGGAGAGGTTGTGGGGAAAAAGTTACCCTCCTACACTTTTGGTGGGAATGTGAATTGATACAGCCACTATGGAGAACAGTATGGAGGTTCCTTAAAAAACTAAAACTAGAACTACAATATGACACAGCAATCCCACTACTGGGCATATACCCTGAGAAAACCATAATTCAAAAACAGTCAGGTACTGCAATGTTCACTGCAGCACTATTTACAATTGCCAGGACATGGAAACAACCTAAATGTCCATCGACAGATAAATGGATAAAGAAGATGTGGGCACATATATGCAATGGAATATTACTCAGCCATAAAAAGGAATGATAGTAAGTTATTTGTAATAAAGTGCATGGACCTAGAGTCTGTCATACAGAGTCAGAAAGGGAAAAGCAAATACCATATCCTAACGCACATATATGGAATCTAAAAAAACGGTACTGATGGACCTAGTGGTAGGGCAGGAATGAAGACGCAGATGTAGAGAATGGACTTGACACAGGGAGGGAAGGGTAAGCTAGGACGAAGTGAAAGAGTAGCTTTGACCTACATACACTACCAAATGTAAAATGGATGGGTTGTGGGAAGCTGCTGTGTAGCACAGGGAGATCAGCTCAATGCTTTGTGATGACCTATAGAGTGGGATAGGGAGGATGTGAAGGAGGCTCAAGAGGGAGGGGATTTGGGGATATATGTATATTTATAGCTGATTGACTTTGTTGTACAACAGAAAGTAACATAACATTGTAAAGCAATTATACTCCAATAAAGATATATAAAAAAAGATGAAATAAAAGTGGGGACAGTACTACTAACCTCACGGACATAAAAAGGGTTATAAGAGAACACTACGGACAATTGTACACTGACAAATTAGATAACCTAGCTGAAATAAACTACCAAAACTGACTCAAAAGGAAATAGAAAATCATAACAGATATATAGTATTATCAGTAATGAAAAATTTTCCAAGAAAGAAAAATCCAGGGTCAGATGGCTTCTCTGGGTGAATTCTACCAAACAGTTAAAGATTAACAACAATCCTCCTCAAACTCTTCTGAAAATAGAAAGGAAAAAGCACTTTCTAAACCATTGTATGAGGCATTAACCTGATACCAAGCCAGTCAAAGACTGATGTAGAGGAAAACTATAGACCAATATCTCTTATAAATCCAAAACCCTCTCGACAGAATACTAACAACACTGAATCTGACAGTGGATAAAAAGGATTGTGCACCATGAGTACATGGGACTTATGCCAAGAATGCAGAGTGGTTCAGCATAAGAAAATCTATCAATATAATACAATATGTAATAGAATGAAAGAAAAAAATAATATATTATCATCTCAATTGATGCAGGAAAAGCATTTGACAAAACTGAACACCGTTTTACTATTTTTTTTAAGTCTTTTTTGTGCGTGAATTCTAGGTATCCTTTTTCAAAAAAATTATTTATTTTTGGCTGCCTTGGGTCTTCAACGGTGTGCGCGAGCTTTCTCTAGTTGTGGCAAGTGGGGTCCACTCTTCATTGTGGTGTGTGGGTTTCTCATTGCGGTGGCTTCTCTTGTTGTGGAGCACAGGCTCTAGGCAGGTGGACTTCACTAATTGTGGCATGCGGGCTCAGTAGTTGTGGTTTGCGGGCTCTATAGTGCAGGCTCAGTAGTTTTGACACATGGGCTTATCTGCTCTGCAGCATGTAGGATCTTCCTGGACCAGGGATTGAACCCATGTCCCCTGCATTAGCAGGCAGATTCTTAACCACTGCACCACCAGGGAAGTCCAACACCCTTTTACTGTTCAAAATATTCAGAAAACTAGAAATAGAACATGGTAAGGGGAATTTATGAAAAACCCCCAGCTGAGGCTTCCTCTGGGAAGAGTGTTTGCAGCAGAAATGCCTTGGGCCTGAGTCCATGGTTCTCTGAGCCACCCATGGGGCTTGGTGAATCCCAACCGACCCTCTCCCTGTGGCTCCATAGGACCTGCAGTTACTGCCTGAACATACCTGAGACCACTTAGCACACCCTGCAGGCTCCAGCTGTGCCCTGTTTGCCCCATTCCACCCACCCAAACCAAGCCCCACCCAGGGCCTGCAGGCAACCCCTGGTTAAGCAAGAAAATAAATACTTGCTGGTTACTCAGAGAAGTCCACTGTCAGACAGCTTTTACATTCAGTCCTCTATAGTTTGGGAAATACTGACCTATATTCAAGTGATCTAATTCTTTCCTCAGCTGTGACCAGTCTACAGTTCAGCTCATCCAAGTTGTTTACAAATATAAATTCCCCTCTGAACACTGCTTTCACTGTTTCCCATAAATTCTGATGGTGGAGTAGAAGCTCACCTCCTCTATGGGCACAGCAAAATCACAGCTAACTGCTGAACAACCATCAATAAAAAAGACTGGAACCTACCAAAAAAGATATTCTACATCCAAAGACATAAAGAAGAAACCACAACGAGTTAGTAGGAGAGGCACACTCATTATAAATAATCAAATCCTATACCCCCCAGGTGGGCAACACACAAACTGGAGAATAATTATATTGCAGAAGTTCTCCCACAGGAGGGAGTGAGAGTCCTGAGCCCCACATCAGGCTCCCCAGCCTGGTGGCACTGCATTGAGAAAATGAGCCCCCAGAGCATCTGGCTTTGAAGGCCAGCAGGGCTTAACTGCAGGAGCTCCACAGGACAGGGAGAAACAGAGACTCCAATTTTAAAGGGTATACACAAAATCTCATGCACACCAGAACCCAGGAGAAAAGCAGTAAATTCACAGGAGCCTGGGCCAAACCTACCTGCTTGTCTTGGAGGGTCTCCTGGGGAGGCAAGGGGGAGCTATGGTTCACCATGGGGACATAGATACTGATGGCAAAAATATCAGGGAGTATTCATCTGCATGAATTCTTGCTAGAGGCTGACATCTTGCTTGGGTCATTAGCACTGGCCCAATGCAACAGCCTGTAGGCTCAGTGCTGGGATGCCTCAGGTTATGCAACCAGCAGAGCAGGAACACAGCTTCACCCATCAGCAGGCAAGCTGCCTAAAGACTTCCTGAGACCACAGACACCTCTAGATACACTCCTTGACATGGCCCTGCCCATCAGAGGGCCAAGATCCAGCTCCACCCAAGAGAGCAGGCATCAGTCCCTCCCACCAGGAAGCCTGCACAAGCCTCTAGACCAGCCTCACCCACCAGGGTACAGACACCAGAAGCAAGAAAACTAAAATCCCACAGCCAGTGGAACTGAGTCTGCAAACACAAGTCAGAACCTACCTGGGGACCAGCTGGTCCCTGGCCCTTGAGTGAAGAGAGGGGAGTGTACTTCTGGGCCACATAGGACATCCTTAGAGAGGGCCACTTCTCAAAGGTCAAGAAACATAACTAACCTTCCACATACATAAAAATACAAATAGAAATTTAAACAAAATGAAAGGGCAAAGGAATATGTTCCAGATGAAGGAACAAGATAAAACACCAGAAGAACAGCTAAGTGACATGGAGAGAGGTAATCTACCTGAGAAAAGGTTCAGAGTAATGATCATAAAGGTGATCCAAGAGCTTGGGAAAAGAATGGATGTACAGAGTGAGAGGTTACAAGAAATTTTTAACAAAGAGAAAATATAAAGAACAACCTAACAGAGTTGAAGAGTACAATAACTGAAATGAAAAATACACTGTAAGAGATCAATAGAAGAATAAATGAGGCAGAAGAACAGATAAGTGACATGGAAGACAAAGTGGTGGAAATCACTGCCACAGAACAGCATAAAGAAGAAAATAATGAAAAGAAATGAGGACAGTTTAAGAGGCCTCTGGAACAACATCAAATGCACCAATATTCACATTATAGGGGTCCCAGAAGGAGAAGAGAGAGAGAAAGGGCCTGAGATAATATTTGAAGAAATAATAGCTGAAAACTTCACTAACATGGGAAAAGAAACAGTCACCGAAGTCCAAGAAGTGCAGAGAGTCCCATAGAGGATTAATCCAAGGAGGGACATGCTGAGAAACATAGTAATAAAGTTGACAAAAATTAAATATGGAGAGGACTTCCCTGCTGACACAGTGGTTGAGAGTCTGCATGCTGATGCAGGGGACACGGGTTTGTGCCCTGGTCCGGGAAGATCCCACATGCCATGGAGCGGCTGGGCCCGTGAGCCATGGCCACTGAGCCTGCACATCTGGAGCCTGTGCTCCACAACAGTGAGAGGCCTGCGTACCACAAAAAAAAAAAAAAAAAATTAAATTAAATTAAATATGGAGAGAAATTTTAAAAGCAACAAGGGAAAAGCAACAAATAACATACAAGGTAAGCCCCATAGGTTATCAGCTGATTTTTCAGCAGAAATTCTGTAGGCCAGAAGGGAGAGTCATGATATACTTAAATTGATGAAATGGAAAAACCTACAACCAAGAATACTCTACCCAACAAGGCTCTCATTCAGATTTGATGGAGAAATCAAAAGCTATATAGACAAATAAAACCTAAAAGAATTCAGCACCACCAAACTAGCCTTGGAACTTGTCTAGGTGGAAAAGGAAAGGCCACAACTAGAAACAAGAAAATTATGAAATGGGAAATTCTAAAGGCAAACATAAAGTAAAGGTAGGAAACCATCCACACACAAATATGATATCTAAACCAGTAACTGCGAGAGGAGAGTACAAATGCAGGATATTTGAAATGCATTTGAAACTTAAAGATCAGCAACTTAAAACAATCATATGTTTATATAGACTGCTGTACCAACACCTTATGGTAACTGCAAACCAAAAATCTATAATGGATATACACACAAAACAGAAAAAGAACTCCAAACACAACACTAAAGATAGTCATCAAATCACAAGAGAATAGAACAAAAGAGGAAAGGAAAAAAAACCCCTATAAAACCAAATCCAAAACAATTAACAAAATGGCAATAAGAACATATATATCAATAATTACTTTAAATGTAAATGGATTAAATGCTCCAACCAAAAGACATGGATTGGCTGAATGGATACAAAAACAAGAGCCATGTATATGCTGCCTACAATAGACCCACTTCAGATCTAGGGACACATACAGACTGAAAGCAAGGGGATGGAAAAAGTTATTCCATGCAAGTGGAAGTAAAAGAAAGCTGGAGTAGAAATACTCGTATCAAACAAAATGGACTGTAGAATAAAGACTGTTACAAGAGACAATGAAGGACACTACATAATGACCAAGGGATAAATCCAAGAAGAAGATATAACAATTGTAAATGTATATGCAGCAAACATAGGAGCACCTCAGTATATAAGCAAATGTTAACAGGTATAAAAGGAGAAATTTTAAGTGGGGGAGTTTAACACCCCACTTACACCAATGGACATATCATTCAGACAGAAAATCAACAAGGAAACACAGGCCTTAAACGATGCATTAGACCAGATGGACTCAATTGCTATTTATAGACCATTCTATCCAAAAGCAGCATAATACACATTCTTTTCAAGTGCACATTGAATATTCTCCAGGGTAGATCACATGCTGGACCATAAAGCAAGCCTTGGTAAATTTAAGAAAATTGAAATCATATCAAGCAACTTTTCCAACCACAATACTATGAGATTAGAAATAAAGTACAAGAAAAAACTAAAAAACACAAACACATAGAGGCTAAGCAATATGCTACTAAACAATCAATGGATCACTGAAAAAATCAAAGAGGAAATCAAAAAATACCTAGGGACAAATGAAAATGAAAACACAATAATCCAAAACCTATGGGACACAGCAAAAGCAGTCCTAAGAGGGAAGTTTACAATCTTACCTCAGGAAAGAAAAATCTCAAATAAACAACGTAACCTTATACCTAAAGCAACTAGAGAAAGAAGAACAAACAAAACCCAATGTTAGCAGAAGGAAAGAAATTATAAAGATCAGAGCATAAACAAATGAAATAGCAATGAAGAAAACAATGGAAAAGATCAATGAAATTAAAAGCTAGTTTTTGAAAAGATAAATAAAATTGATCAACCCTTAGTCAGACTCATCAAGAAAAAAAAGGGAGAGAGCTCAAATCAATAAAATTAGAAATGAAAAAGAAGTTACAACTGACACCACAGAAATACAAAGGATCATAAGAGATTACAACAAGCACCTATACGCCAATAAAATGGACAACCTAGAAGAAATGGACACATTCTTAGAAAGGTACACTCTCCCAAAACTGAATCAGGAAAAAATAGAAAATA
Source organism: Phocoena phocoena (assembly GCF_963924675.1). Classification (NCBI taxonomy): domain Eukaryota; kingdom Metazoa; phylum Chordata; class Mammalia; order Artiodactyla; family Phocoenidae; genus Phocoena; species Phocoena phocoena. The sequence continues at coordinate 156,744,364 of NC_089221.1, read as the reverse complement.
TGAACAGACCAATCACAAGCACTGAAATTGAAACTGTTATTTAAAAACTCCCAACAAACAAAAGTCTAGGACCAGATGGCTTCACAGGTGAATTCTATCCAACATTTAGGGAAGAGTCATCGCCTATGCTTCTGAAACTCTTCCAAAAAATTGAGGACGAAGGAACACTTCCAATCTCATTCTCTGAGGCCACCATCATGCTGATACCAAAACCAGACAAAAATACCACAAAAGAAGAAAATTACACGCCAATATCACTGATGAACATAGATGCAAAAATCCTCAACAAAATATTAGCAAACTGAACCCAACAATACATTAAAAGGATCATACACCATTATCAAGTGGAATTTATTCCAGGGATGCAAGAATTTTTCAATATCCACAAATCAGTCAGTGTGATACCCCACATTAACAAATTGAAGAATAAAAACCATATGATAATCTCAATAGGTGAAGAAAAAACTTTTGACAAACTTCAACGACCATTTATGATAAAAACTCTCCAGAAAGCAGGGACAGATGGAACATAACTCAACAAAATAAAGGCCATATATGACAAACCCACACCTAACATCATATGGAATGATGAAAAGCTGAAAACATTTCCTCTAAGATCAGGAACAAGACAAGTATGTCCACTCTCGCCACTTTTGTTCAACATAGTTTTGGAAGTCCTAGCCATGGCAATCAGAGAAGAAAAAGAAATAAAAGGAATCCAAACTGGAAAAGACGTAGTAAAACTGCCACTGTTTGGAGGTAACATGATACTATACATAGAAAATCCTACAGACACTACCAGAAAACTACTGGAGCTCATCAATGAATTCAGTAAAGTTGCAGGATACAAATTTAATACACCGAAATCTGTTGTATTTCTATACACTAACAACAAAAGATCAGAAAGAGAAATTAAGGAAACAATCTCATTTACCAACACATCAGAAAGAATAAAATACCTAAGAATAAACCCCTAAGGAGGCAAAAGACCTGTACTCCAAGAACTATAAGACACTGATGAAAGAAACAAAAGATGAGAGGAGCTTCAAGATGGCAGAAGAATAAGACACAGAGATCACATTCCTCCCCACAGATACATCAGAAATACATCTACATGTGGAACTACTCCTATAGAACACCTACTGAACGCTGGCAGAAGACCTCAGACCTCCCAAAAGGCAAGAAACTCCCCACATACTTGGGTACGGCAAAAGAAAAAAAAAAGGCAACAGAATAGGGAAGGGACCTGCACCAGTGGGAGGGAGGCTGTGAAGGAGGAAAGGTTTCCACACACTAGGAAGCCCCTTCATGGGCGGAGACTGCGGGTGGTGGACGGGGGAAGCTTCGGAGCCATGGAGGAGAGCGCAGCAACAGGGGTGTGGAGGGCAAAGTGGAGAGATTCCTGCACAGAGCATCAGTGCCAACCAGCACTCACCAGCCCGAGAGGCTTGTCTGCTCACCCGCTGGGGCGGGCGGGGGCTGGGAGCTGAGGCTCGGGCTTCGGAGGTCGGATCCCAGGGAGAGGACTGGGGTTGGTTGCGTGAACACAGCCTGAAGGGGGCTAGTGCGCCACAGCTAGCTGGGAGGGAGCCCGGGAAAAAGTCTGGACCTGCTGAAGAGGCAAGAGACTTTTTCTTCCCTCTTTGTTTCCTGGTGCACGAGGAGAGGGGATTAGGAGCGCAGCTTAAAGGAGCTCCAGAGACCGGAGTGAGCTGCGGCTATCAGCGTGGACCCTAGAGAAGGGCATGAGATGCTAAGTCTGCTGCTGCAGCCACCAAGAAGCCTGTGTGCAAGCACAGGCTCTATCCACACTGCCCGTCCCGGGAGCCTGTGCAGCCTGCCACTGCCAGGGTCCCGTGATCCAGGGACAACTTCCCAGGGAGAACGCACGGCACGTGCCTCAGGCTGTTGCAACGTCACACTGGCCTCTGCTGCCGCAGGCTCGCCCCACATCCATACCCCTCCCTCCCCCTGGCCTGAGTGAGCCAGAGGCCCCGAATCAGCTGCTCCTTTAACCCCGTCCTGTCTGAGCGAAGGACAGATGCCCTCAGGCGACCTACATGCAGAGGCGGGTCCAAATCCAAAGCTGAATCCAGGGAGCTGTGCGAACAAACAAGAGAAAGGGAAATCTCTCCCAGTAGTCTCAGGAGCAGCGGATTAAATCTCCACAATCAACTTAATGTACCCTGCATCTGTGGAGTACCTGAACAGACGACAAAGCATCCCAAATTGAGGAGGTGGACTTTGGGAGCAAAAATATATTTCCCCCCCCCTTTTTCTCTTTTTCTGAGTGTGTATGTGTATGCTTCTGTGTGCGATGTTGTCCGTATAGCTTTGCTTTTACCATTTGTCCTAGGGTTCTGTCCATCCATCTTTTGTTTTACTTTACAAATTTTTTTCATAATAATTATTTCTTATTTTAATAACTTTATTTCATTTTATTCCCTTTCTTTCTTTCTTTCTTTCTTCTTTCTTTCTCTCTTTCTTTCTCTCTTTCTTTCTTCCTTTCTTTCTTTCTTTCTTTTTTTCTTCCTTTCTTCCTTCCTTCCTTTCTTTCTTGCTTGTTTGCTTTTTCTTTTTTCTTTCATTTTTTCTCCCTTTAATTCTCAGCCGTGTGAATGAAAGGTTCTTGGTGCTCCAGCCAAGAGTCAGTGCTGTACCTCTGAGGTGGGAGAGCCAACTTCAGGACACTGGTCCACAAGAGACCTCCCAGCTCCACATAATATCAAATGGTGAAAATCTCCCAGAGATCTCCATCTCAACACCAGCACCCAGCTTCACTCAACAACCAGCAAGCTACAGTGCTGGACACCCTATGCCAAACAACTAGCAAGACAGGAACACAACCCCACCCATTAGTAGAGAGGCTGCCTAAAATCATAATAAGGCCACAGACATCCAAAAACACAGCACAAGACATGGACCCGTCCACCAGAAAGACAAGATCCAGCCTCATCCACCAGAACACAGCCACTAGTCCCCTCCACCAGGAAACCTACACAACCCACTGAACCAACATTAGCCACTGGGTACAGACACCAAAAACAACAGGAACTACGAACCTGCAGCCTGCAAAAAGGAGACCCCAAACACAGTAAGTTAAGCAAAATGAGAAGACATAAAAATACAAAGCAGATGAAGGAGCAAGGTAAAAACCCACCAGACCTAACAAATGAGGAGGAAATAGGCAGTCTACCTGAAAAAGAATTCAGAATAATGATAGTAAAGGTGATCCAAAATCTTGGAAATAGAATAGAGAAAATACAAGAAACATTTAACAAGGACCTAGAAGAACTAAAGATGAAACAAGCAATGATGAACAACAAAATAAATGAAATTAAAAATTCTCTAGAAGGGATCAATAGCAGAATAACTGAGGCAGAAGAACGGATAAGTGACCTGGAAGATAAAATAATGGGAAAAAATACTGCAGAGCTGGAAAAAGAAAAAAGAATGAAAAGAAGTGAGGACAGTCTCAGAGACCTCTGGGACAACATTAAATGCACCAACATTCGAATTATAGGGGTCCCAGAAGAAGAAGGGAAAAAGAAAGGGACTGAGAAAATATTTGAAGACATTATAGTTGAAAACTTCCCTAATATGGGAAAGGAAATAGTTAATCAAGTCCAGGAAACACAGAGAGTCCCATACAGGATAAATCCAAGGAGAAACACACCAAGACACATATTAATCAAACTGTCAAAAATTAAATAAAAAGAAAACATATTAACAGCAGCAAGGGAAAAACAACAAATAACACACAAGGGAATCCCCATAAGGTTAACAGCTGATCTTTTAGGAGAAACTCTGCAAGCCAGAAGGGACTGGCAGGACATATTTAAAATGATGAAGGAGAAAAACCTACAACCAAGATTACTCTACCCAGCAAGGATCTCATTCAGATTTGATGGAGAAATTAAAACCTTTACAGACAAGCAAAAGCTGAGAGAGTTCAGCACCACCAAACCAGCTTTACAACAAATGCTAAAGGAACTTCTCTAGGCAAGAAACACAAGAGAAGGAAACGACCTACAATAACAAACCCAAAACAATTAAGAAATGGGAATAGGAACATAAATATCGATAATTACCTTAAATGTAAATGGATTAAATGTTCCCACCAAAAGACACAGACTGCCTGAATGGATACAAAAACAAGACCCATATATATGCTGTCTACAAGAGACCCACTTCAGACCTAGAGACACATACAGACTGAAAGTAAGGGGATGGAAAAAGATATTCCATGCAAATGGAAACCAAAAGAAAGCTGGAGTAGCAATTCTCATATCAGACAAAATAGACTTTAAAATAAAGACTATTAGAAGAGACAAAGAAGGACACTACATAATGATCAAGGGATCGATCCAAGAAGAATATATAACAACTGTAAATATTTATGCACCCAACATAGGAGCACCTCAATACACAAGGCAAATGCTAACAGCCATAAAAGGGGAAATCGACAGTAACACAATCATAGTAGGGGACTTTAACACCCCACTTTCACTAATGGACAGATCATCCAAAATGAAAATAAATAAGGAAACACAAGCTTTAAATGATACATTAAAAAAGATGCACTTAATTGATATTTATAGGACATTCATCCAAAAACAACAGAATACACATTTTTCTCAAGTGCTCACGGAACATTCTCCAGGATAGGTCATATCTTGGGTCACAAATCAAGCCTTGGTAAATTTAAGAAAATTGAAATTGTATCAAGTATCTTTTCTGTCCACAACACTATGAGACTAGATATCAATTACAGGAATAGATCTGTAGAAAATACAAACACATGGACGCTAAACAATACACTACTTAATAACGAAGTGATCACTGGAGAAATCAAAGAGGAAATAAAAAAATACCTAGAAACAAATGACAATGGAGACACGATGACCCAAAACCTATGAGATGCAGCAAAAGCAGTTCTAAGTGGGAAGTTTAGAGCTATACAGTCCTACCTTAAGAAACAGGAAACATTTCAAATAAAAAACCTAACCTTGCACCTAAAGCAATTAGAGAAAGAACAAAAAAACCCCAAAGTTAGCAGAAGGAAAGAAATCATAAAGATCAGAGCAGAAATAAATGAAAAAGAAATTAAGGAAATGATAGCAAAGATCAATAAAACTAAAAGCTGGTTCTTTGAGAAGATAAACAAAATTGATAAACCATTAACTAGAATCATCAAGAAAAAAAGGGAGAAGTCTCATCAAGAAAAAAAGGGAGAATTTAAATCAATAGAATTAGAAATGAAAAAGGAGAAGTAACAACTGACACTGCAGAAATACAAAGGATCATGAGAGATTACTACAGGCAACTCTATGCCAATAAAATGGACAACCTGCAAGAAATGGACAAATTCTTAGAAATGCACAACCTTCCAAGACTGAACCAGAAAGAAATAGAATATACAAACAGACCAATCACAAGCACTGAAATTGAAACTGTGATTAAAAATCTTCCAACAGGGCTTCTCTGGTGGCACAGTGGTTGAGAGTCTTCCTGCCAATGCAGGTGACATGGATGCATGCCCCAGTCGGGGAAGATCCCACATGCCTCAGAAAGGCTGGGCCTGTGAGCCATGGCCACTAAGCCTGCGCATCTGGAGCCTGTGCTCTGCAACGGGAGAGGCCACAACAGTGAGAGTCCTGTGTACAGAAAAAAAAAAAAAAACTTCCAACAAACAAAAGCCCAGGACCAGATGGCTTCACAGGTGAATTCTATCAAACATTTAGAGAAGAGCTAACACCAATCCTTCTTGAACTCTTCCAAAATATAGCAGAGGGAGGAACACTCCCAAACTCATTCTATGAGGCCACCATCACCCTGATACCAAAAACAGACAAAGTTGTCACAAAGAAAGAAAATTATAGACCAACATCAGTGATGAACATAGATGCAAAAATCCTCAACAAAATACTAGCAAACAGAATCCAACAGCACATTTAAAGAATCATACACCATGATCAAATGGGGTTTATCCCAGGAATGCAAGGATTCTTCAATATAGGCAAATCAATCAATGTGATACACCATATTAACAAACTGAAGGAGATAAACCATATGATCATCTCAATCGATACAGAGAAGGCTTTCAACAAAATTCAACACCCATTTATGATAAAAAACCCTGCAGAAAGTAGGCATAGAGGGAACTTTCCTCAACGTAATAAAGGCCATATATGACAAACCCACAGCTAACATCGTCCTCAATGGTGAAAAACTGAAAGCATTTCCACCAAGATCAGAAACAAGACAAGGTTGCCCACTCTCACCACTCTTATTCAACATAGTTTTGGAAGTTTTAGCCACAGCAATCAGAGAAGAAAAAGAAATAAAAGGAATCCAAATAGGAAAAGAAGAAGTAAAGCTGTCACTGTTTGCAGATGACATGATACTATACATAGAGAATCCTAAAGATGCTACCAGAAAACTGCTAGAGTTAATCAATGAATTTGGTAAAGTAGCAGGATACAAAATTAATGCACAGAAATCTCTGGCATTCCTATACAGTAATGATGAAAAATCTGAAAGAGAAATTAAGGAAACACTCCCATTTACCATTGCAACAAAAAGAATAAAATATCTAGGAACAAACCTACCTAAGGAGACAAAAGACCTGTATGCAGAAAATTGTAAGACACTGATAAAGACATTAAAGATGATACACACAGATGGAGAGACATACCATGTTCTTGGATTGGAAGAATCAACATTGTGAAAATGACTCTACTACCCAAAGCAATCTACAGATTCAATGCAATCCCTGTCAAACTACCACTGGCATTTTTCACAGAAGTAGAACAAAAAATTTCACAATTTGTATGGAAACACAAAAGACCCAGAATAGCCAAAGCAATCTTGAGAATGAAAAACGGAGCTGGAGGAATCAGGCTCCCTGACTTCAGACTATACTACAAAGCTACAATAATCAAGACAGTATGGTACTGGCACAAAAACAGAAATATAGATCAATGGAACAGGATAGAAAGCCCAGAGATAAACCCACGCACTTATGGTCTCCTTATCTTTGATAAAGGAGGCAGAAATGTACAGTGGAGAAAGGACAACCTCTTCAATAAGTGGTGCTGGGAAAACTGGACAGGTACATTTAAAAGTATGAAATTAGAACACTCCCTAACACCACTTACAAAAATAAACTCAAAATGGATAAAGACCTAAATGTAAGGGTGGACACTATAAAACTCTTAGAGGAAAACATAGGCAGAACACTCTATGACATAAATCACAGCAAGATCTTTTTTGACCCACATCCTAGGGAAATGGAAATAAAAACAAAAATAAACAAATGGGACCTATTGAAACTGGAAAGGTTTTGCACAGCAAAGGAAACCATAAATAAGACCAAAAGACAACCCTCAGAATGGGAGAAAATATTTGCAAGTGAAGCAACTGACAAAGGATTAATCTCCAAAATTTACAAGTGACTCATGCAGCTCAATATCAGAAAAACAAACAACCCAATCCAAAAATAGGCAGAAGACCAAAATAGACATTTCTCCAAAGAAGATATACAGATTGCCAACAAACACATGAAAGGATGCTCAACATCATTAATCATTAGAGAAATGCAAATCAAAACTACAATGAGATATCATCTCATTCCGGTCAGAAAGGCCATTATCATAAAATCTACAAACAATAAATTCTGGAGAGGGTGTGGAGAAAAGGGAAGCCTCTTGAACTGTTGGTGGGAATGTAAGTTGATACAGCCACTATGGAGAACAGTATGGAGTTTCCTTAAATAACTACAAATAGAACTATCATAGGACCCAGCAATCCCACTACTGGGCATATACCCTGAGAAAATCATAATTCAAAAAGAGTCATGTACCAAAATGTTCATTGCAGCTCTATTTACAATTGCCAGGACATGGAAGCAACCTAAGTGTCCATCAACAGATGAATGGAGAAAGAAGATGTGGCACATATATACAATGGAATATTACTCAGCCATAAAAAGAAATGAAATTGAGTTATTTGTAGTGAGGTGGATGGATTTAGAGTCTGTCATCCAGAGTGAAGTAAGTCAGAAAGAGAAAAACAAATGCCGTATGCTAACCTAAGGGAAAAAAATGGTCATGAAGAACCTAGGGGTAAGACGGGAATAAAGACACAGACCTACTAGAGAATGGACTTGAGGATATTTGGAGGGAGAAGGGTAAGCTGTGACAAAGCGAGGGAGTGGCATGGACATATATACACTAACAAATGTAAAATAGATAGCTAGTGGGAAGCAGCCGCATAGCACAGGGAGATCAGCTCAGTGCTTTGTGACCACCTAGAGAGGTTGGAGAGGGAGGGTGGGAGGGAGGGAGATGAAAGAGGGAAGAGATATGGGAACATATGTATATGTATAACTGATTCACTTTGTTATAAAGCAGAAACTAACACACAATTGTAAAGCAATTATACTCCAATAAAGATGTTAAATAAAAAAGAAACCAAAGATGACAAAAACAGATGGAAAGATATACCATGTTCTTGGACTGGAAGAATCAATATTGTCAAAATGATTACCCAAGGTTATCTACAGATTCAAAGCAATCTATATCAAATTACCATGGCATTTTTCCCAGATGTAGTATAAAAAATGTTTACATTTGTATGAAAACACAAAAGACCCCAAATAGCCAAAGCAATCCTGAGAAAGAAAAACGGAGCTGGAAGAATCAGTCATCTGGTGAGTTTGAGTTGAAGCCAGAGCTTATTTACTATTCCCCAAATCCTAGGGCCCTTAAAAATTACACTAAATCTACTCTGCTTATGTTCTATAAATGGAACAACAAAGCCTGGATGACAACACAACTATTTACCCCACGGTTTACTGAATATTTTAAGCCCACGGTTGAAACCCACCACTCAGAAAGAAAAGATTCTTCTCAAAATATTATTGCTCATTGACAATACATCTGGTCACCCCTGAGCTCTGATGGAGATGTACAATGAGATTAATATTGTTTTCATGCCTTTAACACAACATCCATTCTGCAGCCCATGGCACAAGGAGTAATTTGAACTTTCAAGTCTTATTATTTAATAAGTACGTCTTGCAAGTCTATAGTTGCCATAAATAGTGATTCCTCTGATGGATTTGGGCAAAGTAAGTTGAAAAGCTTCTGAAAAGTATTCACCATTTTAGATGCTATTATGAATATTTGTGATTCATGGGAAGATGTCAAAATATCAACATTAACAATAGTTTGGAAGAAGTTGATTCCAACCCTATGGATGACTTGGAGAGGTTCAAGATTTTAGTGGAGGAAGTCACTGCAGATGTGGCAGAAATAGGAAGAGAATTAAAATTAGAAGTGGAGGCTGAATTTTGTGATTGAATCGCTGCAATCTCATGGTAAAACTTTAATGGAGGAAGAGTTGTTTCATGTGGATGAGCAAGGAAAGTGGTTTCTTGAGATGGAATCTATTCCTGGTAAAGATGCTGTGAAGATTGTTGAAATGACAACAGAGGATTAAGAATATTACATAAACTTAGTTGATAAGGCAGTGGCAGGGTTTGAGAGGATTGATTCCAATTTTTAAAGAATCTCTACTCCAAGTAAAATGCTATCATTGCATGCTACAGAGAAATCATTTGTGAAAGGAAGTCAATGAATGTGGCAAACTTCATCATTGTCTTATTTTAAGAAATTACCACAGCCATCCTCAAACTTCAGCAAACACCACCTTGATTGGTCAGCAGCCATCAACATCAAGGCAAAAGCCTCCACCAGCAAAAAGATTATGACTTGCTGAAGGCTGATGATGTTTAGCAGTTTTTAGCAATAAGGATTTTTTTTTTTGCGGTACGTGGGCCTCTCACTGTTGTGGCCTCTCCCATTGCGGAGCACAGGCTCCGGATGCGCAGGCTCAGTGGCCATGGCTTACGGGCCCAGCCACTCTGCGGCATGTGGGATCTTCCTGGACCGGGGCACGAACCCGTGTCCCGTGCATCGGCAGGCAGACTTTCAACCACTGCGCCACCAGGGAAGCCCAGCAATAAGGTATTTTTTAATGAATGTATGTACATTGTTTTGACATAATGCTATTACACACCTAATAGATTACAGTATGCGGTGAACAAAACTTTTATACATACTGGAAAACCAAAAAAAGTTGTGTGACTTGCTTTCCTGCAATATTCACTTTATTGCAGTGGTCTGGAACCAAACCTGTGATATCACTGAGGTACACCTCAGAGGTGTGGCAGAGGTTCAACTTCAATTTTTTGCAAGTGGATAACCAGTTTGATATGTAGATCTCTATGGCAGGTGGTACTTGGGCAGAGACTGAATGAAAAGTGTGATAAAACAATGTTGATATCTACCAGGCAGAGGAGACAGCAATTGGAGACTTCAGGTACAGACAGGTGACACAAATTAATCAAGGAGTGAATATAGGTGCTTCTGCGAGAGTACAGTATAGATATCTCTGAAAAATCTTCTGTTGAGTAAAAATTCAGACAAAAAAATAACTGGAGTTATGGGAAGAATAGGATTTGAACAGAACACTCAAACCTTAGCAGGTTTGGAACAATCTTAATAAAAAACAGCATAATTTAAAAGACATGATTAGTTATTAGATACCTATATATGCACACGCATGAGAGAGAGAGAGAAAGTGAGAGAGAGGGAAAACTTCTCCTATTAAGAAAGGTGAAAGTGGGAGTTCTCTGGTGGTCTAGTGGTTAGGATTCAGCGCTTTCACTGCTGTGGCCAGGGTTCAATTCCTGGCCAGGGAACTGAGATCCCATAAGCCATGTGGTGTTACCAAAAAAAAAAAAAAAAAAAAAAAAACGGGTGAAAGTACATTGGATAAAGAGAAATTGATGAAGGGTTGATGCCACTGAATCATGAAGACTCAGAAGTGTTTCTGAGAGAGAAAGCAGGTGGCCACACTGAGTTAGGAGAGAGATTGTGAGAATTAAAGGCATATCAGGAACAGTCCTATTTTCTCCAATTGCACTGCTCTCAGCTGTGTTGGTTTACCTTCACTCAGACTAACATATTAATGTGCTAGAGGAAAAAATCTCCTATGAACCAAGAAACCTTCCACATCACACTAACCTGATGCATAATACAGAAGCACCTGTTGCAGCAGAACATATTCTTCACAAAAATTCAAAATAGACAAAGAAAACATCTTACAATATATTTTATAATATATTATAAAATATATTATATATATTTTATATAATATAAATACTAATAATTACCTAGGACAAGAAATAAAATTTACATCCAAACCAAGGAGCACAAATACAAAAATCCTTGTCAAACATTTGCAAGCTGAAGAACATAAAAATATCATTATCAAGACTGGTTTGTCCCAGAAATGCACTTTAGCAGATTAAGGACTTAGGAAATTATTAATGTAATTCATGGCATTAACAGATTAAAGGAAAAAACATTATCTAAATGGATGTGAAAAAGCATTTGAGAATATCCAATATTCATTCATAATTTTATAAACTTAGTAATCTATGGATCTTCTTTAACCTGATAAAATTATCTACCAACATCCTCCAGAAAAAATTGTATTCAGTGATGAGTCATTTCAAGTGTTTATTTCCTTTAAAACCAGAAGAAGACAATACAGTTGATCCTTAACAATACAGGGTTTAGGGACACTGACCCCCTTCACATGTATAATTTTATGTTTAACGACTGACCTGCATCCACAGATTGAACCAACCACAGACTGTGTAGTTCTGTAGTACGAATTCACTGAAAAAAAAGTCTGTGTATAAGTGGACCCATGATTTCAAAGCTGTGTTGTTCAAGGGTCAACTGTAATTCCAATTATCACCCCCTGTAGGGGGCCCTAGTCAGTGCAAGAAAAATAAGCATAATAATCTAATTAAAAAATATACAACCATCGGGGAGCATCCGGGCACTTCCGCAGCCAAGTGGTGATCCTGGCGATGGCAGCAGCTGTGGCGGAAGCGGTTGAGGAGCTCCCACGCCTGGGACCAGGAGGGGGGAAGGCAAAATGGGGGCGAGGCCTTAAGCCTGAGCCACAGCGGGGTGGGTCCCGAGGGAGGCAGAGTGGGAAGCACTCTTGTGGGTGCAAGAGAGCAGAGAGCGGGGCTCGTTGAGTCTCTAGTGCATTCACCTGGCCAGCCGGGGCTCCAGAGATGCATTTGCATCAGGTACTCACCAGAGCTGTCAACCCTGGAGACAACTGCTATTCCATGGGCAGCCTTGAGGATGTCCGCTTTATGGAGAGAGGAGCCTGAACCAAGATGGTGGAGTAGAAGCATGTGCTCTCACTCCCTCTTCTGAGAACACCAGAATCACAAACAGCTGCTGGACAATCATCAACAGGAAGACACTGGAACTCACCAAAAAAGATACCCCACATCCAAAGACAAAGCAGAAGCCACAATGAGAAGGTAGGAGGGGCGCAATCACAGTAAAATCAAATCCCATAACAGCTGGGTGGGTGACTCACAGACTGGAGAACACTTATACCACAGAAGTTCACTCACTGGAGTGAAGGTTCTGAGCTCCACAACAGGCTTCCCAACCTGGGGGTCTGACAACAGGAGGAGGAATTCCTAGAAAATCAGACTTTGAAGGCTAATGGGGTTTGATTGCAGGACTTTGACAGGACTGGGGGAAACAGAGACTCCACTCTTGGAGGGTACAAACAAAGTAGTGTGCGCACTGGGACCCACAGGGAGGAAGAAGTGACCTCATATGAGACTGAACCAGACCTAACTGCTAGTGTTGGAGGGTGTCCTGCAGAGATGGAGGGTGGCTGTGGCTCACTGTGGGGACAAGGACACTGGCACAAGAAGTTTTGGGAAGTACTCCTTGGCATGAGCCCCCCCCAGACTCTGCCATTAGCCACACCAAAGAGCCCAGGTAGGCTCCAGTGTTGGTTTGCCTCAAGCCAAACAACTAAAGGGAGGGAACCCAGCCCCACCCATCAGCAGTCAAGAGGATTAAAGTTTTACTGAGCTCTGCCCACCAGAGCAAGAGTCAGCTCTACCCACCACCAGTCCCTCCCATCAGGAAATTTGCACAAGCCTCTTAGATAGCCTCATCCACCAGAGGGCAGACAGCAGAATCAAGAAGAACCACAATCCTGCAGCCTGTGGTACAAAAACAATATTCACAGAAAGATAGACAAGAGGAAAAGGCAGAGGGCTATGTACCAGATGAAGGAGCAAGATGAAACCCCAGAAAAACAACTAAATGAAGTGGAGATAGGCAAACTTCCAGAAAAAGAACTCAGAATAATGATAGTGAAGATGATCCAGGATCTCGGAAAAAGAATGGAGGCAAAGCTCGAGAAGCTGCAAGAAATGTTTAACAAAGACCTAGAAGAATTAAGAACAAACAAACAGAGATAAACAATACAATGACTGAAATGAAAACTACACTAGAAGGAATCAATAGCAGGATAACTGAGGCAGAAGAATGGATAAGTGACCTAGAGGACAAAATGGTGGAATTCACTGCTGTGGAACAGAATAAAGAAAGAAAAGAAATGAAGACCGCCTAAGAGACCTCTAGGACAACATTAAATGCAACAACATTCGCATTATAGGGGTCCCAGAAGGAGAAGAGACACAGATGGGATCAGAGGAAATATTTGAAGAGAATATAGTCAAATACTTCCCTAACATGGGCAAGAAAATAGCCAACCAAGTCCAGGAAATTCAGTGAGTCCCATACAAGATAAACGCAAGGAGAAACACACCGAGACACATAGTAATCAAATTGGCAAAAAATAAAGACAAAGAAAAATTATTTAAAGCAGCAAGGGAAAAATGACAAAAAACATACAAGGGAAATCCCATAAGGTTAACAGCTGATTTCTTAGCAGAAATTCTACAAGCCAGAAGGGAGTGGCATGATATACTTAAAGTGATGAAAGGGAAGAACCTAAAACCAAGATTACTCTACCCGGCAAGGATCTCACTAAGGTTCGATAGAGAAATCAAAAGCTTTACAGACAAGCAAAAGATAAGAGAATTCAGCACCACCAAAGCAGCTCTACAACAAATGCTAAAGGAATTTCTCTAAGTGGGAAACAGAAGAGAAGAAAAGGACCTACAAAAACAAACCCAAAACAATTAAGACAATGGTCATAGGGACATACATATCGATAATTACCTTAAATGTGAATGGATTAAATGCTCCAACCAAAAGACACAGGAGTGCTGAATGGATACAAAAACAAGACTCATATATATGCTGTCTACAAGAGACCCACTTCAGACCTAGGGACACATACAGACTGTAAGTGAGGGGATAGACAAAGATATTCCATGCAAATGAAAATCAAAAGAAAGCTGGAGTAGCAATACTCATATCAGATAAAATAGACATTAAAATAAAGAATGTTACAAGAGACAAGGCAGGACACTACATAATGATCAAGGGATCAATCCAAGAAGAAGATATAACAATTATATCTCCCCACATAGGAGCACCTCAATACATAAGGAAACTACTAACAGCTATAAAAGAGGAAATCAACAGTAACACAATAATAGTGGGAGACTTTAACACCTCACTTACACCAATGGAAAGATCATCCAAAGTGAAAATAAATAAGGAAACAGAAGCTTTAAATGACACAATAGACCAGATAGGTTTAGATTTAATCAAAGAGGAATTCCAAAAATACCTAGAGACAAATGACAATGAAAACATAACAATCCAAAACCTATGGGATGCAGCAAAAACAGTTCTAAGAGGGAAGTTTATAGCTATACAAACCTACCTCAAGAAACAAGAAAAATCGCAAATAAACAATCTAACCTTATACCTAAAGGAGGTAGAGAAAGAGGAACCAAAAAAACCCAAAATTAGTAGAAGGAAAGAAATCATAAAGATCGGAGCAGAAATAAATGAAATAGAAACAAAGAAAACAATAGCAAAGATCAATAAAACTAAAAGCTGGGTCTTTGAGATGAAAAACAAAATTGATAAACCATTAGCCAGACTCATCACGAAAAAGAGGGGGAGGACTCAAATCAATAAAATTAGAAATGAAAAAGGAGAAGTTAAAACAGACACCACAGAAATACAAAGCATCCTAAGAGACTACTACAAGCAACTCTATGCCAATAGAATGGACAATCTGGAAGAAATGGACAAATTCTTAGAAAGGTATAACCTTCCAAGACTGAACCAGGAAGAAATAGAAAATATAAACAGACCAATCACAAGTAATGAAATTGAAATTATGATTAAAAATCTTCAAACAAACAGAAGTCCAGGACCAGATGGCTTCACAGGTGAATTCTATCAAACATTTAGAGAAGAGCTAACAGTTATCCTTCTCAAACTCTTCCAAAATATTGCAGAGGAAGGAACACTCCCAAACTCATTCTATGAGGCCACCATCACCGTGATACCAAAAGCAGACAAAGATACTACAAAAAAAGAAAATTACAGTCCAATATTGCTGATGAATATAGATGCAAAATTCTCAACAAAATACTAGCAAAGAGAATCCACCAACACATTAAAAGGATCATACACCATGGTCAAGTGGGATTTATCCCAGTGATGCAAAGATTCTTCAATATACGCAAATCAATAAATGTGATATCCTATATTAACAAACTGAAGAAGAAAAACCATATGATCATCTCAATAGATGCAGGGAAAGCTTTTGACAAGATTCAACACCCATTTATGATAAAAACTCTCCAGCAAGTAGGCAGAGAGGGAGCCTACCTCAACATAATAAAGGCCATATATGACAAACCCACAGCAAACATCATTCTCAATGGTGAAAAATTGAAAGCGTTTCCTCTGAGATCAGGAACAAGACAAGGATGTCCACTCTCACCACTATTATTCGTTTTGGAAGTCCTAGCTACAGCAGTCAGAGAGGAAAAAGAAATAAAAGGAATTCAAATTGGAAAAGACAAAGTAAAGCTGTCAATGTTTGCAGATGACATGATACTATACATAGATAACCCTAATGATGCCACCAGAAAACTACTACAGCTAATCAATGAATTTGGTAAAGTTGCAGGATACAAAATTAATGCACAGAACTCTCTGTCATTCCTATACACTAATGATGAAAAATCTGAAAGAGAAATTAAGGAAACACTCCCATTTACCATTGCAACAAAAAGAATAAAATACCTAGGAGTAAACCTACCTAGGGAGACAAAAGACCTGTATGCAGAAAACTATAAGACACCGATGAAAGAAATTAAAGATGATACCAGCAGATGGAGAGATATACCATGTTCTTGGTTTGGAAGAATCAATATTGTGAAACTGACTATACTACCCAAAGCAATCTACAGATTCAATGCAATCCTTATCAAATTACTAATGACATTTTTTACAGGACTAGAACAAAAAATCTTAAAATTTGTATGGAGACACAAAAGACCCCAAGTAGCCAAAGCAGTCTTGAGGGAAGAAAACGGAGCTGGAGGAATCAGGCTCTCTGACTTCAGACTATCCTACAAAGCTACAGTAATCAAGACAATATGGTACTGGCAAAAATCAGAAACATAGATCAATGGAACAAGATAGAAATCCCAAAGATAAACTCATGTACCTATGGCCAACTTATCTATGACAAAGGAGGCAAGGATATACAATGGGGAAAAGACAGTCTATTCAATAAGTGGTGCTGGGAAAACTGGACAGCTACATGTAAAAGAATGAAATTAGAGCACTCCCAAACAGCATACACAAGAATAAACTCAAAATGGATTAGAGACCTAAATGTAAGACCAGACACTATAAAACTCTTAGAGGAAAAGATAGGAAGAACACTCTTTGACATAAATCCCAGCAAGATCTTTTTTGATCCACCTCCTAGAGTAAGTGAAATAAAAACAAAAATAAACAAATGGGACCAAATGAAACTTCAAAGCTTTTGCACAGAAAAGGAAACCATTAACAAGACGAAAAGACAACCCTCAGAATGGGAGAAAATATTTGCAAACGAATCAATGGACTAAGGATTAATCTCCAAAATATATAAACAGCTCATGCAGCTCAATATTAAGAAAACAAACAACCCAATCCACAAACGGGCAGAAGACCAAAATAGACATTTCTCCAAAGAAGACATACAGATGGCCAAGAAGCACATGAAAAGCTGCTCAACATCACTAAATATTAGAGAAATGCGAATCAAAACTACAATGAGGTATCACCTCACACCAGTTAGAATGGGCATCATTAGAAAATCTACAAACAACAAATGTTGGAGAGGGTGTGGAGAAAAGGGAACCCTCTTGCACTGTTGGTGGGAATGTAAATTGATACAGCCACTATGGAGAACAGTATGGAGCTTCCTTAAAAAACTGAAAATAGAATCACCATATGATCCAGCAATCCCACTACTGGGAATATACCCAGAGAAAACCATAATTCAAAAAGATACATGCACCCCAATGTTCATTGCAGCACTATTTACAAGTGCCAGGTCATGAAAGCAACCTAAATGCCCATCAAAAGATGAATGGATAAAGAAGTTGTGGTACAATGAATATTCTGCAGTGTAGATCATACCCTAGAACATAAAACAAACCTCAACAAAATAGAGAAAACATACAAAATATGTTCTCAAACCACAAAGGAATTGATTTAGAAATCAATAACAAATAGAATTTGGTAAGTTCATAAATATGTAGAAACTAAACAACACAATCCTAAATAACCAATGGCTCAAATAAGAAATCAAAAGGGAAATTAGAAATTTTTTTTTTTTTTTTTTTGCGGTACGCGGGCCTCTCACTGTTGTGGCCTCTCCCGTTGCAGAGCACAGGCTCCCGGACACACAGGCTCAGCGGCCATGGCTCACAGGCCTAGCCGCTCCGCGGCACGTGGGATCTTCCCGGACCGGGGCATGAACCCGTGTCCCCTGCATCGGCAGGCGGACTCTCAACCACTGCGCCACCAGGGAAGCCCTAGAAAATATTTTGAACTGAGTAAAAGTGAAGACACAGCATACCAAAATTTATCAGATGCAGCTAGAAGGACATTTATACTGGTAGATGCCTCCCTTAGAAAAGAAGTAACATCTGAAATCAACAACCTTACTTTCCAAATTACAAAAATAGGAAACAAAGTGCAACCTAAACCTAAAGCAAGCAAAATGAAGACAATAAAATACGAAGTAATAGCTTACGGGATAGATTTCTCTTTGAGGTGAGTAAAACGTCCTAGAATTGACTGTGGTGTTTGTAATTGTGCAATTTAAATGCGTGAATTTTATGTTATGTAAATTATATTTCAATAAAACTGTTTTTAAAAAAACTTAAAAAAAAGAAGTTGTACATATATACAATGGAATATTATTCAGCCATAAAAAGGAACGAAATTGGGTCTTTTTTTGAGACGTGGATGGACCTAGAGACCGTCATACAGAGTGAAGTGAGTCAGAAAGAGAAAAACAAATATCGTATATTAACGCATGTATGTGGAACTTAGAAAAATGGTACAGATGAACCAGTTTTCAGGGCAGAAATTGAGACACAGATGTAGAGAACAAACGTATGGACACTAAGGGGGGAAAGCCACAGTGGGGTGGGGGTGGGGGTGTGATGAATTGGGTGACTGGGACTGACATGTATACACTGATGTGTATAAAATTGATGACTAATAAGAACCTGCTGTATAAAAAAATAAATAAAATTAAAAAAAAACAACTCTCATCATTTATATATATGATTGTCTACTGTATTATTCGGGGTTCTCCATAGAAACAGAACATGACTATATTAAGAGGAATTGGCTCATGTGATTATGGGGGCTGAGAAGTCTCAAGATCTACAATTGACAAGCTGGAGGACCGGGAAAGATGATGGTGTAATTTCAGTTCAATTTCAAAGGTTTGAGAACTAGGAGAGCCCATGGTAAAAATTCCAGAACAAAAACAAAGAACCTCAAGATCCAAAAAGAGCCAATGTTTCAGTCTGAATCTGAAGGCAGGGAAAGACCAATGTTCCATCTTAAGACAGGCAGAAGTTCCTTGTTCATCATGGGAGAATCAGCCTTTTTCTTCTATTCTGGCCTTCAATTGATTGGATGAGGCCCACTTACATCATGCAGGGTAATCTGCTTTACTCAGTCTGCCAATTCAAATGTTCATCTCATCTAGAAACACCTTCACAGACACACCCAGAATAATGTTTGACCAAATATCAGGGCGCCCTATGGCCTATTCAAACTAAAACAATAAATTAACCACACTTTGTCAACTTGGCCCCCATATGCATCTCTTTAAACCATATTCAATCTCTAAATAAAGATAGTAACAAGGTCATACTTCTACCCCAAATGATACAAGTATCCTGCCTACAATCAAAAACTCACTAAGCCCTTCCACAAAAGAGTAGGTAATGTCCTTGAGGAATGTTTACTCTTCCTGATATCTTGTAACTTAAATACTATGATATAAAATCAATACATCTTATGTTACATGATAAGAGTATAAGATAAGGAAGAAAACATATTCATAACCAAAAAATGAACTCATAATATTACAGTCCTCATTTCTATAACTCTTCACTTGGTCATAGTTGGTATTTATAACAATCTTCTACTACCCATTTTGTATTCCCTTTGCTTTCAACAAGCACCTCAGCTGGTATCAGTTTCTGATGTGGTTGGGTGACCTAAACCTTCATTCCTAAAGGGTCTGGGCAATTAGTAATCTTGCCTGGATTTGCTTGTAGTTTTCCACTGACCTTAATTGCAGGACACTGTAATACTAAAGACATCCTAAGAGATCTCCTGTATTCCAGACATACTCTTCTTTATGTCCACTTGGAGTAACTGTTTAATTTCCCCTTGGTAGTCAGGATCAATCACCCAGCCAACATCATAACTCTTCTTTGCCTGATGATACAGAGTCATGAGGAACTCAAAGTGACCATCTTAACTTCCAGTTCAATGGAATCATTGTGTCTTCCGGTGAAAGTTTTCCTCCCTCTGGAACAAAGACCTCTAGTCCAGTAGAATGTAAGTTTGCAGGAACAGGAAGCAAAAATTTTGCTCGTGGGTTACTAGGGGTAATAGTGGAGGGTGCCACTATTTCCCATTTCCTCCCCTTGATTCCTGGACCTGTGAATTTTGGCTATGGGAAAAACCGAACTGTATATTGGATGCTGATTCAGAGCATATACAGCCTTAGGGAGAAACTTGCCTCAGCCCTGCTAGGTATTCACCTAGTTGGCAATGTAACTAGATCTTCAAAAGGCCATTCTGTCAAGCTGGCTACTTCAGGATTGTGAGAAATATGGTAAGACCAACAAATTCCATGAGCATGGGCCCATAGCCACACTTCATTTGCTGTGAAGTGAGTTCTTTGATCACAAACAATGCTGTGTGGAATACTATAATGGTGGATAAAGCATCAAACTGCCTGATCACCATGGGAATGGTGCTATATCAAGGACTCAGTGTTGGCCTCTACTGCTGGCAGATTGGGCATTCAACAATGGCCATAGCCAGGTCGGGCTTGGTGAGCAGAAGTCCATGCTGCTGAGCCCACATGTAACCCCCATCTTTGCTACCATGACAACTTTGTTCACGAGCCCATTGGTTGATGACAGAGGTGGCTAGAGAAAGATACTGGCTGGTTTCCACAGAACAGGTTACCTTATCCACTTGATTATTGAAATTCTCCTCTGCTGAAGTCACCCTTTGGTGAGAAATCACATGGACACAAATACCTTCACATTTTTGCTCATTCAGAAAATATATCCATGTATCTCTTCCCCAGAGTTCCTTGTCATCAATTTTCCAATCACGTTCCTTCCAATTCCCTGACCATCCAGCCAAACCAATGGCCACAGCCCATGAATAGGTATATAACCTCACATCTGGCCATTTCTTCTTCCAAACAAAGTGAACAACTAGGTGCACTGCTAAAGTTCTACAGGGAGGATTTCCCTTCACCTAAGTCCTTCAGGGATGTCCCAGAGAGGAGTAGTGCTGCAACTATCCACTTCCAGTGATGTCCAGGACACTGTGGACTTCAGACATGCAGGTTGATGGTGAAGAGCAGAATAAAGAAGTGCTGCAGGATGTGGAAGATGAAAATCAGTGAGACATAAAAGCCAACAAGAGAAACCATCTCTGACCACCCCACACCTTCCCATCCCACCCCTATTGGAAATTCCCCCATTGTCACTGAGAACCACCAGATCTGACTTTTACAGTTGGTCTCAGAATTTAGGTTCCTGCCCTGCTGTGTTTTTTGTTTGTTGGTTTGTTTTTTAAACAGTTTTTGAAAGTTCTTAAAGGCAAGGGTGAATTTCTGTGGATTTTACTGGTCCCAGTTTTTAGGCTCTTTAAGACACTAACAGGACTGCATAGAGGCTTTTTCAGCATTACTGTATTGTCTCCTGCCAGATGTGGCAAGATCACCATTAGAAATGGAAATTTTATTGAATAGTCAAAAGTGATTAGATTCCTAGGTGATGCAAGCATCTAAGAAAAAGGTTAATCACACTGCAGAGGCATAAGTGGTATATCATTTTTACTTTTTCTAATTGTTTAAATTTAATTTGATACCAATGTTTAAAATTAATTGGATGTTAGCTTGAGGTGGTTAAAGGTCGTTTGGGGAGTCTGTTGTAATGGTTTTGCTGTAAGAAGTGTTTCAAACTCTGCTGAAATGTTGCTGAAAAGCATGGTGCTGGTAACAGTTCAATAATCCATGGCTGCTCATTCTTGCCTACTTTTACTTTCCCTCTGAAGCAGGTTAGCACTGAAGGTGGTATGGAAAAGCCTGCATGCATGTTCAATTCTTTGTTTCTTCTCCTTCCCTCTCCCCCTGGGCCCCGCCCCTTCATCACTCCTCAACCTCTTTTGTTAAGTATGTATAACTTGAAGCTAATTTGTACTACTGGATATCTGACTGGAGCCACAGATACAGAATCTGTATTGTTCTTACTGAAACACTTCCAGTGATGCCTCCATATTGTGCAGAAACATCTGCAAACCAGGCCCATATTTTCTTTTCCTTTGTCCACTGATCAGAGGGAACTCCCTATGAAGGCATGGGTGCAGGCTGTGAGAGAAAAGGCAGTGTAGTAAGAGTGGCGACCATAGGACAACTGACAGACTAATGGATAAATAAATTGTAGTGAAGTCACACAATGACATCCCAAAGAACAATGAAAATTAAGAACTTCAGTCACGTGTATTAAGATAGATGAAGCTTCCAAACAAGGCTATAAGAAAAACATTTAACTACGGGAGACTAGGCAGATATTTTAGGGATACGTATTTGTAATATTTGTTTTTAAAAAGCAATGGTATAATAAAAATGAATCCAGGAGAATGTTATCACTGGTGTGGGGGGAGGGGAGGAGGGGTGTTGATGGTTGGATTGAGAATGGAGATAAAAAATAATGACAATAATAGTATAATAATGTCTAATACTTGTATAGTGTTTAAAATTTGCCAGTGTTCTAAGTGCTTTTTAATCTTTAGCTCATTTAATCCTCACAAGTCCATAGGTAGTTACTAGTACTTTCTGCATTCTACAAAGGAGACCAAGATATGCTTCCGAACCATTGTACCAAATAATTCCTAAATTAAAAACAAATGAAACCATGGATAAAACATTGTCAATATTGAATATCTTAAAGTAGAAAAATAGCAGCATAAGTTTGCTTTTTCTTTTGTTTCATTTAATTTGGAAATGTACAGGTAAATTCCAGGAAAAACAAGGGAACTTGAAAGAGGTTTCCTCTAGATGTGGTACTCCATTTTAGGAAGGAGTTGTATAGGGCCCTGTCTTTTGATGATAAAAATTGCCCCTCCCATTTGACATATATACTATATGCATGCATTTTTTTGATAGAAGGAATTTACTGAAAAATATAATTAGAATAAAAATATGCGAGATCTAGCTGGTCTCTGAATGGCAAAGGTTTTTTTATGTTTTCCTCAATGGCATAAATGACACAGAAAATATTGTGATACTTGAGTTACAAAAGTATTTTAAATTTCTGAATACCATGAATATCATATAAGAAAAATTAAAAGCCTAATAAAATATTTGAATGATTCAAAAAATGAGAGAAACACAAAGGCCTTGTTAAGGAATAAAGAAAACAGGTAAGACCATGGCTCTCATAGAAATATAAAATGAATGCATGCCAAGGATTTAATTTAACTTATTAACTAATGAGGGAAAAAGTAAGATTTTAAAATCAACTCACAGGAAAATTCAAAGGACCACACATATATAGGCAAATCAAGAATGTGGAAATCTGGATCTACAAATAGATGCACAAAGTTTCTATTCATAGGAATGCAGGATCAATTGCACTCCCCAGACACAATTTATTTGCATTTCTGTAAATAAGAACAGCTTGCATTATTAACAATTTTTTACAACTTTCAGAACTGTGAAATGGCTGAAAGACAATGAAAGGCTTAGATAACCCAAAAGGACATTCAGTAAACTTTTTGGTCCATTTCAAAGTCTGTCTCATTTTTTTCCTATAGCTTACAGAGATAAGCAGGAAAAGAAAGGACTATTTTTTTTTTTTACAAAAAGGAAATATAAATGAAAATAAGAATATGAGAAAATGTTTTATAAATCAAAGAAATCCTAACTGTTCTATGAAAATATTTAAACACATATAATGCTCTTCTGCTTAAAATTAAAGCTAACTCCTTATATTGGGCCAGGACTCATTTTTAAAATAAATTTTTATTTTAGAATAGTTTAGATTTATAGAAAAGTTGCAAAAATAGTACAGTTACAACTCAACCCATAGTATGAACATCTTGCATTCACACAATGAACCAATATTGATAAATTATTATTAACTAAAGTTCATACTTTATTCAGAATAATTTCTTAAGTTTTTTCCATTCCAGGATCCCATCCATGACAAATTACACTTAGTTGTCATGTCCTCCTTAGGCTCCTTTTTGCTGTGACACTCTCAGACTTTCCTTATTTTTGATGATCTTGATAGTTTTGAGGAATACTGGTCAGGCATTTTGTAGAATCTCCCCTTATTGTGATTTTTTTGATGTTTTTCTCATTACTAGGCTGGGGTTATGGGGTTTTGGGAGGAAGACCACAGAGGTAAAGTGCTGTTTTCATTACATTGTTTCAAGTGTACATACTATCAACATAATTTACAACTATCGATGTTGACCTGAATCACCTGGCTGACATGTGTTGTCATGTTTCTCCACTGTCAAGTTATTCTTTTATTTTCTTTAAACCTTCCTGTACTGTCCTCTTTGGAAGGAAGTTATGTTCCACTTCCTTGAAGACAGAGTTTCTATAATAACTGCATGAGTGATTTATCTATTCTCACCCAAACATTTTTTGTGTCTCTGGGGATGAGGCCAGGAAATGTGTTTCAATTAGTCCTCCAGATGATTCCTATGTGAGCTAAAATTTGAGAACAACTGAGATATTGGGGTTGTAACTATAGCATAACTTCTTCTAAACAGACTGATGCAGGATCCAGTTTCCTTTTTTCTTTTCCATATGGTATCCAACTATCCAAATTCCATTCATTGAGTAGTTCATGCTTTCCTCAGTGATCTGCCATGCTAAAACTGTCATATATTAAGTGGCCAATTACACATAGGTATGTGTTTGGGCTCTTCAATTCATTTCACTCATCTGTTTATGTAATCTTGCAACAACACATGTCATAACTATTCTATCTTTATCATAAGGCTTGGTATCTTAGAGAGCAATTCCTCCCATATACTTCTATTTCATTATTGTCCTCACTATTCTTGACCCTATGCACACTGATACAAATTTTAATATCAACCTGTTAACTTCAGCAAACAACCTGTTGGGATTGCACTGAATTGGTAAATCTTTTGGGGGTAATTGAACATACTTACAATTTTTAGGTTTCTAATTTGTGAATATGGTCTCTCTCTCCATTTATTTAAATTTTTAAATATCTGCCAATAAAGTTTTATAATTTTCTTCATCGAGGCCTTGAACATTTTTGTTAGATTTATTCTTAAGGACTGTATATTTTTGATGCTATTATAAATGGTGTCTCTTTTATTTCACTTTTTGATAGTGGCTGATATATAGGAAAACAAATTATTTTATATCAATTTTACAGCTATCAATTTCACTAACTCATTAATTCTAATAATTATCAGTAGAATATGCTGGATTGTGTATGTACAGAAGCATATCACCTACAAATAATGTGATTCCTTTCATTAAATCCTTATGCCTTTATTTTTTTAACCACTCTTGATTGTTTATGATCTCTTAAAAAACTCAAATAGAAGGGATGATATCAGAACTATTGTCCTATTCATGATCTCAAAAGGAAAATTTTTTTCACTATTTCATCATTTGGAATGGTGGTAAGCTGGAGGTATTTGATAGAAATCCAGTATCAGATTGAGTTCCCTTCTATCCTAAATTGCTGCAAATTTTTATTATGAATGGTTGTTGAATTTCATGAAACTTCTGCATCTATTTAAACGACCATGTGATTTTTCTCCTTTCATTTTTTAAAAAGTGTGGGGCCCCTTAGGTAAGACTGGGCCCCCCTTAATTTTTAGAAAAAATACGTATTAATTTATTTGGCTGCACTGGGTCCTAGTTGTGGCACGCGGGATCCCCGTTGCAGTGTGCAGGATCTTTTAGTTGCGGCATGTGAGATCTTGTTCCCTGACCAGGGATCAAACCCAGGCCCCCTGCACTGGGAGCGCAGAGTTTTAGCCACTGGACCATGAGGGAAGTCCCTTTCTCCTTTCATTTTTTAATATGAATGATTATATTAATTGCTTTTTTTTCAGGGATGTACTCATTTTTAAAATTCAGGTTTATTGAAGCATAATTTACTAACAGTAGAATACACCTGTTTTCAATGTTGTTTGTTGAATCTTGGCCTACAGTCACGTAATTGCCAGAAAAATCGAGATGTAGAACATTTACATCACCACAAAAAGTTCCCTTGTGCCCCTTGGCAGTCAATCCCTTCCTCCTCCTTCTACTCCCTGCACCAGGGAACTACTGATTTGATTTCTGTCCATATAGTTTTGCATTTTCTTGTTTGTTGTATAAAGGGAATTATACACTATGTATCCTTTTTCTGTCTTGCTTATTTCACTTAGAATAATGTTTTTGAGATTCATCTACATTATTGCATGTAACAATAGTGGAGTTTTTTAAGAAAAATGTATACCAAAATTTGTTTATTCATTTATCAGTGGGTGGACATTTGTGTTTCCAATTACGGGTTATTATGAATAAAGCTGCTGTAAAATTTTCATACAGCTTTTTGTATGGACATATATTTTCATTTCTATTGAGTAACCTAGAAGTGAGATTGCTGAGTCATATGATAAGTGTATGTTCAACTTTATAGAAACTGACAAACTGTTTTCCAAAGTATGAGAGCTCTAGTTGCCTCACATTTCACCAGCATTTTGTATTATCTTTTAAAAAATTATTTAAATAATTTTAATAGGTGTATTGCTGCTGAAATTCAGTGGCTTAAAAAAACATTAATTGGTTCTCTTATAGTTCTGGAGGCCAGAAGTCCAAAAAAATTGTTTCACTGAGCCGAACTCATGCTGACTCTAGATTAGAATCCATTTCCTTGCCTTTTCCGAATTATAGTGGCTGACTGCAACCTAGTGGCATACTGCAATCTTGCTAAGCTTACTTTCTAGTTCTAGTAACCTTTTCATAGATTCCATCATATTTTCCTATGAAGAATATCGTGTTGGTTGCAAATAAAGGTAGTTTTACTTTTTCCTTACCAACCTTGATGCCTTTTCTCTCTTTTTCTTGCCTTATTGCAGTCACTAGAACCTCCACTAAAATGACGAATAGAAGTAATGAGAGTGACATCCCTGTGTTGCTCCTGATTGTAGAGCATTTTGTCTTTTATCATCAAGCATGATGTTAGCTGTAAAACCTACTGTTAACATTGCAGATGAGGAAGCTCCTTTCTATTTCCAGTTTGCTGAGTGTTTTTAATCAGAAATGGATGTTGGGCTTTGCAAATGCCTTTATTGTGCCTTGACCTGAAAACTCTGTCAAAGAAGTAAGCTTGGACGGTTTTGTAGGGCTCTTCTCCTTTGTTTCTTGTCTCTCAGGAACCAATGTCCTTTGTCGCCTGATGTCTTGTGTCTAGAAAATATTATTTCATATATCTCATCTGTGTTTGTTGTTATTGCTGTTGTTTAAGGTGGGAAGATAACTCTAGTTCCTTTTACTCTGTCTTAGTCAGAAGCACAGGTAAACAGATTTTTCTGGCATCAGATGCATTTCAATCCATTGCAGTTAATATTCTTTTCTGATGCCCAAATTTTTCCATCTTTGTCCAACAGAAACTCTTCAAGTTGGTTCCTATGTCCTTTTGACATGACCCAGTAGTCGTGGATAGTTTTCCAGCTTTCAAGCACCAGACTTATTTTGTGAACTCCCTGTCTTGGATTTGTAATCAGCCATTTCTCTATGGAAACTTTTTTTATTAAATGCTACCTAGAGACCATAATTTGTTATTGCTATTGGATTGTCATTCTTTCTAGTCCTTTACAGTAGATAGAGACAGGAAAAACCTTTTTTTTTTTTGAGAACCAAACTTTGATTTCTGATATTTCCCAGTTCACATGTTAGGCAAAAGGCTTTTCCACTTAAGTTCTTTGAAGTAACATTTAAAAAAATCTCAATAAGATAATTGAGAGCTGGCCCTGGAGGTCTCCACCTTCTCCACAAGTCTTGCCTGGGCCCTGAGCCTCTGCACAGAATCCGGGTGGGGGTGTGGCACCAGGGCTGCCTAGCTGCTCTAGGTGGGGAGAAGAGCTGGGCTTTAGGGTGCCCCAGTTCTGAGCGCCCACCCACTGCCCTGAAACATGCCAGCCCATCCAACATTTCTGCGTTTGGAGGCGTGAACCTGAGACCTTGGGAGGTAATGCTGGCTAGACTTTGAGTGGGCTTGGTGAGAGTGAAGAAACACCCTAAAGGAGAACTTTTCTACCAGGACCTAAGGCACCAGTGGCTTGGACCACAGGCCTCTTCCGAGAAACCTCAGCTAAGGAACAAATTAGCACTTTAGTGGTTGGCAGTTTAACATCCTTATTGATTCTAGCTCATCAATGCTTTTATTTCCCCTCAACTACCTCCAAAATCCTGGAATGTATTTTTTGCTGTCTGCATCTCGTGGAGTAGTATGACTGATACCAACCTGGGTTCTTGAACTCTTTAATCAATGGAAATTTATGAGGCCAGATTAGAAATCCAGGCAAGGCTTTATTGGGACTGGTGGGACATGAGGGAGCAAAAACAAGTAACAGGTTCCCTTGCTCACAGCCCAAGGGGTAGCAGGAGCAAGCTGGTTCCTTAAATGGAGTGAAGGTGGGGCAGACCAGTGGGTCCAGCCAGAGGAGTGGCTTAGGTCATCTGCCCACCCATTTGGTGGTGCTGTGTGCAGGGATCATGCACAGTACCCTGCTTTTGCTCAGGGAACCTCAGAAGTGGCTGTTAGTTTGTGTGCTTTTTATAGTTTATTGTTCATAATTGCCCCAATTGCACAAGAGTGTTGCTATTTTTAGTCCCATTTAGTTTCTTTGTATTTTGTTGCTGGAGGAGATCTTTGTCCAGGTGCAAGTGCAAGCACTCCGGTAAAGGGTCCCAGGTCCCAGTCTATCTTATGACGGCCAGCATACTTAAGTACTAATATCAACAAGGAGACTCAGAACTGAAATTTAGAGTGCTAACTTAGTGATTTTATTTTCTATTACCATGTGTACGTGGGAACCTGTGCTTCCATATGTGGGAAAGTGAGGTTGGCAAGGTATAGGACTATGAATATGCTGGATAAGGTATGCTGAAGAATCTCCCACTGAAGTCTGATACAAGATTTTCATGTTAATTGTATATCTAAATACCCTTTTGCAGGGGAGACATATCATAGATCACTTTGCTTTGTCTTTAAGAAGCTGATGTTGTACTTAACATTCCAACCCTTAAAGCTCAAACAGCACAAGTAATTGTCACTTTGAAACTGAACTTTTTTATACTGTAATTGCAAGGCCAAAGGCTATGTAATAAACAATCTTGCATTTTCAGACACGAATTCTTTTATTTCTGTTAAACTGAATATACAATTTTTGTTTCCTAGGCAAACAAATTTGCTTATAACTACCATTTAATTTCTTGTTAACAGAACATAGTGAAAAGACAACTTTGATTGTAAAGATATAATTACTATAATAAATAAAGTAATTTATATTAAAAGAGAATGTTGAATGTAGTTTAAGATTACTCAGGGGAGTCAAGATGGCGGAGGAGTAGGAGGATGGGGAGTTTACCTCTCCTCACATATGCATCAAGAATACATCCACAGGGACTTCCCTGGTGGCTCAGTGGATAAGAATCCACCTGCCAATGTAGGGGACACAGGTTCAATCCCTGGTCTGGGAAGATCCCACATGCCAAAGAGCAACTAAGCCTGTGTGCCACAACTACTGAGCCTGTGCTCTAGAGCCCACATGCCACAATTAATGAGCCCGCGTACTGCAACTACTTCAGCCTGAGCTCCTAGAGCCCATGCTTCACAAGAGAAGCCACCATAATGAGAAGACTGTGCACCACAACGAAGAGTAGCCCCCACTTGCCACAACTAGAGAAAGCCTGCACGCAGCAACAAAGACCCAACGCAGCCAAAAAAATAAAAATCAAATCAAATCTTTAAAGAATACAAGTGGAAAAATACAGAGCACCTGCTGAACATTAGCAGAGGAAATTAGACACCTAAAAGGACAAGAAAGATCCTCGCGTAACTGGGTAGGATGAAAAAAAAGAAGAAGGGAAAAGGAAGAGGAGAAGAAGCAGGATGGAACCTCAACCCCTGGGAGGGAGCTGAAGGAGAGGAGAGGTTCTCACATCTTGGGAAGCCCCCTCATCAGCAGGGAGATCAGCTAGAACAGAAGAGGAGCTTTGGGGACTCGGAGGAGAGCGCAGCAACCAATCTGTGGCAGGTAGGACAGAGTGAGACCTACACAGATGGTCTGTGCCACAGCCATGTGCGTCCCAACCTGAGACATGTGTCTGCCAGTGTGGACGGGGTCTGGGTGATGGAACACGGGGATTGGAGAGTAGACCCAGGGAAAGGACTGCTGTTGGCTGTACAGAGATAGACTGAGGGTACAGGAGTGAGGAGCTCTGCAACCAGGAATGCTCGTGGAGGAAGTCCAGACTGCCATAGAAGCGAAGTGCCATTGCTGAATGATGTGCAAAGGGCAGGGCTGCCATTGCAGCCTCTATCTCCATGTACTGGTCCCTGCCTCCTTGGACACTAGAAAGTGCTCCCACCAGGGCAGGCTCTCATGCCCCTGGCTTCCTCCTCCTCCTCCGCACCCCATCTCCCATAGGGTAGACTTTTGTGCTCCAGGGCATCCTTGGGAGTAGATTCCTGTGGGTGGCCCATATGCAGAGGTGGGGCTGAAACCACAGCTGAACTCCAGGGGCCATGCAACTAAGGAAGAAGAGCTGAAATCTCTCACAACTGTACAAATTGCAGATTTACACCCCCACTACTGACTTTGTAAACTCAGCGCCTGCAGAACATCTGAACAGGCAATGAGTGCTCCCACAGCCAAGACAGGTCTAGCTTTAGTAGCTATGGACTTTGTGGGCATGTACATGCAGGGGTTGGGCCAGGCTAGAGTCTGAGTTGCCCCCACTCACCCAGAGCAGGTCTAGATCCATGATTACTGCAATCAGGGACCTGACTTCAGTGGGTCTATACTGGTGGTCTGCTGAAAACAACATCTGAGAGGCACCAGGACCAATTGCTGACATACTCACAGTTAAGATGGGGCCAAGAGCAGTGCCAACAACAGTGAAATCAGAGAGTTCACACAACAGGTGAAAGGTGACACAACAGAGCACACCCACAGGTGAACATCTCCAGAGGAGGAACACTCAGTGTCTTTTCTCCCAGTGGGAGTGCTCCAATCCCACCTACCTCACACCACAGATCAGAAACACAGCTATGAAACAGATCTGGGGTCCTCTACTCCAACAACTAGGGAGCGGACCCAGCCCCTGACAGGGCAGTGACAACCACAGAGCAAAAGGGAGGCCCTGCTCAATATCCAGTGCAGGCTCTGGTCACCACAACATCATTTGCACCTCCTATCAAGGGGTTAATGGCAGCATAAACTGAGGAAAGAGGTGGCAGACTTCTATACCAAAAACAGCCCTTGCACCAAAAAATATTAAACCCACACAGGCTACACGGGGATATTCTCACATAAAAATAGCCCTCCAGGGCTTCCCTGGTGGCGCAGTGGTTGAGAGTCTGCCTGCCGATGCAGGGGACACGGATTCGTGCCCCGGTCCGGGAAGATCCCACATGCCGCGGAGCGGCTGGGCCCGTGAGCCATGGCCGCTGAGCCTGCGCGTCCGGAGCCTGTGCTCCGCAACGGGAGAGGCCACAACAGTGAGAGGCCCGCGTACCGCAAAAAAAAAAAAAAAAAAAAAAAAAAATAGCCCTCCAAGAGTGTCTGATGGTCTGGCATTGGGGGGAAGAACCCCCAGAGCATTTAGCCTTGATGGCCAGTGGGGCTTTAGTGCAGGAGCCCCACAGGGCTGGGGGAAACAAAGACTCCACTCTTGGAGGCCACACACAGGTTTCACGTGCACTGGGACCAGCACAAAGCTGTACCTCCACAAGAACCTGAGCTAGACCTACCTAGGGGTTTTGGAGGGTCCCCCAGGGAGGCAAGGGGTCAGCTGTAGCTCACTGTGTGGGCAAGTACACTGGTAGTAGAGGCCTCTGGGAATATTGATCAGCCTGAGCTCTCCCAATTTGGCACTGAAGCCTGGCCCCACCCTACAACATGCAGACTCCAAGTGCTGGAAAGCTTCAGGCCATGCAACCAATAAGATAGGAACACAGCCCCACCCAGCAGCAGACAGGCTGCCTAAAGTCGTGCTGAGCTCATAGCCACCTCAAAACACACTCCTTGACATGGTCCCCCTCACCAGAGGGGAAAGACCCAGCTCCACCCACCAGAGGGCAGGCACCAGTCCCTCCAACCAGGATGCCTAAACAAGCCTCTGGACCAACCTCACCCACCAGGGGAAGACACAAGAAGCAAGAACTACAATCCTGCAGCCTGTGTAAAGGAGACCACAAACACAGAAAGTTAGACAAAATGAGACAACAGAGGAATATGTTGCAGACATTGGAACAAGAAAAAACCACAAGAACAACTAAATGAAGAGGAGATAGACAATCTACCTGAAAAAAAATTCTGAGTAATGATAGTAAAGACAATTCAAAATCTCAGATAAAGAATGGAGTCACAGGGCTTCCCTGGTGGCACAGTGGTTGAGAGTCCGCCTGCTGATGCGGGAGACATGAGTTCGTGCCCTGGTCTGGTAGGATCCCATATGCTGTGGAGCGGCTGGGCCCATGAGCCATGGCCACTGAGCCTGTGCCTCCAGAGCCTGTGCTCTGCAATGGGAAAGACCACAACAGTGAGAGGCCCGCGTACCACAAAAAAAAAAAAAAAAGAATGGAGGCACAGACCAAGAAGATACAAGTAATGCTGAACAAACACATAGAAGATTTACAGAAAAAACAAACAGAGATGAACAACACAATAACTGAAATGAAGAATGCACTAGAAGGAATCAATAGCAGAATAACTGAGGCAGAAGAACATATAAGTGACATGGAAGACAGAGTGGTGGAAATCACTGCCACAGAACAGAATGAAGAATGAAAAGAAATGAGGACAGTCTCAGGGACTTCTGGGACAACTTTAAACACACCAACATGAATCCAGGAGAATGGTTACCACTGGTGGCGGGGTGGTGGTGGTGGAGGGAGTGTTGAAGATTGGATTGAGAATGGAGATTAAAAAAATAATGGCAATAATAGTATAATAATGTCTAATATTTGTATAGTGGTTACATTTGCTGGGGCTCTAAATGCTTTTTGTATTTTAGCTCATTTAATCCTCATAAGTCAATGGTAGTTACTAGTACTTTCTGCATTCTACAAAGAAGGAGACCAAGTTATACTTCCTAACCATTGTACCAAATATTTCCTAAATTAAAAAAAATAGAAACAAATGAAACCATGGATAAAACATTAAGATATTTAATATCATTTTTTTTTTCCTGTATGCAGTCCTCTCACTGTTGTGGCCTCTCCTGCTGTGGAGCACAGGCTCTGGACACACAGGCTCAGCGGCCATGGCTCACGGGCCCAGCTGCTCCACAGCATGTGGGATTCTCCTGGACTGGGACACAAACCCATGTCCCCTGCATCAGCAGGTGGACTCCCAACCTCTGCACCACCAGGGAAGCCCGAGATATTTAATATCTTAAAGTAGAAAAATAGCAACATAAGTTTGCTTTTGCTTTTGTTTTATTTAATTTGGAAATGTAGAGGTAAATTCCAGGAGAAACAAGGGAACTTGAAATTATAGGGGTCCCAGGAGAAGAAGAGAAAGGAAAAGGGCCTGAGAAAATATTTGAAGAGATTATAGCCAAAAAATTCCCTAACATGGGAGAGGAAACAGTCACCCAAGTCCAGGAAGCACATAAAGTCTCATACAGGATAAACCCAAGGAGGAACACACTGAGACACATATTAATCAAACTCACAAAAATTAAGTATAAAGAAAAATTATTAAAAGCAACAAAGGAAAAGCAACATACAAGGGAATCCCTGTAAAGTTATCGGCTGATTTTTCAGCAGAAACTACAGGCTGGAAGGGAGTGGCATTATATATTTAAAGTTATGAAAGGGAAAAACCTACAACCAAGAATACTCAGCAAGTTTCTCATTCAGATTTGAAGGAGAAATCAAAAGCTTTACAAACAAGCAAAAGCTAAGGGAATTCAGCACCACCAAACCAGCCTTACAACAAATGCTACAGGAACTTCTCTAAGCAAGAGGGAAAAAAAGAGGCCACAACTAGAAATAAGAAAATCACAAATGGGAAAGCTCATGAGTAAAGGCAAACATAAAGTAATAGTAGGGAATTATCATACACATATATGATATCAAAACAAGCAACCATGAAAAGAGGAGAGTACAAATGCAGGAAATGGGAAATGCATTTGAAATTAAGAGACCAGCAACTCAAAACAGCCTTGTGCATATACAGACTGCTATATCAAAACTTCATGGAAACTGCAAACAAAAAACAACAATAGATACACACACAAAAAGAAAAAGCAACCCAAACATAGCACTAAAGATGGTCATCAAATCACAAGAGAAGAGAACAAAAGCAGACCAACAACAAAAAAATCCAATACAATTGAGAAAATGGCAATAGGAACATACATACTGATAATTACCTTAAATATAAATGGATTAAATGCTTTAACCAAAAGACATAGATTGGCCGAATGGATACAAAAACAAGACCCATATATATGTTGTCTACAAAGAGACCCACTTCAGACCTAGGAACACATACTGACTGAAAGTGAGGGGATAGAAAAAGATATTCCTTGCAAATGGAAATCGAAAGAAAGCTGGAGTAGCAATACTCATATCATAAAAAGTAGACTTTAAAATAGAGACTGTTACAAGAGACAAGGAAGGACACTACATAATGATCATGGGATCAATCCAGGAAGAAAATATAACAATTGTAAATATATATGCACCCAACATAGGAGTACTCAATATATAAGGCAAATGTTAACAGCCATAAATGGGGAAATGGGCAGCAACACAATAATAGCAGGGAACTTTAACACCCCACTTACACCAATGGACAGATCATCCAGTCAGAAAATCAGTAAGGAAACACAAGCCTTAAATAACACATTAGATGGACTTAATTGCTATTAGATGGACTTAATTGCTATTTATAGAGCATTCCATCTGAAAGCAGCAGAATACACATTCTTCTCAAGTGCATATGGAATATTCTTCAGGATAGTTCACATCTTGGGCCACAAACCAAGCCTCAGTAAATTTAAGAAAACTGAAATCATATCAAGCAACTTTTCCAACCACAATGCTATGAGATGAGAAATAAATTATAAGAAAAAACTATAAAAAACACAAGCACGTGGAGGCTAAACAATATGCTACTAAACAATCAATGGATCACTGAAGAAATCAAAGAGGAAATACCTAGAGGCAATTGAAAATGAAAACATGACAATCCGAAACCTATGGGGCACAGCAAAAGCAGCTCTAAGATGGGCATTTATAGAAATACAATCTTATCTCAGGAAACAAGAAAAATCCCAAATAAACAGCCTAACCTTATACCTAACGTAACTAGAGAAAGAAGAACAAACTAAACCTAAAGTTAGTAGAAGGAAAGAAATCATAAAGATCAAAACATAAGTAGTTGAAATAGAGATGAAGGAAACAATAGAAAAGATCAATGAAACTACAAGCTTGTTCTTTGAAAACATAAACAAAATGGATAAACCTTTAGCTAGACTCATAAGGAAATAAAGGGAGAGAGCTCAATTCAATAAAATTAGAAATGAAAAAGGAGAAGTTACAACTGATACCATAGAAATAGAAGGATTATAAGAGACTACTACAAGCAACTATACACCAATAAAATGGACAACCTAGAAGAAATGGACAAATTCTTAGAAGGGTACAATCTCCAAGACTGAACCAAAAAGAAATCGAAAATATGAACAGACAAATCACATGTATTAAAATAAAAACTGTGATTTTAAAACTCCCAACAAACAAAAGTCCAGGACCAGATTGCTTCACAGGCGAATTCTCTCAAACATTTAGAGAAGAGTTAATAACTATCCTTCTGATACTCCAAAAAATTTCAGGGGAAGGAACACTACCAAGCTCATTCTATGAGGCCACCTTATCCCAGATACCCAAACCAGACAAAGATACCACAAAAGAAGAAAATTACAGGCCAACAGCACTGATAAACATAAATGCAAAAATCCTCAAAAAAAATACAAGCAACCTGAATCCAACAACAAATTAAAGGGATCGTATACCACGATCAAGTGGAATTTATCCCAGGAATGCAAGGATTCTTCAATATATGCAAATCAATCAATGAGATACACCACATTAAAAATAATAAAAACCATATGATCATCTCAATAGCTTCAGAAAAAGTTTTTGACAAAATTCAAAACCCATTTATGATAAAAACTATCCAGAGAGCTGGCACAGAGGGAATATACCTCAACATAATAAAGGCCATATACAACAAACTCACAGCTCACATCATTCTCAGTGGTGAAAAACTGAAAGCATTTCCTCTAAGATCAGGAATAAGACAAAGATGACCACTCTCACCACTTTTATTCAACTTAATTTTGGAGGTTCTAGCCACAGCAATCAGAAAAGAAAAAGAAATAAAAGGAGTCCAAACTGGAAAAGAAGAAGTAAAACTATCACTGTTTGCAGATGACATGATACTCTACATAGAAAATCCTACAGACACTACCAGAAAAC
This sequence comes from Phocoena phocoena, assembly GCF_963924675.1. Classification (NCBI taxonomy): domain Eukaryota; kingdom Metazoa; phylum Chordata; class Mammalia; order Artiodactyla; family Phocoenidae; genus Phocoena; species Phocoena phocoena. Next base: position 156,707,910 of record NC_089221.1, on the reverse strand, counting down.
TACTAGAACTCATCAATGAATTTGGTAATGTTGCAGGATACAAAATTAATACACAGAAATCTGCTGCATTTCTATACACTAACAACAAAATATCAGAAATAGAAATTAAGGAAACAATCCCATTTACCATCGCATCAAAAATAATAAAATAGCTAGGAATAAACCTACCTAAGGAGGCAAAAAACCTGTACTCTGAAGGCTGAGATGCTGATAAAAGAAATGAAAGATGACACAAATAGATGGAGAGATACACCATGTTCTTGGATAGGAAGAATCAATATTGTCAAAATAACTATCCTATCCAAAGCACTCTACAGATTCAATGCAATCTCTATCAAATTACCAATGACTTTTCAACAGAATTAGAACAAAAATTTTACAATTTGTATGGAAACACAAAAGACCCCGAATAACCCATGCAAACCTGAGAAAGAAAAACGGAGCTGAAGGAATCAGGCTCCCTGACTTCAGACTATACTACAAATCTACAGTAATCAAAAAAGTTTGTTACTGACACAAAAACAGAAATATTGATTAATGGAACACTATAGAAACTCCAGAGATAAACCCATGCAACTATGGTCAACTAATCTATGACAAAGGAGGCAAAAATATACAATGGAGAAAAGACAGCCCCTTCAATAAGTAGTGCTAGGAAAACTGAACAGCTACATGTAAAAGAATAAAATTAGAACACTCCCTAACACCATACACAAAAATAAACTCAAAATGTATTAAAGACCTAAATGTAAGGCCAGATACTATAAAACTCTTAGGGGAAAACATAGGCAGAACATTCTCCGACATAAATTGCAGGAATATCTTTTTTGATCCACCTCCTACAGTATGGAAAATAAAAACAAAAATAAACAAATGGGACCTAATGAAACTTAAAAGCTTTTGCACAGCAAAGGAACTCATAAACAAAAAGAAAAGACAACCCATAGAATGGGAGAAAACATTTGCTAATGCAGTGACAGACAAGGGATTAATCTCCAAAATATACAAAGCACCTCATGCAGCTCAATATATTAAAAAAAATGACCCAATCAAAAAATGGGCAGGGCTTCCCTGGTGGCGCAGTAGTTGAGAGTCTGCCTGCCGATGCAGGGGACACGGGTTCGTGCCGCAGTCCGGGAAGATCCCACATGCTGTGGAGCGTCTGGGCCCATGAGCCATGGCCACTGAGCCTGCGCGTCCAGAGCCTGTGCTCCGCAAGGGGAGAGGCTACAACAGTGAGAGGCCTGCATACCGCCAAAAAAAAAAAATTCGGCGATGATCTAGATGGACATTTCTCCAAAGAAGACATACAGATGGCCAAAAAGCACATGAAAAGATGCTCAACATCACTAATTATTAGAGAAATGCAAATCAAAACTACAAAGAGGTATCACCTCACAGTGGTGAGGATAGCCATCGTCAAAAAATCTACAAACAGTAAGTGCTGAAAAGGGTATGGAGAAAAGGGACCCCTCCTACGCTGTTGGTTGTAATGTAAATTGGTACAACCAATATGGAGAACAGTATGGAGGTTCCTTAAAAAACTAAAAATAGAGCTGCCATATGATTCAGCAATCCCACTGCTGGACATATATCTGGAGAATATACTTTGAAAAGTATACATGCTACTTTGAAAAGATACATGCTAAAGCAACTATACTCCAATGAAAATTAATTTTAAAAATATAAAATAAGATACGTGCACCCCAATGTTCATTGCAGTAGTATTTACAATAGCCAAGACATGGAAGCAACCTAAATATCCATCGACAGATGAATGGATAAAGAAAATGTGATATATTACTAAGCCATAAAAAAAAAGAATGAAATAATGTCATTTGCAGCAACATGGATGGACCTAGAGATTGTCATACTGAGTGAAGAAAGTCAGTCAGAGAAAGACAAATATCATATGATATCGCCTATATGTGGAATCTAAAAAAAAAAAAAGGTACAAAATGAACTTATTTACAAACAGAAATAGAGTCACAGGTGTAGAAAACAAACTTATGCGCTGAGGTGGTGGTGGCAGCAACGGCGGCTCTGGAGGCCACAGTTCCAGTCCTGGTTTTGGCCCCAGCCCCACCATGGTGACACTCGCTGAGCTGCTGGTGCTCCTGGCTGCCATCCTGGCCATGGCCTTGGACTACTTTGTCAGCATTGACGTGCATGCAGAGGAGTGCTTCTTCGAGTGGGTCACCTCGGGCACCAAGATGGGCCTCATCTTCGAGGTGGCCGAGGACATCTTCCTGGGCATTGACGTGGAGATTACAGGGCCTGATAATAAAGGAATTTATAAAGAAGACTGGAAGTCCAGTGGGAAATACATATTTGCTGCTGACATGGATGGAACATGTAAGTTTTGTTTCAGCAATAGAATGTCCACCATGACTCCAAAAATAGTGATGTTCACCATTGATATTGAGGAGGCGCCCAAAGGACAAAACATGGAAACAGAAGCTCACCAGAACAAGCTAGAAGAAATGATTAATGAGCTCACAGTGGCGATGACAGCTGTAAAGCATGAACAGGAATACATGGAAGTTCGGGAGAGAATACACAGAGCAATCAATGGCAGAACAAACAGCAGAGTGGTCCTTTGGTCCTTCTTTGAAGCTCTTGTTCTAGTTACCATGATATTGGGACAGATCTACTACCTGAAGAGATTTTGTGTGTGTGTGTGTGTGTGTGTGTGTGTGTGTGTGTTCTTCTTTAATCTGTTAATGTGGTGAATCACATTATTTTTAGAGTTAAAATTATCTGTATTCTGGAAAAGCCCAACATGGTTATCATATATTATTACCATTTTTATGTATTGCTAGTTTGTGTGTCCTAATATATTTTTTTTAATTTTTGAATTTTATTTAATTTATTTTTTTATACAGCAGGTTCTTATTAGTCATCAATTTTATACACATCAGTGTATACATGTCAATCCCAATCGTCTAATTCATCACACCACGAACCCCACCCCACCGTGGATTTCCCCACTTAGTGTCCATACGTTTGTTCCCTACATCTGTGTCTCAATTTCTGCCCTGCAAACCGGTTCATCTGTACCATTTTTCTAGGTTCCACATGCATGCGTTAATATACAATATTTGTTTTTCTCTTTCTGACTTATTTCACTCTGTATGACAGTCTCTAGATTCAACCACTTCTCAACAAGTGACCCAATTTTGTTCCTTTTTATGGCTGAGTAATATTCCATTGTATATAAGTACCACAACTTCTTTATCCATTTGTCTGTTGATGGGCATTTAGGTTGCTTCCATGACCTGGGTGTTGTAAATAGTGCAATGAACATTGGGGTGCATGTGTCTTTTTGAATTATGGTTTTCTCTGGGTATATTCCCAGTAGTGGGATTGTTGAAAAATATGATAATTCTATTTTTAGCTTTTTAAGGAACCTCCATACTGTCCTCCATAGTGGCTGTATCAATTTACATTCCCACCAACAGTGCAAGAGGGTTCCCTTTTCTCCACACCCTCTCCAACATTTGTTGTTTGTAGATTTTCTGATAATGCCCATTCTAACTGGTGTGAGGTGATACCTCATTGTAGTTTTGATTTACATTTCTCTAATAATTAGTGATGTTGAGAGCTTTTCATGTGCTTCTTGGCCATCTGTATGTCTTCTTTGGAGAAATGTCTATTTTGGGCTTCTGCCCATTTTTGGATTGGGTTGTTTGTTTTCTTAATATTGAGCTGCATGAGCTGTTTATATATTTTGCAGGTTAATGCTTTGTCCGTTGATTCATTTGCAAATATTTTCTCCCATTCTGAGGGTTGTCTTTTCATCTTGTTTATGGTTTCCTTTGCTGTGCAAAAGCTTTGAAATTTCATTTGGTCCTATTTGTTTAATTTTGTTTTTATTTCACTTACTCTAGGAGGAGGATCAAAAAAGATCTTGCTGGGATTTATGTCAAAGAGTGTTCTTCCTATGTTTTCCTGTAAGAATTTTGTAGTGTCCAGTCTTACAATTAGGTCTATAATCCATTTTGAGTTTATTTTTGTATATGGTGTTAGGGAGTGTTCTAATTTCATTCTTTTACATGTAGCTGTCCAGTTTTCCCAGCACCACTTATTGAGGAGACTGCCTTTTCTCCATTGTATATCCTTGCCTCTTTTTTCATAGATTACTTGACCATAGGTGCATGGGTTTATCTCGGAGCTTTCTATCTTTTTCCATTGATTTATGTTTCTGTTTTTGTGCCAGTACCATATTGTCTTGATTACTGTAGCTTTGTAGGATAGTCTGAAGTCACGGAATCTGATTCCTCCAGCTCCGTTTTTTTCCCTCAAGACTGCTTTGGCTATGTGGGGTCTTTTGTGTCTCCATACAAATTTTAAGATTTTTTGTTCTAGTTCTGTAAAAAAAATGTCATTGGTAATTTGATAGGAATTGCATTGAATCTGTAGATTGCTTTGGGTAATATAGTCATTTTCACAATATTGATTCTTCCAATCAAAGAACATGGTATATCTCTCCATCTGCTGGTATCATCTTTAATTTTTTTCATCAGTGTCTTATAATTTTCTGCATACAGGTCTTTTGTCTCCCTAGGTAGGTTTACTCTTAGGTATTTTATTCTTTTTGTTGCAATGGTAAATTGGAGTGCTTCCTTAATTTCTCTTTCAGATTTTTCGTCATTAATGTATAGGAATACCAGAGATTTCTGTGCATGAATTTTGTATCCTGCAACTTTACCAAATTCACTGATTAGCTCTAGTAGTTTTCTGGTGGCATCTTTAGGGTTCTCTATGTATAGTATCATGTCATCTGCAAACAGTGAAAGTTTTACTTCTTTTCCAATTTGGATTCCTTTTATTTCTTTTTCTTCTCTGACTGCCATGGCTAGGACTTCCAAAACTATGTTGAATAATAGTGGTGAGAGTGGATATCCTTGTCATGTTCCTGATCCTAGAGGAAATGCTTTCAGTTTTTCACCATTGAGAATGATGTTTGCTGTGGGTTTGTTGTATATGGCCTTTATTATGTTGAGGTAGGCTCCCTCTCTGCCTACTTTCTGGAGAGTTTTTATCATGAATGGGTGTTGAATTTTGTCAAAGGCTTTCCCTGTATCTATTGAGATGATCATATGGTTTTTCTTCTTCAGTTTGTTAATATGGTGCATCACACTGATTGATTTGCATATATTGAAGAATCCTTGCATCCCTGGCATAAATCCCACTTGACCATGGTGTATGATCCTTTAATGTGTTGTTGGATTCTGTTTGCTAGTATTTTGTTGAGGATTTTTGCATCTATATTCATCAGTGATATGGGTTTGTAATTTTCTTTTTTGGTAGTATTTTTGTCTGGTTTTGGTATCAGGGTGATGGCAGCCTCATAGAATGAGTTTGGGAGTGTTCCTTCCTCTGCAATTTTTTGGAAGAGTTTGAGAAGGATGGGTGTTAGCTCTTCTCTAAATGTTTGATAGAATTCACCTGTGAAGCCATCTGGTCCTGGACTTTTGTTTGTTGGAAGATTTTTTTTTTTTTTTGCGGTACACGGGCCTCTCACTGTTGGGGCCTCTCCCGTTGCGGAGCACAGGCTCCAGTTGCACAGGCTCAGCAGCCATGGCTCACGGACCTAAGCATTCCATGGCATGGGGGACCCTCCCGGACTGGAGCATGAACCCATGTCCTCTGCATCGGCAGGCGGACCCTCAAGCACTACACCACCAGGGAAGCCCTGTTGGAAGATTTTTAATCACAGTTTCAATTTCATTACTTGTGATTGGTCTGTTTATATTTTCTATTTCTTCCTGGTTCAGTCTTGGAAGGTTATACATTTCTAAGACTTTATCCATTTCGTCCAGGTTGTCCATTCTATTGGCATAGAGTTGCTTGTAATAGTCTCTTAGGATGCTTTGTATTTCTTCGGTGTCTGCTGTAACTTCTCCTTTTTCATTTTTAATTTTATTGATTTGAGTCCTCTCCCTCTTTTTCATGATGAGTCTGGCTAATGGTTTATCAATTTTGTTTATCTCCTCAAAGAACCAGTTTTTAGTTTTATTGATCTTTGTTATTGTTTTCTTTGTTTCTATTTCATTTATTTCTGCTCTGATGTTTATGATTTCTTTCCTTCTACTAACTTTGGGTTTTGTTTGTTCCTCTTTCTCTACCTCCTTTAGGTGTAAGGTTAGGTTGTTTATATGTGATTTTTCTTGTTTCTTGAGGTAGGCTTGTATAGCTATAAAATTCCCTCTTAGAACTGCTTTTGCTGTATCCCGTAGGTTTTGGATCATCGTGTTTTCATTGTCGTTTCTCTCTATGTATTTTTTGATTTCTTCTTTGATTTCTTCAGTGATCTCTTGGTTATTTGATAACGTATCGTTTAGCCTCCATTTGTTTGTGTTTTTTATGTGTTTTTTTGTTGTTGTTGTTGTTTTTGTTTCTTGCGGTACGCGGGCCTCTTACTGTTGTGGCCTACTCCCATTGTGGAGCACAGGCTCCAGACGTGCAGGCTCAGCGGCCATGGCTCATGGGCCCAGCTGCTCTGAAGCATGTGGGATCTTCCTGGACCGGGGCAGGAACCCGTGTCCCCTGCATCGGCAGGCGGACTCTCAACTGCTGCGCCACCAGGGAAGCACTGTTTTTTATGTTTTTTTCCCTGTAATTGATTTCTAATCTCATAGCTTTGTGGTCAGAAAAGATACTTGATATGATTTAAATTTTATAAATTTACTGAGACTTGATTTGTTACCCAAGATGTGATCTATCCTGGAGAATGTTCCATGCACACTTGAGAAGAAAGTGTAATTTGCTGTTTTTGGATGGAATGTCCTATAAATATCAATTAAATCTATCTGGTCTATTGTGTCATTTAAAGCTTGTGTTTCCTTATTTATTTTCACTTTGGATGATCTGTCCATTGGTGTAAGTGAGGTGTTAAAGTCCCCCACTATTATTGTGTTACTGTCGATTTCCTCTTTTATAGCCATTAGTAGTATCTTTATGTATTGAGGTGTTCCTATGTGGGGTGCATATATATTTATAATTGTTATATCTTCTTCTTGGATTGATCCCTTGATCATTATGTAGTGTCCTGCCTTGTCTCTTGTAACATTCTTTATTTTAAAGTCTATTTTATCTGATATGAGGATTGCTACTCCAGCTTTCTTTTGATTTTCATTTGCATGGAATATCTTTGTCTATCCCCTCACTTACAGTCTGTATGTGTCCCTAGGTCTGAAGTGGGTCTCTTGTGGACAGCATATATATGGGTCTTGTTTTTGTATCCATTCAGCACTCCTGTGTCTTTTGGTTGGAGCATTTAATCCATTCACATTTAAGGTAATTATCGATATGTATATTCCTATGACCATTGTCTTAATTGTTTTGGGTTTGTTTTTGTAGGTCCTTTTCTTCTCTTCTGTTTCCCACTTAGAGAAATTCCTTTAGCATTTGTTGTAGAGCTGCTTTGGTGGTGCTGAATTCTCTTACCTTTTGCTTGTCTGTAAAGCTTTTGATTTCTCCATCAAACCTGAATGAGATCCTTGCCGGGTAGAGTAATATTGGTTTTAGGTTCTTCCCTTTCATCACTTTAAGTATATCATGCCATTCCCTTCTGGCTTGTAGAATTTCTGCTGAGAAATCAGCTGTTAACCTTATGGGAGTTCCCTTGTATGTTATTTGTCACTTTTCCCTTGCTGCCTTCAATAATTTTTCTTTGTCTTATTTTTTGCCAATTTGATTACTACGTGTCTCAGCATGTTTCTCCTTGGGTTTATCTTCTATGGGACTCACTGAATTTCCTGGACTTGGTTGGCTATTTCCTTTCCCATGTTAGGGAAGTTTTCAGCTATATTCTCTTCAAATATTTCCTCTGGTCCCATCTGTGTCTCTTCTCCTTCTGGGACCCCTATAATGCGAATGTTTTTGCATTTAATGTTGTCCCAGAGGTCTCTTAGGTGGTCTTCATTTCTTTTCTTTCTTTTTTCTTTATTCTGTTCCACAGCAGTGAATTCCACCATTTTGTCTTCCAGGTCACTTATCCGTTCTTCTGCCTCAGTTATTCTGCTATTGATTCCTTCTAGTGTAGTTTTCATTTCAGTCATTGTATTGTTCATCTCTGTTTGTTTGTTCTTTAATTCTTCTAGGTCTTTGTTAAACATTTCTTGCAGCTTCTTGATCTTTGCCTCCGTTCTTTTTCCAATGTCCTGGATCATCTTCACTGTCATTATTTTGAATTCTTTTTCTGGAAAGTTGCCTGTCTCCACTTCATTTAATTGTTTTTCTGGGGTTTCATCTTGTTCCTTCATCTGGTACACAGCCCTCTGCCTTTTCATCTTGTCTATCTTTCTGTGAATGTGGTTTTTGTTCCACAGGCTGCAGGATTGTAGTTCTTCTTGATTCTGCTGTCTGCCCTCTGGTGGATGAGGCTATCTAAGAGGCTTGTGCAAGTTTCCTGATTGAAGGGATTGGTGGTGGGCAGAGCTCAGTAAAACTTTAATCCACTTGACAGCTGATGGGTGGGGCTGGGTTCCCTCCCTGTTGGTTGTTTGGCCTGAGGCAACCCAACACTGGAGCCCATCCAGGCTCCTTGGTGGGGCCAATGACAGTCTCTTTGAAGGCTCACGCCAAGTTGCATTTCCCAGAACTTCCACTGCCAGTGTCCCCGTCTCCATGGTGAGCCACAGCTGCCTGCTCCCTGTCTTTGCAGGAGACCGCCCCCTCCCAACACCCGCAGGCAGGCCTGGCTCAGTCTCCCCTGGCGTCCCCGCTCCCCCTCCTGGTTCCTGATGCACACACTACTCTGTGTGTGCCCTCCAGGAATGGAGTCCCTGCCTCCTCCAGTCCTGTCGAAGTCCTGCAATCAAATCCCAGCAGCCTTCAAAGTCTGATTCTCTAGGAATTCCTTCTCCCATTGCTGGACCCCCAGGTTGGGAAGCCTGATGTGGGGCTCAGAAACTTCATTCCATTTCGTGGACTTCTGTGGTACAAGTGTTCTGCAGTCTGTGAGTCACCCACCCAGCAGTTATGGGACTCGACCCTACTGTGATTGCACCCCTCCCACCATCCCACTGTGGTCTCTCCTCTGTCTCTGGATGTGGGGCATCTTCCCTGGTGAGCTCCAGTGTCCCACTGTCGATGATTGTCAAGCAGCCAGTTGTGATTCCGGTGCTCTCACAAGAGGGATTGAGAGCACATCCTTCCACTCCTGAAGAGACTTTTTTGAAGTCCAGAAGGTTGTTTAAAAAGGCTTTTTCTAATGATCCCAAACTCATAATTCGCTGTTTACCAAACATCTTGTCATAATAATGTCATTAGTTTCTATGTTTTTATTTTCTAAACTGTACATTCACAGCTTATGTTTCTTTGTGATTATTATATATTGGGGAGAAACATTTTTTAGGAAAGTCAGTGAAATTTGACATGTGATTGGCATGATTTCATATTTGAATTCTTCCTCCATTATACAGGTCCTTCCAGAACTCAAGCACTGTAAGTGGAATATAGGTGCATAGTCCTTATTATATCTTCTTTCCTTTGTTTTTATAATAAAATGCAGTCTGATCAGGATTGTACTTTACTGATAGTACTTTACTAAAAATGACTACATTCTTGGGATCCCTAATCCTGCAGTTCAAGTCATTAAAGATTCATTTTGTTGAGTACTTATCAGAAACAACAATATGAATCTTGACATTTTCTATCTAGCCTAATGGCAGAGCTCTGTGACTAGAGTATGCTACCAGGTTGGTACTTTTATACTTTGTCTATCTTGTTTTTGCTTTAAAGACTTAAACCAACAACCTTTTTCCCCTTTAAAGTTTTACTTTGAACCTTAGAACTCAATCACCTCCACTTAAAATTGTTGACACAAGCAGCTAATAACCATTTTTTGTTTCTGCCTAACCTTTTAAGACGTTGCTACTAAAGCCAATTCTCTGGGTGTTACAGTGAACGGTAGTTCTTTTTCTTTCTATGATGGCCTATCCACTTTCTCTACTCTTAGCATGGAGGAGGTATGCGTTCACATAATTGGAAAAATCTGGATTTCTGATGCCAAAGGGTTAAAAGCCTCTTGGATTTCTTTGCAGTGATATACAGCCACTATTTTATTTTTGATCAGTGGCATTTTGGCCACTGTTTAATTAGTGTACTGAGCATTACTGTCAGCACTAGGGTGTTTGTTTTTCTTGGGTCTTTCATTTTTGGCACATGTGAATTTTGCTTCGTATAAAACAAAATGACTTTCTCTTGGCCTCTGATGATGGGTTAAAATTAAAGAAGCATCTAGTTTTGGTGGGGATGATCCAGGATTATGTTGTGACTGATGTATATTAGTTACTTGTACATTTTTTTTTTGGATCTTTGCAAGGGGAAAACTACAAGTAACAAGTTTTATATAATTAATTTAAATCTGTTACAGGTTTTCATGTTCAGGATAAACAATTTTTCAACCTTGGGTGAAAATACTTGCAACAGTTTATGGTGACTGTGTTTTGCCTTAGGACAACTGTTGCATGCCAGTTTGTGTGCGTGTGTGTGTGTGTGTGTGTGAAAACACTTCAAAATTGAGTTAAAAGATGTAAATTTAAAATTGGTTGTGTATCTAATCTGCCCCAGGTCCAGTAAATAAACAATTCTTTTTAAAAACAAAAACAAAGTGAAACAAAAACGTATGGTTCCCATGGGGAAGGGGAGGATGGATAAATTCGGAGACTGGGATTGACATATACACACTACTATTTATAAAATAGATATAATAAATACCTACTAATAAAGACCTACTTATAGCACAGGTAACCCTAATCAATACTCTGTAATGACCTATATGGGAAAAGAATCTAAAGAAGAGTGGATATATGTATGTGTATAGTTGATTCACTTTGTTGTACACCTGAAACAACACAACATTGTAAATCAACTATACTCCAATAAAAATTATAAAAATAAATAAGATTTGAACCTACAAAAAAAAAGATTATGCAGTGGCTGGTTAGATATTCATATATTGATTTGCTTAGTGGGTTCTATTGAATATTTAACATACACATTTAAAGATTTTTAAAACTTATTTCTGAAATTATGTCATTCTCCTGAATAATCAAGAACAGTAACCTGCTACCATATTCTCTTTGCCACTCTCTTTTGTAATATTTTGGGTTTTAATTGCATGATTAATTACCCTCACAATATGCTTCAACACTAATTTTGACTCTAATGTTTTACTGATTAATTTACTTACTTCATTTCCTTGTAATCCATACAAATTTTACTTTCTTTGATTTTGTAATGAATTATATTCGTAATTAATTCCGTCAGAGCTATTCTAGGAACTATAATCTGTGTAAATACTTTTGTTACCCAACACAAGTTCATGTGCCAAACATACAGAAAAGTCGGAGTTTGGAGCAGAAAAGGTTTATTGCAGGGCCATGCAAGGAGACATATGGCTCTGTTAGATGGCCTTTGTCTCTCAGGGCACATATCTGCTGCATGCCTTCCAAGATTATCAATTTCTTGTGTTCTGGTGGTATTTTTCTAGAGTTGTATGGTTTTTATTACTTTTCAAATTATACATGTGTTTTTATTATTTTAAAGAATATGAAGAGAAAAAAGGAGGTAATTATGTGTATTCAGTCTGCCACCTTGTTTTTACTTTGTAAATCTCAATGCTGTCTTGCCAGTAATGGTTCATAATTGTTATTTTATTTTATATTATTATTTTATTGTGGTAAAATACATATAACATAAAATTTACCATTTTAATCATATTTTAAGTGTATAGCTTAATAGCATTAAGCATATTTACATTGTTGTGCAATCACCACCACTAGTCACCTCCAGAAAATTTTCATTATCCCAAACTGAAACTCTGTACCCATTAAACAATAAATCCTCATTTCACTCTTCCTTCAACCATTGGTAACCACTATTCTACTTTCCTTCTATGAATCTGACTCTTCTAGATACCTCACATAGGTGGAATCATACAATATTTGTCCTTTTGTGTCTGCCTTGTTTTACTTTGCATGTCTTCAAGATTCATCCATGTTGTAGCATGTATTGGATTTTCCTTCATTTTATGGCTGAATAATACTTCATTGTACGGATAGACCACATTTTGTTTATCCTTTCATACATCCATTGACACTTCAGTTGTTTCTACCTTTTGACTACTGTGAATAATGTTGCCGTGAACATTAGTGTACAAATACCTGCTTGAGTCCTTGCTTTCAATTCTTTGGGGAATATACCTAGAAGTGGAATTGCTGGATTATATGGTAATTCTATTTTTAATTTTTTGAGGAACTGCCTGTCAACTGCAAATTGGCACTTGCCATTGGCACTTGCCATCTACCTCTACAAGGTAGATGTGCTGCTGCAGCTGCTGACTTTCAACACCCCCTGAAAGGAATTCAGGGTGGAGAGCAGAAATGAGGCACTCTGTGCTCTGGGAAAAACTGGCAGAACATGTCTTCAGATAGTCATATATTTTCAGGAGACAATTTTATGAGTCCAATTCTTGCATCTCCTAATATCTAGAAAAGCACTAAGCACCTTCATGGTGATGATTGCTCCTTGTGACTAGCAGAAACCTTCTGCAAAAAAATATGTGCTTGATTGCATGTACTCCCCCTTCACCAAAATCACAAATATACTGACCTCCCCCAATACCTCTTTGGAGCAGTTTCTCAGAGCTATCTGAAATGCTGTCTCCCAGGCTATAGTCCTCATTTCGCCCCAAATAAAACTTGACTCACAACTTGCACGTTGTGCATTTTTTAAAGTCGACACGCCATACTATTTTCCACAGCAGCTGCACCATTTTACATTGTCACCAGCAATTCACAAGGATTCAATTTCAACAAGTCCTCACCAACACTTGTTTTTTTCTGTATTATTTTGTTTTTGTCTTTGTTTGTTTGTTTTGATAGCAGCTATCCTAATGGGTGTAAAGTGATAGCTCATTGTGGGTTTGATTTGCATTTCCCTAATGGTTAGTAATGTGTATTGTTATCTTTTATCGATACATAACAACCTATTTTGTCCAACTTAACTATTTTTACTTTGAAATATATTTGTCTTTGTAACATTGTGATCCCAGATTTCTTTTTCATATTATTTTTCCGGTTATATCTTAATTCATCTCTTTATTTTCTACCTTAAGGTACCCTTTGATTTTAGGTCTGTTTTCGTAAACCGTAATGGTGGATATTTTAAAAAGCATTCATTCAACACTTATTGAATACGTATTATTTGGTATGTACAGTGCCAGACAATGAGGATGCAGTTGTAAAGAAGGGAAGTACAGTCAATACTGGAAGACAAGCTTTACAATTTAAAGGAACCCTTTTAAAAGAAGTAATGAGTGTCATGAAAAGGGCAATACTAGGTCTATGTTTTTGTTTTTACCCAGTGTGTCAGTTCAAAAATGTATCTTTTATCATAGGCTACAAAATTTAGACAATTTTTTTAATTCAAAAATTTGTTAGATTCTAAGTTTTCTCAATAACCAATAAGGAGCAGCAAACTTCTAGTCGTCCACATTTTCTATTACATATTCACTTTTCCCTCCTACTATCATTGTCATCATAATTATGAATAAAAAGGGTGCGCCAGAGGACATGTGGTTACAGCAGAGGCTCCAACTTCCTCTGCCTTCTAGCAAGACTGCTTTTTCTAGCAAGACTCTAGCCTTCCCACCGTTGGCCCTTCTCGTACCCCGTAGAGTGCCGTAGAGTGCAGACGTCTGGGAAGTATAGTTCGAAAGGAAAAGCTCTGCGGTTCTCCTTTGCGCACGCGCATTTTTGTCCGGCGGCCTGGCGGCGGCGGCGACAACAAATATCCCTGCGCTAGGTGTTCCCCTTGCCTGCAGTAAGGGCCGCAGCTTCGAGTCCCCGTCCTGGCGAGCCCAGGTACAGACTGCCGGTGAGAGTGGGCCCGGGGTGTGCGCCTCCTACGGCGGGGCCAGGACAGAAGGCCAGCGCGGCGCGAGCCCCAGCTCTGGGCGTGCCAGCCCAGGCGGCCTTGGCAGGTGAACGCAGCCCGAGGAGGGGGCGTTGCCCGGGGAGGTCTACCCGCCCGACAGCTGGGCCTATGCCTGGGGCAAGACTCCTGGAGAAACGGCACTCGAAAAGAGATTGCAGCAAGCTGTGCCTTGTTTTCAGGGTTCGTGAACCCTGGGGCGGTTTTCACCTTTTTCCGTTGGTTGGTTTTTTCCCCCCTAGAGTTTAAACTTTATGTTTATCCGTTTTTGCCAACCTTGTTTTTTGACATTGTTCTAGAGTGAATCCTAAGTGATTTAACTGTTTACTCGTTTGTTTAGAGTAATTTTGTATGCTTGCAGAGTTACTTCCGTTTTCTCTAAATTTTAAATTCATTTCTAGCCAACGAAGCTATTTCTTCTAAGTCTTGTATTTTTGGGGGTGTGGGAGTAGGGAAGGTGGTTAGGTAATGTTTCCTTTTACGTTTAAGGAGCTTTGATAACTCTTTCTTCGAAAGGAAACAGTTTCCAAAAACACAGCTAATTTTTGGTTGACTATTTCTGAAAAGGACATCAATTCTTAAAATGACTTTTGAAGAATTATTATATCATAATTACTATAGCTCAAAGTACCTAAATGCAGGTGTGTGGAATATTTATGTCATTTCTCTATGATTAAACATTTCTGTGAGCCCGGTGTGACTGCCCTTTACACTGTTAATGCATATCAGATAGTTCTAAGCCCTTAGTTTGATTCCTCTTTATTCATAAACCACTGGCTGAAAGGTAGCAGGCCCAGTGACTGGCAGTCTTCTTACTGCCCGCTCCTGGTTTTGGTGATCAAGCATAGGGCCCCTCCCACTCAGGAATGCCTAGGCTTCCAGGTTCCTTCTGGTTTCCTTCTGCAAGGTGCTCAGTGCGTGGAGACTTCTTAACCTAGCCTAACCCTGATGAGGACGGGAGTGCAGATAGGATGGAGAGACCTCACAGTTTCTTTCAACGTTTCAGGTGCCTTCTCCAAGAGGAGCAGCAGGAGGGAGACATGGCCACAAGATTGCTGCCAGCCCAGGCTCTGGTATGTGAAGGCTTCTTTCTTGAACTACCTTCTGGGTTCAGAGGTGGGGAACATGCTTCATCCATTGTTGAGCTTTTCTAGGTAATGAAGCGCACTGAGGGACTAGAAGGCCTGGTAGTTGAGGAACTTCAGAAAGAAGGTGTTTCCCTTGCTGCAGGGCCAGTCTCATTTTGAATTTTCTACGTAAGTTAGTGCTTGTTGACTAGGAAATGAATGGGCCCACAGGCCCCATGCCAGTGCCACACCCAGAGCTTTGTGTGGGATCCAGGTCTGTTTTGCCTTGGGGAGGGCAGAGACGTGGGGGAGTCAGATCTTTCCATAATGCTAGGAAATCGAAGAGGAAGGTCTCTATCCTCAAGGTATTGAGAACCAGTCTACTCCAGTAATACCTGGTGAGGGTCCAGGTGATTTTCTAAGAAGATCCTAGAAAGAAGACCTCTGAGTCAGCAGGTGTGGTCAGGGATACTCCCTCCTATTGTGCGATTTTGCACATGCAAGCAGGATTAGGCTCGTACAGATGGTGAAAGGAAAAGAAGTCGCAATTTGGGCAGTGGCTTGCGGGGACAGATTCGGGAAGTGAGCCTTCCCTGAAGTGGGAAGCGTCTGGTTCACAGTGATTTTTTTCCCTTCTTTGCCCTTTCACTTGGGGAACTATAATTAAAAACATAATCTCTTCCCAACCCAGGAAACCTTTCCACAAAGGTAGAAGAGAAAGAAAACACTTTTATTATTGAATAAACATTAAGCCAGAATGTAATGTGCATCACAGGCAATCCACTAAAGAGAGTGCAAAGACAGAAAACTCATTCTTATATAGGTAAGTGCTATAACCCAATATCGCAATTTGGAAATTTGTCAGGTGACAAGTTAGGCCCATCTCCTCCCAGGAATTGGGAATGTTGGCGCATTCAAAGAAATGGTTGCCAGGTCCTTGAGGAAACAGTCCTGAGTTGTGAGACTGACAGATGGTTTATTTAGCTATTAAAAAGATTTACATACATTTGGTAAGGACGAAGAAAGAAATTCAGAAAGAAAATGGAGATTGGAGTGGGAGTCTTCTCACTTATTTCCAACAGCCTCTTAGTTTTGTTTTTGCCCTTATCAGTCAGAGAACATCCCTGGCCTTGTGATCTCCTTTCTGGGTTTTGGGGATAAAGAGAAAGTGTGGAAGTATTTCTGCCTCTAGAAATGTGTCCTAAGGAAATAAGCTTTGCACGCTTTTTTGTGATGTGCAGGGATGCTCAATCCAGAATTTTTAGGGTTACAAAAATGGAAACAACCTAAATGCCCACAAGTAGCTTAGTTACCTAAATGCCCACTAGTAGATTAGTTAAGTAAACCATCTAATAATCTGTAAGTAATCTATACAGTGAGATGCTGGGCAGCAAATAAAAAATGTTGTTGGATAAAGTTACCTGTGTAACATTTTATTTTTGTTTAAACTTAGAGCCATATTATCATGTAAAAGTCTGAAAGAACATACAGCAAGAAGTTAATAAACCTTGTTTCTAGTGGTAGAAAGTTAGATTAACATTCCTTTTTCTTTTGCTTATTCCTAATTTGCTTAAAAAAAAGATTCTTAATAATAAAAGAAAGGGGCCACTACTTTAAAAGAGGTGACTTGTGATGCAGTGAAGCGGGAGATGTTACTGAAGGCAAGTTCGTGTCCCTGATGCACAGTGAGGCAAAACTAACCAAAACGTCGGAGTTTGGAGTGGAAAAGGTTTATTGCAGGGCCAAGCACTGAGAAAGGATGGCTTGTGTTAAAAAAAACTTGAACTCCCTGACTGTTTTCGGGGATAAGTTTTTTTAGGGAAAATTTGGGGTGAGGGCTGCAGAGTGTGTGACTTTCTTCTGATTGGTTGGTGGTGAGGTAACAGGGCAGTGTTCCAGGACTCTTGCGCTCAGCCTTAAGTGACATTCTCTACCTGGATGGGGGCCTTAGTTCCTGCAGAAGAACTCAGAGATACATTGTTATGTATGTCCCTTGAGCAGGAACCAGGACCCTACTTTTTGGCTGCACTGTTGTTTCTTGACAACAGAAACAGTTTCCTTTGTTTGTCTGTTCCTTTGTTTCTGCATTCCCTCACTTCCCTGATTAGCAACTGTTTGAATATGCTCTTTGGTGTTCAGGAAGGTCTAGGAAGCTGAAGCCCTTTTTCTACAAACAAGAAATGGGGGACATGGAAAGGCTCTTTGTATACAGGAGGGCCCCACAGGGTCCTGCTTGGTATCAGAGAGAGGTAGAACAAAGACTTCTGGGGTGGGGAGAGAGAGTCCCAACTGCAGCCTTCTCACACGGCTCTTCAAACTGTGGAGCTCACACGCTGGGCCCGCTCCTGGGAAAGCCATGCTTGGGGCATTCTCTGAGCCTCCCTTACTGTGACTGTCAGTGTCCTCTTGCCCGGGACACAGATGGCCCACGGTGATGACAGAATCCAAGCACACCTATTCCTCCTTGAGTGAGTGTACTGGAGGCTCTAAAATCTTCTAAAATCCAATTCTCATGTCTCACCTGTAAAATGAGTTTGGTCTAGGTGATTGTACATGTCCATGTCTAGAGTTCAGTGTTTCTGTCATTCTGATTTTATTTAATTATTTCAAGTGCTTTACCTTGTTTGGCTGCTGTGTTTCATTTTTCTGGGGACACAGTGCATCACTGACAGTAGGTAGATGACAAATATATATGTGATCAGTAATTGAGGGGTGGTAAGGAAGTATTCACCCTGAAATGCTCAGAACCTAGAGTACTGACAGTGTTGCTGCCCAGTCATCCCACAGAGGGTATGGCCCTGGGTGAGCAAGAATGGGTTTCTGTTACAGGAGTCTGTGACATTCAGGGATGTGGCTGTGTTCTTCAGCCGGGATGAGTGGTTGCATCTGGACTCTGCGCAGAGAACCTTGTACCAGGAGGTGATGTTGGAGAACTACAGCACTCTGTTCTCGCTGGGTAAGGACCTTTCCTTGTGATGTAGAATCTGCTGGGGGAGCACCTTGGTGCCCTCTCCAAGGAGGACACTTGGAGGGCATGGCCAGGTTCAGCCCACAGGTGGACTCAGAAAGTAGCGGTTGCTATTGCCCTTGGCTGCCGGGACAAGTCTTGGCTTGGTAGAATTGGTGATGGGCATCTTCTCTGTGCTTTTCCTGTCTTCTGTCCCCTGAACTCTGTCCCTCTGGGTCTCACAGGAGGTTCCAGCTTAGAGGAGTGCACAGCCAGAGCCCTAACTTTCTTCCTGAGACCACCTCCTGGCCATCCTCTGGGAGCCCAATTTTAAACCCTTCTCAGAACAAATCTCTTTCCTCTCAACTGTCCCTCTGCCCCAGACTCTGGGGCTGGATCTGAGTGTCAGACTGGCCACTCATGTCTGCACCATGGATTCATTCTCTTTCTTGCTCATGAACAGGGATTCTGTTTTCCAAACCAAAAGTTATCCTCCAGTTAGAGCAAGGGGAAGACCCCTGGATGGTGGAAAATGGAGTTTCTCAAAGCACATGTCTAGGTGAGTGACAGTAATTGGGAAATGGGTATAGCATTTTCTGACTGCTTGGGCTTTGCTGATCAGTGAGGAGGCTGCACGCAGGAGATATTGATGAAGGCCCTCCTTGATGTACCAGGCCAGGTGAGAAATGCTGGGAAGGGCATATCCTCACTTGACCTTTTTGAGTACTTGGTACAGCAGGTTCAGAGGGAGAGTTGAATTCTTCCAATATGGGTTGCATTTTTGTCATATGTCCTTTGTAATTTGAATGCAGAATATGTAATGCAGTATGTAATGTGTAAAGGTTTGTGATTCATACCTTCCCCCTTTTTTCTTGCTTTTACTGGATTGATTATTTTCTTAAATTATTTTCTTTTTATGGTCTGAACAAACCTTTTATCACTACAGTGCATTTCTCGTTGTCCCATCTTGGGTTTTTGCTTTGACTTATCTGCAACTTTTTACACATTTCAGCTAAAAAAAATACAAAAAGAGAAAAAACAAACAAAAAATGATGCATGTATATTTTGTATTATGCAAGAGAGAGAAAGCAAGGTTAGCAAAGTGGTAACAATTACTGAATTCAGGCAGAAGGTTTGCAGATGTTCAACATGCCTTTTTCCTAATTCTTTTGTGTGAAAAAATTTAAACTAATATTTCCAGACCCTGGCTTCTAGGACATATCTCTCAATCTCTAAAATCCCTGTGGGTTGCTGAATCATAAGCTCTTGCTTTCTGTTCTACTTTGAATATTGTCTTTGTTTCTGACACCAGAGGATGGCTCGCTTTTTGAGTTTTGCTGCTTGTCCAGAATTTATTTCTCTTGATAGCAAGAGGTAGCCTTTCTATGTCAGTTCAGTCTTGTGTTTCTATTCATGAACTCTGTCTTCAGATATTTTCCTTTGGTCTGACTAGAATATTTACTGAGTAATGTTTTCAGAAAGGTTCATGTGTACTGTATTTGTGCATGTCTAATATCAATTCTTTTACCTCTCCTGTGGGAGTTATGTTTGGGATCTAGAATTCTGGCATCAGTTTTTATTCCCAAGAATTGTTCAGACTTTGCTCCACTGTGTTGGGGCACTGAGTATTGTTGATTAAAAGTCCTCTGGAGTTTCTTTCCCCTCTGTTTCCTGTATAGAAAACCTTTTCCCCCTTTTTTGTCTTCTGTCTAGAATATTATAAGATATCCTCTTTGTCTTTGGAATTCAGAAGTTTCATTAAGTTATATCAAGGAGGTTTGACTTTTTTGTTTTTGTTTTTAATATTATTCAGCATTCACGGGGCCCTTTGCTTTGAAGACCCAAGTCTTTTTTCAGTTCAGGGATCTTTTTTCTACCACAAACTAAAATATATTCTGCCATATTCCATGGACAATTGGAGAAGCCTCACTGTAAGAATAACAATATAATAAAATAGAAATTCAATCAGAACTGTAGAAAATAAATGTATCTATTATAAGAACCAGGATGGTAGCCAAGGATGAGTTTCAAATTTGGCTGTGAGCTTTCTAGTTGGCAAAGAAATCATTAGTTTCAAATTGACTGTGTTCTTCTTTTGAAAGCATTAAAAAAAATCAATTATTTTAAATTTGTTTAAGGTGTGCATGGTATTGTAAAAAAAACAGAGGAGTAAAAAAAGGAGATTCACTTGACATTTTACCAACTGTGCTGAGCCATTGTTAATATTTTACTATTTATCTTTTCAGACTGTGAATATTTGTTTGAGTGTATTTGTACATGAGAGAGAAAGACACATGCATGCAGAGAAACAGATTGATTATACATATTGTTCTTGAGTTTGTTTTTAATTATGAATGTCATTCAATTATTTAGCCATCATTGAATAGAGGTCTACTTCATTGAAAGAACTCTAGTGTATTGTTAAGCCATATTTTATTAAACAATCTTCCTTTTGGAAATTTTAGTTTCCCATTTTTCCCTATTAATATTGCTGTCATGGCTATGGAATACAAAAGTAAATATAAGGGGAAGAAGGTCTGAATAATTATAGCACAAAGGTATGAGCATTATGATTAAAAAGATTTCTTGAAAAACTACTCAACTTCATTATAAATCAATGAAATTCAAACTGAAGCATTTTTCTCTTTAATAGGGAATATTACCAAAGGTTAAGAAATACACGTCCAGTGTTTTGCTACTGTTTTGAGCAATAAGCAATATCTTTAGTGGGATTTTGATTGGAAGTCTTTCTGGCTTTATTAAAATCAATCCCAGGCTTAGAAATTTATCTTAAGAAAATAATTCCATAATTGTGCAAAGTTGCAAAGATAGTGTAAAAGAATGTTTGTTATAACATGAGGCATTACTAGGAGTAACTAAAGCTAAATGACTCCAAAGGAGATTTATTAAATATGATATATTCATGTACTGGAATATTATGCAGCCATCAAAACGATGATGTCAGCCTACATTTATGGACACGGAGAGAGTTCATGATTTTTTTTTTAAGTGAAGTGGGGAGGGGGAAGTTTTAACCACTTTAATTTTTTAGGTAAAAATGTTTTCTTTATATACAGAAAAATTTTGGTGAGCTGAATTCCACATATAGCAGTGATTATATTTGCATGATGTGTTTATGGGTGAACTGTATTTTCATTTTTATAGTTTTCTGTATTTTCTTAATTTTTCTTACAATGATTATATATTTCCTTTTTAGTTAAGAAAATGAAAGCTCTTTCATAAGGTACATTCATTCCTTTTGAATCAGTGATCCCACTTCTTGCACTGTATCCTAAGTGATCAAAAAGGTAGACAGAAAATCATTTTCAAAAATGTAGTCTTCTCACAGTATTTCCTATATGGCACCCATCTCCATTGAGTTCCCCAAGCCAAAAGCTAGGTGCCATCATTCTTGAGTCTTCTCACTTATTCTGTACCCCCTATTCACAGGTGAACATACCTGTCATCTCTGCCTTTAAAATATCTCAGTGTGCCTGATTCTGCTACCATGCCAGTGCAGACTGCCATCACCTTCCTCCAGGAAGACTGTGGCAGCCTCCTAATTGGCTGCTCTATACCTGTCTTTGTTCTGTTTTCCTCTGCCCCCAATTACAGCCCATTTGTCACACAACCATCCCCCAGTGATCCTTAGAAGAAATTCCAAACACATTCCTATATCTTACAAGATGCCACATGATGTGGTCCCTGCCCACCTCATTTCCTCCCATTGTAGCACTCTCCCCTAGTTCCCTCTTGCCTAGGCCACACTTGTTCTTTATCTGCAAACACACGAAGCTTACTCCTGCCTTAGTGCCTTTGTAATGGCTCTTCTTTCTAGGTGGAATCATCTTTATACCCATGTTTTTTCATGGCTAGCTCTTGTGTGTTATTTAGATCTCATGTTTAATTTTATTTCCTCACCACCCAGTTTAAAATACCAGGTTGTTCACTTATATTACACATTGCCTTGTTTTTGTATATTTTCTTACAGTTCTCATTACTCCCAATACTTTATTTGGTTACTTGGTTATTGTCAGTGTTGGCTATTAGAATGTAAACCTTGTGAAAATTGGACTCTTATCTGGCACGTTCCCTGTAACCCTGAGTCTTGACCTTTGCATGGTAATACACAGTGGATACTCAGTAGATATTGTCTGAGTGAGTCAGTGAAGTTCATTACAACATTATGCATAGCACTCAAATGAGTCCCAGAACTTCAGTAGCTGAGGTCTGGTGTTTCAAAGAGCCTTTTAAGGGCAGTGCTTCTTCCACTTTTTGTTTATAGCCCCTCTGCAGTTTTCTCTTGGATTTGGCTTGAGTACACTGGTGGCTGACCTGGGAGATGAAGCTGAATAACAGTACAACCTGCTGTACACAGAAATGCTGTATACCCTGCTGACCTCTGCTTTGTTACTAGATCAGGCCTGGCTCTACTGGAAGAGCTGCCCTCTCAGTTCCTCAGCCCACCCACACATAGGTTTCTTCAGACCCTTTCCCACCCAGGCACCTCTTCCATCCTGCTTGTTTCTCTTGCTCTTCTTTTTTCATCCTTTTCTAAGGACTCCCAGGATACATTTGTTAGCCATCCTTGTATATGTTAATGTCATTTTTCTTTATTCTCAGTGCAAGAGAGACTTACATGTTTCATTTATTTTAGGATGGGAGAGCTTGTTTGAAACCACAGTTTCTGAAGAAGAAAATCAGGAAGTAATGAATCAACTCATAGGTGATGGTCCTTTTGACTTCAAGTTGGGAGAAATTTACATAAATGAGGAAAAACTAGAGAATCAGCAAGGCAAAAAGAACAGACCTTTGAGGGGAGTCTTAGTTACCATCAAGAAAACCTGTATGAAGGAGAAGAGCTTTACAGGTATTGACCTTGGGAAAAATCTTGATCTAAAATTATCACTTATTAGAAAACCCAGAATTGTTTCCAGAGGAAGGAAACCCTGTTCACAGCAGTATTCAATTCTATTTAAACAGCTGGGAATCAACACAGTGCGTAAGTGTTACAAGTGTAGTATCTGCGGGAAAATCTTCCTCCACAGTTCTTCTCTGAGTAAACATCAGAGAATCCATACTGGAGAGAAGCTCTATAAATGTAAGGAATGTAGGAAAGCTTTTAGCCAAAGCTCATCTCTAACTCAGCACCTGAGAGTTCATACTGGAGAGAAGCCTTATATATGTAGTGAATGTGGAAAAGCCTTCAGTTTCACTACATCTCTAATTGGACATCAGAGAATGCATACTGGAGAGAGACCCTATAAATGTAATGAATGTGGAAAAACATTTAAAGGTAGTTCATCCCTTAATAATCACCAGCGAATTCATACTGGAGAAAAGCCCTATAAGTGTAATGAATGTGGGAGAGCCTTTAGCCAGTGCTCATCTCTTATTCAGCATCATAGAATTCATACTGGAGAGAAACCGTATGAATGTAGTCAGTGTGGGAAAGCCTTTACTTCAATATCACGGCTAAGTAGACACCATAGAATTCATACTGGAGAGAAACCCTTTAATTGTAATGAGTGTGGAAAAGTATTTAGTTACCACTCAGCTCTTATTATACATCAGAGAATTCACACTGGTGAGAAACCTTATGCCTGTAAAGAATGTGGGAAAGCCTTCAGCCAAAGCTCAGCTCTTATACAACATCAAAGAATTCATACTGGAGAAAAACCTTACAAATGTAATGAATGTGGGAAAGCTTTCTCCTGGATTTCACGGCTTAATATACACAACAGAATCCATACTGGAGAGAAACCATATAACTGTAAGGAATGTGGAAAAGCCTTCAGTTCCCACTCAGCAGTTAATACTCATCGAAAAATTCATACTGGAGAGAAACCTTATAAATGTAATGACTGTGAAAAAGCCTTCAACCAAAGCTCAGCTCTCATTCAGCACCAGAGAATTCATACTGGAGAGAAACCATATAACTGTAAAGTATGTGGGAAAGCCTTTAGACAGAGTTCATCCCTTATGACACATATGAGAATTCATACAGGAGAAAAGCCTTATAAATGTAAAGAATGTGGGAAAGCTTTCAGTCAGAGCTCATCCCTTACAAATCATCAGAGGACTCATACTGGAGAAAAACTATAAGTTAAATGCATGGGGAAAAACCTTCCAACTGAAGTTAATTCCACATGAAATATCAAAGAATTCGTCTTGGGGAGAAAGTCATGAAGATTAGTTAATTGTGAATTAAACTTCAGAATTTAGACCTCATCAAACATCAGAGACTTTATGATGCAGGAAAACCTTAGGAATATTAGGAAAGCTTCTATAAGATGTTGTTTTCATAAATTCTTAAGTTATTACTGACTATAAAATAGAAAATTTGTCAGATCAAAGGGTTAGTATTTTATTTTCTTTCTAGTGATGTATGATAACAGCCACCAGCTTTCACAGGCATCACTGGGAAGCATGTTGATTTATGGAAAAGTGCAGCCATAAAATCCAGACTTCAGATTAATCTAGTATTCTATTTCTTTGAAACTGCATTTGAGTGTTACGCAAGCCAGTTGTACTAAGAAGAATGTATTGGAGAGGAAATGTAAGCAGGTGACCTGGAGCTACCTCACTGTCACTAAAATTTGTTTTTGTAAGAGTTTAAAAGCAACTTCTGTACTTGGTGGTTGTTAAAACTTTTGAGTTATTTCTCCCCTGCTTCCTAAGCCATTCACCTGAAAATAAAATCACTCTGTAAACTGCAGGTGTAAGTCCTGTGAGTTTTCTCCCCAACTATTCCAAACTCTGAATCAGATCTAAAGTCACATGATTTCAAATCATGGAAGGCATGATATTTCACTTGTTTTTCTCATAAGTTGATTACCTTTGCTGTATTAAGCTGAGAATTAGAGGTTGTTTAGATAACTGCTTTTGCAAGTTAATTTACTGATAAATGTTGTTAAAAATCATCTTGCAATGTAGCCATAGGGAGTATGACTCTTGGCTCCCAGGTTGTGCCTGCTTCCTTGAGTTCTCTGGTTACCAGCCACCAGTAAGGCCCAGGAACAACATGGAACTTGGGTTGTCCTCCTAGGAGGTCAAGTGAACAAGATAACTTTCACTCTTACATTCTACCTTCACCTCCATCACGTGATGCTCTCTCCCTCACACACTCTGAGGGCCACTAGACAAAAATTCAGGCTTATCTAAGTTCAGATGCTTTTTCCTCCAAAAAATGGGCTATGTCTTTTAACAAGTTATTTATCCCAGTAAAGCATTTCTAAAATGTGAA
Organism: Phocoena phocoena; assembly: GCF_963924675.1. Lineage (NCBI taxonomy): Eukaryota > Metazoa > Chordata > Mammalia > Artiodactyla > Phocoenidae > Phocoena > Phocoena phocoena. The sequence continues at coordinate 156,682,703 of NC_089221.1, read as the reverse complement.
CAATAATTTGAGCAAGCTAAAAACAAGTCATACTAAAATTGTTGAGCTTCACAGAGGTTCAGAGGTTAACATCCAGTTTTGCCAATTTTATCAGGAGTAGACAAGCAGTTAAGGACAGGAATACTCATTTCATTTTAAAAACTGTTAGTTTTTTTTCTATTTGCCAAGGTGCTAAAACAAAACAAAACAAAAACTCCAAAATGTTATTTCGGATGGAGATTAAGCAAAGCAAAAATCAGTGAATTCAGCTTTGCCTCCTAGGACTAATCAGTCTCATTGTTTCAGACTTGTGAGGAACAAACTCTTCTGGGTCATTTAGTACTCTACCTGCAATGTCTCTTTCCCAACAACCATTCTTTTAAATTCTCTAATTACCTAAGGAAAATTCCTAGGAAACACATAACTTCCCTATCTTAGTTTGGAGTGCTATACCAAAATACCAGAGACTGGGTAGCTTATAAACAACAGAAATTTATTTCTCACGATTATGGCTGGGGAGTCCAAGATCAAGGCACCAGCATGGCTGTATTGTGGTTAACCCTCTTCCTGGTTCATTTCTGGTGACTTCTCACTGTGTCCTCACATGGTGAGGGAGCTGTCAGGGACCTCTTTTATAAGGTCATTGATCTATTCATGAGGGAGGTACCCTCATGATCATCATCACCCAATGCCCCACTTCCTAATACCATCACCTTTGGAGTTGAATTTCAACATGAATTTTGAGGGGACACAAACTTTCAGACAATAGCATTCCCTAAGTATCAATAGTCCTAAAGTCATCAAAAAATTAAATAAAATCACACAAAATATTAAGCCTAGTTATTTTTAAGGCGAGGTCTATCAAACTTGAGTGTAACAGATTAAGTCTTTTGCAGGATCCTTCAGAGGAGATAATCTTTAAGCATGATGATTCTAATATAACCCAGTACCAAAATCAGACAAGGAAAATACAAGACAGAAAAATTGCAGGCCAATATCATCTATCAACAGAAATGTAAAAATCCAAACAAAGCATTAGCAAATGTAAACCAAAGTACCCAAACATAGATAACACATGATAAATACAGAATTTTCATGGGAATGCATGGGTTATTTTAACATTAGGAAACTTACAGATGCTGTGCACTACCTTAATATTAACAGAAGTCCATATGTTCATCTCAATACATGTAGGAAAAAACCCAAGATACTCAGTACTTACTCATGATAAAAACTTTTAGCCAAGCAGCAGTAGAAAGGAACTTTCTAACCAGATAAAAAGGTATTTAACAAAAAACCTGCTGAAAAAAATAATAAAAGGTTAGAAGTATTCATGACGTGATGAGTATGGGGAAAGAATGAACTACCCAATAATGGTCCTAAGAAGCAGAAATGGTTCATGCACATACAAAAAAAAATGGATGCCTACCCTCACCATATCAAGAGTTATATGATTTTGGAAGAATATGTAAGGAATAACTTTATGACCTCAAGATAGGGAAGGATTTTTTTAAACAGGATACAAATAAGCTATATAAAATGTTTATATTATTTGCTCACATTGAAATAAGGAACTTATGCTTATCAAAATGTACCAAAAAAGAAATGAAAAATCAAGACACAAAACAGAAGGAAATCTTTCCACAGCATGCCCAATATGTTTTCTGGAAATTTTGAAAAATTTGTATGGATCAATTAAAAAGAAAAACTTGGGACTTCCCTGGTGGCACAGTGGATAAGACTCCGCACTCCCAATGCAGGGGACCTGGGTTCAATCCCTGTTCAGGGAACTAGATCCCACATGCATGCTTCAACTAAGGAGCTGGTGAGCTGCAACTACGGAGCCTGCCTGCCACAGCTAAGACCCGGCACAACCAAATAAATAGTAAAAAATAAATAACAACAACAAAAAAGAAAAAATAGAAAAAAGTGATCTGAATACATGACTACTTATTTCATAGAAGAGGAAATACAAATTTCCAAAAACATGAAAAGATGCTTAACTTCATTAGTTTAAAAATGTAGATTAGGACCACAGGCATGATTTTAAAGTACACATGAGCAAATATAAGATGTATGACAATACTGAGTTTTGGAATGTATGTGGAATAACTGGCATTCATACTCTGCTAGTGGGAGTATAAATTGATACAGGTCATGACATCTTGCAAAGTTGAACACCTGCTTGTTGTAATACACAGGCACCTATACATGCTACATAAATGTTTGCAGATGAGCACCAAGAATTATGTGTAAAGACATACTGATCATAATAGCAAATATTTGGAAGTAGTCTTCTGAATGTCCATTAGTAGGAGAATGGATACACTTTAGAGTATTAACACGGTAAACAGCAATGAAAATTGATGAACCAAAGCTATATACAAAACTTTGATGAATTGTAAAACATGCTGAATTCTAAAGTCATAGGAAACTACATGTGGTATATCATTTTTTGCAAAATTAAGTTTATACTAAGTGATATGTACATGTGGTGAAGATCATAAAAACAGCAAGTGATTGGATGAGATAGTGTTTTAGTTATTGTTAACCCCCAAAATGCAGAAGACTGCAAATAAGAAAAAACAGTTTGTTTGAGGTCCTAAGAATTGCAACTCGAGAGGCATAGATTCTAGCAGCCACTCAAATATGTTCGTAGGGAAATACAAAATGGCTAGGTTTTATAAAAGCAACAGACAAAAACATCCCAGTAACATTATATACACGTTACTTTTAGAGAACTACAATTGGTGGCATTCAGTCACTTGGGGACAGCAGATTGGTTGCTAAGCTGTGGTCTCGAGGGAGAAAAGAAAACAAGTTCCATAAAAAAATAAGTTCCAGATGGTCTCAGAATGGCTGTGTCAAAAGTTTATATTGCATCCGGGGGTGGATGTGTGTAAGTTCTACTTCCTTAGTGGCCTCCTGGCTCCATTTTAGATCCCTTTGACATAAGTAACTCCATTTTGTTGTTCATGGTCCACATTATCCACTATGTAACAACTCTCCCCAAAATTTACTGGCTTAACAAGTTATTAATATCTGTCTTGGTTCCACGTTTGGGCTCAGCTGGGCAGTTCTTACTTAGTGTGTCTAATGTGTTTGCGTTCAAGTGGCAGCTGGGGCTAAAGGCACGACTGGGCTTGATACCCAAGGTGGCGGGCCGTTGTTGATGACTGCCAGGTGGGAGCATGGTTGGGCTTCTGTGTGGCTTGAGCTTCTCACAGAAAGGTGGCTGGTTTCTGAGAGGGAGTGTCCCTAGAGCAAGCATTCTGAGAGACGTTGGTAGAAGTGGCAAATCTTATAACTCAGTTTTGGAAGTCACAACATTAATTCTGCTGAATATTATTGGTCAAAAATTATTCACAGATTTGGCCCAGATTCAAGAGGAGAAGACTATAGAAGGACATTAATACCAGGGGGCATGGTTCATTGGGTGAACCCATGAACCCATATTTGGTGACTAGCTACCACACAAAATTCTGAATGGTAATTACCTCAGGATGTAAGGCAAAGAAATGACTTGGGAAGGAGCAGAGAATTCCTCAGCTTGCTTGATGCCAGAAAGAGGCTCCCTTGTCAAGAAGAGGCTGCCCAGGCCAGCTAGAATGATGGCCAGTGTGTATGTCAGTAAAAATAATTAAGTATAAATTTTTGGTCCAACACTGTACTGGGTGATTTGAGAGAGAATAAAGCAGACATCTTCATGCCTGATCACCCTGGATAAAGTGAACATGTAGTTTAAGGTAAAGTTTAAGGAACAAATAGTTTAAGGATAAAGTTTAGGATAAAGTTTAAGATGTAATGACCTCAGATGCTGTACCAAGGGCTATCCCAAAGTGATTAACATTCTTCAGGCCACTGTTAAATTTAAATGTGTCTCATTAACAGAACCATCAACATCTCCCTCCTGTCTGCACCTTCCCCTTCTTATTCATCTCCTGGATCACCAGAGGAAGAGAATATTGGTTCCTATCACAAGTAAGGAAACGTAGTAAACCAAAACATGTGCATCATAAGAAAACAAGGCAAAGAAGTAACAATCATCATTAAGCTATCGATAGGTTTTTCTTTGCCTAATTTCTCTTATTCTCAGAGACTTGTTCAGAATCTAGGCAAAAGAGAAAAATGTCCATTTTCATAGCTTCTTAATAGGCCATTTTCAAAGCAGCCTGAAAAAGCAAACTATGCTTTAATTTTTGTGATAATTGACATGCCTGATATATTTACAGTGTTCAAAGTGATTAAATTATTTAAAATATTCATCTTTTCAAGCGCTTTGGGTTGCATTATCAAACATATTTTCTCATGAAGAGATCTGTGAAATGAATAGATCATTTTATTTCTCAGCAGTCGCTCCATTGAATTTATCAAATATTTCCTCATGATTAGATTTTGCTTTTTGGTAAGAAAGTCACCACAGTAATATGGTATTCATCTCAGTACATTATATTATCACATTAGGAGGCTTGTGATGTTGAATTAACCTATTCCTGGGAAATTTAACTTTGATCTGTTGGTTAAGGTGGTATCAACCTAATTTCCCACTGTAAAGTTACCGTTTTTCTCATCGTAATCTTTAGTATCTTGAGAGGAAATCCTAGAGTGTATGCATGTATATTTTTACTGGTCAAACTCCCCTCCACTAGTTTTAGCATCTATTGATGGCACTTGCTGTAATCAATTATTATTATAATGGTTTCCAAATGGAAATTATCTAATTCCATCATTCCTTCTACACTTATTAACTGGCTTTCTACTTTAGGGAAGAGTTTTATCTTCTATTTGTTTCTATGACTCTGGAAGCACAGTTTCTTATTATATTCAATGGACTGTAATCTGCTAATATCATTATTTATTTTGATGCTGAAATTGTCACAGACTTGGCCTCTGAGATTCCCTGCAAGCTGGTATCTGTGTCCTTTCTGTCACAACAAGCTTGGAATTGTGTCCAATATTTGTAATTCAAGTACACCTACTTCTTGCTGTGTAGCAAAGTATGATTTATTAACTAGATGACTTGAGGGTTGGGGAGAAGAATTGTGGGGTCAAAAATAAGTGGGGGGATTTTCTCTTTTTCTTCTGCAGTATCTTATATTTCCTCCTCTTGCTACTTTCCTCCTTGAAACATGGTTTCCACACCTCTATTTTCTGTTAACAATGTTCCCCCGAAGCATTACCTTCCCACTAATGCCTCCTTGCATCCTGCATGTACTTAAAAAAATTTTGTAAAATATTTATAGCTTAAAATGTATCATTTAACCATTTTAACATGTACAGTAGCATTGAGTGCATTCACAATTTGGGTGTAACTATCACCAAAATGTATTTCTAGAACTTTTTCTTCATCTCAAACAGAAACCCTGTGCTCGTTGAGTAACTTTCCATTTTCCCCTTCCCTCAGCCCTTGGTAACCTCTATTCTGCTTTCTGTCTCCAATAATTTGCCTTTTCTAGCTAGTTCATATAAGTGGAATCATACAATATATTTCTTTTTGTGTTTGGCTTATTTCACTTAGGGTAATGTCTTAAAGATTCATCCACGTTGTTGCATGTTATCAGAATTTCGTTCCTTTTTTAAAGGCTGAATAGAATTCCATTGTATGTATAGACCACATTTTGTTTATCCATTCATCTGTCAATGGGCATTTGAGTTGCTTCCACCTTTTGGCTATTGTAAATAATGCTGCCATGAACACTGGCATACAAGTATCTGTTTGACTCCGTGCTTTCAATTACTTTCCCTATAGTTTTGCCTTTATAGACTATCATATGTCTGGCTGCTTTTTCTTAGGCTAGTACATTTGAGATTTCCCCCATGTTGTTGTATCAGTATTTTGCACCTTTTAATTGCTGAGTGGTATTCCATTATATGAATGTACCACAGTTTGTTTATCCATTCTCCACTTGAGGAACATTTGGGTTATTTCCGATTTTTGGAAGTTATGAATAAAGCTGCTACAAACAATTGCATACAGGTTTTTGTGTGAACATTAAGTTTTCATTACTCCTCGTGTAAATACCTAAGAGTGTGGGATTGCATAGTCATTTGAGAAGTGGATATTAACCTTTATAAGACACTGTAAACTGTTTTCCACAGCGGCTGCAGCATTTCACATTCTCATCAGCAATGCACAAGGGTTCTAGTTTGAATGTGGATTCTTCTACATCTTCACCAACACTTGTTAACACCTGCTATTTTTTTTTATATAAGAGCCATTCTAACAGGTGTGAAGTGGTATCTCATTGTGGTTATGAGTTGTGTTCCTCTAATGACTAGGGATATTGAGCATCTTTTAATATGCTTATTGGCCATTTGTATATCTTATTTGGAGAGCTATTTGAAACCTTTGCCCATTTTTGTTTTTTTTTAACCATTTATTTATTTTAATTAATTAATTAATTATGACTGTGCTGGGTCTTAGTTGCAGCACACAGGATCTTCGTTGCGGCATGCAGGATAGTTTTTAGTTGCAGCATGCGGTCTTCTTAGTTGCGGCATGCGAACTCTTAGTTGCAGCATGCATGCGGGATCTAGTTCTCCAACCAGGGATCGAACCCAGGCCCCCTGCATTAGGAGCGCAGAGTCTTACCCACTGGACCACCAGGGAAGTCCCCGGCCCATTTTTTAATTGCATTGTTTTGTTGTTGTTATTGAGCTATGGAAGTTGTTTATATGTCCTGCATGTACTTTTAAGCGCTTACTTATATATAGTTCTCTTATATACCGTAAACTTTTGCATATTTTCACACATAGGCTGTACTTTCTCTTTCTGGTGGTGGTTTTAATATCAATTTTAGGAACACCACTACCTCTTCTCTTTTCTGTTGCATATCCTTTATTGTTTTTTTAAAGGATATGATGGAAGTTTTAGATTATACCACCATCGCTTCCTCACCTCCAAGAATTACCTGAAGAAACATTTTTGTTATCCAATTTCCACAGAATTTCTACCTGATTTTTATTTCTCTTTATTCCAACAATATTCTTTAAGTGCTTATTATGTGCCATATCCAAAAAAGTTTGTTGTTTCTGTAACAGAGGAAACCCTTGTCATACCTGTGGCAAGAAGTCTAAAAGCTGCCAGTGCTCCAACATTTGCTTTGTGATCTCTGCTTCAGTAACAAGATATGGGCAAAGGGAAACAAGCTAGCAGAGCTTCAGTTTCTTTCAAGCAAATAGATTATACACAATAAAAAATTGTAGGTTTTCATGACTCTCCCCATAAAAGTTGTGATGGAAAAACCAGGATAGAATTACACCTTGGATTCCTGTTTTTCAATACCATCCAGCCTGCACACTTCTTCACTTAGGTCAATGGGATTATTTTTTCTAAACAAATATTTGCAGTCATTCTTAAATGTGCTTGTACAAAAATCCTTTAAACTTCTATGAGTTCATACAGGACAGGAAGATATAAATAACTTATTGCATGTTTCTATCACTCAGGTTTGCAGTAGTATCTGTATGGCATTTTAAATAGTATACACCCTTGTGTCTCCCCAATCTAGCCAGTCCATCATCCTCAATTCCACATGTACACAGGGATGGATGTTGTTATGATCATCAGCTGATTAAGAGAATAAGATGGAAGAGGAGCTGTAATTTAATTTTAAACACTATGCATGTACTTCAATTTAGCCTTTCAAATTTTGAATAGTTGGGAAAAATTCCCATTTTTCCTTTTCTAAAATTATTCTTTTTATTTCCCCATTGTACAGAAAAGGAAGGGAAGAAGGGAGGAAGGGAGAGAGGAAGGAAGGAAAAAAATAGTCCACCTTCAGTTACACCACAATGGACCCAAGGAACCTGCTGGGTCAGGATATTGGGTTACTTACTATTTCATGGATATCATATGCAGTGCAGATATTTTTTCAAACAAAGTAGACGGTCATTTCTTTTAAAAGGATAAACTACATTAGAAAGAGAAAGTGGAGAAGGATAGTCACTTTGTAAACTGGATTCTGTAAGCTTGGAAGATAAATTTGAAGGTTCTTCCCTGAAAATGGAGGAAAAGGCAAAGAATTAAATGTGAGGTTTGCACATTGTCATGAAAGCCAGACATCAAGAATAAGAGTTTAATATGTTGCCAATGAAGAAAGCAGAAAAAAATAGAACAGAGTCTTATCCTTTCTTTGTGCCTCAGACAATAATAATGGAAAAAACCCAGATCAGAAATAAATGAAAAAAAAAAATGAAGGAAACAATAGCAAAGATCAATAAAACTAACAGCTGGTTCTTTGAGAAAATAAATAAAATAGATAAACCATTAGCCAGACTCATCAAGAAAAAAGGGAGAAGATTCATATCAATAGAATTAGAAATGAAAAAGGAGAAGTAACAACTGACACTGCAGAAATACAAAAGATCATAAGAGATTACTACAAGCAACTCTATGCCAATAAAATGGACAACCTGGAAGAAATGGACAAATTCTTAGAAATGCACAATCTCCAAGACTGAATCAGGAAGAAATAGAAAATATGAACAGACCAATCACAAGCACTGAAATTGAAACTGTGATTAAAAATATTCCAACAAACAAAAGCCCAGGACCAGATGGCTTCACAGGTGAATTCTATCAAACATTTAGAGAAGAGCTAAAACCTATCCTTCTCAAACTCTTCCAAAATATAGCAGAGGGAGGAACACTCCCAAATTCATTCTACAAGGCCACCATCACCTTGATACCAAAACCAGACAAGGATGTCACTAAGAAAGAAAACTACAGGCCAATATCACTGATGAACATAGATGCAAAAATCCTCAACAAAATACTCTCAAACAGAATCCAACAGCACATTAAAAGGATCAAGTGGGGTTTATTCCAGGAATGCAAGGATTCTTCAATACACGCAAATCAATGTGATAAACCATATTAACAAATTGAAGGAGAAAAACCATATGATCATTTCAATAGATGCAGAGAAAGCTTTTGACAAAATTCAACACCCATTTATGGTAAAATCCCTGCAGGAAGCAGGCATAGAGGGAACTTTCCTCAACATAATAAAGGCCAAATATGACAAACCCACAGCCAACATCATCCTCAATGGTGAAAAGCTGAAAGCATTTCCACTAAGATCAGGAACAAGACAAGGTTGCCCACTCTCACCACTCTTATTCAATATAGTTTTGGAAGTTTTAGCCACAGCAATCAGAGAAGAAAAGGAAATAAAAGGAATCCAAATCAGAAAAGAAGAAGTAAAGCTGTCACTGTTTGCAGATTACATGATACTATACATAGAGAATCCTAAAGATGCTACCGAAAAACTACTACAGCTTATCAATGAATTTGGTAAAGTTGCAGGATACCAAATTAACACACAGAAATCTCTTGCATTCCTATACACTAATAATGAAAAATCTGAAAGTGAAATCAAGAAAACACTACCATTTACCATTGCAACAAAAAGAATGAAGTATCTAGGAATAAACCTACCTAAGGAGACAAAAGACCTGTATGCAGAAAATTATAAGACACTGATGAAAGAAATTAAAGATGATACAAATAGATGGAGAGATATACTATGTTCTTGGATTGGAAGAATCAACTTTGTGAAAATGACTCTACTACCCAAAGCAATCTACAGATTCAATGCAATCCCTATCAAAATACGACTGGCATTTTTCACAGAACTAGAACAAAAAATTTCACAATTTGTATGGAAACACAAAAGACCCCGAGTAACAAAGCAATCTTGAGAATGAAAAACGGAGCTGGAGGAATCAGGCTCCCTGATTTCAGACTATACTACAAAGCTACAGTAATCAAGACAGTATGGTACTGGCACAAAAACAGAAAGATAGATCAATGGAACAGGATAGAAAGCCCAGAGATAAACCCACGCACATATGGTCACCTTATCTTTGATAAAGGAGGCAGGAATGTACAGTGGAGAAAGGACAGCCTCTTCAATAAGTCGTGCTGAGAAAACTGGATAGGTACATGTAAAAGTATGAGATTAGAACACTCCCTAACACCATACACAAAAATAAGCTCAAAATGGATTAAAGACCTAAATGTAAGGCCAGAAACTATCAAACTTTTAGAGGAAAACATAGGCAGAACACTTTATGATATAAATCACAGCAAGATCCTTTTTGACACACCTCCTAGAGAAATGGAAATAAAAACAAAAACAAATGGAACCTAATGAAACTTCAAAGCTTTTGCACAGCAAAGGAAACCATAAACAAGACCAAAAGACAACCCTCAGAATGGGAGAAAATATTTGCAAATGAAGCAACTGACAAAGGATTAATTTCCAAAATTTACAAGCAGCTCATGCAGCTCAATAACAAAAAAACAAACAACCCAATCCAAAAATGGGCAGAAGACCTAAATAGACATTTCTCCAAAGAAGATATACAGACTGCCAAGAAACACGTGAAAGAATGCTCAACATCATTAATCATTAGGGAAATGCAAATGAAAACTACAATGAGATATCATCTCACACCAGTCAGAATGGCCATCATCAAAAAATCTAGAAACAATAAATGCTGGAGAGGGTGTGGAGAAAAGGGAACACTCTTGCACTGCTGGTGGGAATGTGAATTGGTAGAGCCACTATGGAGAAGAGTATGGAGGTTCCTTTAAAAACTACAAATAGAACTACCATATGACCCAGCAATCCCACTACTGGGCATATACCCTGAGAAAACCAAAATTCAAAAAGAGTCATGTACCAAAATATTCATTGCAGCTCTATTTTCAATAGCCTGGAGATGGAAACAACCTAAGTGTCCATCATTGGATGAATGGATAAAGAAGATGTGGCACATATATACAATGGAATATTACTCAGCCATAAAAAGAAACGATATTGAGCTATTTGTAATGAGGTGGATAGACCTAGAGTCTGTCATACAGAGTGAAGTAAGTCAGAAAAAGAAAGACAAATCCCGTATTCTAACTCATATATATGGAATTTAAGAAAAAAAATGTGATGAATAACCTAGGGGTAAGACAGGAATAAAGACACACACCTACTGGAGAACGGACTTGAGGATATGGGGAGGGGGAAGGGTGAGCTGTGACAAAGCGAGAGAGAGGTATGGACATATATACACTACGAAACGTAAGGTAGATAGCTAGTGGGAAGCAGCCGCATAGCACAGGGAGATCAGCTCAGTGCTTTGTGACCACCTGGAGGGGTGGGATAGGGAGGGTGTGAGGGAGGGAGATGCAAGAGGGAAGAGATATGGGAACATATGTATATGTATAACTGATTCACTTTGATATAAAGCAGAAACTAACACACCATTGTAAAGCAATTATACCCCAATAAAGATGTTAAATAATAATAATAATGGAAAAAACCAATTGCTAGATACAGGGAAAAAAATAGAAATACTTAAAGATACAGGAAGTAAAGGGAGGGATTTATAAAAGTCAATGTACAGAAATAAATAAACAGAAGAATATTACCTATAAGAGAAGAAAAATCAAATTGGCCTCAGATATCTCCAGAAAACTAAGTAAAAGAGGCCCATGGAATAACTGAGAGGACACAAATAAAAACTAGACTGTGACTGTGAAAAAACCCAGAAATGTCAAGACCAAAAGAGAAAATTCAGGAAGTGATGGTATAGACATGGTCAATAGAGAAACAGATTAAATATAAATTTAATTACAAATAAGTATAAATTATAAAACTCAAGGAAATTGCCAAAATTCATAGTTGAGAGAGAAAATGGAATATGGAAGTAGTAAAATTAGATAGGCCTATTAGCTCATATTTTTTAAAATTTTAAAGGGGACAGAAAATTAAATTGCATTTGGTTTAAAATATAAAGTGTAAGAAATTAATAAACAGAAAACTCAATTAAATAGAAATGGGAGACTAGAAGGGGGTGCTCTCACCCCTACAACAGGAAGAGCCCAACAGGGAAAGAAAAGACTTCCCCTTCTTTCCTGGAAGGAGCTCAGCCAATGAGAGTCTGTCAGGACTCAGCCAATGAAAAAGCCATGGGCTCTTTCTTTATAGCCCTCTCAACTTCCTTTTCCCCTCTATAAAAAAGTTGTCCTCTCCATTTTTGCTGAGGACTTGCACAACCATATTTACAGACCCCAAATTGCAATTCTTTGCTAATCCTGAATAAACACATTTTCGCTGGAGAAAAAACTGGCGTCTATTTGTTTTAGGTCAACAAAAGGAAGTCAAGAGATAAGCTAATCCTTAATTTTTATAACCAGAAAAACAGAACATAAAGAATATTTTTTAAAGTGTAATATTACCAGGACAATTTAAAAGGAATATATATAATTCATAGTTGAGAAACATTATATTCCAATGTTCTTAACATCTTCATCTTTTCCATATTTTGAATTTTTACTTTTTCCAACCACTTCTTATAACTTCTACTCAGTCCAAACTGCTGTTTTCTCTCACAGATTTACCACAATAGCCTTCTAACTAGTCCTAGTCTCTCTACTTCTTACTTTGAACTTTTAGTTTATTCTCAGCACAGCAGTCAGCATGATCACTAAAAAAAAATGGACATAAGAGTATGTCTCTCCAGTGCCCAGAGCATTCTCTTGAGAATAAAATCCAGTGACATAATGACAAATAAGAGCCTATAAATTCTAGTCCTCTTGCTGCTGATCCCCTACTTCTCTTTCCCTCCTTATTTCTGTTTTCCTTATTGTTCCTTAAACAGGCCAGGCATGCTCCCACCTCAGGGCATCTGCTTGTTAGTCTATCAGAAAGCCTTCCCCCAGATATTTAGCTTGGCTCACTTCTCATCTTCTGCTGGTCCTTCTTCAAATGTCACTTTGTTGGTCAAATGTTTCACAATCACTTTGTGTAAAATTGTAAAATTCCTCTCCCACCAAGGTTCCTATTCCCCTTTCTTGTTCTTGTTAGTACTCATCACTTTCCAAACACATACTATTTATTTATTTACTTTACTGAAGTATAGTTGATTTACAATGTTGTGTTAGTTTCTGGTGTACAGAAAAGTGATTCAGCTATGCAGCTATACATATTCTTTTTCAGATTATTTTCCTTTATAGTTTATTACACAATATTGAATATAGTTCCCTGTGTTATACAGTAGGACCTTGTTTATTTTATATATAGTAGTTTGTATATGCTAATCGCAAACTTCTGATTTATCCCTCCTCCACCCCTTTTCCCTTTGGTGTAACTATAAATTTGTTTTCTGTGTCTGTGAGTCTGTTTCTGTTTTGTAAATAAATTCATTTGTATCATTTTTTAGATTCCACATATAAATGATATCATATGGTAATTGTTTTTCTCTGCCTGACTTACTTCACTTAGTATGATATCTCTAGGTCTATCCATGTTGCTGCAAATGGCATTATTTCTTTCTTTTTTATGGCTGTTATTTTTGTTATTATTTTTCTTCTTTCTCTCCCATGAGGATTTTAAGCTGCATGAATGCAGAGGTTTTGCCAGGTTTATTTACTGGTCTATTTCTAGCATCTACAACAATGCCAGGCGCAAGACAGGTGTTAAATATACTTTGTTCAATGAATGAATAATGGAATCATACAACAGTGAAAATGAAGTTTTCATATATCAAGATAGGTGAACCTAATAAGTGTTCATGTTGAGCATGTAAGTCACAGAAGAACATATAGCAGATTCTGTTTATATAAATATCAAACACCTTGCAAAAGTAAACACTGTTTTAGGGACACATACATATTGAGACAGACTGGGACTGGGACCTTTTGCTGTAGTGCTGCAATGCTTGCACCTGGACACACCTCTCCTCCAGCAACAAAGTACAAAGAAACTATATGGGACTAAAAATAACTGCTTGCATGTGCAGTTGGAGCAAATTCTGGACAAAAGATATAAAGAGACCAAAAAACCCAACTGCCACTTTTGAAGAGCCCAGAGCAAAAGCAGGGTACTGCCCATGTCCCCTGCACACAACACCATCTAAGGGGTCGGCAAACCACCTAAGCCACCCCTCCCGCTGGACCCCTGGACACACCCCTACCCTCACCCCATATAAGGAACAAGCTGCCCCTCCCCCCCAGCAAGTGAGCAAGGAAACCTGTTACTTGTTCTTGCTCCCCCCTGCTGCAGCAGGGGCCCCAATAAAGCCTTGCCTTAATTTCTTGTCTGGCCTTTTGTCAATTTCTATTGATTGGGGAAGGCCAAGAACCCTGTTTTGTATCAATATGACCTACTACTCATCAGGCTAATGAAAGGAATGTTTAACAAAATTTAGAAAAATGGGGAGCATCATGGACAAGTCTTCCAAAATTCTGATCAAGTTCTCTTTTGTGGGACCAAGAGCTCCCCAGAGGCGAGAACTTTCACCTCTCGGAAGTGGCAGGCGCCATTGGCGCCCCCTAGGAAGTGTGGTCGGCGCGGGGCCAGAGGCATGCCGGGAGTCGTAGTTCTCCTGGGTTCGCGGGGCGGCGGGGACGGCTCGCGGCCTTTCTGGGGCTTTTGGCGCAGGTGATCCCGGAACTGCTAGGGCACCGTGCCTGGGACTGAGAAGCTCCCGGTTGCCTCTTTCGGATGGCGGTCGGAGCCAGCGCCTGTGACCGTCTGGGCTGGCAAGTGCGCGGGCCGGGCGGGGACGCGCGCTGGGGCACCAGGGAGACGCCACGGGCGGGTGGGTCTGGAGGCTGTCTGCACGGTCCGAGCCACGGTGCTTGGAGGGCGTCGTTCCCTCCCTCCCCACCCCCTACCCCCCAGACTCGCGGGGAGGGAGCACCCCTTCCAGGTGAGCTGGGGCGGGCCCGGGAATGCTGTCAGTGGGGGTCTTTTGTGGCTGGCTTTTCTGAGACTTCTAAATGAAACAGACAATGAAAACAATAGCTAATGCCTATGGAGACTTTATGTGTGCCGGGCACTAGTCTGGCGCCTTGGAGGAATTAACTCATTTCATCCTCAGATAACAGGTAGGTCCCCGTTTTACAGATGAAGAAAATGAGGCACAGAGTGAACAGGTAATTTGCCAGCCTTGGACTCAGACCATGGTCACTTTTTGCCTCTACTACTTACCAGTTTTGTTTCTTTGGACAGGTCACTAGACTCCCTGGTTCTCAGTCTTCCTCACATCCGTAATACGGAGTAGCAATATATTTTAGAGTCGTTGTGAGGATTAAATAATACATGTAAAGCATGTAAGATTCCTGGCGGGCAGAAGATGTGCATCATAGAGTAACTATGATACTTGTACAGCAGCTTCCCTTCCCTGGCTGAGTTTACACAGCATACTCAGCTTGTTGAGCTTTCATGCCAGGTGCTATACCTGTAGAACCCGCTGCAAACTTAGGCGGCCAATGCAGGCAGCTGTGGCCACGGCTCTTCTCTGACGGTTGTCTGGCTGCTCCTCTTACCTTGTTTTCCCTGTTGGGGTTTGTATATGAAGAGCAAAGGACTATTTGGAGCTGTGGATGCTGCAAGAGGTGGCACCTGTGGAATTTGTGTTTGGGAGTGGCAAGCAATATGGTGTGCATTGTGTGAGAGTTCCCTAGGAAGAGCACAGCACTCCAGGAAGGAGCCACTCAGGAGCGCCTGCGTTGGTCATTCCGCAGAGAAAGAGAGGGCACATGTGGGCAAGTTCCTTTATTATGGTTTCTTCAGGAATGAAAAGGTGAGGCAGGGCAAATGGGCTTAGGATTGACTAGCTATGTTTGAAACTGGGAGCCCAGGAATCACACGCTTGCTGTGACTGTGAGTGTGTAGTTTAAAGCTATCTTAAGGACTCCAGAAATCTGTGGTGAGTCACAATTTGCTTAGATGTAGCTAATAGATCCCAGATGGATGTTAAAGCATCAGTTTATGGAAATTAGAAGTATGGTTAATACAAGGAGGAGGTGGAGGTTGGCAAATTGTCTTAGAACTTCATTGGCTTAGTAGGCACACACTTGGTTTGCATCATTTATGTGGGGTGGCTTTCTAGGGACCTGATGGACATTATGGGTGGTTGTAACTTCCTTTCTCCAAGCCATCCCTTGACGCCAGAGTTCTTCACAATACCTTTTTCTCTCTGCAGACCTACCTTGTCAAGCACGCTGCTCTCCCTTGACAGGAATACTAAGAAGGAAAGAATGGCTGTGGATTTGCTACCTGCTCAGGTGACAGTAAGTAAATTTTGTCTTTTTAATGAATTGCCTTCTGTGTTCAGAGATGGTGGACATATTTCCATTCTTTGTCCAGGTACTTTGCTTTCTAGTGAAAACTATTGAGAATCCAGAGCCTGATAGGTTTTTCCCATGGTCCTGGCCTTATCAAGGGGTTGCTGAGGAATGTGCATCCTCTGTCCCCAGACAGAGGTCACTCTTAATTCACCCCAAAGTCATTTCATGACCAAAGATTGAGTCAGCTCTGAACATAGGCTTCCAGATAGGATAAGTGCTTGGTGAGGAGTATGGAGTATTAGGGAGTCTTTATCTTCACAGATGATATAGTGTCACTTGGAGCAAAGCCATGAAAGGGCCAGAAGAGACACCCTCAACAGATATTGAGCATGACAACGTACAGGATACTGTGTAGGGCACTGGAGGTACAAAGAGGAAAGTTGTTATTTCTGTCTTCAGGGAGTTTTTGGTCCTGATCTTAGGAATGAATGTCCAAGAGGATTCAGGGAAGAGATTCAAGAAGTGGAGTTATTTTGAGCTAATACTAAAGGTCAGGACTGATACCTGATGGGCATCACAGAAGGAGTTCAACGTGGCCTGGGCTCTGAGACTGGCACTGGGGAGGACAGAGAGCTCCCTCTTTATTGGGAGTTCCTCTGTCTAGTGCAACTGTGGTACTAAACCGTCCAAATGTCCTTCTCATCTATCTGACTGATACCTCTATCTCCTTCTATGATTGTTTTTTCCTTGCTACTTCAGACTCCCCTCCTGGGCTCTTGTTTTTTGGTCTTTCCCCTTTTGAGATCTGTTTTCATTACTTAACCCTCACTTTTCTGAAGATCTTTCTCAAATTTCTCTCCCCAGGCCTGAACTTTTTCCTAAAGATCCAGTCTGTCATTCCCAAACTCTTATGCAATATTTCCACATGGAAGTCCCATCTTGCCCCCAATACCAGCTTCCTTTCCTTCTGTTTGTCACTGGCTGCTTTTCTAAAAAGTAGTGGTAGCCCACAGGTTAAAAATGTGAACTCTGGAAGTTGATTTTTGGAGTTCACATGCAGGCCAGAGATGTGACTGGGCAGATTATTTTCTCCTTCTGTGCCTCATTTCCTCATTTGTAAGTGTGGTTAGTAATACACATGCCTCATTTAATCCTTACAAGAGGGCTGCTAATATCTGCATTTTACACATGAGGAAACTGAGGCACAGAGAAGCAAGTAACTTAATCAAGGTAGTACAGCTGGCTTTTGAACCCCAACAAAACAGTCTATACAGTTAACGTGCTCTAAGAAAGTATATGTAAAGTGCTAAGAACAGCTCATAGTACATATTAAATCTCAGTAAATGCTGGCTGTCACTACCGTTAGTAACAGCAGCAGCAGCATTATTTTAGGACCTGCCAAATTTGGTACATATCTCCTCACTAGGCTAGACTTTACTTTGATTCTTTAATTACAAGAAGATGGGTGATTCAGGAAACCAAAATATAAAACCAGCAAAATGCAGTGCAAAGCAAAACCCAGCTTTCACTGTCTGAGCTTTCCCACACTCCCAAGCTGGAGAGACTGACTTGATTTTAGCTAAAGGAAGATGTAGAGAAGTATGTTTGCAACTCAGAGCCAGTTTTTGTGGAGCACTAATTCAGTATCTAACCCTTTTGATTAAGTCTCTTAGAGACCCCGAGGTGACCCAATCACAGGTCTCATTACCCCATTTGAATCAGTTCAGTGGTAATATTCAATATCAACTTCTTTCCTCATTAACGGTCCTCAGAGGTGAATTTCTCTCTGCTGTCTGTTAGAAAAATCAAATAGCAAATAAACAATTTTTGGGAAAAGCAGAATATTTTCAGATTTTACAAATATTCTTCATTCTCTTCTGTTTCCATGCAGCATATAATTTACCTTGTGGGGAAAAGGTACATAGGACTTGGCGTTTATTGATTTATAGTCATAGTTTGTCAATTAACTTTTTTTGTAGTAAATCAGTATTTGTTTTTGTGATTGTCACTATTTTTTTAAATTATTTTTTAGGATAGTTTTAGATTTAGAGAAAAATTGCAAAGATAGTACCATAATTACCGTATACCCTGCACCCAGTTTTCCCTATTACTAACATCTTCCATTATTATGAAACATTTGTTGTAATTAATGAGCCAGTATTGATATACTATCATTAACTAAAGTCCATACTTTATTCAGATTTCTTTAGTTTTTATTTAAAGTCCTTTTTCTGTTGCAGGATCCCATCCAGGATAACATATTATGTTTAGCTGTCATGTTTCCTTAGGCTCCTCCTGGCTCTCAGTTTCTCAGCCTTTCCTCATTTTTGATGACCATAACAGTTTTGAGGAGCATTGGTTAGATGTTTTGTAGAATGTTCCTCTATTGTGATTTGTCTGATATTTTTCTTAATGTTAGGCTGAAGTTATAGGTTTTGGGGAGGAAGACCACAGAGGTAAAGTGTAATTCTCATCACATCATCAAAACTACATATTAAATAACATGACTCATCACTGTTGATATTGACCTGATCACCTGACTGAAGTGTGTTTGCCAGGTTTCTCCACGTAAACTTCCTCTCTTTTTCCATCTTCCCACACTGTCCTCTTTGGAAAGAAGTCACTATGTGCAGCCCACACATAAGGAGTAGAGAGTTATGCTCCATCTCCTTGAGGGCAGAGAATCTACATAAATTATTTGGAATTCTAAATGGAGGATTGTCGCTTCTCCCCCATTTATATCAGTATAGACTCACAGATGCTTATTTTATATTTTGGGTTATAATCTAATACTGCTTTATTTTGTTGCTCAAATTGTTCCATCTTTGGCCAGTGGGAGCTCTTTCAGTTTGTTCCTCTGTCCCTTTGACATACCCCTATCACTGTGTAGTTTTTTGTTTTGTTTTTGGAGCACTTCCTTACTTTTGGTACTGTAAGGTGCTCTAGGCTTATTTTGTGTCTTCCCTGGCCCAGAAATCATCTATTTCTCTCGTGGCCTTGTTTTCTTTTCCTGGAGAATCGTATTAGAAAGCAAGATTTGGGCCTTAGGTTTACTCATTGCTACTGGGGTGTCTTTGCTTTTAGATCCTCTCAACTGACAGAGCAAGGGAATATATGTATATACTAACCTCTGTGTGTGTGTATAAATATTTTATATGTAACCATGTGTGAGTGTATGTGTGCATGTATGTTTCTATATGTAACCACTTGTGTCTGTGTTAAGCAACATATTTGTTCATACTAATGTCTCCAACTCTAATTTATTACCACACGGATCATTCTAGCCTGCTCCCCTTCCTTACTTATAACGTGCCATTCCAACAACAGTGAGAAACCTAGCTCCCACCATCTGCCATCCTTTGACTTTAACCATTCAGTTCCAGTCTGCATGTGTAGTAGTATCTGAATTGTTAATCCATACTGCCCAGAAAACTACTTTATTAACCAGAGTACAGTACTTATGTGCAGTTCCTTTTGTCTTACAGACGCCACTCATTTCCAAAGTGAGTACGGTCAGCACCTTTTCCACCACCTCCTTCACTGGTTTTTGTCATACATTTGTATTATATTTAGATCATTGTGTCAGATTCTGTATTCCATTCTGGGACCCCCCCCCCCAACATCCTAAATGATTTTTTTAAATTTGCATACATTAAGTTTAACTCTTTGTGTTGTAAACTTCTATGAGTTTTCAAAAATGCCTTGTGTCATGTATCCACCATTACAATATCATACAGAATAGTTTCACTAAAAATTTCCCTTTGCTTCACCTATTCAACCATCTTCCCCTGCCCCACTCCAAACTTCTGGCAACTGCAAATCTTCGTACTGTCTCTACATATCAGTAATACTTCTTTTTTATTTTAAATTAATGGTTGTCCTGCAGTTTGTAATATAAATTACCACTAATCTAAGTCTACCTTTGAATAATACTATATTACTTCCTAGGTATTACAAATACCTTGTAATAGAGTAATCCCAATTCCTCCCACCCATCCCTTATGGCATTACTATCAGTCATTTTACTCATCATATGCTATAATCACCCAATTCATTGTTATTATTACTTTAAGCAAACAGTTATCTTTTAGATCAACTAAGAATAAGAAAATACCTTGACTTATTTCTTCTTTGTCACTCTTCCTTAGTGTAGATTCACGTTTTTGACCTGCATTATTTTCTTTTCTCCCTGAAGAACTTGGTTCTTCATTTTCTTGCACGGCAGGTCTGCTGGTAATGAAGATTTTGCTTGTTTGAGAAAGTTTATTTCTCATCCCTCTTGAATATGGAATTGTAGATTGGCATTTTCTTTAAATATTTTAAATATTTCTCTTCTTATTTGTGTGGTTTCTAATGAGAAAATCCACTGTAATTCTTACCCTTGTTCCTCTATGGGTAACATGTGTTTTCTCCTTATCTTTGGTGTTTGGCATTTGAATATGATATGCTTAGGTGTACATTTTTGGTTTTTATCCTTTTTGGCATTCTCTGGACTTCCTGGATCTGTGGTTTGTGTGTGTCACTAATTTTGGAAAATTCTCAGCCATTATTATTTCAAATATTCCTTTATTTTATTCTCTTTTTCTTCTCCTCCTGGTATTCTAATTATCAAGTAATTTTTTTTTAAACATCTTTATTGGGGTATAATTGCTTTACAATGGTGTGTTAGTTTCTGCTTTATAACAAAGTGAATCAGCTATACATATACATATGTTCCCATATGTCTTCCCTCTTGCGTCTCCCTCCCTCCCACTCTCCCCATCCCACCCTTCCAGGCTGTCACAAAGCACCGAGCTAATATCCCTGTGCCTTGCGGCTGCTTCCCCCCAGCTATCTACCTTACTACGTTTGTTAGTGTGTATATGTCCATGACTCTCTCTCGCCCTGTCAAAACTCACCCTTCCCCCTCCCCATATCCTCAAGTCCGTTCTCCAGTAGGTCTGCGTCTTTATTCCTATCTTACCCCTAGGTTCTTCATGACATTTTTTTCCCTTAAATTCCATATATATGTGTTAGCATACGGTATTTGTCTTTTTCTTTCTGACTGACTTCACTCTGTATGACAGACTCTAGGTCTATCCATCTCATTACAAATAGCTCAATTTCATTTCTTTTTAAGGCTGAGTAATATTCCATTGTGTATATGTGCCACATCTTCTTTATCCATTCATCCGATGATGGGCGCTTAGGTTGTTTCCATCTCCGGGCTATTGTAAATAGAGCTGCAATGAACATTTTGGTACATGACTCTTTTTGAATTTTGGTTTTCTCAGGGTATATGCCCAGTAGTGGGATTGCTGGGTCATATGGTAATTCTATTTGTAGTTTTTTAAGGAACCTCCATACTGTTCTCCATAGTGGCTGAACCAATTCACATTCCCACCAGCAGTGCAAGAGTGTCCCCTTTTCTCCACACCCTCTCCAGCATTTATTGTTTCTAGATTTTTTGATGATGGCCATTCTGACTGGTGTGAGATGATATCTCATTGTAGTTTTGATTTGCATTTCTCTAATGATTAATGATGTTGAGCATTCTTTCATGTGTTTGTTGGCATTCTGTATATCTTCTTTGGAGAAATGTCTATTTAGGTCTTCTGCCCATTTTTGGATGGGGTTGTTTGTTTTTTTGTTATTGAGCTGCATGAGCTGCTTGTAAATTTTGGAGATTAATCCTTTGTCAGTTGCTTCATTTGCAAATGTTTTCTCCCATTCTGAGGGTTGTCTTTTGGTCTTGGTTATGGTTTCCTTTGCTGTGCAAAAGCTTTGAAGTTTCATTAGGTCCCATTTGTTTATTTTTGTTTTTATTTCCATTACTCTAGGAGGTGGGTCAGAAAGGATCTTGCTGTGATTTATGTCATAGAGTGTTCTTCCTATGTTTTCTTCTAAGAGTTTGATAGTTTCTGGCCTTACATTTAGGTCTTTAATCCATTTTGAGCTTATTTTTGTGTATGGTGTTAGGGAGTGATCTAATCTCATACTTTTACATGTACCTGTCCAGTTTTCCCAGCACCATTTATTGAAGAGGCTGTCCTTTCTCCACTGTACATTCCTGCCTCCTTTTTTTTTTTTTTTTTTTTTTTTAACATCTTTATTGGGGTATAATTGCTTTACAATGGTGTGTTAGTTTCTGATTTATAACAAAGTGAATCAGCTATACATATACATGTGCTCCCATGTGTCTTCCCTCCTGCATCTCCCTCCCTCCCACTCTCCCCCTCCCACCCCTCCAGGCTGTCCCAAAGCCCCAAGCTAATATCCCTGTGCCTTGCGGCTGCTTCCCCCCAGCTATCCACCCCACCACGTTTGTTAGTGTGTATATGTCCATGACTCTCTCTCGCCCTGTCAAAACTCACCCTTCCCCCTCCCCATATCCCCAAGTCCGCTCTCCAGTAGGTCTGCGCCTCCATTCCTGTCTTATCCCTAGGTTCTTCATGACATTTTTTCCCCTCAAATTCCATATATATGTGTTAGCATACGGTATCTGTCTTTGTCTTTCTGACTTACTTCACTCTGTATGACAGACTCTAGGTCTATCCATCTCATTACAAATATCTCAATTTCATTTCTTTTTAAGGCTGAGTAATATTCCATTGTGTATATGTGCCACATCTTCTTTATCCATTCGTCCGATGATGGGCGCTTAGGTTCTTTCCATCTCTGGGCTATTGTAAATAGAGCTGCAATGAACATTTTGGTACATGACTCCTTTTGAATTTTGGTTTTCTCAGGGTATATGCCCAGTAGTGGGATTGCTGGGTCATATGGTAATTCTATTTGTAGTTTTTTAAGGAACCTCCATACTGTTCTCCATAGTGGCTGAACCAATTCACATTCCCACCAGCAGTGCAAGAGTGTCCCCTTTTCTCCACACCCTCTCCAGCATTTATTGTTTCTAGATTTTTTGATGATGGCCATTCTGACTGGTGTGAGATGATATCTCATTGTAGTTTTGATTTGCATTTCTCTAATGATTAATGAGGTTGAGCATTCTTTCATGTGTTTGTTGGCATTCTGTATATCTTCTTTGGAGAAATGTCTATTTAGGTCTTCTGCCCATTTTTGGATGGGGTTGTTTGTTTTTTTGTTATTGAGCTGCATGAGCTGCTTGTAAATTTTGGAGATTAATCCTTTGTCAGTTGCTTCATTTGCAAATGTTTTCTCCCATTCTGAGGGTTGTCTTTTGGTCTTGGTTATGGTTTCCTTTGCTGTGCAAAAGCTTTGAAGTTTCATTAGGTCCCATTTGTTTATTTTTGTTTTTATTTCCATTACTCTAGGAGGTGGGTCAGAAAGGATCTTGCTGTGATTTATGTCATAGAGTGTTCTTCCTATGTTTTCTTCTAAGAGTTTGATAGTTTCTGGCCTTACATTTAGGTCTTTAATCCATTTTGAGCTTATTTTTGTGTATGGTGTTAGGGAGTGATCTAATCTCATACTTTTACATGTACCTGTCCAGTTTTCCCAGCACCATTTATTGAAGAGGCTGTCCTTTCTCCACTGTACATTCCTGCCTCCTTTATCAAAGATAAGGTGTCCATATGTGCGTGGGTTTATCTCTGGGCTTTCTATCCTGTTCCACTGATCTATCTTTCTGTTTTTGTGCCAGTACCATACTGTCTTGATTACTGTTGCTTTGTAATATAGTCTGAAGTCAGGGAGCCTGATTCCTCCAGCTCCTTTTTTCGTTCTCAAGATTGCTTTGGCTATACGGGGTCTTTTGTGTTTCCATACAAATTGCGAAATTTTTTGTTCTAGTTCTGTGAAAAATGCCAGTGGTAGTTTGATAGGGATTGCATTGAATCTGTAGATTGCTTTGGGTAGTAGAGTCATTTTAACAATGTTGATTCTTCCCATCCAAGAACATGGTATATCTCTCCATCTATTTGTATCATCTTTAATTTCTTTCATCAGTGTCTTATAATTTTCTGCATACAGGTCTTTCGTCTCCTTAGGTAGGTTTATTCCTAGATATTTTATTCTTTTTGTTGCAATGGTAAATGGGAGTGTTTTCTTGATTTCACTTTCAGATTTTTCATCATTAGTATATAGGAATGCCAGAGATTTCTGTGCATTAATTTTGTATCCTGTTACTTTACCAAATTCATTGATTAGCTCTAGTAGTTTTCTGGTAGCATCTTTAGGATTCTCTATGTATAGTATCATGTCATCTGCAAACAGTGACAGCTTTACTTCTTCTTTTCCGATTTGGATTCCTTTTATTTCCTTTTCTTCTCTGATTGCTGTGGCTAAAACTTCCAAAACTATGTTGAATAAGAGTGGTGAGAGTGGGCAACCTTGTCTTGTTCCTGATCTTAGTGGAAATGCTTTCAGTTTTTCACCATTGAGGATGATGTTTGCTGTGGGCTTGTCATATATGGCCTTTATTATGTTGAGGAAAGTTCCCTCTATGCCTACTTTCTGGAGGGTTTTTATCATAAATGGGTGTTGAATTTTGTCGAAAGCTTTCTCTGCATCTATTGAGATGATCATATGGTTTTTCTCCTTCAATTTGTTAATATGGTTTATCACATTGATAGATTTGCGTATATTGAAGAATCCTTGCATTCCTGGAATAAACCCCACTTGATCATGGTGTATGATCCTTTTAATGTGCTGTTGGATTCTGTTTGCTAGTATTTTGTTGAGGATTTTTGCATCTATGTTCATCAGTGATATTGGCCTGTAGTTTTCTTTCTTTGTGACATCCTTGTCTGGTTTTGGTATCAAGGTGATGGTGGCCTCGTAGAAGGAATTTGGGAGTGTTCCTCCCTCTGCTATATTTTGGAAGTGTGTGAGAAGGATAGGTGTTAGCTCTTCTCTAAACGTTTGATAGAATTCACCTGTGAAGCCATCTGGTCCTGGGCTTTTGTTTGTTGGAAGGTTTTTAATCACAGTTTCAATTTCAGTGCTTGTGATTGGTCTGTTCATATTTTCTATTTCTTCCTGATTCAGTCTTGGCAGGTTGTGCATTTCTAAGAATTTGTCCATTTCTTCCAGATTGTCCATTTTATTGGCATAGAGTTGCTTGTAGTAATCTCTCATGATTTTTTTTATTTCTGCAGTGTCAGTTGTTACTTCTCCTTTTTCATTCCTAATTCTATTGATTTGAGTCTTCTCCCTTTTTTTCTTGATGAGTCTGGCTAGTGGTTTATCTATTTTGTTTATCTTCTCAAAGAACCAGCTTTTAGTTTTATTGATCTTTGCTATCGTCTCCTTCATTTCTTTTTCATTTATTTCTGATCTGATTTTTATGATTTCTTTCCTTCTGCTAGCTTTGGGATTTTTTTGTTCTTCTTTCTCTAATTGCTTGAGGTGCAAGGTTAGGTTGTTTATTCGAGATGTTTCCTGCTTCTTAAGGTGGGCTTGTATTGCTATAAACTTCCCCCTTAGAACTGCTTTTGCTGCATCCCATAGGTTTTGGGTCATTGTGTCTCCATTGTCATTTGTTTCTAGGTATTTTTTAATTTCCTCTTTGATTTCTTCAGTGATCACTTCATTATTAAGTAGTGTATTGTTTAGCCTCCATGTGTTTGTATTTTTTACAGATCTTTTCCTGTAATTGATATCTAGTCTCATGGCATTGTGGTCAGAAAAGATACTTGATACAATTTCAGTTTTCTTAAATTTACCAAGGCTTGATTTGTGACCCAAGATATGATCTATCCTGGAGAATGTTCCATGAGCACTTGAGAAAAATATGTATTCTGTTGTTTTTGGATGGAGTGTCCTATAAATATCAATTAAGTCCATCTTGTTTAATGTATCATTTAAAGCTTGTGTTTCCTTATTTATTTTCATTTTGGATGATCTGTCCATGGGTGAAAGTGGGGTGTTAAAGTCCCCTACTATGAATGTGTTACTGTTGATCTCCCCTTTTATGGTTGTTAGTATTTGCCTTATGTATTGAGGTGCTCCTATGTTGGGTGCATAAATATATACAATTGTTATATCTTCTTCTTGGATCGATCCCTTGATCATTATGTAGTGTCCTTCTTTGTCCCTTTTAATAGTCCTTATTTTAAAGTCTATTTTGTCTGATATGAGAATTGCTACTCCAGCTTTCTTTTGGTTTCCATTTGCATAGAATATCTTTTTCCATCCCCTTACTTTCAGTCTGTATGTGTCTCTAGGTCTGAAGTGGGTCTCTTGTAGACAGCATATATAAGGGTCTTGTTTTTGTATCCATTCAGCCAATCTGTGTCTTTTGGTGGGAGCATTTAGTCCATTTACATTTAAGGTAATTATCGATATGTATGTTCCTATTCCCATTTTATATATTGTTTTGGGTTCGCTACTATAGGTCGTTTCCTTCTCTTGTGTTTCGTGTCTAGAGAAGTTCCTTTAGCATTTGTTGTAAAGCTGGTTTGGTGGTGCTGAACTCTCTCAGCTTTTGCTTGTCTGTAAAGGTTTTAATTTCTCCATCAAATGTGAATGAGATCCTTGCTGGGTAGAGTAGTCTTGGTTGCAGGCTTTTCTCCTTCATCACTTTCAGTATGTCCTGCCACTCCCTTCTGGCTTGTAGGGTTTCTGCTGAGAGATCAGCTGTTAACCTTATGGGGATTCCCTTGTGTGTTATTTGTTGTTTTTCCCTTGCTGCTTTTAATATGCTTTCTTTGTATTTAATTTTTGACAGTTTGATTAATATGTGTCTTGGCGTGTTTCTCCTTGTATTTATCCTGTATGGGACTCTCTGTGCTTCCTGGACTTGATTAACTATTTCCTTTCCCATATTAGGGAAGTTTTCAACTATAATCTCTTCAAATATTTTCTCAGTCCCTTTCTTTCTTTCTTCTTCTTCTGGAACCCCTATAATTCGAATGTTGGTGCGTTTCATGTTGTCCCAGAGGTCTCTGAGACTGTCCTCAGTTCTTTTCATTCTTTTTTCTTTATTCTGCTCTGCAGTAGTTATTTCCACTACTTTATCTTCCAGGTCACTTATCCGTTCTTCTGCCTCAGTTATTCTGCTATTGATCCTATCTAGAGTGGTTTTAATTTCATTTATTGCGTTGTTCATCGTTGCTTGTTTCATCTTTAGTTCTTGTAGGTCCTTGTTAACTGTTTCTTGCATTTTGTCCATTCTACTTCCAAGATTTCGGATCATGCTTACTATCATTATTCTGAATTCTTTTTCAGGTAGATTGCCTATTTCCTCTTCATTTGTTAGGTCTGGTGGGTTTTTATCTTGCTCCTTCATCTGCTGTGTGTTTTTCTGTCTTCTCATTTTGCTTATCTTACTGTGTTTGGGGTCTCCTTTTTGCAGGCTGCACTTTCATAGTTCCCGTTGTTTTTGATGTCTGTCTCCAGTGGCTAAGGTTGTTTCAGTGGGTTGTGTAGGCTTCCTGGTGGAGGGGACTAGTGCCTGTGTTGTGCTGGATGAGGCTGGATCTTGTCTCTCTAGTGGGCAGGTTCACGTCTGGTGGCGTGTTTTGGGGTGTCTGTGGCCTTATTATGATTTTAGGCAGCCTCTCTGCTAATGGGTGGGGTTGTGTTCCTGTTTTGCTAGTTGTTTGGCATAGGTTGTCCAGCACTGTGGCTTGCTGGTCGTTGAGTGAAGCTGGGTGCCGGTGTTAAGATGGACGTCTCTGGGAGATTTCCACTGTTTAATATTATGTGGAGCTGGGAGGTCTCTTGTTGACCAGTGTCCTGAAGTTGGCTCTCCTACCTCAGAGGCAGAGCCCTGACTCCTGGTTGGAGCACCAAGAGCCTTTCATCCACACAGCTCAGAATAAAAGGGAGAAAAAGTAGAGAGAATTAGTAGAAGTATGAGTAAAGTAAGAAGGAAAGGTGGAAAGGAAGGAAGGAAGAAAGAAGCAAAGAAGGAAAGAAAGGAGGGAGGGACGGAGGGAGGGAGGAAGGAGGGAAAGAAGGAAAAAAGACAGAAAGAAAGATGATACAGTAAAAATAAAATAAAGTATAATATAGTTATTGAATTAAAAAATATTTAGAAAAAAAAAAAAAGGGACGGATAGAACCTTAGGACAAATGTTGGAAGCAAAGCTATACAGAGAAAATCTTACACAGAAGCATACACATACACCTTCACAAAAAGAGGTAAAGGGGGAAAAATCATAAATCTTGCTCTCAGAGACCACCTCCTCAATTTGGGGTGATTCGTTGTCTAAAGGAGGGAAGGAAGGAAGGAAAGAAAGAAAGAACGAAGGTAAAGTATAATAAAGTTATTACAATTAAACTTAATTATTAAGAAAAAGAATTAAAAAAAAAAAAAATCATGGACGGATAGAGCCCTAGGACAAATGGTGGAAGCAAGAGTATACAGACAAGATCTCACACAGAAGCATACACGTACACATTCACAAAAAGAGGAAAAGGGAAAAAAAATCATAGATCTCGATCCTAAATTCCCCCTCTTCAATTTGGGATCATTCCTTGTCTATTCAGGTATTCCACAGATGCAGGGTATATCAAGTTGATTGTGGAGCTTTAATCCGCTGCTTCTGTGGCTGCTGGGAGAGATTTCCCTTTCTCTTCTTTGTTCTCACAGCTCACAGGAGCTCAGCTTTGGATTTGGCCCTGCCTCTGCGTTTAGGTCGCTGGAGGGCGTCTGTTTTTTCGCTCAGACAGGACGGGGTTAAAGGAGCCGCTGATTCGGGGCCTCCGGCTCACTCAGGCCGGGGGTTGGGGGATGGGGGTAGGAGGGGCACTACGTGCGGGGCGGGCCTGCGGCTGCAGAGGCAGCGTGACGTTGCGGCAGAGGCCGGCGTGACGCTGCACCAGCCTGAGGCCCGCCGTGCGTTGTCCCGGGGAAGTTGTCCCTGGATCCCGGGAACCTGGTAGTGGCGGGCTGCACAGGCTCCGCGGAAGAGGGGTGTGGAGAGTGACCTGTGCTCGCACACAGGCCCCTTGGTGGCGGCAGCAGCAGCCTTAGCGTCTCCCGCCCGTCTCTGGGGTCCGCGGTTTTAGCCGCGGCTCGCGCCCGTCTCTGGGGTTTGTGCTTTCAGCCGCGGCTCGCGCCCGTCTCTGGGGTTCGCGCTTTTAGCCGCGACTCGCGCCCGTCTCTGGGGTTCGCGCTTTTAGCCGCGGCTCGCGCCCGTCTCTGGAGTTCCTTTAAGCAGCGCTCTTAAACCCCTCTCCTCGCGCACCAGGAAACAAAGAGGGAAGAAAAAGTCTCTTGCCTCTTCGGCCGGTGCAGGCTTTTCCCCGAACTCCCTCCCGGCTAGTCGTGGTGCACTAACCCCTTCAGGCTATGTTCAAGCCGCCAACCCCAGTCCTCTCCCTGAGCTCCGTCCAAAACCAAAACCCGAGCCTCAGCTCGCAGTCCCGTCCGCCCCGGCGGGTGAGCAGACAAGCCTCTCGGGTTGGTGAGTGCCGGTCGGCACCGATCGTTTGTGCAGGAATCTCCCCGCTTTGCCCTCCGCACCCGTCGCTGTGCACTACTCCGCGGTCCCGAAACTCCCCCCTCCGCCTCCCGCAGTCTCCGCCCGCGGAGGGGCTTCCTAGTGTGTGGAAACTTTTCCTCCTTCACAGCTCCCTCCCACTGGTGCAGGTGCCGTCCTTATTCTTTTGTCTCTGTTTTTTCTTTTGCCCTACCCAGGTACGTGGGGAGTTTCTTGCCTTTTGGGAGGTCTGAGGTCTTCTGCCAGCCTTCAGTAGGAGTTCTGTAGGAGTTGTTCCACGTGTGGATGTATTTCTGGTGTATCCGTGGGGAGGAAGGCGATCTCCGCGTCTTACTCTTCCGCCATCTTCAAGGTCCCCCTCATTATCATTTTCGGAACCATTATGTGTCTATCAAGTAATTTTAAATGATCAAATTTAAATGTTGTATTTTTAACATGGGAGGATATATATGATATATCAATAAGAAACTTAAGGGCATGAAACAATAATCATTTATTATTTTTCACAGTTTCTCTGGGTCAGGAATGCAGACAGGCAGCAGAGACAACTTATCTCTCCTGTACAAAGCCTGGGGTCTCAGCTGAAAGACTCAAAGTTTAGAGGCTAGTATCATCTGAAGTGTCTTTCACTCACATGTATAGTAGTTGATGCCAGCTCCTGGCTGAGACCTTAGCTAGGGCTGTTGGATTAAACATCCACTTGTAGTCCCTTTGTGTGTCTTGGGCTTACAATATGGTTGCCAGATTCCAAGGGTGAACATCAAGTGAGCCAGGTGGAAAGCGTATTCTTTCCTCGGAAGTCACATAACATTACTTCCACTGAATTCTACTGGTCACGGCACCTAGAATCCCCTACACAGATTGAAAGGAAGGAAACATAGACCTCACTTCTTGGTGGGAGAAGTGTCAGTGTCACATTATAGAAGAGCATGTGATATGGGAGGTATATTGGTATGGTCATCTTTGGAAAGTACAATCTGCCACATCTGTCAGAATTAAAAATGCGCATATACTTTGAGCCAATAGTTCAACCTCTACCAGTTTATCTTATAAATATAGATGTACACATACCCAGAGATATCTGCATGAGAATGGTCATTGTGCATTGTATGTGACAGCAAAAAACAGAAACCATCTAAATACCCATCAATAAAGGAAATGGTAAATAAGTTTTGGTATCTGTACAATGGCATATATCATGTAGTTGTTAAAAACAATAAGGTGTGTATATGCAGATGTGGCAAGATCTGTAAGATACAAGTTAAACATTCAGAATTTTTCTATTAAAAACAAGAATACATATGTGTATTTGCACAAAACATTTCTGGAAAGAAAGAAGAAAAACTTGATACCAGTTACCTATAGGATGGAGCTGCTAACATATCACTGTGTGCTCTTTTGTGCTCTTCATATTCTTTACCATGTGTCTGTTTTCCTCTTGTTTAAATAAATGGCCAAAAGAACACATGGATATGCAATTGGATATGAATTTTGTAATATGTTCTTAAAACCTGTCTGTAATAGGATTTAGTGTGATATATATCTTGTTCTTTTCAGTTTTTTTCAGATTTTTCTAAAGTGTTTATGTTTAATCTGTGTACTTTTTTAAAAGCTAATGAAATTTAAAAAGAAAAAGAATGTCATTTTGGTGGGAGTGTTCTAAGGCCCAGGGAAATGGGACTGGAAGTAAAGTTAGAATGTGGGGTTGCCGTGGGTATTCTGCTTACAGCAGCAAGAAGCCTGCTCAGGCTGCCGTAACAAAATGTCACAGGCTTAAGCAAAAGAAATTTATTTTCTCACAGTCCTAGAGGCTATAAGGCTAAGATCAAGATGTTGGCAGGTTTGGTTTCTTCTGAGGCC
The DNA here is from genome assembly GCF_963924675.1 of Phocoena phocoena. NCBI lineage: Eukaryota > Metazoa > Chordata > Mammalia > Artiodactyla > Phocoenidae > Phocoena > Phocoena phocoena. Next base: position 156,651,431 of record NC_089221.1, on the reverse strand, counting down.
TGTCTGCTTGGCTTGTAGAAAGGCCACATTCTCAGTGTCCTCACATGGTCTTACCTCTGTGCATGTGCCTGTCTGTGTCCTAATCTCCTCTTATAAGGACACCAGACATACTGAATTAGGGCCCAATCTAAAGACAATCTTTTAACTTAATTACCTCTTTAAAGACCTTAACTCCAGATTCTGAGGGTACTAGAGGTTAGGACTTAAACATATGAATGGGTGGGAGGGATAATTCAGCTCATAATTAAGCCCTTTCATTGGGTCCTATAGAAAGATTGCTTTTCCTATCATCCCATTCATTCTTTCAATTCAAACATATTTGACATAGTTCTGTGGCCTCTCTCTGTAAGGCCTTTCCTGTGATCTCTGGATTATAGAGTGTGTGGTCTGTAAGCCTAATAAAGGCTAGGCTGAGGCAGAATCTCTGAGCCCATGGCTGACCCTGGTTCCAAACACCCAGGTTACCTGTTCTAGTCCCAGCAGAGCTAAACAGCTTTTCTCAAGGAGGCCATGACCCAGAACTAGAAATTTAAGTAAATAGGGAGTTAGCATACAGCAGACTTTTTTTTTTTTTTTTTTTTGCAGTATGTGGGCCTCTCACTGTTGTGGCCTCTCCCGTTGCGGAGCACAGGCTCCAGACGCGCAAGCTCAGCAGCCATGGCTCACGGGCCCAGCTGCTCCACGGCATGTGAGATCTTCCCGGCCCAGGGCACGAACCCGTGTCCCCCGCATCAGCAGGAGGACTCTCAACCACTGCACCACCAGGGAAGCCCCAGCAGATATTTTTTGACTGCATAACATCTAAACCATATTCCTGTGTTTGGGGAATTCTCCTCTTTTTCAGTCTTAGTAGGAAAGAGAGACCACTTCACATTTGAGAGGCTAAAATGACCATATACTTGATTTTCCATCTTCCCTTATACATCAAGTACAGGTGTGTGATCCAAGTTTGGTCATTTAGTTGTACTCACCGTGGACTTTGAGACAGAAGCTAGGAATGTAAAGAAACAGGAACAATGTAGAGTGCACTCTGGTGGTTGTGGTGGCAGCAGTAACATTGAGTTTGTAGAGGAAGGAGGAGGAGGAGCTCAGCAAAAGCAGAGTCTGTCTACTGGGTGTGGGAGTGGTGGTAAGGCTGTACCATCCACTTTTCAATAGCAGTAGTGTTCTCACAAGTCTGGTTTTCTAGTGTGATCCTGACTGTAGTCCAGAATGTTGCCTGGCCTCCCTGGTTTATGCTCATTTTCCACGCCTAGTTCTGTGTCAATGCTCCCCTGTCCATTTTCTTTGTACATGAGCCAGAGTCCATTTCTGTTGCTTGAAACCGAAGAAACTTGACAGATATACTTCTTATGAAGCTACCTGCTGAAACCCAGAGTTGTATTTTACACCTTTAAAATACAGCTTAGATTACCAGTGTTTCATTTTTTTAAAATTACTTAATTAATTAATTAATTTTTGGCTGCATTGGGTCTTCATTGCTGCATGCAGACCAGGGCTTGAACCCTTGTCCCCTGCATTGGCAGGCAGATTCTTAACCACTGCACCACCAGGGAAGTCCCACCAGTGTTTCTAAATGGGGTCATCTTAGCATTTTGGATGGAGCCATCTTTCATTGTTCAGGACTGTCTGGAGCATATTTAAATGATTAACAACCTTGATCCCTTCCCTTAAATGCCACTAGCACCTCCCTTAGTCATTGTGAGAAAGAAAAAGGCCCTCACACATCTCCAAACTTAACCTGGGGAAGGGGGAGGATACCATACACTCATGAGAGCAACAAGTCTAGATGATTGATATCTTTCAGGTCTGCATTTCTAGGATTCCGTCATTTTGTTATTTCTTGATAGAACTTGCCTAGAACTTGCCTAGACTCACTGAATATTTTGTTTTATACTTAAAAAGTAATACATGGGCTTCCAGCTTCTGACAATAGAAGAATAGCTCCTATCAGACCAATTCATCTGTGGATGAGAACCAAGCTCTGGACAAAATATGAGAAACAACCACCTGAAGGCATTGAAGAGAAACCAAAAGCAGACAGATATTGGACAACTGTCTACATTTGGCTGAAGAGACTGTCACAGGGTAAATATTCTAGTTTTTATAGCTTTTGCCTAGGGACAGGCCACAGTCAGTGCCAACAGAATGGTTAAAACTTGATTAGAAACCTGTAATCTTACTATCATGAAGAATCACAAGACAGAGTTTGGGGCAACCTTAGCATCTGGAAAGTGGAGGGGCCTTAAAAAGGAGAGAGCCAGAGAGGGGGAGCCCTGTATCCTGTGCATAAACTCTGCCCAAATCTCTGGCTGACCCCTGAACCACACCATGCACAAGACAGACTCACAGTAACCCAACAAAGAACTGAAGAGATATTTTTGCTGCTGCCTATTACTGAGATGACAGAGTTTGATATTTGAGCACTGCTAAATTAACTACCTGCTTAAAAAAATATCAGTACTTCTTAAAGAAACATAACAAAATCCAGGGTCTACATTATAAACTATACAATGTCCAGGATAAGGTAGACATATGAAGAGATGGGAAAATGTGACCAATATTCAAGAGAAAGGCAACCAGCAGAGACCAAACCCAAGATGACTCAGATGCTGGAATTAGTGGGCAGATATTATTTTATTTTTATATTTTAAAATTTTTATTCGAGTGTAGTTGATTTACAATGTTGTGTTAGTTTCAGTTGTACAGCAAAGTGAATCAGTTATACATATACATATATACACTCTTTTTTAGATTCTTTTCCCATATAGGCCATTACAGAGTATTGAATAGAGTTCCCTGTGCTATACAGTAGGTCCTTATTAGTTACGTATTTTATATATAGTAGTGTGTATTGTGTATATGTCAATCCCAATCTTCAAATTTATCCCTCCCCCCACCCCTTGCCCCCTGGTAACCATAAGTTTGTTTTCTACGTCTGTAACTCTTTCTGTTTTGTAGATAAATTCACTTTGTACCCTTTTTTTAGACTCCACATATAAGCAGTATCATATGTTATTTGTCTTTCTCTGCAGCCGGCAGATTTTAAAACCACTGTTATAATTATGTGCAGGGATTTAAAGGAGAATATGCATGCAATAAATAAGTCAATAGGAAATCCAAGCAGAGAACTAGAGACTATGAAAAAGTAATAGAAATTTTGTAACTGGAGAATAAAATATCTGAAACATAAAAAGAATCACTGAATAGGCTTAACCTTTGGAAACGAACATAAGAAAATGTTAGTAAACTTGTAGATATATCAACAGAAAATGTCCTAACTGAAGAATAGGGATAAAAAGCTTCAGTTACCAGTAAAACAATGTTACAGGTCTAAGATACATGTAGTTGGAATTCAAGAAGAAGAGGAGAGAGAGAGAATGGGACAGAAAATATATTGAAAGGAAATAATGGCCAAAATTTTCCCAAATTTGTTTAAAAAAAAACAAAAACAGATATTTACAGATTGACTACACTCACTGAACCTCAAGCAGAATAAATACAAAGGAAACCATAGCTAGGCACATCATTGACCAGTGCTGTGCAACAGCAATATAATGTGAACCATGAATGCAAGTCACATGTAATTTAAAATGTTTGGGGAGCAGATCCAGATGGCAAAGGAGTAGGATGTGGACCTCACCTTCTCCGCAGAGATACATCAAAAATACATCTACATGTGGAACGACTCTCACAGAACATCTACTGAATGCAGGCAGAAGACCTCAGACTTCCAAAAGGGCAAGAAAATCTCCACATAACTGGATAGGACAAAAGAAAAAAAAAAAGAGAGAAGCAAATTCGTACAGGACCTGCACCACTAGGAGAGAGCTGTAAAAGAGGAAGGGTTTCCACAAATGGAGAAGTCCCCTCACTGGTGGGAGGTCAGCCAGGACACAGGGAGAGCTTTGGAGCCTCAGAGGAGAGCACAGCAGCAGGTTTGCAGAGGGCAAAGCAGAGAGACAGACCTGCACAGACAATTGGTATTGCCAGGCACTCCCCAGCCTGAGAAGCTCGTCTGTTGGGGTGGGCAGGGGCTGTGTGCTGACACTCAGGCTTTGGAGGTCAGACCCTGGGGAGAAGACTAGGGTTGGCTAAGCAAAGAGCCTGAGGGGGCTAGGGTGTGGTGCGCCACAGCCAAGGGAATCCGGGAAGAAGCCTGGGCCCACCAGAGAGGCAAGACACCATTGTTGGGGGGCATATGAGGAGAGGGGCATGCCCACCATAGGAGTTTCTTTCTCCTAGTGCTCTCAGGCAGCAGGGCACCACCTACACAAGCTACAGGGGCAGGTACAAGCCACTGCTGCCATATCAGACTCCACAGGTGGGCGTGGACTGCTGCCGCCACCAAGGGTCCTATGAGCAGGTGCAGGTCACTGTCCCTACCTTCCTGAGAGTATGCGCAGCCCACCAATGCCAGGGGTCCTGTGACCTGGTGCCAACCACTGCCCCCACCTCCCCAGGGGTGCATGCAACCTCCTGCAGCTGCCAAGAGTCCCACAGCCAACTGCCATCCACTGCCCCTTCCTCCCCAGGAGTATGTGCAGCTAGCTGCCCTTGCTGAGGGACCCGCGACCGGGAGCCAACTGCTGCCCCTGCCTTCCTGGGAGTGTGCGCGCAGGCCATGCACCGCACACCCCCATCAAGGGGATAATGGCCAGCACATGCTGAGGAAAGAGATGGCAAGCATCCAAACCAAAAACAGCCCTCACACTGAAAAAATATTAAACCCACACAAGCTATGCAGGGAAGCTCCCACATATAAATAGCTCTCCAAGACTACAGTAGATATTTGTTTCTCCTAAACTCACAGAGTAAGAGAAATATAAGCAAAAGGAAGAAGCAGAGGAACCACTCTCAGTTAAAGACCAAGAGAATTCCCGTGAAGGAACAAACCATGAAACAGACCTCTTCAGTCTAACAGACAATGAGTTCAAAAAGGAGGCAATGAAAATACTCAAGCAATTAAGAAAGGCTATTGACAGAAATGCAGATTACTGTGAAAAGGAACTAGAAACTATAAGAAGGAGCCAAGAAAAATTAGAAAATTCATTTGCCGAGATGAAAGCTGAGCTCAAGGCAAAGAAGAAGAATGATTAATGCAGAAGAAAGAATAAGTGACCTGAAAGATAGAATGGAAATTACCCAATCAAACACCAGACAAAAGCCAAATGAAAAAAAAATGAAAGCAATATGAGACATATGGGATAATATAAAGTAGGCCAATGCATAGTAGGGATTCCAGAAGGAGAAGAAAGAGAAAAGGGGATTGAAAATGTATATGAAGCTATTATGGCTGAAAACCTCCCAAACATAAAGAAGGAAACAGATATCCAGATCCAGGAAGCACAGAGTGTCCCAAATAAGATGAGCCCAAACAGACCTACACCAAGACATATTATAATAAAATTGGCAAAAGTTATAGAGAGGATTCTAAAGGCAGCAAGAGGAAAAACAAAGAGTTAATTACAAGGGAACCCCCATAAGGCTATCAGCTGATTTCTCTACAGAAGCAATGCAGGCCAGCAGGAAGTAACAAAATGTATTCAAAGGCTTGAAAGAGAAAAATTTCCAGCCTAGAATACTCTGCCAAGCAAGATTATCATTTAGAATAGGAGGAGAAATAAAGAAGTTCTCAGACAAGCAAAAACTAAAAGAATACAGCAATACTAAACCTATCCTAAAAGAAATACTGAAAGGTCATCTCTAGAAAAGAAGCAAGAAGATATAGGTAGGAGGAAATCACAATTGGAAAGTAAATCACTTAAATTAGCTAGTATACAGATCAAAAAGAAAAAAAAAGCTATTTTTGAAAGCAATGATTAAACATAAGCAACAGCAAAGGGATAGACATGAAGATGTAAAAAGGGACATCAAAATCATAAAACATGGGGAAGGAGAGTAAGAAAATGCAGATTCTTTTTCTTTCTTTTTCTTTTTTTGAATATGTTTGAGACTGTATGACTATCAGTCTAAAGCAAGCAGATATAGTAAGGGATTAACATACTTGAAAAATGGGACAACCCACAAATCAAAAACACAGTAGACTCACAAAAACCGAAAAGAAGAGAACACAAACATAAAAGGAAATCATCAAATCACAAAAAGAAAAAGGAACAAAGAAGAAACAAAGAATCTACTGGGAAAACAGGTTTGAAATGGCAATAAATACATATGTGTTGATAATTACCTTAAATGTCAATGGACTGGATACTCCAATCAAAAGACATAGAGTGTTAGACTGAATAAAAAAACACCAAGAACCTACAATATGCTGCCTACAGGAGACCCACCTTAGAGCAAAGGACACACATAGTTTTTTTTAATTTAATTTGGTTCTGGGTCTTAGTTTCAGCAGGTGAGCTCCTTAGTTGCAGCAGGTGGGCTCCTTAGTTGTGGCTTGAGGGCTCCTTAGTTGCAGCTCACCGGCTACTTAGTTGTGACACATAGGCTCCTTAGTTGCAGCACATGGGCTCCTTAGTTGTGGCATGCAAACTCTTAGTTGTGGCATGCATGTGGGATCTAGTTCCCTGACCAGGGATTGAACCCAGGCCACCTGCATTGGGAGTGTGGAGTCTTAACCACTGCATTACCAGGGAAGTCCAGGACACACGTAGATTAAAAGTGAGGGAGTGGAGAAAGATATTTCAGGCAAATGGAAATGACAAGAAAGCAGGAGTTGCAATACTCATATCAGACAAAGTAGACTTTAAAGTAAAGACTATAAAGAAAGATAAAGAAGGACACTATATAATGATAAAAGAATCAATACAAGTAGAGGATATTACCTCATCAACTTATATGCACTTAATGTAGCAGCACCCAAATACATAAAACAAATACCTACAGACATAAAGGGAGAAATCAGTGGGAATACAATAATAGTAGGAGACTCTAACACCCTACTCACATCCATGGACAGATCTTCCAGACGTAAGGCAACAGAGATCCTAAATGATACAATAGAGCAGTTAGACTTAATTGATATTTTCAGGACGTTACATCCAAAACAAAACAAAATGGAGTACACATTCTTTTCAAGCACACACAGAACATTCTCTACGATTGACCACATACTAGGGCACAAAACTAACCTCAGCAAATTTAAGAGTATAGAAATTATTTCAGGCATCTTCTCTGATCACAATGGCATGAATCTAGAAATCAACCACAGGAAAAGAAATGAGAAAAAAAACGACTACATAGATACTAAACAACATGCCACTAAAAATCCAGTGGGTCAATGAGGAAATCAAAAAGAAAATTTAAAAAAATACCTTGAGACAAATGTCAATGAAAACACAACCATACAAAATCTATGGGATGCAGCAAAAGCAGTTCTTAGCTGGAAGTTCACAGTGATACAGGCCATCATCAAAAAAACAAGAAGAATCTCTAGTAAACAACCAAACCTACCACCTAAAAGAATCAGAAAAAGAAGAACAAACAAAACCTAAAGTCAGCAGAAGGAAGGAAATAATAAAGATCAGGGAGGAAATAAATAAAATAGAGATGTTTTTTAAAAGTAGAAAATAATCAATAAAACAAAGAGCTGGTTCTTTGAAAGGGTAAACAAAATTTAAAAACCTCTGGCCAGATCACCAAGAAGAAAAGAGAGAGAACCCAAATAAACAAAATAAGAAATGAAAAAAGAGAAATCTCAACTGATACTGCAGAAATACAAAAAGCCATAAGAGAATACTATGAACAATTATATGCCAACACATTTGACAACCTAGAAGAATCGGACAACTTTCTAGAAACATACAGCCCACTGAAATTGAATCAAGAAGAAATAGATGATTTGAACAGACCAATCACTAGACGTGAGATAGAATCTGTAATTTAAAAAACTCCTTACAAACAAAAGTCCAGGACCAGATGGCTTCACAGGTGAATTCTACCAAACATATAAAGAAGAACTTAAACTGATTCTTCTCAAACTCTTCCAAAAGATTGAAGAGGAGGGAATACTCCATTCTATGAAGCCATCATCACCCTGATACCGAAACCAGACAAAGACACCACCTAAAAAGAAAATTACAGGGCAATATCTTTGATGAATATAGATGCAAAAAATCTCAACAAAATGTTAGCAAACCAAATCCAACAATACATAAAAAAGATCATACACCATGACCAAGTGGGATTCATCCCAGCTTCACAAGGATGGTTCTACACTCGCAAATCAATCAATGTAATACACCACATTAACAAAAGAAAAGTAAAAAACCACATGACCATCTCAATAGATGCAGAAAAAGCGTTTGACAAAATTCAACATCCATCCATGATAAAAACTCTTACAAAAGTGGGAATAGAGGAATATCTGAACTTAATTAAAGCCATTTATGACAAACTCACAGCCAATATAATACTCAATGGTGAAGAGCTAAAAGCCTTCCCACTAAAATCTGGAACAAGACAAGGATGCCAACTCCCACCACTTCTATTCAACATAGTATTGGAAGTCCTAGCCACAGCAATCGGACAAGAAAAAGGAACAAAAGATATCCAGATTGGAAGGGAAGAGGTAAAATTGTCATATGCAGATGACATGATACTATATATAGGAAACCCTAAGGACCCAACACAGAAGCTACTAGATCTAATAAATGAATTCAGCAAAGTAGCAGAATAAAAGATTAACATTCAAAAAGCAGTTGCATTCTTTTTTGTTTTTTGGCTGTGTCAGGTCTTCATTGTGGCATGTGGGATCTTTTGTTGTGGTGTGCAGGCTCTTCATTGTGGTGCAGCTTCTTGCTAGTTGTGGCATGCAGGTTTTCTCTCTCTGGTTGTGGCATGCGAGCTCCAGGGCACGTGGGCTCTGTAGTTGTGGCGTGTGGACTCCAGAGTGTGTGGGCTCTGTAGTTTGTGACACACAGGCTCTCTAGTTGAAGAGCAGGCTCAGTAGTTGTGGTGCACGGGCTTAGTTGCCCCATGGCATGTGGGATCTTAGTTCACTGACCAGGGATTGAACCTGCATCCCCTGCATTGGAAGGCAGATTCTTTACCACTGGACCACCAGGGAAGTCCCTTGGTTGCATTTCTGTACACTAAAAATGAAATATCAGAAAGGGAATGTAAAAAAAAAAAAAACCTTTTAAAGCAGCACTCCCAAAAAATAAAATACCTGGGAATAAACCTGACCAAGGAGGTGAAATACTTGTACACTGAGAACAATGACATTAATAAAGGAAATTAAAGAGGATTAAAAGCAATGGAAAGATATCCCATGCTCTTGGATCGGAAGAATTAATATTGTTAAAATGGCATTCTACCAAAAGCAATCTACAGATTTAATGCAATCCCTATCAAAATACCCATGACATTTTTCACAGAACTAGAACAAATAATCCAAACATTTATGTGGAACCATAAAACCCAGAATTGCCAAAGCAATCCTGAGGGGAAAAAAAGCAGGGAACATAACTCTCCCAGACTTCAGACAATACTACAGAGCTACAGTAATCAAAACAGTGTGGTATTGGTACAAAAACAGACATATGGATCAATGGAACAGAATCGAGAGCCCAGAAATAAACCCACACAGTCAATTAATCTTCAACAAAGCAAGAATATAAAGTGGGAAAAAAGATGGTCTCTTCAGGAAGTGGTGCTGGGAAAGTTAGACAGCTGCATGTAAACCAATGAAGTTAGAGCACACTCTCACACCATGCACAAAAATAAACTTAAAATGGCTTAAAGACATAAACATAAGATGTGACACCATAAAGCTCCTAGGAGAAAGCATAGGCAAAACATTCTCTGACATAAATTGTACCAATGTTTTCTTAGGTCAGTCTCCCAAGGCAATAGAAATAAAAATAAACAGATGGGACCTAATCAAACTTACAAGCTTCTGCACAGCAAAGGATACCATAAAAAATCATTAAAAATGAAAAAACAACCTACAGAATGGGAGAAAATATTTGCAAATGATAAGACTGACAAGGGCTTAATCTTCAAAATATACAAACAGTTCATACAACTCAACAGCAAAACAACCCAATTGAAAAATTAGCAGAAGACCTTAATAGACATTTCCCCAAAGGAGACATACAGATGGCCAGTAGGCACATGAAAAGATGCTCAATGTCACTAGTTATTAGAGAAATGCAAATCAAAACTACAATGAGGTACCACCTCACACCAGTCAGAATGGCCAACATTAAAAAGTCTACAAATAACAAATGCTGAAGAGGGTGTGGAGAAAAAGGAACCCTCCTACACTGCTGGTGTGGATGTCAGTTGGTGCAGCCACTGTGAAAAACAGTGTGGAGGTTCCTCAGAAAACTAAAAATAGAATTACCATATGATCCAGCAGTCCCACTCCTGGGCATATACCCAGAAAAAATTATAATTCAAAAAGATACATACACACCTATGTTCATAGCAGCACTCTTCACAATAGCCTAAACATGGAAACATGTCCATTGACGGATGAATGGATAAAGGAGATGTGGTACGTATATACAATGGAATACTACTCAGCCTTAAAAAAGAACAAAATAATGCCATTTGCAGCAACATGGGTGCAACTAGAGATTATTGTACTAAGTGAAGTAAGTCAGAAAGAGAAAGACAAATATCACATGATATCACTTACATGTGGAATCTAAAATATGGCACAAATGAACTTATCTACAAAACAAACAGATTCATAGACATAGAGAACAGACTTGTCATTGCCAAGGGGGAGGAGGGTATGGGAGGGAAGGACTGAGAGTTTAGGATTAGCAGATGTAAACTATTATATATAGGATGGAGAAACAACAAGGTCCTACTGTATAGTGCAGGGAGCTATATTGAATATCCTGTGATATTCCACAGTGGAAAAGAATATAAAAAAAGAATGTCTATATGTGTATAATATAAAAAAGAATGTCTATATGTGTATAACTGAGTCACTTTGCTGTACAGCAGAGAGTGGCACAACACTGTAAATCAACCATACTTCAAGTAAAACATTTTTTTGAACTTTCTAGTAGTCACATTAAAAAATAAACAGAAGCAGATAAATTAACTTTAATATTTTACTTAACACAGTATACCCAAAATATTATTTCAACACGTAATAAGTACAAAATTATTATTGAAATATCATATGTATATATATTTATTTGTGTATATATAAATATTTTCTAGTATATATTCTGGTTGTATTTTATATATAACAGCACATCACAATTCAGACTAGCCACATTTTAAGCACTTAATATCCATTTGTGGCTAGTGCTTATGATATTAGGCAGAGAAGTCATAGACAAATCACTGAAAACCAAAGATTTTAAAGCAGACAGAAAAAAAATATCACATTACATATGGAGAATCAATATTTGAATGTCCATTGGCTCCTCATGAGAAACAACAGTGGCCAGAAAACAATAATGACCTTTTATATGCTGAAAGAAAAAAACTGTCAACCCAGAATTCTATAACCAATGAAAATATTCTTCAAGAATGAAGATGGGGCTTCCCTGGTGGTGCAGTGGTTGAGAGTCTGCCTGCTGTTGAAGGGGACATGGGTTCGTGCCCTGGTCTGGGAAGATCCTACATGCCGCGGAGCGGCTAGGCCTGTGAGCCATGGCCACTGAGCCTGCATGTCCGGAGCCTGTGCTCCGCAAAGGGAGAGGCCACAACAGAGAGGCCCACGTACCAAAAAAAAAGAATGAAGATGAAATAAAGACATTTTCAGATAAAAGAAAACAAAGCTAATTCATTGTCAGCAGGCCTGCACTACAAGATATTCTAAAAGAAGTTCTTCAAGTTAAAAGGAAGTAATACCAGACCTAATCTTAGGAAGGAAATGAAGAGTATTAGAAATGGATAAATATAAATATATATTTATATTTGTCTGCATAAATATATTTATATTATAGAAATATATAACTAATTTTTCTTCTCAGTTTCTTTAAGATGATATGATTGTTTAAAGCAAAAGTATAATACTGTGTTATGGAGTTTATCATGTAAGTGGATGTAATGCATATAACTACCGTGGATATAGAATTCATTTATGCCTGGACTGGAAAAGCTCTATCTTTATCTTTGGAAAAGCTCTATCTTTGTCTCCAGGGATGCCTGGATGGCTGTTTTTGATTCCTGGCCAAGATAAGGGAAGTGGATGTGGTCCTTAAATGCCACTGACCACCCCCAGGGTCATCTTCTTCACTGCTGGTTTGCAGCTGGCCTATATGGTTTGACAAGCCTTGCTTGATACACAAAAGGCCCCTGCCGAGCGTTTCTCCTTTGAGCTCCCCCAACCCAAAATTTCTTATATAGCTCCAGAGACACAGCATAGTCTGTGCGTGCGGATAAGGGGAGATTGCACATGGAATATCTCTGACTTCCATAAAGACTTTCTTGCACAGTGTTTATCTTGCTGCATTGTACCCTTTGCCTTCCATGAGTAGTCTCAGAGCAGTCTGATGAGTCCTGTCAACTATATGAACTGAGAAAATCTTTGTAATAACAGTAGCATGAAGAAGAACCATATATTTGCGAGGTTCTTGCATTCTATGTGAAATCATATATTAGCTCTAAATACACTATAAAGAACTAAGAATGTGTATTCTAATTCTCAGCAACCACTAAAAATGCAAAGAGGTATAGCTAAAGGTGAACATGTAAATTAAAGTGGAATCTAAAAAAATTTCAAAACAGGCATACACCCTGTAAAAAAATGTAAGCCTAACTGAACGGTATAACATAATAAGTGAAAGGTTGCCTTTCTGTCCCTTTCTAAAATATCAAAGAGTCATCTGGGTGGACAGCTTGTTGTATTCTTTCAGATATTTTTGTAGGCACATATGCATATATAGATAAAGAATGTTTCAACACATACAGACTGGCAGCTTGCTTTTTCATATGAATCAGTAATATATCACGGTCAAATTCCAATGTCAGGCATACAAATCTATCTCATTCTATTTAATGGCTATATAACATTTCATGGACTAAATGCAGTATAAATTGCTTATACTGCTTATGCAGTATAAATTCCCTTATTGATAACGTAGGTTGTCTTCAAATTTTCACCATTGTATTAGTTTCCCATTGTTGCTGTAACAAATTACCACAAACTCTATGGCTTAAAATAACATAAATTTATTCTCCTACAGTTGTGGAGGTCAGAAGTGTGAAATCAGTTTCACTGGCTTAAGGTCCAGTTCTCAGCAGGGCTGCTTCTTTCTGGAGGCTCTGGGGTGAAAATCTGTTTCCTGGCCTTGTTTTCACCTTCTGGTGGCCCCCTATGTTCCTTGGTTTATGGCCCTTTCAACCATCTTCAAAGCATATCACTTCAGTCTCTGCTTCCATCATCATATAGCCTTCTCTCCTTCTGACTCTGATTCCTTTTGTGTTCTTCTTATAAGGACCGTTATAGATCCCCCTGGATAATAATCCAGAATAATCGCCCCCTCTCAAAACCCTTCAGCAGATCCTCAGAGTCCCTTTGTCATATGTATAATGTTTACAGGTTTATTACTCAGCCTACCATAACCATTATCTTAAAAGTAATGTTTTAGTGAACATCCTTGAAGAAGTATCCCTACACAGTGTGTGATTATTCCTTGAAGTAGAATCCTAGAAGTATTTAGAAATGCAAGGTCAAAGTAATATACCTTTTACATTTTGATAGATTCTCAACCAAATACCCACTAAGCATTGTACTGTTACTCCCTTAGACTCTTTCATACAAGAATTGGTGGCTGTCCAACCCCTGCTTTCTTACATTTTGGGGTTTAACTGGGATTCTTTTGGAAGAACTTACCTTCTCAGCAGTTCCCTTTTGCACCTCTATAGTCTTGCAGGTAGTTTGGTTCTTTTAATTTTCATAGTCAATGGAAACCCATCTGACAATATATCTTAGAGACCTATCTGAATTCAGTTAGGAGCTCCACCACTCTAACAGTTTTACCTTGGGAAAATTTTGTAACCTTTCTGAACTGTTTCTTTATCTGCAAAATGGTTTAATTATAGTAACTTCCTAATAGAATGTCTGTGAAACTTAAATGGGTTACTGTATACAAAGTTTCTATCATAGTCCCTAACATGTAAGTATTCAATAAACATTAACTAATATTATTTTTATTATTTGCTTTATGTCTCAGAAATTCCTTTTTATTTCTGTTCTACTAATGATATTTTCCCTAGTTTTCCAGCACTGCTCTAAATGTTCTCTGATTTTTTTCCTTTCATTTAATTTGGATTTTGAGTGGGAGGGAGGTAAATGGATGTGTTCAGTTACTCTGACAGATCCCAGGGTGGGATATAAATTCCCTCTTGGCAGGAAATTTGCCCTTTTTTCCATATCACAGCACACGCCATGTGTCTTTGCTCCAAGTGGGTACTCAATAAATATTTGTTTAATAGTTGATGGGTGGTTCCAAAAATAACATAAATAGTTGCTTTGAAATATTTAGAATCCTGAGACATTTTCAGAATGGTTGCTACACATCCCAGTGTCACCTTCTTACCAAGTCTTCCAGAGGAGAAGATGTTCCTGGGTGAACAGGAATGGGTTTCCCATTACAGGAATCAGTGACGTTTAGGGATATAGCTGTGCTCTTCAGCCGGAACAAGTGGTTGCACCTGGACTCTGCCCAGAGAACCTTGTACCGGGAGGTGATGCTGGAGAACTACAGCACCCTGGTCTCGCTGGGTAAGGAGCCTAGCTTGTCATAGAGAGTCTGCCGTGGGAGCACTTTAGAGCTCCCTCTCAGGTTCAGAGTCTGCAGGTTTCTATCCTGTGTGCCCCTGGGAAAGGAAAAACCGGTGTAGAATTGAAAGTGTACCTGTTTGTTGTGATGCCCTTCATGCTGCTGTTCATCCTCTGCCTTCCTCCCGCCCCACCTCCTGATCAGTTCCCTCCTACTCCAATGACTAGAGCCCAGTTTAGATTCTGAAAAACATGTAGGACTCCCATCTTAGAGGGATTCATAGCCAGGGCCCTATATTGTTTCCTCCATCCCCCTAAAGGCCTCAGTCCCCCTCAGGAGTGCTTATGCTGCCTTCTCTGCCCTATAGGCTCCAGTTACTTAGTTCTGGGGTTGCTCTTCATGCCATTTGTTCAAACTCCATTTCCTTACTCATGAGCAGGGATTCCATTTTCAATGCCAAAGTTGATCTGCAAGTTGCAACATGGAGAAGATCCCTGTATGGTGGAAAGAGAAATCCCTCAAGATACCTGCGTAGGTGAGTAAGTGACTGGGGGGTGGGCACAAGTGTCTTTATACATGAACAGGTCATGAGGAGTGCTCTGAAAACTTTCCTGGAAATTCTGAGCCTTATTGAAATGCTCAGGACCCCTTGACAAGGCTCCTTGGTTGTAATGGTTTTCTTTGCATCAAGAAGGTCCTTGTATTCACATCTTCCTTCTCATACCACTCCCTGCATTCTCTTTCCCTTTCCCTTTTTTTGCAGCCTCACTCATGTTCTTCTACTGTCTTTGGCCTCTTGGTCTTCATGGTTTTCTTTCCATCTGTGTTAACACGTGTTCATGTCTGATAGATATTAAATACTTTACACCTTCTGCCATATTTTGAAATTTTTATAATTTTTTTCATTTCTTTTACCACCCACACATTTCAAAGTATTGTCAACATTCCTTTGTCTCTGATTTCTTAACATTTCCCTTTTATTTTCTTGGAGGCTGGGTTGTCATCTCCCACTATTATATTCAATCAGCTGTCATTAACATAACCACTGTAGCCTTTCTAGTCCAGGGGTCAGCAAACTTTTCCTATAAAGGGTCAGATTGTAAATATTTTGGCTTGGGGGCCATAAGGTCTCTGTTGCAACCATTTAACTCTGTGGTTGTAGTGCAAAAGCAGCCAGAGACAGTACTTAGACGAATAGGTGTGGCTGTATTCTGATAGAACTTTACAAAAACAGGTGGCAGCTGAATTTGTTCCAGAGGTCCATAGTTTGCTGACCAGTCTTCTAGCCTAGTCTAATCTAGTTGGTCTTTATCATAAAACTGTAGGTTGTCAGGATTGGAGGATCACTTAAAGATGATCAAATTTATATACTTCTTTTTATATCTGAAGAAACAGAGTATCAGAGATCTTAAAGTACTTTGGTCACAGAGCTAGAAAGCTGAAATCTGATGAAAGAAACCTAAATAGATCCCCAATGTCATTTCTATTCACCATAGGACATAGATTTGCCAATATTTTGCTTCCGTCTTTGTGACTTAACCTTTAATCTATGATTCTTGCTTTTGTTAACATCTTTTTTTCACTCTTCTCTCAACAAATAGTTTTCAACTTTATTAAAATACAGTTTTCTACAAATAAAGAGTTAGTAAGGAGTGCAGTATAACATTCAAGATCATGGTTTGAATTTAGACATTCCAAATTTCACTTTACCACTACTTACAAGTTTTATGAGCTATGGGAAAGTTACCTACCCTCTCTGAGCCTCTCCTCACCCACCTTCCATGCCATCAGCACAGTGATCTTTTTGAAACTCAGGTGTTAATCCTATACCTTAAGGGACTTCATTGTTTCTCTGTTATCCTTGGAGTAAAGTAAGATTCCTTAATGTGACATTAAACCTACTTCATAGCCTGTCTCCATATTCCTTTATGGTCTCATCAATGGCCACTTCCACTTCAGATCGGTGTTCTGGCCATATCTGTGTACTCATTATCATTTGTGTGTTATTCCTTCAGCTTGAGTCACCTCTTCCATCTTATCCACTGGAAGACTACTTATCCTTCAAGATCCATCTGTCTACCTAAAATGCCACTCTTATCTGTAGGTTTTCCTTATCTTTCCTACTTCCCAGTCAGCATTAATTTTCCATCATTTGTGTTCATATATCGCTTTCTACATACCTTGAGCACATTTATTATGGTATCTATCATGATGAATTATAGTTATTGTGTTTATATTTATTAGTATTAGGTATTTTTCTAATAAGATTGTGCATACTTAAGGGAGAGGCCAGGTCTTTGAATTTTGTGCCTCTAGCATCTAATATATTGGCTTTAGTAATATTTTAAAATTTTTTTCAAATTCAATTTTAGTTGAATTGAGTTGCCTCTGTGATTAACTCAGTGCCAGTGAGGCTCAAAGTACTCAGTCCAGCCAGATCATTGCAGCTACATTATTTTTCAGATTCCATTCTGTCCTTCCTCTGATCCAAGCTGTTCAGTTTACCAAATATGATCACTTTTCTCTTATTATTATCTAAGAACTTATGACACCTTCTGTTATCTAGATTTTTCTAAATTCTTCTACTAGTTATTCAGTAACTCTATATTTGTCCTCACTGTGATTAACCAAAATTTTAACGAATTCCAACCTGGATTTCCTTCTTTAGTCAATAAGCCTCCCCTAAATAGGTTTACTTTCTCCACAGATGACTTTGACAGGCCTTCTTTCTGACTCACAGGGTCCTCTTTTCTTTTTCTATTGAAATCCAACCCATCTCTATTGTCCATCTTCCTTCATACAACCATTCTTTACTAATATTGTTGATATTTGTATCTTCATTTTCTGAACCTCAAACCTGAATTATGCAGTTGAGGCTTCTCACATCATGTAGAAATGAACTATTACTGTTTGGCCATTTATTTATTTCATATTATCATTGCTGATTATTCAGTATTTGTTCAATAAATGACTGATTGAGTCTCAGGAGTCCAGTAAGAGAAGAGAGAATCTCTTTTCCTTTTCAAGGTCACCTGACCTTCAGAATAACTTTTGCACCTCATTCCCTGTGCTCGTTCATTTTTTTTTTTAATCTAAGACATTCTAATTGTGTACTTGTCTTGTACACAATAAGGAATTAACAAATCATCATAAGACATATCCACTGCTCTCCTGGAACAAATACTTGAATTATTTTCACAGACTTTATATATATGTTAAGTAATTAAATATTTTGAAAATGTGTTTTGAAATTCTAAGAAAGAGATGGATTATTTAGGCTTAAATAATTGAGTTTCTGTAAGTAAATGAGATTAGAGTAGTAAGGTAAGTTTCTAGATGGGCAGGGAAGGTCATATTGTGGGAAAGGATAAAAAGAGAAAGTACCTTGGTTGATCCTTGAAAATCCAAACTGTTAGGTTTTCCATGGATCATTAAGAAAAATCTATATTTGTATACAGATTTATAGCCTGTATTTCTTGTTCTTATTTAATTTTAATAAAATATATTTTAATACTAAAGCTGGATGGATTTTATTAACATAAATAACCTATTTTACTTAAGTTGTATAGTTTATTTAAGTACATACAATTACCTAATTACAGTGATCTAATTTTAATCTATTTTCAATCATGGATTGATTAAAGTAAGCTAAGAGTTAACTCAGAGTTTCTTAGAATCAGCTCAAACTAAATCTTTTCACTTAGAATCAGATCTGAGCTTGGAGCTTGGGCATACTTCACAACTTCACATCTCTTGTAGACTTTCATTATTCTCAAAAGATTCCTACCTTTACTTCTCTCAAGTGGCAGTGTCTTTACTGTCACTGTTAATTTGTCCACTGTATTCTCCCACACTATTCCTTAACCTATTTACTTCTCCTTCCATTCCATTTTGTTTTTATCCAGATTCAAGTTCATGTTTGAGATCAGATGGTATCAAACCTCTTTTATATGTATCATTGCCAATGTTTTTGTCCCACTGATGCATATTTATCTCTTCCAGCAGAGGAGCCATTAATTCTTCTGACTTATTCCAGGTTTCAAGACATGGCCTGAAATAGAAGCATTGCCTCCTGAACAGGACATTTCTATAGAAGAAACATCTCAGGGAATAATAAAGAAAAAATCCATTAAGTTTGGTCACTTGGATGTCACGTTTGGAGAAACTTTGGAATTTGAGGGCAGGAGACAGCAAGAGCAACAGAAGAAACCTCTCAGGCAAATGATGGCCTCACACAAAAAAACCATCAGTGAAGCTGGAAACCAGACAAGTCTTGAATTAGGGAAAGGCTTATTTATAAATACAGTTCTTGTTAGACAACAAAGTGTTCCTATAGAAAGGATACCCAATATATATTATACTTCTGGGGGAGATTTTAAACAGAATTTTGATCTAATGAGATGTTTCCAGATTTACCCAGGAGAAAAAGCTCATATTTACAGTGAATATGGAAAAAGCTTCAACCAGAGTCTACATCTTACTGAACACCAGAGAATTCATACTGGTGAGAAACCTTACAAATGTAATGAGTGTGGGAAAACCTTCAGCCACAGATCATCCCTTCTTGCCCATCAGAGAATTCATAGTGGAGAGAAACCTTACAAATGTAATGAATGTGAGAAAGCATTTAGCAGTAGTTCAACCCTTATCAAACATCTGAGAGTGCATACTGGAGAGAAACCCTATCAGTGCAAGGAATGTGGTAAAGCCTTTAGCCAGTGTTCAACCCTCACTGTACATCAGAGAATTCACACTGGAGAGAAACTCTATAAAATGTGGAGAATGTGAGAAGGCCTTCAATTGTAGAGCAAAACTTCATAGACATCAAAGAATCCATACAGTTGAGAAACCCTATAAATGTAGTGAATGTGGGAAAAGTTACAGCCAGTTTACATCCCTGGCTGAACATCAGAGGCTTCATACTGGAGAACAACTGTGTAAATGTTTGGAATGTGGGAGAAACTTCACTCGCATCTCAACCCTTATTGAACATCAGCGTATTCATACTGGACAAAAACCATATCACTGTAATGAATGTGGGAAAGCCTTCAACCAGTATTCGTCCTTTAATGAACATCAGAAAATTCATACTGGGGAAAAACTTTACACATGTAGAAAATGTGGGAAAGCCCTTGGTTGCAAATCTAACCTTTATAGGCATCAGAGAATTCATACTGGAGAGAAACCCTATCAGTGTAATCAGTGTGGAAAAGCTTTCAGCCAGTATTCATTCCTAACTGAACATGAGAGAATCCATACTGGAGAGAAACTCTGTAAATGTATGGAATGTGGGAAAGCCTACAGTTACAGATCAAACCTTTGTAGACACAAAAAAGTTCACAATAAAGAAAAACTCTATAAATGGAAGGAATATGGGATCAGAGAATTTCTTAGAGGAGAAAAGCCCTGTGAGGTTTAATTCATCTCTCAAATAATTTAAGATTTCTCATTGGAGAATAATCAGGAGAATAATAAATAGGACACAGACTTCTGATAGATGTCTTTTTTTTTCTTCTTCTAGAGAAAATAGTTACCATTAAGTAATGGTAAAATTAATCAACGAATATTAAGAGCACTGACTTGTCAAATTTTATAAGAACCAGTAAATTCTAAGGTTTCTAAAAACGTAAAAATTTTAAATTCATAGAAAAATGTAAAAGTCCTAAGTTTAAAAAACATGAAAATAATGGAATGTAAGTTTTATTTCCTTTATTAGATTTTATTCACTTTCTAACAGTAAGCTTCAATATGAATTTTCTTTTAAAAATAGTCATTGAGTTATTAATAACGTGAATAAGTATGGAGCCTTATTTTCTAAAATGGCAGACAGATGTAGGACATGCTTTCTTTCATAAAGAGAAGCTAAAAATAGAAAGGAATTCTTTAAATTTAGTTTCACATGGAAATAATCAAGCTCACTTTTTATGAACTGCCTCACCAGCAATTTATACTTATACATATATCCACATAAATGTGTATATATGCATGTGTATATATACACACACAGAATTTTGGATTATATGTATATTCTTCCCAAAAGTCTTTGATGATTAAAAAATGTGGTTTTATTAATTTAGAATTTCGTTTTGAAAATTAAAATTTTGCCCAGTGGTGTCTCTTCCTTTTCCTTATATTATTTCTTATATGATATGATTGCTGAATAGTCTTTAGAAGTTGGAGTAAACTGAAACAAATGGAGAGACTGTCATGCAAATACTCTCTTATAGGTTGCAGAAGGGATATATTTCCAGAATCTGATTATACACCTGGTAGCTCATTAGAGCCAGGAGAGATTTTAATTTAGTTTATTTATAGCCTTTCATTTTACTAATGAAGAAATTGAGCTTATTGAGTAGCGTTAAGACTAGAATCTAGGTGTTCAGTTTTCTGTGGTAATTTTAGGTTCATTTCCAACCTCAAGTCCCTAGAGTCCAAGTCCCAAAGCTATTTGTTTTGTAAACTGGTTAGGCACAACTGCATTAATTTAATCAGTTTTATTTTTATATTTGACAAGTTCCCCCTGACTTTAATCTTAATAATTGACTTAAAATCATGTTTTTCCTTTTTATTATATGTCCCTAATTATACCTGCTGTTTTAGTAACTGTACATAAATCCTGAAACCCAGCTGAGGTACGGATGGTGAAATTGCATTTGGGGGTTTCACATACAAGATTGCCTTTTTGTTTATTTTTGTTTACACATCTTTTAGGACTTCTTTTGTGTAAAGTGATACATGAATATTTTATTATTAAACATTTTAATCATCAGTTAAAACTGGTTATCCAAACATTTTCCGTGTTTTTTAGAAAGATTTCATTTTCCCCTGGGCCTACTTCCTCCAATTTTATATTTTACTTTCACAATTGGTATCATTCAAAAAATTGTTCTAGTAAAATTATCTAGAACTCTCTATCTGAGAAAGGTTTTAGAATTAAACTCAAGCATTCAGCATTTGACTTGTCTTAGCTCATTAGAAAGTGTTTTCTTGGGAATTCCCTGGTGGTCCAGTGGTTAGGAGTCAGTGATTTCACTGCCAGGGCCCTAGTTCCGTCCCTGGTCAGGGAACTAAGGTTCTGCAAGCTGCATGACATGGCCAAAAAAAGTGTTTTCTTATATATTTAAGTATATTTATAAGGAAAATGAAGATTTTAAACCCCAGTTTTTAACATCATACAGAGCCATTTGCAAGACATTCTAGATAAAAACATATTTGATTACCCAATAGCAGTGACCAAACTTAGTACAAAGATTTTGGTTTCTAAATGCCATTTCCCACTAAAAGGAACTAGGGCTCCTTGGAGAAATGGCTGATTCTCTATTTGGAACATGGAAAATGTAAGGTTATGCCTGGAATATTTTTAATGAAACAAAGCATGCAGAGACTAATGGGATAATGTCAGAAGGACCTGGGGGACAATTTAAAGGAGCTCCCACAGGTCAAATTTAGGACAATTTAAACATCAAAAAGAATAATCACAGTAATTGGTTATAACATGTTAAGTAAAATAAAATGAGCCTATAATGAAAAAATAGAGAAAAAAAAGAAAAGCTCTTTATGTACTTATTTGAAGAATGTCATCGTTCATTGTACATGGAGTGATAGATTTAGAAAAATCACCATCTTACAACCCTTACTGTAATTAAATCAGGCATGTTCAATGGATGGGGAAACCCTATTAGGTGAAAAAAAATTAACAAACATTATTTACATGATGTCAAAAGATCACAGATACCAATTGCAAAGGAAAGATATGCCTTTATAATGGAGAGATCTGGCTGTCAAACTTAATTTCTCTACTAGTGGGACAGCCTGACATGTGACTCGTGACAAGATGCAGTATGAAGTACACATGATCATTATGATGTATTCTTGCCAAAAAAATTTTGATGAAAATCTAATTAAATCTCTTATCTAGACTGATCTTCCTGTCACAAGAAATACAAGGAATAGAGGAACAAGTTGAATTACATAGTAAGGAATTAAACCCAGAATGTGAGTTACTACACATGACAGCTTGTCTGGACTTTTCAAAAAGCCAATGTAATAAAACAAAAAATGGAGTCTTCTAGATTAAGACACTCAAGATATAACCAACTGCAAGGTGTGACTCTTATTTGGGATCTGATTCAGAAAAATCAGAACAACTGTAAGGACATTTGGGGGGACACTTGGGGAAATACGAGGATAGAATTGGTAT
This sequence comes from Phocoena phocoena, assembly GCF_963924675.1. Classification (NCBI taxonomy): domain Eukaryota; kingdom Metazoa; phylum Chordata; class Mammalia; order Artiodactyla; family Phocoenidae; genus Phocoena; species Phocoena phocoena. Next base: position 156,628,568 of record NC_089221.1, on the reverse strand, counting down.
TAGATAATGTGGTATGTTTAATTTTCCTAGGTATAATGGGGGTATTGAGGTATAAAGGACAATATCCTTATTCTTAGGAGATGCATGCAAAAGTTTTCAAGTTTGAAGAGTCATGATGTTTGCAGCATATTTCAAATAAATATGTCAAAAATTAGTCAACTGTTGTCTCTTTGTGAAGGATATAGTTATGTTCATTGGTCATTCTCTAAACTTTTCTGTATGCTAAAATTTTAATAAAAAATTGAGGCAAAATGTGATTGGAAAAGTGATGAATATGAAACTTCCAGTCAATATTCTTCCTTTGTACTTATAAATTTCCTGTTTGAGAGTTTATCCCATATGGATATAATCATTGGAAATAACTTTGGTTGGTTCTGGTTCCACCTTATGGAATAAGCACACACCACCTTATATCTCCCACTAAATCTGACTAAAAATCCTAGAGAATGCATGGAGCCGCTGCCTGAGGATCCTGAAAAGTAATGGTAGCAGGCAGATTTGGGAAGGAAACCAGATTTTGAAATAAGGCCAGTCTGGCACTCCCAGACATTCCTGTGGTGAGGTCACTGGTGGTTGAACATACATCTAAACCTCTGAGAGAGGAGAACCCTTATCTCTGGTCAGAGGAACTGTGGGCCAAAAGGTTGGAAGAATCCCCACTGCTTTTCTTCTCTCACTATCTTTTTGCTACTTGGACTTGGAGGTAGATATATCCATTAGGTGTGTACCAGAGAGGAGAACCTAAAGCCTTGGTATTTTAACCAGAAGACCAGGAATAGAAGTGGCCCCTGGGAGCTGGAATGTGTCAGGGTGGTGACAGAAAAGAAAACTCAGGAAAGCCATCTCATAAAGTTGTGTATATAATGCCAGACTCACCCCTGATCTGGACCCAGAGATCTCATTCAAAACGCACAGGATATAATGCAGAATTGCACAAAGTATAAAAATCAGGAAAATTGCAACAATTCATAAGGAAAAAGAAAACAGGCAATGCCCCAAGATGACACAAATGTTGAAATTATAAAGTAGATGTTATAAAAATGTTTCCAAAAATGTGAGCATTCTTGAATGGAAACTTCAAAATTCTCAGCAGGAAAATAATATATTAAAAGGAACCAAATGGAAATTTTAGAACTGAACGATACAGTCACAAAATTTACCAAAAAAAAAAAAAAATCATTGGAAGGACTTAGTAGCAGAATAGAGATGACAGGGAAAAGAGTCAGTAAACTGAAAATAGGTTGACATATATCCAAACTGAACTAGAAAGAGAAAAAAATACATGATCATATCGATGCAGAAAAAAATTTTGACAAAATTGTCCATTTATGATAAAAACTCAGAGTATTACAAATGAAAGAGAAATTAACCTAATAAAGGACATCTACCAAAAACTCACAACTAACATCATGCTTAATGGTGATCAAGTGAATGCGGTTAAGATCAGGAACAAGTCATGATGTCCACTCTGAACACTCCTGACTTCATACTGGAAGTCCTTGTAATGCAATCAGGCAAAAAAAAAAGGCATTCAGTTTATAAAGGAAGAAATTAAATGGCCTCTATTCAAAGATGACATGATTGTCCCAAGGAATCAACAAGAAAAGCTCTTAGAACTAATGAGTTTAACAAGGTCACAAGATACTAGATTAACATGTAAAATTTTTTGTATTTGTGTACTCGCAATGAACAATTAGAAAATGAATTTAAACAAGATACGGCATTTGCGGTAACTCTGAAAGGAAAAAAGTGGAAAGTAAAGAAATATTGTACATAGATAAAAATACTGCAAACTACAAAATGTTGATGAATGACAAAGATCTAAATAAATGGAGAGACATACCATGTTTACAAGTTGGAAGACTATAGTTAGTATGGCAGTTTTCATCAATTTATTCTACAGATTTAACGCAATTTGAATAAAAATTTCAGTAGAATTTTTTTGTAGATACAGACAAGCTGATTCTAAAATTTAAGTGGGGAGGCAAAGGAAATAGGGTAGCCAAAACAATTTTGAAAAAGCAGAATAAAGTTGAAGGACTCAAAATACTCAACTTTAAGTCTTACTACAAAGCTACAGTAATAAAGACACTGATATTGGTGAAAGAATAGACATGTAGATTAATGGGACAGAAAGAGAGTCCAGAAATAGACTGGTTAAACAGACTGTGGTACATCCATATATTAGAATACCACTTAGCAATAAAAAGGTATGAACTGTTGATACATTCTACGTGGATGAGTGTCAAAGGCATTATGCTATGTGGAAGAAGCCTGTCACAAAGCTTATATGCTATATGATTTCATTTATATGGCACTATGTAAAAGGCAAAAACTATAGGCACAGAGACTAGATCTGTGGTTACCAGGGACTAGGGGTGAAGAGAGGGTTTGACTAGAAAACAATAGCACAAGAGAGTTTTCTGGGGGATAGAACTGTTATATATCCTGTTCAGTAGTACTTACACGGATCTATAGTGTGAAAGTGTTAAAACTCATAGAACTCTAAGAAAATGCAAATTTATTGTATGTAAATTTTAAACATAGTTTTTAAAAACAAGAAAAACATTTGTGTCTGTTCAGGACCTGTGCGTTTGTGTGTGTCTGCATGATGTTGCATTATACTATGGGTGAACAATGGAGGAACTAGGCATTTCAAGACCAACGAGGTGAATCTTGTGCCTTAGTTAATATGACAAAAGCAACCAAGAGAAAAAAACGTGAGTCTGAATTTATATCAAAATTCACAGCTAATGGAAAAGTGAAGTTGGTATAGAGTTCACGTGTAACCCTGCAAGGCCACACCTAATGAGGAAAAGGGAAGGTAGAACAGAAATCTTACAAGTGAAGGATATCACGGCCCATATGGGAAAATGCTAGGGTTTACAAGTGAAGCTACAGAAAAACTTTGTGAAGATGTTTTGGTTTCAAACACAATTCTAAGATATAGAAGGAAAATTGTTTTCAGAATCAAAAGACTTGAGTTAAAAGAGCTAGTTTTTACCACTCACTGTTGTGAACTTGGGAAAGTTTGATACCCTTTCTGGGTCCTAGTTTTATATATCTGTAAAAATAACTATATACACATATAGACAAGTAGATATATAGGTATGGACCAGATGAGTTGACAGAATATTTTCATTTATATCACTGAAATATCCTAAACCAAAGAAAACTGCCTCACCTGTCTATGTTTCTGCTGAGTGATTTCCACTCATTATTGTACCAAGAAGTTCCTACATTGAATCCCCGGCAATTAGTTACTTAATGCAAGAAGGTTTCTCACTTTTATTGATCTACATCCTGTGTCCCCTAGTGAATTCGTTCTCCCATTCCCTATCCCAACCCTTGCTCTTCCCTCTTATAAGAAAGATCTTTAAAGAAGACTGGCAGGATAAGTGAGAATAAACCTTGTCAGAATGAATGCAGGATGAAAATAACGCTTTCTCTCAACCCTATAATTAGTACTTAGGAGGTCCTGGTGTAAAAGATAAAGAGTTGTATGATGAACACAAAACAAGGTGCTGGTGGCCTTTTTATGTCTTGTTGGGAGAGTAACTTGTAGAGAGATTAGTTTGCTTCATGTGATTACTTGTAACACTGTTTGCTATGATAGCTTTGTATTGTTCTCCACTGCTCCACCCACTTCCCCCAGTTATTTCTTCCTTCAACCACAGAAGTTATATTTACCACACCAGAATTAACAGATATTTTAAAGGGCTTTATTTGTTAAATATGTTATAAGTTATACTTAATAACTTATTATATAGTTTTATAGCTATAACATAATTATAATGTCGCTATATTATATAAATTATATTGATACTTAACAAAGTTAATGAAGGGGCTGAAACTGGAGATGCACTCTGAAAACCTAGACTGGGATAAAAGTTGAACTACCTTTAAAAGGCAGGAGAATCCATGCTTATCTTGGAAAAAGCTGCTCCCTCTGGAAGGAAAATTGGTTTCTTAGGGTCAGCATAACAGTGCCCCTATAAGACAAAGAGGCAATCTGCTCCCACCTACAGCAAGTGAAGAGATGGAAGATAGCAAGTGTAATGGAACCCAGGGAAGAATTTGCTCCCAGAGGAAAAGAAAGGCAATATCACTCTCCTTGGGTCTGGGATCCCAGCACAGCAAAAAGTTTATAGGGTGAAAGGCTATCCCAAGCAGTGCAGCTCCCTATTGGTCCTCAACCTAGCATCAATATGAAATATCCTCCTCTCGATCTAGAATGTGTATAGCTCTGCAACTTGAGCTCCAAAACAGTATTGGTGATAGCTGTGCTGTAATGAACTGCATGTATATCATTTATTATGACATACATGCAGTTCACTAAGCATTTATTAGTGTTGTAGATGTGAGTTGTTTCTGAAATGTCATAAGTCATTCAATAGTGACTTAAAAGTTATACATTAATTTGGGTCCTGTAGCATGTAGCTGATCTAAGATTCACCATGGAAGACATTGTATAATGATCAGGAATCAGAAACCAGCAAACTTCTGGGGCTAGATAGTAAATATTCTAGGTTTTGTGGACCAAGAGGCAAAAATCAAGGATGTTATGTAAATACTTATATTTATTGTATTGCAAGAAAGAAACAAATTTCCACAAATTTTTAATGATGAAATTCAAAACACAACAATTGAGTACAGTTGTTATATTTTACAAATCTTTTGTGGGAGGGAATAACTGTTTTGCTTAAAGTTAGTATTCCCTATCATTAAAATTGACTATACCAAGATAATCCAGTGGGAATAGTCTTTCAACAAATGGTGCTGGGACAACTGGATGCAAAAGAGTAAAGTTGGATCCCTACCTCACCATATATGAAAATTAACTCAAAATGTATCAAAGACCTAAATGTAAGAGCCAAAATGATAGAACTCTTAGAAGAAAATATAGGCATTAATCTTTGTGACCTTGGATTAGGCAGTGGTTTCATAGATATGACACCAAAGCCACAAAAACAAAAGAAAAAAATGCATAAATTGAATATCGCCAAAATTTAAAATGTCTGTGAACCAAAGGACACCATCAAGGAAGTACAAATATAGTCCATAGAATGGAAGAGAAATTTTGCAAATTATATTATCTGCTAATGTACTGTCTAGAATATATAAAGAACTACTACAACTCAATAATAAGAAAAATAACTCAAATAAAAGTGGGCAAAGTATCTGAAAAGATATTTCTCCAAAGAAGATATTCAAATGGCCAAAAACACATGAAAATATACTCAACCTCATTAGCCATCAAGGAAATGTAAGTCAAAACTACAAGGAGATTCCACTTCACACCCACGAGGATGGTTAGAATGAAAGAGAGATAATAAAAAGTGTTGACAATCATGGAGAAAAATTGGAACTCTCATACACTTCTGGTTGGAGTATAACATGGTGTCACCTCTTTGGAAAATAATTTGACATTTTCCTGAAAGCTTAAATATAGAGTTACCATATGACTCAGCAATTCCACAGCTAAGTATATACCCAAGAGAAATGAAAACATACATCCATTGAAAATTTTGTACCTGTATACTCATTATTCACAACGATCAATAAATGGAAACAACCAAATATTCACCAACTGATGAATGAATAAGTGAAATGTGGTATATTCATGCAATGGAATATTATTTGGCAAGAAAAAAAAGTGAAACACTGATATATTCTACAATATGGATCGACCTTGAAAACATTGTGCTAAATGAAGGAAGCCAGTCACAAAGGATCATTCCATTTATATTTGATGATCAGAATAAGCAAATCCATAGAAACAGAAAATAGATTATTGGTTGCCAAGGGTTTGGATGGTTGGAAAAATATGAGGTGACTGCTAATGGATATGGAATTCGTTTTTGGATGATGAAAATGTTCTACACTTGATTGTACTAATGGTTGCACAACTTTGAAAATATACTAAAGAGCATTGGATTGTACACTTTAAACGTATGAATTGCATGGCATGTGAATTCTGTCTTAGTAAAGTTGTAAAACATTGATTGCAAATGCTTATCTGTTAATGTTGATCTATAATGAAGTTTTATGTATTTCATCTTTGAAAATGTTCTTTCACATTTAGGTATTGCCAAATACAGATATCAGTCCATGAGCACATGATTTTATTTTTTTAATTAATTTTTATTGGAGTATGGTTGCTTTATAATGTTGTGTTAGCCTCCACTGCACAGCAAAATATATCAGCCATGCACATACAGATATTCCCTCCCTTTTGGACTTCCCTCCCATTTAGGTTACCACACTGCACTAGGTGAGTTCCCTGTGCATGTTCCCATCAGTTGTCCATTTTATACATAGTATCAATAATGTATATGTGTCAATCCCAGTCTCCCAATTTGAGCATATGATCTTAATTGCACATATTCATTGCTTGAAAGTCATTTATAATCCATTAGATTATTCGTATATTTTCCTTTTAACGTATCAGTACACTGCAGATTATTTCCAATAGAAGATTAGGTAGATGCTGCTCCATTGTACTGTTAAATGGATTTTGAAATATGGAAATTTCCTTTGTACCTGCACTGAGATCCAAAAAAAAAAAGCACTGCTGAACTGAAGTTTGTGCTCAGAAACTGTATCTGCAGAGAATATTTGTGGGAGTGGAGATATCACTTTTTCTTTTAAATTTTGACAGCATGGAACATGTATAAAGCACCTTAACATTACTTGTGATTCAAATATTAATTGTTGTTGAAATGACTTTACAGCAGAATAAATTTTTTTAACATCTTTATAGGAGTATAATTGCTTTACAATGGTGTGTTAGTTTCTGCTCTATAACAGTGAATCAGCTATACATACACATACATCCCCATATCTCCTCCCTCTTGCGTCTCCCTCCCACCCTCCCTATCCCACCCCCTCTAGGTGGACACAAAGCCCTGAGCTGATCTCACTGTGCTTTGTGGCTACAGCAGAATAAGTTTTTTGTTTTGTTTTGTTTGCGGTACGCGGGCCCCTCACCGCTGTGGCCTCTCTCGTTGCGGAGCACAGGCTCTGGACGCGCAGGCTCAGCGGCCATGGCTCACGGGCCCAGCCGCTCCGCGGCATGTGGGATCTTCCTGGACCGGGGCACGAACCCGTGTCCCCTGCATCGGCAGGCGGACTCCCAACCACTGCGCCACCAGGGAAGCCCCAGAATAAGTTTTACATATTTTTACATATAAGCTCTCACTTGCCTTGTAATTTTAGGCAATTGAATTCATTGAGGAACATTTATTAAGTTTGCAGCAAAAGCTAATTTCCAAAGCCATGCCGTGTTTAAAATAGTGATCGAATACAATTCACTTTCAGAAAAATTTCATCCCCAGCCTTGAGGTGAAAAAAATTGCAATAAAACTTCACTACTGCTGACATTTAACTGCTATGTAGCAGAGCAAGACAGGGTATCAGCTTCTATTTCTGAAAAAAAAAAAATCACGGAACTGACAATAGATAAGTCCACAAGAGCAAGTAAAGTTCAGTGTTGCCACTACTTGTTCAATAAGACATGATAAGCTCAAATATTTTCTGCATGTTACCTGCTGATGAATATCCACAGGTTTAAAAAAAACTTACATTTTCACAAGCGTTGTAAGTTTGTTCAACTAAGCCTCCTTCTGCTCTTTACATATTTTTACTATCATCAGCTGGAACACAGCAGATTCCACTTCAGGTTATCCTGAACATTTTTTCAACTTTAAAAATATTCTGGTTTGTTTATAGTTGTGTCACACAGACTATTTATAGAGGCTGATTCTTCAGTTGTTTTAAACGCAATAGTGACTCATCAAATAAACAACAATCAAGCAGTGTCATTGACATCTGTTGATTCATCAAGAGCAAAGGAAAACCACTTGAAACCATATGCCTTGGGACTTCCCTGGTGGTGCAGTGGTTAAGAATCTGCCTGCCAATGCAGGGGACACGGGTTCAATCCCTGGTGCAGGAAGATCCCACATGCTGCAGAGCAATTAAACCCGTGTGCCACAATTACTAAGCCAGTGCCCTAGACCCTGCGAGCCACAACTACTGAGCCTGTGTGCCACAACTACTGAGCCCATGTGCCTAGTGTTCCATAAGAAGAGAAGCCACCACAATGAGAAGCCCGTGCACCACAACGAAGAGTAGCCCCCTCTCGCCACAACTAGAGAAAGCCTGCATGCAACAACGAAGACCCAATGCAGCCATAAATCAATAAATCAATCAATAAATTTATTTTTAAAAACCCATATCTTTAACTGACTATTGACATTGCTCACAATGCCCTCAACTTTTTGAACAATTGTTCTCACTGAAAGGCTTAAACAAGTTTATTTTCTCTGGAAATATTTCTTTAGCTGCTGCAATTAAATGTGATTTAATTAACTTATCATCAGTAAACAGATTTCCTTGATTAGCTGACAAATGATCCATTCAGAAACTTACTTATGTTGCAGCGTCATTTTCAATTTTTAATTATCATGAAGAAATTATGCTGTGATGAGATATTCCATGTCAGAAATTCTTCTCTTCATTATTTCCCGGTGAGCAAGAATACTGTGTCTTCTCTCTTTTTTTTTCTTGATCAGCCTGGCTAGAGGTTTATTAATTTTATTGATCTTTTCAAAGAACCAGCTTTTGGTTTTGTTGATTTTCTTTTTTGATTTCCTGTTTTCAATCTTACTGACTTCTGCTCCAGTTTTTATTATTTATTTTTCCTCTTATTTCTTTCCTTCTGCAATAAAGATTTATATTGCTCTTTGTTTTCTAGTTTCCTCAGGTGAAACCTTGAATTATTGAATTATTAAACTTTCTTCTCTTGTAATATATGCATTGAAAGGTATAATTTTCCCTCTAAACACTTCTTCCACTGCATCCCACAAATTGAGTAGCTTGTATTTTCACTTTCATTTAGTTCAAAGTACTTTTATTTTCTTTTGAGACTTTTCCTTTGACCCATGTGCTCTTTATAGAAGTGCACTGTTTAATCTCCAGATGTTTGGAGGAATTTCCAGCTGTCTTTCTATTATCAATTTCTAGTTTAATTACGTTTTGCATGAGGGCATACTTTGTATGATTTCTATTTTTTTTAATTTGTCAAGGTGCATTTTATGGCTCAGAATGTGGTCCATCTTGGTGACTATTTCATGTGAGCTAGAGAAGAGTATGTATTCTGTGTTTTTGAATGAAGTATTTTATAGTGTCCATTAGATCCAGTTGATTGATGGTGCTGTTGAGTTGAATTATGTGCATACTGAATTTCTGTCTGTTGGATCTATCATTTGCTGTTGTTGAGGTCTGTAACTGTAATAGTATATTTGTCTATTTCTCTTTGCAGTTCTATCAGTTTTTGCCTCACCTGTTTTGATGCTCTATTGTTAGGTGCATACACTTTAAGGATTGTTATGTTTTCTTTGAGAATTGATCCCTTTATCGTTATGTAATACCCCTCTGTGTTCCTGATAATTTTCTTTGTTCTGAAGTTTGCTTTGTCTGAAATTAATATGGCTACTCCAGCTTTCTTTTGATTAGTGTTAGCATGTATATCATGCTTCATCCTTTTATTTTTCTTCTGTGTGTTTATAATTAAAGTGAGTTTCTTGTATACAACGTATAGTTGGGTCTTGTTTTTTGTCCATTTTCAGTCTCTGTCTTTTAGTTGTTAGATTTGGACTATTCTCATTGAAAGTGATTATTGATATCATTGGATTAATATCTACCATGTTTGTAACTGTCTGCTATTTATTGCACTTGTTCTTTCTTATCTTCCCCTCTTTTCTGCCTTTTCTAATTTTAATTGAGCATTTTATATGATTCCATTTTCTCTCCTTTTTTAGCATATCAATTGTACTACTTTTTAAAAAATTTTAGAGGTTGCCCTAGAATTTGCAATATAGGTTTACAACTAATGTTGCGTTCACTTTCAAATGATACTATACTACTACTTCACAATGTAGTATTAAAACAATATTCTTGCATCCCTAATTACATTGCTGCCATTTATTTCACTTATCCATATGCAATAATCACTCAATACATTGTTGTTCTTATTACTTTGGACAAACAGTTATCTGTTGGATCAATTAAGAATGAGAAAAATAGAAGATTTTATTTTACATTCATCTATTCCTTCTCTGATGCTCTGCCTTTTGTTATGTAGATCTGAGTTTCTGACCAATATCATTTTCTTTCTCTTCAAAGAACTTCTTTTAATACTTTGTTCAAGGAAGGTCTTCTAGTGACAAATTATCTCAATTTTTGTTTGTCTGAGCAACTCTGTATTTCTCCTTCACTTTTAAATAAGAATTTTACTGAATACAGAATTCTAGATTGGAGGGGTTTTTTCTTTCAGCACTTTGAATATTTCACTCCACTCTCCATGCTTTCATGGTTTGTTGTGAGAAGCTGATATCATTTTTCTTGTTCTTCTATAAATAATGTGTTTTTGCCTCTCTGGCATTTTCCCCCTTTTTTTTGTTGGTTTTCTGCAGTTTGAATGCCTAGGTAGGTGTTAGATTTGGGGGTATTGATCCTGCCTGTTCTCTGAGCTTCCTTGGTCTATGATTTAGCGTCTGTCATTTGATTTTGGTAAATTCTCAGCCACCATTACTTCAAATATTTCTTCTGCTCCATTCTCCCTTTCTTCTTCTGGTATTTCCATTATGCATATATTATACTTTTCATCTTAGATCTTCTTAGTCTTAGATCTCCTGTTCTATTGTGTGTGTGTGTGTGAAAGAGAGAGAGAGAGAGAGGTTATTTTTACTGGGTAACTGTCTAGGAATAGGATTGCTAGGTCATGTTGGAAATGAATGTTTAACCTAACAGGAGGCTGCCAAACTGCTTGTCAACCAGTCGTTCCATTTTGCATTATCACTCCATATCCTTACCAGCACTTGGTATTGTCCGGGTGTATTTGTTTTGCTTATTTGTTTGTTTTTTATTTTAATCATACTAATAGGTTGGTAATATTATCCCATTGTAGTTTTAAAATGCATTTCTCTAATGACTAATGACTTTGATTATTTTTCACGTACTTATTTGCCATCCATTCATCTTCTTTAGTGAAGAGTCTGTTCAAATCTTTGCCCAGTTTATGGGTTTCTTTGTTTAATGCTGAGCCTGGAGAGTTTGTATATAGTCTGCAAACAAATCTCTTGTCAAATAATTGATTTGCAAATATCTTATCCCAGTTATGCAGCTTCACTTTTTATTTTTAAAGTGTCTCTAGCAAAGCAAAAGTAATCCACTGATTATATTAGAAAATCCAAGAACATTTCATAAGTAATAATAACCATTTTTTCTAGTGCTCCAGATTACTACATCTGAAATATAGTGTGCCATGTGGCAAATATGGAGCCGATACTAGAAGTCCATAAATCCTTTAATCCCTGTTGGCACAGTGGTTGAGAGTCCTCCTGCTGATGCAGGGGACACGGGTTCGTGCCTTGGTCTGGGAAGATCCCATATGCCGCAGAGCGGCTGGGCCCGTGAGCCATGGCTGCTGAGCCTGCGCATCCGGAGCCTGTGCTCCACATCGAGAGAGACCACAACAGTGAGAGGCCCGCATACCAAAAAAAAAAAAAAAAAAAATTATAAATCATATATAAGGAATTTTTACCTAACCCAATGCTACAAAGATTTTCTCCTATGCTTTCTTCTAGCAGTTTTATAACTATGTATTTTATATTTAAGTCTATGATCCACCTTGAGTTAATTTCTATATAGGGTGTGAGGTATAAGGCTTTTCTTGTTTGTTTATTGCTTCATTGATTTTTTAACTTGAGGTATAATTGACATATAATGCTTTATTTTTTCTCGGTTTAGCTTAGTTTTTGTTTGCACATGGATATCCAGCTGTTTCAGCACCATTTCTTGAAAAGGGCTATCCTTTCTACATTTAATTGCTTTTGTACCTTTTTATTTTTAAAATTATTTATTTATTTATTTTTGGCTGTGTTGGGTCTTTGTTGCTGCATGCAGGCTTTCTCTAGTTGCGGTGAGCGGGGTCTACTCTTCATTGCGGTGCACAGGCTTCTCATTGAGGTGACTTCTCTTGTTGCGGAGCACGGGGTCTAGGTGCACGGGCTTCAGTGGTTGTGGCACATGGGCTCGGTAGTTGTAGCTCGCAGGCTCTAAGAGCACAGGCTCAGTAGTTGTGGCACACGGGCTTAGTTGCTCCGTGGCATGTGGGATCTTCCTGGACCAGGGCTCGAACCCGTGTCCCCTGTATTGGCAGGCGGATTCTTGACCACTGCGCCACCAGGGAAGCCCACTTTTGTACCTTTAAAAAAATCAGTTGATTATGTATGTGTGGTTCTATCTCTGGGCCCTATTCTAGTCCACTGACATACCTTTAGGGGTATGTCTTAGTTGGGGCTGCTATAACAAAACAACAACAGACTGGGCTTATAAACAGCAGACATTTATTTCTTACAGTTCTGGAGGTTGGGAGTCCAAAATCAAGGTTCCTGGCCGCTTCGAAGTTCACAGATGGCCATCTTTTCCTTGTGTCTTCACATGGTGGGAGGTTTGAAGAAGATCCCTGGGACCATTTTTTTTTAACATCTTTATTGGAGTATAATTGCTTTACAATGGTGTGTTAGTTTCTGCTTTATAACAAAGTGAATCAGTTTTACATATACATATGTCCCCATATCTCTTCCCTCTTGCATCTCTCTTTCTCTCACCCTCCCTATCCCACCCCTCTAAGTGGTGAGACCTCTTTTATAAGGTTCCATTCATGAGGGCTCCAACCTAATGACCTAATCACCTCCCAGAGGCCTCACCTCTAAATACCATCACACTGGGGACTATGAATCTGGGGAGGGACAAACATTCAGTCTCTAGGAGTTGGGTCTAGAGTGCCCTTTACTTAGGGCTAGAAGCTCCTGAGGCTGTCCTTCTAAGCCATCAACTGAATGCTTGGGCTTTCATCAAGGTCTCTTATCTCCAGCTATCTGAAACTTCAGTGTCTCCCAGCCTTGTGTCAACTCCAGAATCTTCATTTATTTCACAGCTCCCAGCTACTTGATTTTTTTTTTTTTGCCCTTCTTCAGGCACTTTTTCACCGCATATTTGGAGCATATCAGCCCCAAACTCGAGAACCCTGCAGACTTCTGGAGCTACATCTCTGTGCAGCTACCTTCTATTCTTGTAGTTGCACCACAAATTCCTAACACCTCAGCAGCTAGCTCTGATCTTTGATTTATGTCTTTTCAGCTTGGTAACACTGTTGTTTTCTGATTGGGCTCTTTTTTTCTTAACCATGGTCTGAAAAGTGCCTCCAGGTAAAAAGCTGGGCTATTAAGGGCTTACTTCTGTTTCCTTTCACTTGGGGATTAGAGTTCTGTGTTGCCTGTTGTCCAAAATCTGAAAAAAAAAATGTTTTTCTAGAGATATAGTTTCTTTTTCTTGGAAAGCCTAGTGTAGTAATACGTTCATAATTGTGGATGGTAGTGTACATGTACAGAAGTAATCCTTAAATTACAATTTTGATAAATGCTATTAAAGAAAACCACCAACTATCACAAAAGCATTGATTAGAAAATTGTAAGTACTCCAGAGCATGGTATGAGGTCAGAGTGGGCTTCCTTGAGTAAATACTCTTAGGCAGAGATCTTGAGGCAATTGAGAAGCAGGACATGTTCTATGCAGAAAGAAGACTGTATAAGAAGGTCTTATTCCATTTTGTTCATTCTTTTTCCTCTTTGCATTTCAGTTTGGGAAGTTTCTATTCACTTGTCTTCAAGCTCATTTATCTTTTCTTTGGCTCTGTCCAGTCTACTGTTGAACCCATCAAAGGCATTCTTCACTTTTGCTACAGTGTTTTTGATTTCAGTGTTTTCTTTTGATTTTTTTTTTAGAGTTTCAATCTCTCTGCTTATATCACCCATAAGGTTTTACATGTTGTCTACTTTCAATTTGAGTCATTAGCATATAAATCATAGTTATTTTAAATTCCCTATGTGATAACTCCAAAATCTGTGTCCTTTCTGAGTCTGATTCTGACACTCGTTTTCTCTCTTCAGACTGTTTTCTCTTGCCTTTTAATTTTTTTTTTTTTTTTTTTTTTTTTTTTTTTTGCTGTACACCGGCCTCTCTGTTGTGGCCTCTCCCGTTGTGGAGCACAGGCTCCAGACGCGCAGGCTCAGCGGCCATGGCTCACGGGCCTAGCTGCTCCACGGCATGTGGAATCTTCCCGGACTGGGGCACGAACCCGTGTACCCTGCATCGGCAGGCAGACTCTCAACAACTGCACTACCAGGGAAGCCCTAGCATGCCTTGTAATTTTTTGTTTCAAGCTGCACTTGATGTATATGGTAACAGGAAGTGAGGTACACAGGCTTTTGTGTTAATCTCTAGGAGCTGGGCTCCTAGACCTCTAATCTGCTGTAGCTATAGGTGCCAGAGGCTTTATTTTCCTTTACTTTCCACGTGTGTGTGTGTGTGTGTGTGTGTGTGTGTGTGTGTGTGTGTTTTGTTTTGTTTGTTTTTTGCTTCCCTGTTGTCTTTGGGTTTCTTCAGAATTTCTTCTTAGGGAGAGTCTGTCTTGCAGCTCTCTCAGTTTTAATCCACTGTTTTTATACTGGGGCCCTAATGATGTGGTGGGAAGGTGTGGGAGAGGGGAAGCAATTCTGTAATCTCATGATTAGGGACTTCCCTGGTGGTCCAGTGGGTAAGACTCCGAGCTCCCGATGCAGGGGGCCCAGGTTCAGTCCCTGGTCAGGGAACTAGATACCACATGCATGCTGCAACTAAGAGTTCGCGTGCCGTACCTAAAAGATCCTGTGTTCTGCAACTAAAAAAAATCCTGCATGCTGCAGTGAAGATCCTGCATGCTGCAATGAAGACCTGGCACAGCCTAATAAACAAACAAACAAACAAACAAATAAATAAAATCTCCTGATTAAAAAAAATCTCCTGAAAAAAAAAAATCTCCTGATTTTTTAGTGGGTCTGGGTCCCTGGGCTGTGACTTTCAGAGGCATTGTTAGTCTTTTCTTCCTCCCCCTAGAGAGGAGGCTAATTGCCTTTCTCCAGGTCAGATAAGTTTCTGATCAAGTATTGCTCTTGAAGGCAGACCTCTATTTTAGAGGACACTCTGGGTGTATTTCAAAATGGTAACTTTTCTCCTAGGCATATTTCAAAAGGACTACTTTTCCCTTCTTGCTGCCAGAAGCACAAGGGGATTTTTCTCACATCTTCACTGTGAGAACCAGTGAGGTTTCTGGAAGTAAAACGCAGGAGAGTGGGGGACTCCCTAAGACTGTGGACCCCACCCTTAAACCAGTCCACACACTGCCTCTAGAAGTTTGTCAACTACCATTTAAATATTTCTATCAGTTACTGGCTCCAGAAGCTTCTGCTCTCAGTAAGCTGATCTTGGCTGCAATTCTCTAGTCACTTGTCACTTGAGTTCCAGGGTGACAAAATGACCTCAATTCTCTGATGGATCTAAGAACAGTCATTGATTTTCAGTCTGTTTAGCTTTTATGAGGTTGTGAGAATGGGAGTGATGGCTTCCAAACTCTTCACATGTCAGAGCTGAGACCAGAAGTCTCTCTTCTTAGCTTTCAGTCCAGCTGCCTCAGGGTTAGAAGGGAGTGGAGCTGACCAATCTGCACCTCTTTCCACCAGTTTCTCATTTTCATTGGGTTTAAATGCTATCCTGACCTGTCACAACTGACATCATCTAGCCTGAGCTATTGCTAATAATTTCTGGGTGAATGCAGCAGAAAATGATCAGTCCAAAGCAAGGTATGGGAAGAAAGAGGTAAAAGTTATAAACTCTCGCCTAACACTATCTTCTCACTGAGGGGACTGGCTGCTCCACACCCCAAAGTTTTGAAAAAACAAAAAAACCCCAACAAGACAGAAAACAAACTAACCCTCTGCCACAGGCACACTTGTACTACTTCAAAACAGCCTTCTCAGGCGTTCTCATAGTATCTATGTTCATTCATCAGATCAATAATCCCATGTCAGTTTTGTACCTACTCTAGAGTTACAGTGGGGAGGAAGCTGGAAACTCATGCTAGTTCACCATCTTGCTTGGAAATCAATAGGTTTAAAGTTAAATCACCCTTAATTTCTGGGAATAAACCTAACTTAGTCTTATAGAGCATCTTTTTGGTCCATGACTGGATATGGTCTAGTGATACTGGGGTTAGGATTTTTGCATCCATGCAATTTTCTTGTGCTTTTTTTTTTTTCTGGTCCTTATCTATTTTTGGTAAGACAGTTATCTTAACTTCATGGAATAAACTGAAAAATGCTTCCTTCTGTTCCTATTACCTAGAAGAATATGTATGATGTTAGAATTGTCTGCTTGTCTGAGCCTGGTATTTTATTTGTGGACTATTTTGAATTGCAAGTTCAATTCCTTTCATGATTATAATTCTAACTAGGTTTTCTATTTCTCCTTATGTAAATGTTGACAAATTTTATTTTTCTAAGAATTTATTCATTTAATTATTTTCAATTTTTTGGCATTAATTTGTTCATATTATTTATTTATAAACCTTTTAATCTCTACCTTTTCAATATTAAGTTCTGCTTTTTATTCCTAAAGTTGTTGATTTGTACGTCCTATCTTTAATCCTTGATCATTATTACCAGAGTCGGTAAATATTAAATGAACTTTTGGCTTTGTTGATCTTTTAAAATTTCTTTTCTATTAATTAAATTCTATCCTTATAAATAATATCGGTTATTTATTTCCTTCTACTTTCTTTGGGTTTACTCTGTTACATAGTTCATTAATTTATTTTCAAACTTTTTTCTTTTCTAATTTTTGTATTTAAGACCATAAGAACCTCCAAGCACTTCCTTGACTGCATTTCACAAGTTTCGGTAAGTGGTATTCAATTATAAGTATTTCCTAATTTTCAGTATGATTTTCGACCTGTGAGCTATTTAGAAGTGTGAGTTTTTGCATTTCAAATGTATGTTTTAAATTAATTTTTAGATGTTGATTTCTAATTTAATTACCTGTAGTTAGGTTAGATTAATTACTAAATCTATTCAATTTCTTATTCTTCCTTAATGGCCCTATATATCATCAATTTTCATAAATATGTCATAGTATCTGAAAAGAATGTGAGTTGTTCAATTGTTGGGGGAACAGAGATATATGTGTGTTACTTAGATCAAGCTTGTTTATTGTATTATTCAAATATTCTATATATTATTGTTTTCTTTTCACTACTGATCTATTAAGTACTGAGACATGTTCAATGTTCTCCTTAGGATGGGGGCTTTGTCAATTTCTCCTTGAAGTTATGACAACTTTTGCTGTATTAACCTGGTTAATTGAAATTTTACATTTTTATAATATTTATATGATGACCTTTCTTTATCCAGTAATGTTTTTTTAAAACATTAATAGTAGGAAGCCAACTATCTACATAGAATTATAATTCTTTATATATAAAAATTTTAGTTTAAATTGATTTAGGAATAGAGAAAGAATTGTTATATTTGGGCACTTTGGTAAGAATTTAAAGGCTTTGAGTTCTCTTCTCTTTTACCGGTAAAACCTTGTGTTAAAAGTTTGCCTAGGCTTTCCCTGGTGGCACAGTGGTTGAGAGTCCGCCTGCCGATGCAGGGGACACGAGTTCGTGCTCCGGTCCAGGAAGATCCCACATGCCGCGGAGCGGCTAGGCCCGTGATCCATGGCCGCTGAGCCTGTGCTCCGCAGTGGGAGAGGCCACAACAGTGAGAGGCCCGCATATCACAAAAAAAAAAAAAAAAAAGTTTGCCTAATGTTATTAGAAATGGTACCTAGCCTAATTCCAACAGATAAAAATAGACAACCCTGTCTTAAAAACTGATAATGGGATTCCAGAATTGTCAGATTAGATAATTCAGGCCAAACATCCTGTTAAAAGCAACTAAAAAGACTGAACAAGGAAAACGAAACTCTTGAAAGTATCAAATAGCTAAAAGGATATTTAGAAATTCTTAGCCAACATCAGGGAGAGGATTAGAATCCAGAGAGGTGAACCATGGCCACTGGAAAACTTAAACAACATTATCAACCAACTTGACCTGACATCAACAGAACACTCTACCCAATAATAGCAGAAAACACATTATTTTCAGACACACATGAACTATGTATGGGTAAACCATATACAAGGCCATAAAAAAAGTCTCAATACATTTAAAAGGATTGAAATAATACAAAGTAGTTCCTTTTTTAACCACAGTGAAATTAAATTAGAATCAACAAAATTAAAAAATTGGGAGATACCCAAATATTTGGAAAATTTTAAACGCACTTTTAAATAATCCACGGACCAAAGAAATCACAAGTGAACTTTTAAAATATTTGAACTGAATGCAATGAAACACGACATATCAAAATTTATGGAATTCAGCTAACATAGTTCATGAGAGAAATTTTATAACTGTGAATGGCTATATTAGAAAACAAAAAGGGTCTCAAATCAATAACATAAACAAATGTAAGCTTTCATGTTAAGAAACCAGAAGAAGATAACTGCTTCTAGGTTACTGGATGACCTTGAGGCCTTGGGAGCAAGACGGTGGTTCTCTGGAGGCTGAGTGTCCTCTATCATACCCAAGAAGACTGAGGTCTGTTCCTTCAAACCCAGTGGTCATACCTGCTCATGTCTCAGCATTTCTCCAGGACCAGCCCACCCCAGAATGTTGTGGAGCACAGCACATTTACTTGTTACCCAGCCGCCATCCTGGTTCCAAAGCTGCATCTCTACCCCGGACTGGTGAGAGGGTTGTCAGTGTTTGCTCCTGGGTCTGCTTCCAGCTGTGTATTTGAATCCTTGCTCTGTGATGGCCTCCTGGCTTCAGCCCATGTTCTACATAGTCACTGGGGCCTTGGACAAGTTGTTACTGACTCTGTCTGTGCGGTATATCTCAGAAAGCTACCAAGGCAGGCCTTTCAGATGCTTAGCTCTAAACTTTGCTGTGCCTTGTTATTTCAGCTATCATGATGTGGGCATCTGAAAGCTGTTGTCATGCTGTGGAAGCCCTGGGCTTTATGACTTAATATCTTAAGAACTGGTTGTACACCTCTTTGCCTCTGCTCTGCCATGCCATTCCACTGACAATAAAGAGGAAATAACATATAAGCCATTGGTGAGACAAACCTTTATCCTAATCACATGGTTATTTTCAGAGGTTAATCTTTGAGGACAAGGTTTGAGAGAACTTGTATCTGAGAAATTGTAAGACTGAGTTCTGCGTTCCAATGCGTTAATGGGGTTGTCTCCCAGCTTCTCACAAGACTCAGAGTATAACTTAACATAATATATGAGCTTTGGCCTTTTAATTTATCAACCTCTTAGAGTAAATTCAGCTTTCTTACTATCAATACATGATCAAGCTTCTACATTTGTCTTGAGAATGATGAATAAGGGAAAGACTGTTAATTCATAAGTAAAGATTTTGCAGAAAATTAAACAGTGTTTAATTTTTGAAAACTTCCTCCTCTGTTTAGTTGGTACCAGCTACTGATAGTTACATGTCCTGGGGAAACTTTAAAATTGGGAAGTGCTGATATCTCACATTACTAATTTCTAAATCATAGGAAGAAGAGTGTGGAGAGGTTCTAAATATAGATAAGTCCCATTTAGGGAAGAGGTCCCCCTTGCTGATGTGTCAAAATATTGCAGATTCTAAACTAAGACCTGATCCTCAAATGTGTTTATTTGTCCTAAAATAACCTGTCCACAAATATAAAACTATTGGTAATAAATTATTATTTTCCCACTGTGGGACTTTCTGATGTGAAAATATGTTCTATGAAAATAAAGTTTAAAAAACAAAAATGCTGGCTTAAAAAAAAAAAGAAACCAGAAGAGCAAACTAATCTCAAGCAAGGAGAAAAAAGGAAATATATTAGATGAAAACTGAAAATAAAAAATAGAAAAGCAAGAGAGAAAAATCAGTGAAACCAAATATTGGTTCTTTGATAAGACCAACAAAATTGAAAAAGCTTGAACTAGATTAACCAAGAAAAAAAGAAAGAATACAAATTTCCAAAATAAGTAGTAAAAAAGAGGATGTCATTACTGACTCAAAAACAAACAAAAAGATTATAAGGGAATACTATGAATAACTGTGTGCCAACAAATTAGATAATTTAGATGAAATGGACAAATTCCTAGAAAGACACAAACTACCAAAACTGATCCAAGAAGAAATCGACCTATAATACGTAAAGAAACTTATTTGTAATTTAAAATCTTGGTATAAGAAAAAGCTCAGGCCAGATGTCTTCACTCATGAATTCTATCAAACATAAAAATAAAAGAAATAATATCAATTCTTCACAAACTCTTCTAGAAAACAGAATAGGAGGGAACACTTCCCAATGCATTCTATGTGGCCAGCATTCTCTGATACCAAAGCCAGACATGATGAGAAAACTATGGGATATAGGTACAATCACCCTCAACAAAAAATATTAAGAAACCAAATTCAGGAATAGAGAAAAAGAATTACAGACCACGACCAAATTGGATGTAGATCTGGAATGCAAGGTTGATTTAACATTTGAAAATCAGTTAATACAATGACAAAAGGATAAACGACAAAAAACACATGACCATCTAAATAGATGCAGAAAAAGTATTTGACAAAATCCGATACCACTCATGATAAACACTCTCAGTGAACTAGGACTATAAGGTACCTTCCTTCATCTAAAGAAGTGTATCTACAAAAAGCCCACAGCTAGCATCATACTTCATGGTGAAAAACTGTATGCTTTTCCCGTGAGATCAAGAGCAAGACAAGGATACCCATTCTTGCCACTTCTATTCAGCATTGTTTGGAAGTTCTAGCCAGTCCAACGATGAAAAAAAGGAAGTCTAGATGGAACAAGAAGACGTAAAACTATATTCATAGACGGCATGATCCAGTATGTAGAAAATACTAAGGAATCCACACCAGGGGGCTTCCCTGGTGGTGCAGTGGTTGAGAGTCCCCCTGCCGATGCAGGGGACACGGGTTCGTGCCCCGGTCTAGGAAGATCCCACATGCCGTGGAGCGGCTGGGCCCGTGAGCCATGGCCGCTGAGCCTGGGTGTCTGGAGCCTGTGCTCTGCAACGGGAGAGGCCATAACAGTGAGAGGCCCACATACCGCAAAAAAAAAAAAAAAAAAAGAATCCACACCAAAAACAAAACAAAAACAAAAAACAAAACTAATTAATATGTTTAGCAAGTTGGAGAACCCAAGATTAGAATAACAAAAAACTATTGTACTTCTATATACTAGTAATGAACAATCTGAAAATAAAATTAAGAAAACATTTCTATTTACAATAGCATTGAGAGAATAAAATGCTTAGAAATAAATTTAACAAAAAATGTGCAAGACTTGTATATCAAAAACCAAAAAATGTTGCTGAGAGAAATTATAGAAGATCTAAATAGATATTCTGTGTTCATGGATTAGAGGGCACAATACTGTCAAGATGTCAATTTTTCCCAAATTGATCAATAGATTCAGTGTAATCCTCTCAAATTCCAGGAGGCCTTTTTGAAAAAATTGATAAGCTGATTTAAAAATTTATGTGGAGGGCTTCCCTGGTGGCGCAGTGGTTGAGAGTCTGCCTGCCGATGCAGGGGACACGGGTTCGTGCCCCAGTCTGGGAAGATCCCACATGCCGCGGAGCTGCTAGGCCCGTGAGCCATGGCCACTGAGCCTGCGCATCTGGAGCCTGTGCTCTGCAACGGGAGAGGCCACAACCGTGAGAGGCCCGTGTACCGCAGGGAAAAAAAAAAAATGTATGTGGAAATATATACAAAGACTCAGAAGAGCCAAACAATTTTCAAAAAGAAGAACAACTGAGCTATTTGTAATGAGGTGGATAGACCTAGAGTCTGTCATACAGAGTGAAGTAAGTCAGAAAGAGAAAGACAAATACCATATGCTAACACATATATATGGAATTTAAGAAAAAAAAAAATGTCATGAAGAACCTAGGGGTAAGACAGGAATAAAGACACAAACCTACTAGAGAATGGACTTGAGGATATGGGGAGGAGGAAGGGTGAGCTGTGACAAAGCGAGAGAGAGGCATGGACATATATACACTACCGAACATAAGGTAGATAGCTAGTGGGAAGCAGCCGCATAGCACAGGGAGATCAGCTCAGTGCTTTGTGACCGCCTGGAGCGGTGGGATAGGGAGGATGGGAGGGAGGGAGACGCAAGAGGGAAGTGATATGGGAACATATGTAATATGTATAACTGATTCAATTTGTTATAAAGCAGAAACTAACACACCATTGTAAAGCAATTATACTCCAATAAAGATGTAAAAAAAAGAACAAAGTTAAAGGAGTTGTTACACTTTCTGATTTCAAAACTTACTAAAATCTGTAATACTCAAGACAGTGTAGTACTAGTGTAAGGAAAGACATATAGATCAATGAAACAGAATTTAGAGAAAAACCCGATTTTGGAAAATACACCAAGGAAAAGGTAGTCTTTTAACAGGGACTACAGGGAAAAGGTAGTCTTAACAAATGATACAGCAAGGTGGATATCCACATGCAAAAAAGATGAGTTTAGATCCTAATGTCACACCACATTCAAATACTAAATCAAAATGGAGAATAGCCCTAAATGTGAGAGCAAAAACTATTCAATTTTTAGGGAAAAAAAGTAAGAGGAAATTTTCATGACCTTTGGTAATTTAGTGGAGAAAGGAAAATCTTTTCAAAAAACAGTGCTGCAACATTTGGATATCCATATGCAAAAAAGTGAACTTAGATCCATATTTCACTTCATATACAAAAATTAACTCAAAATATAGATATAAAATCTAAGAATATAAAACTTATAGAACAAAACATATAAGAAAATCTTTGTGGCCTTAGGTTAGGCAAAGATTTCTTAGACACAACATGAAAAGTACAGTCCATGAAAGAACAAATTGATAAGTTGAACTTTATTAAAACTTATGCTCCTCAAAATACATTGTTAAGAGAATGAGGAGATAAGCCACAAACTGGTAGAAAATTTGCAAAGCATGCATCTGATAAATTACTTGTATTTGTAATATATAAAGAACTCTCCAAACTAAATAAGAAAACAAATAACGCAATGAAAATTTGGCAAGATTTGACATACACCTCACTAAGGAAAATTGATCAATCTATATCTCTCTATCATCTATCTATCTATTGATCAATCTACATCTATTTGTTGATCGAGTGATTTATCTACCTATGGCAAGCAAGGATATGAAAAGATGCTCAACATCATTATTCAGTAAGGAAACGCAGATTAAAACTACAATGAGATATCTACTAGATATCTTTTAGAATGGCTAAAATTTAAAAGATTGACCGTATCAAGTGTTGGTGACAGTGTAGGTGAACTGGAAGTCTCATATGCTGCTGGTTAAAAAGTTAAACATACACCTCCCATATGATCCAGCCATTCTACTCCTAGGTGTTTTGCTTAAAGGAATACACACACCATACAAAGACCTATACACAAATGATCATAGATCTTTGTTTGTAAAAGCCACAAGTTATAAACAACCCAAATGTCCATCAGCTGCTGAATGGATAAACCAACAGTAATGTATTCATACAATAGAATACTACTAAGTAATAAAAGGGGATGAACTACTGATATATGCAATAACATGTATGAATGTAAAAAATAATTATACTGGCTGGAAGCAGCAAGAGAGAGTAAATACTGTTTAATACTATTTTTATGAAATTCTAGAAAATGAAAACTAATCTGTAGTGACACAAAGAAGATCAGTGGTTGCTTGGAGATAGGAATGAAGGGGAGGGAGATTACAAAGGGGTGGGAAGAAACTACTGGGTGTGATGGGTATATTCACTATCTTGATTGTGGTGATAATTTCCCATTTGTATATATTTCAAAACTTGTCGAATTGTACACCTAAGTATGCGTGGTTTATTGTACGTCAATTATACCTCAAAATTATTTTAAAATTAAGCTTGTATTTTGTATATCTTTTTGCTTTTTTACTTTTCTATTAATTCCTTTATATTTTATTAGTCCATGATGAAATGAAAATTTTTAAAATTTATCTTTCATCACATAGAGCTTGAGACCACTATTCTAAGGATTTGCACTGTTGGAAAGAAGGTCACTTTAAGAAGCATAATAGATTATGGTAAATTAAGAGTGTGTGTTGAAATGTCTTGAATACTCATTAAAATAAGAGAAAAGTAGTATGTAGCTTCAAAACTAACATAGGGCTAAGATGGAATGGAAAAAAAAGCACCCAATCCAAAGGAAGGCAAGAAAGAAGAGAAAAAACAATTACAGATCACAAATAGCACAAAAGAAGGTAGATATAAGGGCACTGGTGTCAGTGATGACATTAAATGTAATAGACTAAATGGTCTAATCAAAAGATTAAAGTGTTAGATGATATTGAAAATTATATGTTTACAAAGTACAAATAGCACACATAAGATCTAGGAAATTTGCAAGTAAAAGAATGGAAGAAGTTATATTGTGCAACCACTAACCAAAAAAAAAAGCTGATATAGCTATACTAATATTCGGGGGGAAAACTTCAAATTTTTTTAAATAAAATTGATCAATTCATAAGGATGAAAGGATAATGTTACCAACAAGAGATACAATTAGAAATTTGTATGCTCCCATTATGAGACTTCAAAATAGTAAAATAGCTTATTTTTTAAAAAGAAGGGCAAAAATGGATAAAACTGCAAGGAGAAATAGAAAAATCCACAATCAGTGGGAGGTATTAAAACAACTCTCTATCAAATTAATAGAACAAGAAGAAAACTAAGTCAAGATACAAAAGATCTGAATAATAAATTAACCAATTTGACATCACAGACCTATATAGAATACTGTATTCAACAATTGCCAGTTGTGGGACTTTCCTGGTGGTCCAGTGGGTAAGACTCTGCATTCCCAATGCAGGGGGCCCAGGTTTGATCCCTGGTCAGGGAACTAGATCCCACACGCATGCCGCAACTAAGAAGTCTGAGTGCCACAACTAAGAAGCCTGCATGCCGCAACTAAGAGCCTGCATGCCGCAACGAAGATCCCATGTGCCGCAACCTGAATAAATAAATAAATAAAAAACAATTACCAGTTGCATATTCTTTCAAGCACATGTGCAATAAAAACAAAACGAAACAAAAAAACTGACCACATCATGGGCCATGAAGCCAGCCTCAACCAACTTCAAAGAGTTGGAATATTCCCCAAAATGTTTTCTGACCACAATAAAATAAGCTAGAAATCTATAACAATCCATAACCAGAATACCCCCTAATGTTTGGAAATTAAGCAACATGCTTAATAACTCTTAGGTAAAAGAGGAAGTCACAATGGAAGCTAGAAACTAGTTGGAATGAAATGACAAAAAATGTATGAAATATCAAAATTTGTGGGGTGCAGCTACAGCTGTATAGATGGAAATTTACAGCCATAAATGCATGGAGTTTTAAAAAAGAAAGGTGGAAAATCAGTGATCTAAGTGTTCACCTAAAGAAACTAGAAGAATCTTATTTGAACCAAGGCACTTGTTGCTTCGGTGCCCCATGGGGCACTCACACACTGTCTCTGTGTAACTTTTATGTGTATTTGAGGTTAGTCCCTGAGGGAGCCCCCAAAGATGAAGCAACAACAGTGTGGGGTCATGAGGTTCGGGGGGAACTGGCTACACAGCCTCTAAATGGGAGTGTACTGTGTTCTCCTGGGCTAAGAATTCACAGTGGAGTATAAACCCCTGGGTATGACCATGGCATGGCTGCTCTGTGCATGCAAATCAGGGACTCACACGGTGCCCAGAGGAGGGAGTGGTGGCCAAATCCTCAGTAATGACATCATTTGGCTCCTCCTAACCATGTATCAACATTCTTCAGGAAGCATGGATTGGGCCTTCCTTACTACTTCCTCTACAACCCAGGGCCTGTTTTCTAAAATAACCTTGCTGGGTTATCCAGTTATTAGTTACCTTTGCCAGGTATTTAGTCTCAGCCAGTTTCTGCTCACCCAAGGCTCTTTCTCTCCACTGCTAACACACACATTCACACATACCCATTCCGAATTCCTCTTCCCCGTTGTAAATAACTAACTGTACTATAAAAAGAGTCAAGGGGCTTCCCTAGTGGCGCAGTGGTTAAGAGTCTGCCTGCCAATGCAGGGGACATGGGTTCGAGCCCTGATCCGGGAAGATCCCACATGCTGTGGGGCAACTAAGCCCGTGCGCCACAACTGCTGAGCCTGTGCTCTATAGCCTGAGAGCCGCAACCACTGAGCCCACATGCTGCAACTACTGAGCCCGTGCACCTATAGCCTGTGCTCCGCCACAAGAGAAGCCACCGCAATGAGAAGCCCGTGCACCGCAACAAAGTGTAGCCCCCACTCTCCACAACTAGAGAAAGCCCTCGCGCAACAACGAAGACGGAATGCTACCAAAGATAAATAAATAAATATTTTTTTAAAAAGGAGTCAAAACAAATTATAGCAAAGAACAAGGATAAATCCTGTGTATTCCTAAGCCACGTATAACCCTGTACAAACTAATAAGATTTCTGATTGTTCCCTCTCCCCGGCACTGTGTACACATTGCCTGATTCCTACTTGGTCAGGGTAGCAGAAGAAATCACCTCTTCTGTCCTTCAACCTCCCTCCTCCCCAATACCTGCTAATATCAGAGGGCCAGAGAGCATGCACCTGTCTTTAAAAGTAGAATACTGATTGTAAGTAGGGTTACCAAATGTAGCAAATAAAATTTCAAGATTCTCGGTTAAATGTGAGTTTCAGAGAAACAAAAAATAACTTTTAGTATAAGTGTGTTCCATTTTCATACTCAAAAGTTATTCACTGTTTTTCTGAATTTAAAATTTACCTCAACACCTAGTATTTTTTTTCTGGAAACCCTAATTATAAGAGAGAAGGGATTGCAGTCAGGGAGGAGGAGGTGTCTCCTCCTTGAACTAAGGTTGACTTGGGAGCCTTTGGCTAAGTCGTGTTGCCTGGAGAACTGACTCCATGGGGAGCTGGGAGAGAGGTCGGTCCTTCCGGGCACCTCTCGCCCCTCATGGGATCCTGACTTGTGCAGCCTTGGCTCACTGCCTACTGGTGTCCCTCCACATCTCTTGGCTTTGTGAGGGAAGCATATTCTTCTGTCTGCCCAAGTTTAGGCTGGGAATGGGGGACAAGTGTAGTCAAGGTAACAAACAAACACAGGCATGATGTGCAAAAACACAGACATTTTGACTTTAATAAGTTATAAAACCAAGGAGCCAAATTTTACTATACAGAAAAACAAACGTACTGATTGCTGTCATCAGTAAGATAAAATGTTGTGATGTGAGTTCAGCACCAAAATGACCCATGTGGCAGCTGCCTGTCAGACAGGAGTACATAGTCGTAATGCTTCATCTGATAAAGACTTTGCTATTGAGCACCATTTATAATATACTCCAGACAAACAAACAAACAACTTTAAAGTACACATGAAAGGCTTATACGTGAAATTCCATGGGTTTTCCAAAAGGAGTAGATCAGAGAGCCAGGACCCAAAACTCCAGCACTAGTCTTACCACGAACATGAAGTGACTCTTGGGCCCCTCAGCTGACTTTGCAGAGCAGTGGACAAAGAGGACCTCTGAGTCTCAACCTGGTGTTGGGAAACCTTGGCTCAAAGACATCCTCTGCCTTCCCCAGCCTGCAGAAGCCTCTCAGCCAGCTCTGGAAGCTCCGGACTGTTGCTAATCCAGCTCTCCACCTGTCTCAAGCTCAGTGGAAATTTGCAGTGTCTCAGAGCGGGTGAACACTGCCCTCATACAGAGAGACTTCTGAGGACCATCTAGTCTAGAGAACTTTGTGGATATATGGCCCAAGGCACTGAGTATGGCATATGGGGCCGTGGCCGCCTGGCCTACAGTTCCCAGAGGGCATCTTTCTTCCTGCAGCAGAAGAGAGATCCCCCTGGGTGTGTCCCACCTGGGGCCCCTCCCTAAAGTCTTCCAGCCCCCAAGACACACAGCCCTGCTCTGCTGTGATCTGAGAAGGGAGTGTTCCCATTCTGTGGCCCCCAAGCTGGGTAAACTGAGTAATACTCTGGCTAGGGTTAGTGCGGAGCTTCCTCAACATTCTAGGATGGACCCAAGCAAGCACTGCCCAGTCCTTCAGCCCGTGAGTAGCACCAGCTGCCATGGGTTCAACCAACGAGGGAAAGCCATGGATACATTTCCTAATGATAAAGAGATGAGGGTGCAGAAGTGCTTCACACTACATCTTGTTAAAGAAGTGATACTATGAGACAATTCAGAAAGGTTTCTCCAGTTTGGTTCTTAGGAGCCAGCAAGCTCCTTGGAGACACTGGGACATGTATGAGCAAGTGTGGAACATGGTGGCAGAGGGGAGAGAGGTAGGCTACGCTGGGGAGATGGGGAGGCTAGTTTTCAACCATTTCGAAGGTTAAGCATCATCCCAGATGTCCCTTCACTGTTTTTTACCCCCTTCCTCTGTCCCTTGGACCACTTGCAGAGGTTCACACACACACACATGCACAGGTTCCGATAAAGGTTTTTAGCACCTATCCCGAGCCCAGTATTCTCATCCACAGAATGGGGAATGAAATAAGAAAGAGTTCTCTAAGATCTATGACTGGTGAGAATACAAAGGCTTTAGAACTTTCCTGGACGTGAAAAGCTTAAGAATTACATGGCAGGCTAGGCCCAGCTAAGGAGCTAATGTGCTTGGGTCTTGTCATTTTGGGAAGTTTAAGCTGCATGTTCACACACACAAAAAAGTGAGCCTTGCCCACTCATTGGACTTTCCAGCAGAGTGCATGCCTCCTTCATCCTTCCAATGCACTTGGGGAAGGGGAGAGCCTCTCTGGGGAGCCCCGGGTCTGAGGCCAGGCTGGCCAGAGGCGACAAGCAAGGCCAGGGTTAGTGAAGAAAACAGAGGCCTGGGAGAGCCTGGGAGTGCCAGCTGGCCACCACACTCATCTTCATCACCTGCCTCACCACCTCGAAGACTGGAGTTCATGGCCTCCACTTCACAGCACCCATCTTAGTGACTGGTCACTTAGTAAATAAATCATCGTTTCTCCCAAGAGTCCCATGGGGCTTGTGTCTCAGTCTGCAGATTGGCAGGAAATGTCCTGCGTCTCCAGCAGGGTTGTCACCACAAGGAAAAGAAGATTCCCAATCACTTGCTCAGAAACTTGGGGCAAACGTTTTCTCTCTCCGAGTTATCCCTCCTGCCTTCCCTCATCAATGGGGGTTGTAGAACCTCTATATTCCTCTCCAACCCACACTCCACCTCAGTACAGGACATATATATATATATATATATATTTTTTTTCTTTTTACATTATTCTCCCTCTTTGTTTTCCCCAAACCTTTTGGAATCAGGAATCTGACTTCATCTCCACAACACAGGAGTTGCCATCCCATGGAATATCTCTATAAGCAAGAAAAAAAAATGCTATTGATGCTATCTTTTATTAGAACTTTCCGAGCATCTCTTTCTTCCTCATCTCATCAATGAGCTCTTGGATTCTTTGGTTCCTGGTCTTTTCGTATGGGCTCGGTCGTCGAGGGATTAGGTTGGGTGGCTGGACTTCATCCTCCAGGCCCTGGATTTTGTAGGGCACATCCACAGCGTTGGTTTCCGGATGGTCCTCGGTGGCACTGGTGCTGGAAGTATTGAGAGGCACCTCCAGGGGTGTGCCTGGCGGAGGCTGCACCTCCATGACTAGAGTGGGCACTGGGAGGGTGGGCATGAGCTCTTCAATGTCATTGTGCTTCCCAGAGGGTGGTTCTGCCCTGTCGTCCACATTGGTGAGGTTGTCTTGCAGGTTACAGGATTTGCAGCACAGCTTATTGTAGCCTGGGATGGAGCAATAGCGAGACAAGACTTCCATCCTACAGAACATTGACTTGTCACCTTGGCAGCGGCCCTCTGAAAGAGAAAAGTGGGACAAATAACCAAAGGACAGATAAGGGGGACCTTGTTCCCCCACAGGAAGCAGTTTTCTGGAGGAGGCATTTGAAAGAGCCCAGAGACAGCACAGAGGCAAGCGAGCTCACACAGAAAGCCTGTGTGGTTTTGATATCCGGCAGCCCTTGGGCAGGGTGGATCCGGGGACCCCACCCTTGAGTGCTGCCACACAAGCTGTGAGCAATGCTCCCCTCCTCCAAGCAGGCCCTGACTGAGTGCAAATTTTTCAGTATCTCTCAAAGTCTGAGACAGAAATGAGGCCTGTCTATTCTCAGGGAGTGATTCCAAGCTCATCTTAAAGAATGGGACTTTATCAGATGTTCACATTTGATATCCCAGTGGTAACCCCAATGACATTCGTTGGCACAGTTTGACTCTACAGTAATCTTTAAGCAGTAACTATAACAAAATTAAACCTAAAAGAACCAATTCCTAGCATGCAAAAGAGCACATCCCGGAGCCTTGGCTGTGGCCTCGCCATACTCTTCCACATTTTGTTCCCGTCCTCACCCAAACTCTCCAGATGATCTTTGTTTCTGAAAAGGGACTAAATAGAAATCAAAAATCATGCAGACTTATCTGGGATTTCTTCCACTTGCCTCAACTTACTTGAGAGCCTTATGTCCTGCCACCGCTCCATCCACCACATGGCCCTGCCACATTGAGCTTCTGGACATTTTCCAAAGTGCTCCAGAACTTGGTGCCTTCACATAGACTAATTCTTCTGCCCAGCACATCCTCCCCTTTCTTTCCCACCCAAGATCTGGTCATCCATGGTCTGTCTTGTATGGAGAGCCCTGACTCTCTGCAGAAGCCATCGTTGTCTCTCTCTTTCCCTCTTTCCTCATGGCTGTCTTCTCCCTGGCCTGGCTCCAACCCTGGCTGCAGCTGTCTTCTTCCTGAATTTTTACCCCCTTCCCTTTCCCTTAACACCTAATTTCACACACAACACAAAAATTGAGATGATTTACAAAAATTCATTCAACATAAAAGAATAAGTCATTTAACAGTATAACGGGGGATATTTGGTCCATTATAAATTCCTGATCACTGACTTCAATGGGCCCAACCCTCCAGCTATGTTCCCTGCTCAGTCACTCTCTATTCTTCATAATGGGCGTTTCAAACTTTTCCCACATAAACCTCTGCTGTGCCCTCCTTTCCCCTCAGTCTCCCAGGTGAACTCATCTCCTATTTAAAGGAAGGAAAGAGGGGAGGTGTGAAGGAAGGAGGGAGGGAAGGGGCAGCCACTGATGGGGACCACATCTGACATGGTTACTCTGTGCATTAACACAGGGCACGTTCTACATCTGCATGTGAAGCTATGCTAGCTCACTGAAATATCTCACAGTAACAGACAGGCAGGCCCTCTCCCATTCAGGGCCTGTGGTTCTGACATCTGCCATCTGCATGGCCAGTGCTCCAGCTTATAATTTTCCCTTACAGGCTGGCAACCTACTTAGTTGGACACCAACCTCAAACTCCCGGAGCTTCAAACACTTGGACACAGCAGGCTACTAGATACCTCTCAACTCCTGTTGTCCCAAAAGTGGATTCCACATGTCTGGCCCAAGCCCATGGCCTTCACTGGCACCACCCATCTCAGAGAATGGCCCTTCATGTGCACAAGCCAGACCCCGGGCATCCCCTGTGCGGTCATCTCCAGGTCTGTCAGTATTTCCCCTGATGCTCTCAGATGTGTCCACGCTCCCCTCTCTCCTGCCTCCACAGTGCCAAGCTACCTTGCCTCTTGGCTGCAACACGGTAAGAGCTTCCTTTCTGCCTGCCTGTCTCCATTCTTCCTCCTTCTTATCTAGCTATCCTGCTGCAAGCAGAATGATGTTCTTCAGCCGGAGATGTGACCTTGTCACTGTCCAGACTGAAGCCCTTGTATTGCTCCTCCATTGTTTTCAGGGCGAGGACCCGTCCCTTTCACCTCTCCAGTCTCATTCAGGCCTTGATTGCCTTGCTCTGCAGTGTGCTCTCTGTGGCCACAGGGCCTTTGCACATACTGTGCCTCCCCTCTTCCTCTTATCCCTGAGGCTCAGCTGAAACACATCTTCCTCAGGCAAGCATCCCTTGACTTCCCTTGCAGGTTAAATCCCCCAGTATGTGGTCTTATGGTGCCATGGGTCTCCCTTTCCCAGCATTCCCTCCCAGCTACCAAGTCCACATTTAGTTGTTGGATAAGGTAACTAATGCCTGACTTTTTCATTATCTTGAAGCTCCAAAAGGCAGAGCCCCGAGCTCTATCTGGATGCACCTTTATACCAGAGCCTAGAACAGTGAATTGAAGAATGCATAAAGGTGAAAAAAACCAATGTGAATAATTAAGCAAGTCCAAAACGAGGAAATCATGGATTTTAGAATGTCAATGCTGCAGGGAAGAAGAATACACAGAGGCACGTATCATTAGAGAGGGACCCAACCTGGACTCTGAGCTTCTAAGTGGCCAAAATAAGGAGGAAACATGACTAGGTGCAGGACCCAGGGTATGAAGAGATAAGGACAGATAGGCTGTTTAGGAAAAGCCCTGGTCTTCCTAACCTTGAGATGGAGAAATAGGCCCACATGTGGAGGGGAAAGGCAGATGGCCTTGTGCTGAGGGTCGATTCCAGAAATCAGACTAAAAGATGCTGAGATGTGGCTTTCAGGGTTTTAAAACCTTGGATAAAATTTTACACAGATATCCAATATCTGAGACAGATGAAACCAGAACAGTCCTGTTTGAAGCTGGGCGGGTCATGCTCAGAGCCCCTGCTCCCTTCTCCCCTCCTGGTCCCTCCCCCCTCCCTGGCAGTCACTGGGGTAAGCAAGTGGAAACCACCATGACAGCCCTCAAGGAGACACAGGGGGGCTTTGGTAATACTAGGTGCAGCATCTCCCCCAGGCTTTGGCCATCAGCTGGGGCGGGGAGGCCAGAGGCATAGGCCTCAACAAGGATGCAGCCAGGCCTAGCTGTGCTGCTGGGACTGGGGTCACCCCTGCCATACAGACACCCTCTCCTGTCACCTGTGCCTCTGCCTTCACACAAATAACAAGCATCTCCCTCACTTGTCTTTCACCAGGCTGGGATCCGAGAAGCGGGTGTCACATCAGTCTAGGGTAAGGGTCTGCCAACCACTCTTGTGGGCCAAGTCAGTCCCTCCACCTGGTTTTGTAATCAAAGTTTTATTGGAGCAGCCCTGTTGGTGGCCTGCCCGCAGCTCTAGGCAAGGTTCCCTCAGCAGGTATTTCTCCTGATCTGTCTGGGCAAGGAGACTTAGTGGATGCAGTTCATCAGACACAGTTGTCTTGGTCTCCTGTCTCTTGAGCTGGGAGTCTTTCAATGATCAGAGCTCTGGGCAGGCTGACCCCAGCCACAGCTACTGTGACCCCCACCCGAAGGCTGGCATCTGGAACCCGGCCCTGTGCCCTGATGCCCATCTCCATGGCTCTGGGTGGTCATCCTTTCTCATGACCTCCCTCCTCCCTGGAACAGGACCCCTTCGTGGGAAAGGGAGGGAGAGATGCCCCCTGGCAGGACATGGCCCAGGCCCCAGATTAGGAGGTCCCTGGTTGGACCCTGACCTGCTGTGTGGTCCCTGTCAGCAAGGGGAGTGGACACACAGGCCCCGTGGCTCCTGAGGGTAGGCCTTGGGAGACAAGGCAGGCACAGCTGAGCGCACCCGTGTGTGAATGTTGCAGGCCAGGCACTCAGACCTTCGGCTGCCTTGCCCTTCTCCCAACCCAGACTCTCCTAAGACAGACCTGTTCCTTCCCTGAACAGGTAACCCAAGGCTGACAGCTGTGCCCGGAGCCAGGGTAGTGGCCTGATGGTGGCTCAGGGCATGGTGACCTGGACACTGTCTCAGCTACTAACCCCATATTCCCACTCCACGGGCTGGGATCCCAAAGATGGGGAGAAGCTCACATGGGGCCCTTTTCCCAACTGTGAGAACTTATCCGCAAGGAGACAGCCAAGGTGTTCCTGCAAGGTGCTTGTTTAGCACTAAGGATTCAAAACTCAGAATGCCGGTGGGGTGTCTGCACGAGCTGCTGACACATTTTGGAAAATGCCTGAGGAGGGGGCACATGCCTCAGTGGGGGAGGGGCCCTCCGTATCTACGTTAGGCAGGGTAAGGGGGACAGAAAAGTCACTGGAATCAGAAACCAAGGAAGTAATGGACCAGAACAGCACCTGCATCCCTGCAGCACCGTTGGTCACAGAGATGAAGAGAAGGAGGCAGCAGTGTGCCAGACCCAAGCACCCAGTTTCACTGAACTTTTATTGAGTTTATTTGTGGGATGCATGACAGGAAGTCTTTCCACTGTTAGTAAGAGTAAAAGGTCATTTTCACAGTCACTTTGGCACACACTAACGTTGTCTCATAAAAAAACCAGAAAAGCAACGACAATGGAACCTATATAATACGTCATTGAATACATACAAAACACTAATAAAATATCCCTGATAAACCAAAGTGCATATAGACAGAGAGCACGATGCTCAGGACCGTATTGCACCTTCCCAGAGTCACTCATGTCACTCGCATTGCCTAAGTCAAAGTTGGAAGTTAACAGTCATGAGAATTAGTATGGGTTACACCGAGTATTTACATAACAGTAACTAGTGCCAGGGGAGGGCTGGGCGCTGTCCAGCGGGGATGCTATGAACAGGGGACGGGGCTGGGGAGAGTGCGGGGTGACCGGCGGGAGTGCTACACTGGTCACGCCCAGGGCCAGGCCAGTCGCCCTCTGGTGTAAGGCAGCGCCGGCAGCAGAGTGCCCGGGGCTCCAACAACAGTCAGTGCCGAAGGGCCGCTCAGGCCATGGAGCGGGTCTCCTTTCCACAGAGGTGAGCCCGTGCCTGGGGCCCTGTACGGACTGGACTGGGAAGCCTTACCCTTGACCAAAGGTGGATGAGCGGGCCACCTCCCTCTAGATTGCACTGCCTGCCTCCTGCCTGGGTTGCTAGCAGCCAATTCTGTTACCTTTCAACTTTAAGGCATCTTCTACATAGTTTTATCTAAGCAAAAAAGCGATAAAAATTGAGGTAATTCTGTAGTTGTTCACATGGGTAGGTGGCCGCATCCACGTGAGACAGCCTTTCACTCTCACTCTCTCGCGCCCATGCACGGGGTCGTGTGTGCACAATGAGAAAGGCCATTGGAGCGAATGGACAGAGAATGCAAGTGGTGGTGTGTCCTGATGTCCCACTGCGGGGACACGTCCCCTGCCTCCTCTGCTTGACCTGAACCCCCAAGGGGACAGGGTACGGGGGCCAAGGGTTGTGTGAGCTGGACACAAAGGCCACAGGAAGCAGGCCACAGTCACACGAGTCAGGAGGACACACAGCACAGGGTCAGCAGCAGCAGCAACAGCAGAGGTGGCCAGGGAGCCGCCGACACACTGCCGGAAACGGGCCGGGCGCCCAGGATGGCGAAACAAAACTGCACACCCGCGAGACCCCTCTGGCCTCGCCTCGCTGGTAAGCGGCGTTTGAAAGAGGACGGGCGGGCTCCGCCTCGATTTCCGACCCGCAGCTCCAGCCTGGAGGGATGTGGCCCCGCAAGGCGGTCACCAAGTGGTCACATTCAAACTTTGGCCTCTGGCCCCTCCAGCACCGCGACAGATCTTTGCCCCTTTAAAAGCCATCACCACGAGGTCCTGGCACCCCCACAAGAGGCCGGTGCCCCGGGCCGTGCCGCTGCGAGACTGGCCCTCCCGGCCAGGCGGCTCCAAAGGGGACAGCCGAGCACAGAGGCCCGGAGAAAACAGATTCAACCAAGAGAGCGCTCAGGAAGAGTCAGGGCAGTTTTCCATAGAAAGAGAGGAGGGGAGCCCACGGCAAGCTCCACAAGGCGCAGGGCATGCACTGGAGGGCAGAGACAGAGTTATAAACGGGCCGGTTACTTGACGAGGTCTTCTGGACTGGTGAGTTGGGGTCTGGTCGGGACAGCCATTGAACTACGTAGCTCTTCTTGGAGGGATCGGAGATGTTTCCTAAAGGGAAAAGAAAGGAGTCTTGGCTGCTGGGGCACCAGGTCTGGGCACCCAACCCACCCACCCCAGGCAGAAGGGCTCCCTGGATTCTGGCATCCTAGGGAGGGGGTGACAGGAGGGCCCCAACTCCCCAGCGTGGCCTGCAAGACCTCCCTCGGCACAGATGGGCCCAAGCACCCTGTCCAGGCCCAGTCCTGCCTCTCCCACACCAAGCATCCGGGTCTCAGCTACGCAGAGTAGCTTCAGCTACTATCCCCACGCACAGGCCCTACGAGCGCCTCCTTATCTCTGTACTGTCCTCCAAGTCCCCACCGTGCCCTGCTCTGGGCTGAGCAGTGCCCTGAGTGCTGGCTCTGGAAGTGCAGGGAACAAGTGAATCCTGGATCTACCCTCTCCTCAGCTGGGGGAGGCACACCTGACCCCCCGAGCTCCCTGCTCTGCAGAAGGGACTCATGACTGGATCTATGTCTTCAGCTGTTGTGGGGACCGAAAGAGCTGACGTGTGTCCAGCACTTGGCCAGGCATCTACACGCAGCCAGCATTCTGGTTGCTCTCCTCGCAGGGCGGCAGGCGCCCCCTACTCATATAGGCACCCCCTACTCGCATGGGCATGGGCTGAGCCCCGATATGCAGTCACTGTGAATCCGGTTTCTGTCTCCCAGACCAAAAGGGAGTGCCAGGAAGGCAGGGATGGACTGAGTCCACGCCATCCTTCACTAGGGCCTGGCCTGGAGATGAGCATGGCAAATGCCAGTTCCTTCCATTTCCTGCCAGAGAAAGGTCCCAGCCTAGGCTTGGGCGGCTTAGCTTCTCCTTCAAGTTCACAGATGCTGAGTTCGACCAGTTGTGGGAAGAGCCGCATTTGCCTGGACTGCCCCCCTCCCCTGGGCTTGCTGCATGCAGAAGGCTTACGCGGACAGGGGCCAAGCCTGCAGATCCTGGCCGTCTCAGGCCGCTCCTCCCGGCAGACACCGAAGCTGTCGTCCATGGTTCGGCAGAGCACCGGCCGTTCCTGGGTGCCGTTGCCACAGGTTACCGAACACTGCAGGCAGAGCGTTACCAGTCAGGGCCCGCTTCCCATGTTAGGCTGGGTCTGAAAGGGCTCCCCAAGCGGGTGACCCCACAATACGTGAAAGGTGGGGAGGCACAAAGGGTAGAGGGTGAGCTAGAGGCCTGCCCTGCCTAGCCCTAGCCCCGGGCAGCTGCCTCAATCTCCTGGGCTCTAGAGTGAGTTAGAGAGAACAAATATGCAGGGCCAGATAGGGCCTGGCACTTCTGACTTCTCAGCGAGCACCTCCCTCCTCTGGCTAGAGGAGACCCAAGGCCCAGAAGAACTGCTATGCACTGGGGGCCACTGGGAAAGC
Source organism: Phocoena phocoena (assembly GCF_963924675.1). Taxonomy (NCBI): domain Eukaryota; kingdom Metazoa; phylum Chordata; class Mammalia; order Artiodactyla; family Phocoenidae; genus Phocoena; species Phocoena phocoena. The sequence continues at coordinate 156,591,240 of NC_089221.1, read as the reverse complement.
TCTGCCTGGGTCCAGGAGGCTTCGGCAGAGGACCCTCCCTCCCTCTGGACACAAGGTTCTACACCACCAGCACCCTCACTGTCCCCTCCAGTCTCGGGCCCCCTTGGCCTCACCACATTGGGAGGGACCCGAATGAGCAGTCACGCCCGGACTCGTGGCTCTGCTCACAACTCAGCCCAGCCCTGCCAAAGGATGATTCTCAAGTGTTCGCCTTGTGTGTGACAAAGGGTTGACTCAGCAGACGGGGTTGCTCAAACCTGCCCAGTCCCAAGAAAGGCTTATTTTCAGGGCTGGCCCCTGGGCAACTCCTGGGAACCAAGTTCATGGAATGGTCTGTCTGGTAAGAGCGTTTTTGCATGCCTGAAGCCTTGGATCAGCCCGCACCAATTTGTTCGGTTGGTTTACACCAACAAGATGATTTATGGTGAGCATCTGCTTTCACTCTGGGGTCTGGGGCTTCAGTAACTGATGTCACTCACGCAGGCACCCGATGCCTACGTGACTGATCCCCAGTGAAGATCCTGGGCACCTAGATGTTTGTGCCTGGTTTCCTCCAGACTTCACCGAAACACTTTTTCCCTTTGCTGATTCTACGCTGTGTGCTTTCATTGTAATAAAGCATAACCATGACTACAGCAACTTCTGAGCAAATCTTTGAGCCCAAGGTTGGTCCTGGCAACTCCTGACCCACCAGGCACGGAGGCTGGATGTCAGTGCTCACATCAGCTCAGCCCTGACCCCAGAACGGCTCCTGCAGCCCGAGACTATCCTTTCCAGCCCAAGTCTAAGCCCTCCCTTGCCCGTGTTTCCTCTTGCAAGCCTGACTGGCCTTCTAGCCGCACCTCTGGCCCCCAGAGACAAAAGCCCAGGCTTCCCTTTGTTTCCTGGAGCCCAGGCTGTCCCCAGTCTCCTGGGGGTCCTGTCCCCAGGAGCATGGGAGCCTCTACCCTGCAGAGTAAAGATACATATCCCACTGAGTTTCCCATAGCCATGTGGAACCACGGGTGCCCTGAGACCTACGGGACGTGGCCCAGGGCAAGAACTGCATCCAGGCCCAGGTGCAACGCCCTGGCCACTTCAGTCCCACCCAAGCTTGGTTTGGGGGCTGAGGACACAGGACCGGGGCACTGCTTACCTGGGACCAGGGTCCGGCCCGCCACCGACCGGGACAGAGCTCACGGTTGCAGGCCCGGCGGCCCTCAGGTCGGGCGTCATTGCAGTGCTTGGTGTGCACGGAGCGGGTGGTGTTGTTGTGTAGTGGCTGAACGCAGCGCACGGAGCGAACCTGCATGCCCGTCCGCCCACAGCTCTGACTGCATGCCTCCCACTCGCCCGTGACCCACCTGTCAGGGCAGAGCAGCACACGGTCAGCCCCTGGAGAATCACCCTGGCTGAGGCCCTGATGGACAGAAGCAAGGCAGCCTGCTCCTCCAGGCGCATCTTTACCTACGGTCAGGAAGGCGCCCTGGAGGCTAGCTGGGCCCCTGCCTGAGGTCCTGCAGACCCAAGCATGCCCACGGCTGGGAGATCCCGATTGGGGTGTGGCCATGGAGAGCCGGCCTCTGTCTCTTCTTAGGCTCCTGGCTCTGCCCTCTGGCCTCAGCTTCCGCTGATATCACCAACCCTTCCAGGCAGCAGCATGGACACCCTCAGCACCTGTCCCCGAATGGCCCCCACCTGCCTTTTACCCACCATCTTCCCCACTCAGGGTCCTGAAAAAGGAACCTGGGCCCAGAAATGCAGCCCTGTCAAACCCCGGAGCCAAAGGGGTCATGGCTGTGGCCATTCCAAGGCCTCCGCCTCTGGAATGAGCTGCTTGGGAAACATCTACCATGGGACCAGAAGCAAGCCCTGCACCCTCGGAGCCTCAGCTTCCCCATCTGAGCATTACCACTTGTTGTCATTTCTAAGATGCACATTATTGTTTCTGTCCAGCAGGTCTGAAGTAGGGGGGCGCCGCACAGCCTGCAACATCTTAGACTCCATAGAACGTGGTGAGTGAGGAAGAATCGGTCAAACGTCTCAGGGCACGTGAGGCTCAGAGCATCCAGGGAACCCGATCCCGCACCACCCTCCACAGGAGCCCCAGGGCTCTCCCTCCCCTCCTCTAGTGGGGCTGGGGGGCCGGGGAGTCCTGGCACTCACACGGGCTGGGAGCACTCCTGTGGGTTGCAAGCCCGGCGGATGGCTTTAGGCTTCGAGAGGGAGTCGCAGAAGCCTCGGTGCACCATCTTGTGGTCCAGCCTCCGGCGGCAGCCATACTTGGTGAACTGGGACCCTGAAGACGAGAGCTCGAGGGGGCTCAGTGGGACAGTAGGGGCCCTCCAGCAGGCGTGGAGGGGTGGCTCCTCAGGTCACTTAGCCCTGTTCTCCCCACCCTGCTAATGGGGTGGGGGGGTCGAGCAGGGACACATCTAGCCTGGTGTCTACCCAGCACCCCAGGCCAAGTGAGGGTGACAGGCCAGGGAGAGTAGCCCCTTTCTCTCCTGCCCTTTGGCTGGCTTCCTGGGGCAGGAGGGAAGGTTCTATTTCCTCTCCCGCTGTTTAGTCATTTACTCCACCTTGAATTAATGTGCTCTGAGGACCTAGCTAAACATGGAATACAGTCTGCAAGGCTCCTCCAGCCAGTCTAGTGTAGCAGTTCTCAGCTGGTGGAGATTTTGCCCCAGGGGCATCTGGCAATGTCTGGGACACTTAGTTGTCACAACTGGGGGAGGAGATGCCACCGACATCTAACAGGTAGAGGCTGGGGATGTTGCTCAGCATCCTACAATTCACGGGACTACCCCCCACAATGGAAAATTATAGACTCCAACATGTCAACAGTGCCAAGTCTCAAAACCTCAGCCTAGTGGGTTAGACATGAGAGAATATGACTGGGCAGCCTGATCTAGCCTGGGCATCTGGGTGTGTCCCAGGAAACAGAGGATGGAGGTGTGCTGATTTAGTGGGAAAGCGGTGGAAGGGGCTCCCCGGGGAGGAGATGGCCTATGCAGAGGCCCTGAGGCAGGAGCACGGCGTGTCCAGGAAAAGCACTTAAGGCCAGTGTGGACAGGGCTGAGTGAGCACGGGCTGGGGGTGCCAACGGCAGTGGGAGAAGTCAGCAAGTTGCTTGTACCTTGGAGGCCATGAGGAGAATTTTGTTTTTTATCCCAAGAGCAGAAGGAGCTGCTGAAAACTGTGATCACAGAAAGGGGTATGGTCTGATCTGCCCCTTTAATAGGTCACTCTGAGGGCAAGAGTGGACACACGGGGCCAGTTGGGTAGCGAGGATGGTGCCAGGACTGGGAAGATGGTAACAGCAGATGAGTCCAAGAGATACACAGGAGGGAGACTCAGCAGGATGTGCTGATAAAATCCAGGGGGCCGGGAGGCTCAGTGGAAGCCTGGGGTGCCATCCGCCCAGGCAGGAGCACTGGAAGATGAGCCCTCCATCTGCCTGGGCCTGGCAGTGGGTGCCCCGCACACTGGGCAAACTCCCTCTGTTGTCTAGGCGTGGGACACTTCATGGCACCTGAAGGAGGTCTGTCCTGGCCACCTGCTCCTGCAGGCTGAGCTCTCTTCTCCTGCCTTTTATCTCCTCCAGCCCCCTAGGAGCAGTGACTACACTGAGCAGATCAGAACTTCCTGTCTGTCTGTTATGTCCCACCCAACTGTGGATTCTTTGAGGTCCAAAGCAGGTGGGACCTCTCTGCACCCAGCCCTGCCCCAGGGAGGAAAGGCCTTTCTGCATTCGGAAAGGGGGGATCTTAGGAGGAATCTCTGCAGAGGGGGCCTCTTCATTGGTCTCCAGCATGGCCTGAGCCTTTCCTGTGACCTGCCTCATGGTGTCACAGTAATCCATCCAAGCCACACCCTCACAGCCACCTCCCGCCAGGCCGGACCTCCCTCTCACACCATGCAGGTGGGTGCTGGTGTCATCCAAGCCCCACACATGCCCCCTGGCTGCCCTGAGCACCTGCTCTTCCTGCCCACCCTCTGGCACTTCCCTAGTGGGGCTAGGCCCTTGTCACCCAGGCAAGGGTCACTGGTTTGGGTCTAGTGTTCTCATACCTGGCACATCCCTCATGCCAGGCGGTCAGCAGGGACCATGGACTTAGGAAGCTCCTCATCCAGGAGACCCCTCCCGCTCGGCCCCGACCTCCTCTGGGGCCCCAACTCTGAGAAGGCCCCTCACCTCCACCGCAGGGCTTGGAGCAGGGAGACCACTTCTTCAGGGCCCACTCATAGCCCACGGAATTGTCCTCCAGGACATTGTTGCCATCCACATTGAGCGAGTCCTCATGGATCATGTATTTGTAGGTCAGCGAGATGCGGGCGTCCCCCTGCGGGATGACCTGCCCCGGAGACAGACGTGAATGTGTCTGCCCACCACCACCCTCCCTCGGCGACCAGGTTAGGAAAGTCAGCCCGAGGAACACGCGCAGCCAAGTCTCATTATTCACGGTACTCAGGTTCTAGAAAGTCCCGGCAAACACCGAATCTGCCAGTACTGAACCGCTGCTTGCAGGGGAACATGGCATCAGGGCCTGCGAACCTCTGGTCGTGACAGTTTCATTAACAGTCAATGCATAAGCTTATTCTATGTGCGTTTCTGTTTAAAGACACCTTAATTAGTACATGCCATTGATTCATTAACACTGAACTCACGGCCAGCACCTGGTTACTTGTGCCTGGACGCAGCTCATCTAACACATGCGCTCTCTCCTTAGGGTAAACCTGCAGCTTCCTGATCAGAGGAACACCAGACCTATGCTTGGGGCCATTTTAAACAATGAAATCATCCCCCGAAAGCACAAAAATGTGGACAACATGGCAGTAAATAGAGTGTGTAAAAGACGCTTGTTTGCAGTAGCAGCTGAAACAAGAAGCAGAGCCTTGCCTGTTTCCACCTCCTCACATTTTCCCCTGCTCCACTGCAAGTACAGGCAGACCTTGCTTTATGGCGCTTTGTTTTACTGTGCTTCGCAGATATTACGTTTTTTTGTTTTTTTGTTCTTTTTTGCGGTATGCGGGCCTCTCACTGTTGTGGCCTCTCTCGTTGCGGAGCACAGGCTCCGGACACACAGGCTCAGCAGCCATGGCTCACGGGCCCAGGCGCTCCGCGGCGTGTGGGATCTTCCCGAACCGGGGCACGAACCTGTGTCCCCTGCATCGGCAGGCGGACTCTCAACCACTGTGCCACCAGGGAAGCCCCGTTTTTTTTTACAGATTAAACTTTTGTGGCAGCCTCACATCCAGCAAGTCTATTGGTGCCATTTGTCAACAGGATTTACTCACTTTGTGTCTTTGGGTCACATTTTGGTAATTCCCACAATATTTCAAACTTTTTCATTATTATTACTTTTATTATGGTGATCTCTGATCAGTGATCTTTGATGTTATTGTTGTAACTAATTTTTTGCTTTGTATTTTTAATCAAGGTATGTACATTGTTTTCCTTAGACCTAAGGCTATCACACACACTGGGAAACCAAAACGTTCACGTGACTTGCGTTATTGCCATATTCACTTTACTGCGGTGGTCTGGAACCGATCCTGCAGTATCTCCTGAGGTGTATGCCTGTATTGATTTTGGGATTAGAAATACTTTCAGTAGGTGAATTTACCAATACAGAAATGGCAGATACTGAAGCCTGACTGTATATGCACTGACAAAGGCAGGGCACCAAAGGCGTTTCTGGGGATGAAAAGTACAGGCAGCCGAGGTGAGCAGAGCAGAGCACAGCGCACATGAAACACCCCATCCCCACAGCTGCGCACTCTGGTGTGGGGCGCTGGGTCCGGGTGCCTGAACCCAACCATGCTGTGCTCACCTTAACGGAGGGGCAAAAGTCATCTGAGCCTTACCTGTAGTGTTTTAACTTTTTTTACTGATAAAATGTATTATGTATGCAATTAAAGTTAATTTTTAATGAGTGAATCAGGAAATCAAGCCCCCTCTGTACTCCCATCACCAGGAGCAGCCTGTGGTCCTGGACTCAGGAGACCTGGGGTCCAGTCCTGTTCAGGGACAAAGTCTAGTGTGACCTGGGTCTAGCAGTCCAATTTCCTGAGCCCCATTGGTCACCCCCAGAGAGTGGCTGGGTTTGGATACAGTGGCAGACATGAATAAGCATGATGAAAAGTGGTCATGAATGTCACCCAGAGGGGGAAACCTAATCGCTTGCAGGGGATTTTGTCTTTAGTCACCCAGGGGTCGATACAGGGCCCAGAGCCCAACTGGTGGCTCCATGTCTGTTCTTTGCTCTGACACAGAGATAGAGACCCTTGGTCCAAAAGTCAGGCCAGAGAGGCCGTTCAGAGCATGGTCCGAAGTATGCAGGGAGGCTCAGGGTTCCCAGGCACCCCTCCATCCCTTCCCTAGCAGCTACTTGCCCCCTGTCTGGGCAGCCAGGACGCAGTGGGCCTGGCCCCTGCCTCGACTTACCAGCACAGTGATGGTCCCGTGGAGGGGGCCCATGGTCTGCAGCGTCTCCCGGCCATCCTCATCCCGGTACTCCCACTCCACACCCATGGCAATGAAGGATTTGGAGTTGGGATCCACGTCATTCTCTTCATTTAAAATGAACTTGCCTGTCTCCAGGTTCTTGACGGCTGAGAATGGCAGAAGACAGCCAGTGTCATCCAGGGGCAGAACTGCAGGAAGGCTGGCAGGGTATGCTGGTTTGAACAGGTTGGGGAAGTTACAGGGAGCAGAGCCCCTCGTCTCCCAGCTGTCTTCTGCCAGGGGCCCGTCAGTCCCACTGACAGCCCAAATCACCTTGGGAACCTGACTTGCCCTTTGTCTCTCAGCCAAAACTAAGTTTCCCTCTAACCCTGCCCTTCTGCCAGGCCCAGGGCCCTTTCCTGGATCTGCCCCTCAGGCCCTGAAGGAGATGCTACATGGCAAGGGACTCGGCAGGCATCAAGGCCACCTACTTGCAGTAGCAAGTCTACTTGGAACACTCAGTGGACTCTCAGAGCCACTGCCTTCCCTGCCCCAGGCCCCCGGGTGAGGGGCATCTGCTGGACACCAGGGCACAGGGCTGGGTGAGGGCTTCCTGCCCTGGGGTGAGCATACGTCCCATATGTCTCCCCACCCTGTTGGTAACTGTGGCTCGGCCTGGGTCCCCACCAGTTCCCTACAACCCAAAGAGGCCTGACCTGGCCTGGGGACCACTCAGGCCACTAAGCATCCACAAAGAATGTCTAGGAGCCGAGAATCCACTGGTCAGGAAGCCCCACGCTTCCCACAGTGGAAGGTGTCTGCTGGGGGTCTGCTGGAAGATCTTAGGTGGTGTCACAGACTGGGCACAAAAATCATGGGATCACAGAGTTAGGAAATCATTCCTTTCACAAGTCTCCTGGAATCCCCTGAGAGCCTCAGCGGGCGCCAGGAGGTCCTCAGCTTGTCACTAACCCTCCCTCCTCTTGTGCAGGGAGAGCAGGAAACAGTGTTTAGATAGAAGTGTCTTTTTTTTCAGGGATCAACTTTCATATTTGCCTTCTACTTAAGGCAAGTGCCACTGGCTTTGCATTTTGGGATAGCAACATAAAGTCTCCTCTTAAAATAAGGAAGAAAGAAAAATTCATATTAAAAGAGTGGTTGTCTGTCTCACGTCAGTGGCGGGGACCAGATGGAGGCAGTCATGGAGCCCCTGACCCAGTCTGGCCTCCAGGGCACAGGGAGGAAGGTCGGGGCCCAAATTGGAGGAAGGCCCTCAGTGACCTACTTCCTACTTCACTTCCTCCTTTGGCCTTACATTTTGGTGGGGGGCATGGATGGGTGAAGCCCCTTTGAGGAGCCCTAGGCAGCCTGGAGGAGCACAGCCCCACAGGGGGCTGCCATGTGAGAAGGGGGCACTCAGAGTTGTTAGAACATCCAAATTTTCAGCAGATGCCAGGAATCCCTATTCCAAAAGAATCACTTGAATTTAAAATGAAGCTAAATGAAAAAATGCAAATACGTCATAGAAGTCCATCTACCAGCTGGCCTTAGCAGCCGCTGCTTAAGGACCTTGCCTGCCTTCCAGTGGACAGGGGGCTTCCCCCTTGGCCTCGAGATGGACTTAGGGTGGGGAGGTGTGGCATGTTTTAAACACATGTCCCTCCACAGCTGCTGCCCTCTGATCCCAACCCCTGGCCTCTCCATTGGGAAATGACTCTAGGAGACGTCCACCAGGTGGGCCAGGCCAGGGACAGGGGAGATGGGGCTGCAGCCACGCCTCTCAGCTGGGCCCCTGATCCCTGGAAGAGTCAGGCTGCAGATTCACCGCACTGCCTGGGCTCCGACACTCACCCAGGTGGTGGCTGGTGGTGTCTGCCTCCTGGATAAGCAGGTGTCTGGCTCCTGCCGGGATCTCAAACATCTTGATGTAACCTTTGTTGGGATGTGGGGAGACAAAGCCAAATGAGAAGGGAGAGGCCATCGAATGCAGACAATGCCAGGAGGGCCTTGCCCTCGAAGGTGGTTCCAGAGCACCCAATGTTTTATGGGCTCTGACTGCCCACCCAGACAGGGGTCCACTGGAAAGCGAGCACATCCCTTTGCTCATGTTCCCTTTGCTCATCTTCAAATCCAGGTGCTCCTTCAGCTTCCTCCATTGAAAACTTAGTGGGCGTCCTCGTGAGTGTGCCTGGAGTCACACCTGGGCACGGAGCTAAGATGCCACATCCAGGAGGGAGGCCTTCAGCAAACTGCTTGCCCTCCCTGGACCTCCGCGGCTTAATCCGCAAACTGAAGACAGCCTGCTCACGTGGGGCGATGCAGAAGGTCAGCTCCTGGCACCCTGGCACCAGCTCTGAGTGGAGTCTGGCAGGTTTGTCCCATGGCCTTCTTCCAAAAGAGGTGAACCAAAGTGGCTTCTCACCATTTTGGACAGAGGTAGAGCAGTCAGCTGCTGCAAGCCCACCCAGAGCACCGAAGCCAGACGGAGGTACCACTGTGGAAGGAGGCTCACCAAGCGGTCTGTTTTCCCAGAGCCCACCTTGGCCAGGGACCCCAAGTTCCCCAGCCCCATCCTGTGGCCCTGTGGGGACAGGCTTACATGTCCCTAGGCCACAGGCTGCACTGACAGCCCATCAAAGTCCTGCTGACAGGTGGCTGGGGGTAGCGAGCAAGGGAGGCCAGCTGGCGACCGGAAAGCCTTGGAGGGCTGGGGAGGGTGCCCTCAAATAAAGACTTCTAAGACCCACCCTGTGCACATATACCCTGGCATTATCCCTGTCCCTGCCCACCCTGGGGCCTGGCACAGCTGCCCCTGACCTGATTCTCTCTCCACCTCACCCTCCCAGACTTACACCCCCTCTCCCGCAAACCTCTGAGAACCCAGTCAGAGCCACCCGGCCAGGTGCTGTAGACATTCAGGCCTGGGTGCCCTGGGCAGGGGGAGGGAGTGGCGCACTCACCGAGCTTCTTGGGCGAGCGTGTGAATGTGCCCTTGACCACCTTGCAGTGGGAATTGTCCCCTCCACACACACCACACTTGTCCTCCTGCTTGCTGGAGCCGATCACCCCGTCGCAGCCCACCTTCTGCAGAGGGGTGGGGAGGTGCAGTGTACACTCGAGACTCCCTCTCCCTACCTGCTCCCTCCACAGCCCAGGTCAGGGCACCCCTTCTTAGCAGTTCCTGATGCAGGGGAAGGAGAGGGGGCTTTGGAGCAAGACAGACCCTGTGTGCCCACCCAAGGACCAGCCTTTCCCCCTCACTCATCCACTTGTCTGGACAGTGTGACCTGTGGAGGGCTCTGTACAGCCTAAGCAAGGCCTGGTCCTGAAGCTGCCCTGCCACAGCACGCTGGTGTCCTAATGGACGTATCAGACATGGCCTCTGCCCCTTCTCCCGGCTGTCCACGCAGCGCAGCCCCAGAGGCGGTCCCTCCATGGCTCGCACCCAAAGCTTAGGCCAAGATGTCCCTCCCTCACACTGCCCCCAAGAACAATGTCCTCTTCAGTCTGTCTCGGGGTGTCTGGGAAGGAGGTGACAAGAGTTGGTAGGAACACTTTTGCCTTCATTCTCTCAACCAATCCTCTCAACACTGTCCACTCTAGTATTGAAAATTGTTCCACACAGAGCAGGGACGTTCCTTGCCCAGGGCCACCTGGAAGAGGCAGTAACAAATTCCGGTTCTGTTACTCTCTATAGCCCTGCCGATAGCACCCATTCCCAGGGCCCCAGAGCTCTGCAGGGAGCAGACCCTGGGTCTGAACACACTGCCTGAGGCCACTTTCATATCCGTGACCACACTCAGCAGGGAAGACAACCTCTCCTAGCTGGTCTGCTCGCCGTCTGATCTGAGTGCACCATAGCACCACAGGTTTCCCTCTTTGCCCTGGCTGCCAGAAAGCCCAGAGCCAATTCACCCCTCGGGATCCTCCTATCACCGCCTCTTGTGAGACTGCTTCCTTTCCCTTTGCTCTTTGATTTATTTATTTTTTTTGATACATCTTTTTCGTATTTTATTTTTGCTTTCTTAAAATACACACTTAAAAAATTTTTTTTTATTGCTTCACAATATTCTGTTAGTTTTGCTCTTTGATTTCTGACTTTTGTCTTACAAAGACCTTTGAGGGCAGGGTCTCTAGACTATGAAGGGGCTACAGAGCCACTTCCTGGCAATGCAGTCTCAGAGAAACTTCGAGTTTGTTTCCACATTTGTGACATGGAGTCAGAGCAGCAAGGCCTGCCAGGGCTGTTGCCCAGATGAGAGGATATGGTCTTTGTAAACAGTCACACGTTGCCTGAAGGATGAAGCTGATGCTGAGGAGGAGGGAAGAGAAAGAGGGGAGGAGGGAGAGGAAGGGAGGGAGGGGAGAACCTCCTGTCCAGCCAGGGCAGTTGTGATATTGTGATTTATGATATATATATATATTTGGTCTTCATCCAGTTTCTGGCTAGACCTCCTAAAACCCTTGGAATTTTCTGTGGTGAGAGCCATAAAGCTGTCTTTATTGGGGGGGGGGTTGAGTAGGTGGTCAGTGACCCATTATTTAGTCAGTCATGCCTGTAATGAAGTCTCCATAACAACCCAGAAGGGTGGGGTTTGGAGAGCTTCTGGGTTGGTGAACACATAGAGATTTGGGGACAGCAGCATGCTTTGGAAGGGCCTGGAAGCTCCATTCCTTCCTTCATACCTTACCCTAAGCATCTTCCATCTGCCTGTTCCTGAGCTATATCCCTCTATAATAAACTGGTAATCTAGTAACTGTTTTTTGAGTTCTAAGAGTCACTCTAGCAAATTAATTGAACCCAAGGAAGGGGTTGTTGGAACCTCCAATCTACAGCCTGTTAATCAGAAGCACAGGTGACAACCTGGACTTGTGATTGGCATCTGAAGGCAGGGGGCCGTCTTATAGGACTGAGGCCTTAACTTGTGGGATCTGATGCTATCTCTGGGTAGGTAGTGTCAGAACTGAGTTAAATTTTAGGACACTGCCAACTAAAAATTGGCACTTGCCTTCTGCTCTACAAGGATTAGGTCGCTAGCCACTGCAGTCGCTGACCTTCAACACGCCAGAAAGTTCAGGGTGGAGATCAAGAATGAGGCACTCTTGTGCTCTGGGAAAAACTGGCAGAACAGGCCTTCAGAGAGTTAGATATTTTCAGGAGAAGATTTTATGAACCCATAAATTCTTGCATCTTCTATCTAAGAAAGCACCAAAATCATTAATGGCGACATCTGCTCCTGGTGACCAGCAGCAAGCCTCTGCCACAATGTGTGCTTGACTGCACGTACCCGCTTTCACTAAAATCACGTATAATACTGACCTCCGCTTACCTCTTTGGAGCAGTTCCTCAGAGCTATAGTCCTCATTTTGCCCCAAATAAAACTTAACTAACATCTCTCACATTATGCAATTTTTTTTTTTTTTTTTTTTTTTTTTTTTTCCGGTACGTGGGCCTCTCACTGCTGTGGCCTCTCCCGTTGCCGAGCACAGGCTCCGGACGCGCAGGCTCAGCGGCCATGGCTCACGGGCGCAGCCGCTCCGCGGCATGTGGGATCTTCCCGGACCGGGGCACGAACCTGTGTCCCCTGCATCGGCAGGCAGACTCTCAACCACTGCGCCACCAGGGAAGCCCACATTATGCAATTTTTATCAGCCCACAACATCCAGCTGGTGTCAGAGGATTGCTTGTTGGACATGTAGGGGAAAATACCCCAAACTGGGATTGGAATCAGAATCTTTATGGCCTCATTTAATTCTTGATTCCCTGCTCTCTCTCTCTCTGTGTGTGTGTGTGTGTGTGTGTGTGTGTCTTTATTCTCCTGACATGTCTTTTGCTATCATTTCTCTTTGAAACTTCCTGAGTCATTGTGTTTTGATATTCTCTCATTGACAGCATCCACTTGGATATTAGATTCTTTTAAGAGTTTCACATTCACATGTATTGTGAGGACTCCTACATTTCATCTTATCACTCCCATTTCCTTTGTGTGTTTTCATTCTTTCTGTCTCCTTTGTTTTCTAACTTTTGCAATGTGACCATATATAAATGTAAACATTTTCTAATTATGCAAAACTCTATCATTCTACTGTTATCTGTTCAAAGTCACCATTTATTAATGAAATACCCTATTCTTCTCCAGTTGTCAATGTCAGGAGTGAAGCTCTAGACACGCCCACTAACCAAGAGGGTGAATTAGTGTTCCTACTTCCCTGTTATGTTTGTACCATACGCACAGCTGCCATCTAAAGCTACTTCCACTACTAAATGTTTCCCATGCTACGGCCTCTCTTAATCAGAGTTTTTAATATTTTCTGTGTGTTATGATGTTTTGACATCTTAAAAATCTTGCTAGTCAAGAAGAGCTAGCCAGTTCTTAGGGACAGCAATGGAAGCACACCTTTCATACACAAACCAACTGATTCCTCCCTTTATCAAACTCTCACACACTAAGCCAATATGTCTCTGCCCTAAATCATCCCAGAGTCAGATACCAGGAATCTAGAGACCACTCCTGCCAGAATTATTCAAACTGGCCAATCCCAAGCTGTTTACTCTGCTTGCCTTGCCTTTCCCATGGAAACCCCAATAAAAGCTTTGGCCCAGACTTTCTCCTGCTCCCTCTGCCTCGCAGCTGAATCTGGTGCTTCTCCATGTGGCCCTGCACAGCATGCCATACCCTTCCCTCAGGAAATGTAAGTTCTTCTTCCAATGGCACTGACTTCTCTGTGTCATCATTCGGTCACCTCCATCAATTAAAACCCCTCAGGTACAGGGGAGACACTGCTGTCTTTAAGTATTTGGCTGAGTGTTTGGAGTGTGAGCAGACTGTATGGCCTGCCCTCCCTGCTGGCTGCAGTCCTACTGAAATCACGTGGCTGGAGAGAATCCCTGAGCTTGCCTCCAGCTACTCCCCACCCCACCTCCCTGCTCTTCCAGCCTCACCCGGCTCCACCAGGGGCCCTGTGGCATTCTGCCAGGCTCTCTGCCAGGGACATCCTGAGGATGCCCGTTTCTCAGGAAGGTAAGATGAGAATCAGCCTCTTTGACACCTACAATCAGTCTCATCTACACAGAGGCTTCCAGGTATTTCTAGGGGACGGGCCAGTTCTGCACTCATGTTACTATTTTATGCCGAGTGTGCCCCACAGTTGTCTCTTGTAACAGCCTAAGATCGAAGCCAAAGACAATAAAGTAACAGAAAACACAGCAGGGCATTTCTACAAAGAGCCAAACCAACGAGAGCCATGGTGGGCCACCCTGATCGAGGGTAAGCTGTCCAGTGCCCAGAGGAGTGCAAGGACATGGCAGTGCTTCACAAGGGGTCCCCCAGGGACCATATGCATCAAGATCACCTGGTAAAACTGGTAAAACTCATGCTCTGGGCCACAGCCTCAAGCTACGTAAGCAGAATCTCTGAGGTGGAGCCCCAAGCTCCTCAGGTGGTTCCTCAGACTCGAGTCTGAGAACGCTTGTCATGGAGCGTGGCAGCAGGGAGCAGGGGGTGGGAACCAACATTTGCTGAGAGCCTGCCCTGATCTAGATGCTGTTTGCAAGCTCAACCTCAGTGAATCCTCCCAAAGCCCCAGAAAGCGGAGGCCGTGAGCTGAGGCTGCCCTTGTTCCTGTGGCACCGCACTGGCCTCGTGGCACTCACCCTGCAGTCCCCGCGCACGCAGAGGCTGAAGGCGTCCTTGTAAGAACAGCGCGTCCCATCATGCACCATGCGCTTCATGGACACCACCTCCCCAGTCTCCTTGGACTCACAGTAGAGGTGGCATCTCTCTTTGGCTGGAAGGGAAGCAGTGGGGTGTTGGTGAGGAGGGCCAGCTGCACCACTCACTTTGCTTGCAGTTTCCTTCCCAAGTTTGCTAAAGGGAAGCACCCTGCAAGGAGAAACTCTCACCCAGGAGGGTCTTCTTATGATTCACCCAGCCCCCTACATGCCTGCCCTGGGCCGGGAGAGAAAGCGAAAGGGGGCAGATAACTGCAACCCCCTTCGTGACCCTGTTGTGTGGGACTTAGGAAGAGCTTTTCCCAACTGAGCCAGGCTGTTGCTGGTGCAGCCAGGTCTCAGATTCCCGAGGCCCTGCCCAGAGACCCCCATATCGAGGGGAAGGGAAAATGGCTGTTCCCCAGGTCTCTACCTGGAGACCCTTTTCAGTCAACCTCTGAAACCCCAAATAAGATGCCCCCTGATTCAGTCTCGGGTCTCTGGCACCTTCCCTTCTCAGCATTTACCTCCATGGTCACTATGACACCACGTCATTATTTGATTTTTCGCCAGACCAAAGCCTCGCTCTGAGAGGGGGATCTGTCTGCTCTGGCACCGCCTCTTTGAATGCACATGTGGGGCTTGCAACAGGTGCTCAGCCGGTGTGACACACATGGGGTGATGGAGACAGCAGAGCATGCCCCAGTCCCCACTCCCCTCCTCTGCCCAATGTCTGGAAGGAAGAGAAACTGTGTTTCTCTATCATTTAGTGGGAGGGGGACCCAAATGAAATATAAACACTCTCATGCTTGAAACTACCAGACTTTTCAGTTCTAGGAGCCAACAAATGCCTTTTGATGCTTAAACCAGTTCAAGTCACTTGGAACTGAGAGCTCCCACTGAAAGATGAGAGGTCAGAAGTAACCTGATTCCTTGGCAGGCTCCGCCCCTGCCCTCCGCCTCATGGCTGAGCCAGGGTAAAGGCGCAACGCTAGCCTTGCCCACTGGGCGGCGAGCACAGGAGCCTGGGGCCAGCTGGGCCCCGCCCTCTTCGCTGCATCCTTGGCCAGGTGCAGTTGTCTGGCTCTTCTGGGATTGCAGTCCTGCAGTGAGCCCCAAGCCGGCAGCCACCCTGCCCAGGGTGGACTCTGCTGGCATGCCCATGCAGAATCAGTGGTCCAGTGAGCCCTGGCCTGTACACTGAATGCCCACTCCCCTTAGGGCTCACCATCCCGGTGCTCGTGGGGCAGCCAGTGGTGCTGGGCGTCACCATGCTCGAAGTATAGGTCCCATTGCCGGCACTGCTCCTCACGGAAGTCAGCCAGGGCATCAGGGCAGTCCTGGGAGTTGCAGAGCTGGAAATCGTAGGCAAGGCCTGAGCAGGTGCGGCCCCCATTGGCTGGGCTGGAGGAGAAAACAGAAAGGTCTTGCAGCTCGGTGCCAGGAAGAGGCCAGCACACGGGGTGCCACTTGTGGGATCTGGGGGGAATCCCTGATCCTTGAGGGTCAGGGGGCAGCTCTGTTGAGTGAAGGGACGCGGCCTTGCCCTGTCCCAGCCGCAGGACCTGGGCTATCCCCCAGCCTCCAGGGCCTTGGAGCATCACTGTAGAAGGCACTGGTAATCTTCTCTCGGGGGTCCCATGGGAAGGGAGCATCTACTCAGCCCCTGTGCACCCCCCACCCCATCCCAGCTCCTGTAGCTGTGGCGGTGAACCAACAGTGAGCTGTAACAGGGTGTTTAGGTTCTGCTGTGCCTCCGGCCATAAGCCCCAGGGTGGTGGAGCTGCGTGAGCTCCCCTACATCTGGGCCTGGGCCTGGGCCTCACACACGCTGGGAACTCAGAGCAATTCTGAAGTAGTGGAATCTTGTTACAAGTGTTCTTAACAAGTGTCAGGTACACAGTGGACACTCCATCTCCAGCTTTCCTCCACCTCAAGAAAACTTGGGCCATGTTTCTGTAATTTCCTTACTTTGTTGAGAACACCAGCAGTCCACAAAGCACTAACCCCACAGGAAAGGCACCAGCTGGTGGCCAACAGGTGCCCATGGCAGGCAGGGTGATGGGGCGTGGCAGGCCAGCACCCTGGGAGGAGCTGGGGAGCTTCAGCCAAGCAGAACCCAAGGCCCCCCCTGAGACTTGGGCAAAAGTCATGTTCTGCTGTAATGATGGATGTATAGCATATAGCACTGTAGAGTGAATGATGGAAGGGGCTGGCTTCCATGAGGCTCCTTGCACAGTGCCATGTTCTCAGGGGAAGTCGGTGGAAATAACAATCTGAGAAATTTGTGGAGAAAGAACCAAGAAGCCTCAGTGTTTGATGGGGACCATGAAAGAAAGGGTGATTTTGAGATTTACATCAGGGCCACTGATGGGACCACAGACCAAAGACAATACCAACCAGGGCATCACCAGGAGGGGGTGCAGCCCTGGGTGTAGGTTGGGGAGCCCAGGGGCATCGTGCAGCAGGAAAAAGAAGGAAGGGGTAGGGCTGTCGCTGGAGCCCCGGCCAGCCCAGACAGGAGCCATACAGATTCAAATGGAAATCCACGATAATTCCAAAAGAGAATGTGAATTGGAGAATTCAGGGGAGGCCAGGGAGGAAGAGAAATTGAAGAGCTTGAGCTCATGCTGTAGATTGTTTGCAGTTCTGCAATCAAAAGAGTGGCGAGGCAAAGAACACAGAGGGAACTCAATCCAGTGAGTGGGGGCCCAGCTGGGACCCTCAGGAGTCTTCACACTGGCCACAGTGTCCCAGGAAAAGCTACTGAGCCAGGGAGCAGCAACTAAAGATGGGGCAGCATAAGGCCCAGCTGTCATCTTCAGGAGGACACACGAGAGGGGAGGCCCACGGGGCGCACTGGCATTGCTGTGGGGCCTGTGGGCTCTGAAATGCTCTGGGTGCTGCAGCTGTGCGTATTCCCCACAGATGCAAGTGAGGCTGGCATAAATGAACCGTGCTCAGAACTCTGTGTGGCGCATCTGTGTTGTCTGATGGTCACTGATGTGCACGGAATGCTGGCACTGACCAGGGGTTAGCTACTCTCCAGGCCCAACGGTGTTTGTGAACAGATGGAATGGCAGGCAGTTCTGGCAGTTTTGCTCACGTCACTGCTGCCCCTGTCCCTTGCTGCCACCAAGAAGGCTGAACCAGCCAGAGGGGTAAGAAAATCCCTAGAGTGCGCAGGTGGGGAGGGACAGAACATAGAACACCCCAAACCTGCATGATCTCCCCCAGGGCCAGACCTGGGGGTGAGTCCCCTGGACCCCAAGAGCCCAGCATCAGACACCATGAGGAGTCAGGGCCTGGTGGGGGGAGAGAGGGGTTGTCAGGCCAGATCTGCTCTTCTGACTGTGCACCCTGGACCAGAACCTGGAAGTCCTCACCCAGCACTGCCTGGGAGGCAGGGTGGGGAGCATGGATGGAGGTGGGAGTCCAGCGGGCCTTCAGGCATCCTCTCCAGGCTGTTTCTCCCCTGGGCAGCTGGGAATGGGTGGCATGTCACTGACCCTGCCTCATTGCAAACAGCTGCTCTCCTGCTCAGGCTCCCAGCATCCTGGGGACCGAGAGAGCCCTCCTCTTTATCCCCATTGCCCCATCTCTGTTCCGCCTCCTATTCTTTTTTTTTTTTTTTTGTGGTACGCAGGCCTCTCACTGTTGTGGCCTCTCCCGTTGCGGAGCACAGGCTCCGGACACGCAGGCTCAGCGGCCATGGCTCATGGGCCCAGCCGCTCCGCGGCATGTGGGATCCTCCCGGACTGGGGCACGAACCCGTGTCCCCTGCATCGGCAGGCGGACTCTCAACCACTGTGCCACCAGGGAAGCCCTCACCTCCTATTCCTGATGCCCTCAACCAAGAAGAGCAGAGGAGGTCGGTGTCTAGAGTAGGATGCAGGCCAAGTGGGAGGAATGGCCCTAGGCCACCAGGTCAGAAGACCAGGTTTCCAAGTCTCCAGAGCTGGCTCTGGCCCCAGCAGGCTATGTGGCATGAGCCCTCCACTCTCTAAGTCTCAGTCCCTCCCAGGAAGATGAGAAGGGGCCAGAGCTGCCTGCCCTCACATCGTCTCCAGAACTGACATCCGCAGGGGCCTTGCAGGATAGGGTTGGCTAGCAAGGGCCCTTGGGGACCGCAGCTGCCACCAAGGAATGCTGGGAAACATCAGGGCCAACTCACTGTGGGTTGTCGCACTGACGGGTCCTGAACTTCACACCTGTGCCGCAGGTACGTGAGCAGGAGCCAAAGGGACTCCAGGCGCCCCAGTTGCCATCTCGCTTGAGGATGTCAGGTGTCAGCCAGATGCAGTGTCCTTTAAAGCAGTGCTGAAAGACAGAAGGTCACATGCCCCCCACCCTTCAGCTGCAGTGCCCGTGATGACTGCCTGGCCCTCGAGGCACAGGGAGAACAGGCCCTACTCACCCCTAGAAGCTCAGAACTTCGCTGGGAGGCATGGTAAGGTGTTGGCCCACCCAGCTTCCGCCGACCACCACCCTGGTCTCCCACCATCCTCAGTGCCTTGTTCAGCCTACTCTGTCCCCGCAGCCAAAGCTCACCCCACACCGTGTCTGCAGGATGAAACCCCTGGCCTGGTGTGCCCACACAGTGCCATTCATAAAGATGTAAGCGGCACATCAAGCCAGTGACTCTAGAGACATGTAAGGTCTACTGTTTAAGTAAAAATAAGCAATTTAAAAGAAATATGGAAACGAAGGATAGGTGATATGTTGACATGGTAAAAATTCATGAATACAGTAAGTAGAACACTGGAGTAGAGGAAACTCAGGTCTACAACTTGAATCTATCACTAGTCCAGAGAGGAAGCTTATACAATTTAGGGCCCATTTGAATAAGATTGCAAAATTAAAAATACTAAGTTTGGTATAAACTGGAATATTGATTTAGAATTAGAAAATATAAAACAAAAAATTCAAAAACTGACTAATACCGCAAACCACCAAAAACAGAGAACAATGATTTTTTTCAGATTGATTGATGGACACAACATTTCCTGCAGCTCTAACTGTATACTCTTTCATGCCCTCTTCATATGACAATAATTTTGTAGGATTGTATTCCATAGGGAGGATAGAAAGATAATGCAGTCATTCCTCAGCAAGCTTTTTCTGTAAGGGCCAGATAGTAACTGTTTTAGTCTTTGCAGGCTACATGCTCACTATTTCAACTATTCAACTCTGCCATTAGAGCATGAAAGTGGCTACAGACAACATATAAATGAATGGATATAGCTGCATTCCAATAAAACTTTGTTTACAAAAGCAGGCAGCAAATGGAAACTTCTAGAATGGAGCTGTAAGAAACTTGGTGAACCCTCTCCTCAGTAAAACAACTATTTAACTGGTGAAAATTATTTTCTAAACAAACCATTTAAATTATCTGGACAACAATTACTGACTGTATAGCATGGGGAACTATATTCAATATTTTTTAATAACCTACAATGGAAAAGAATCTGAAAAAGAATATACATAACGGAACCATTTTGCTGTAAACCTGAAACTAACACAATATTGTAAATCAACTATACTTCAATTATAAAAAATAAAGTATCTGGAAATTGTCCTAAGGTCAATACAACAAATGGAGAGAATTTACTAAATCTTGGTAAGAATAGTAAAAGTCTATACATTTGAGCCACAACCCTCTCCCATTCCTTCCCCATCTCAGTGTGATGGAGGCTTTACTGCCTAAAAGACAGAGGTCTTCATCTCCTCAGCTCCCAGTCTAGGGCTATAGTTTCACCCTGGGAAAGGCAGGCCACTGGCATCTCCCATACCTCCCAACGCTGTGCTGCAGAAAATCTGTTCCAGTCAGGGAACTCCCTTTGCCCACCCAGTCCTCACTCCCAGACTGGAGGCTCTACTCCAGGTATGGCAAACCAAGAATACAGTACTCTAGTAGCCCCTTCTCTGGCTTCCTTGTAGGGCAGAGGTTCCATGCTGAAAGGGAAAAACCAAGAAGACTAGAAGCTACTATCTCTATCCAGTGATCTATTCGTAGACCAGGAGTGTCACTCTGTAAGTGGACCATCCTGCTCCTAGCTCCAGCGCAGTGGTGCAGTAGTCTTCCCAGAGGGAGAGGCAGAACTGAGAGCTCCACAGCTCACCCTAAGAGGACTAACTTTATTTGGAACAGAGCATGAGGAAGTTCATGCCTAAGGGCATTGTCAAAAACAATAGAAATCTTGGTAGTGAGCAACTAAGAGGAGGCCAGTAGCTCCGCAATACTAGTAAGCAGCAAGTAAAATGGTAAACCAACTAGAAGTGTAACCAGGGAAAAGATAGCTAAGAGCCCTCCTGGAGTCTGAGCAAGCCTCAAATATTGGTAACACCCTGCCTCTGTGAAGGGTCCAGAATCTGATTAGGTCAGGCTGTAGACAAGTTGTACCCCAGGGCAACTGTATCAAAAACAATACAGCATCAGCTAGCAGCTAGTGAAAGCTAATTGGGTGTGATAACAATAGAGGCAGAACAGCCAGAAGTTTAGCTGGAAGATCAAAGAAAGAGACAGAACCTGGCTAATCCCACTGTTCTGGGGGTGGAGGTGGGAAGCTGTGTGGCCTGGGTGACTATGCATATGCCCAAGGCTGTGATCTCTGAGGGGCAATAGCAACAGCTGCATGCTGCAGGGCAAATAAAATTTATTGAAACAGTGCATCCAAGTCACTAAAGAAATAAACAGGTAAACAAGCAAACAACAGCACAACAAGGTCTAGGGGAATCACTACCCAGAGTTTCTTCAATGTATCATCTAAAATGTCCAGTTTCAACAAAAATTTCTGAGATGTGAAAAGAAACAGGAAAGTGAAATCTATACACAGGAAAGTAAGCAGGCAACAGAAGCTGCCTTTGAGGAGTCCCAAATGTTAGAATTAGCAGACAAAAATTTCAAAATAGCTATTATAAATATGTTCAAAGAACAAAAGGAAACCATGTCTAAAGAACAATGCCTCACCAAATGGCATCAGGAAAGAGATAGAAACTAAAAAAACACAAACAAAAAGAAATTATGTAGTTTAAAAACAAATGAAAAATTCACTAGAGGGCTCAGTAGTAGATTTGAGCTGACAGAAGACTCCATGAACTTGAATATAGATCAATAGAAATTATGCAATCTGAAGAGAAGAGGGGGAAAAAAATAAAGAAAAATGAACAGAGCCTCTGAGAAACATGGAAGACCATAAGTTCACTGAAATGT
Organism: Phocoena phocoena; assembly: GCF_963924675.1. Taxonomy (NCBI): domain Eukaryota; kingdom Metazoa; phylum Chordata; class Mammalia; order Artiodactyla; family Phocoenidae; genus Phocoena; species Phocoena phocoena. The sequence continues at coordinate 156,569,886 of NC_089221.1, read as the reverse complement.
GCACAGTAAAAGTGCCAGAAGGAGAGGACACAGAGAAAGGAGTAGAAAATATTCAAAGAAATAATGTTTGAAAACTTCCAAAATTTTATTAAAAACATTAACATACACATCCAAGAAATTTAACCAAGTAAGGTAAATGCAAAGAAATCCACACCCAGACACAATATAGTCAAATATAGAAAGACAAAGGTAAAATGTCAGAAGAAGCAAAAGAAAAATGACTCACTGGAAGCCCAATAAGATTAACAGCTGACTTTAATCAGAAATAATGGAGGCCAGAGGTAGTGGTGTTAACCAAGAATCATATCCAACAAAACTACTTCTCAACAATGAAAGTGAAATAAAAATATTCCCAGATAAACAAAAACTGGGAGAATTCATCACTAGCAGACCTGCCATATAAGAAATACTAAATTAGGAGTTTGGGATTAACATACACACACTACTATATATAAAATAGATAACCAACAAGGACCTACTGTATAGCACAGGGAACTCTACTCAATATTCTATGATAAACTATATGGGAAAAGAAACTGAGAAAGAATGAATATATGTATATGTATAACTGAATCACTATGCTACACACCTGAAACTAACACAACACTGTAAATCAACTATACTCCAATAAAATTGTAAAAAAAGAAATACTAAAGGAAGCTATTTAGGCTGAAAGCAAGTGACACCAGAGAATAATTCAAATCCACATGAAAAGACAGAGTTCTGGAATGGACAAATTTCTAGAAAGACACAGACTACCAAAACTGATTTAATAAGATCTAAAAATTGGAATAGACCTATAACAAGAGATTGAATTAGTGATTTAAAACTTCTCACAAAAAATAGCCAAAGCCAGATGACTTCACTGATAAATTCTACCAAACGCTTAAAAAAACTAATATCAATCCTTCAAAAACTCTTTCAAAAAATGGAAGAGAAGATTTTCCCAATTCATTCTATGAGGATAATATTACCCCAATACAAAAATCAAAGATATCAAAAGACAAAAACTACAGAACAATATCTCATGAAAATAGACTTAAAAATTCTTCAACAAAATTCTAGCAAATCAAATCCATAGTAAAAGATTATACACCATTACCAAGTGAAATTTATCCTAGGAATTCAAGGTTTAACATCTGAAAATCAATCAATGTAATAAACCATATCATCAGAATAAAGGAAAAACTGTATGATTACCTCAAGACTCAAAAGATAAAACTGGCAAAATCCAACATCCTTTCCTGAAAAAAGCACTCAAAAGACAGGACTAGAAGTTTCTCAAGCTGATAAAGGACATCAGTGAAATACCTCAGCTAACATCATGCTTAATGGTAAAAGAATGAATGCTTTCCCCCTAATCAAAAGCTAGACAGGGGTGTCTGATCACACCACTTCTAGTCAACATTGTACTGAACATTCTAGCCAGGACAATTAGGCAAGAAAAAGAAGTAAAGGGCATCCAGATTGGAAAGGAAGAAGTAAAACTATCTCTATTTGCAGATGAATTGACCTTCTATATAGCAAGTCCTATGGAAACCACTAAAAAACTATTAAAGTTAATTTAAAAAGTTCAGTGAGATTGCAGGATTCAAGGTCAATATACAAAAATCTATTGTATTTCTATAAACTAGCAATGAATGAACTGAAAATGAAATTAAGAAAACAGTTCTATCAGGGACATAGAGAACAGACTGGTGGTTGCCAAGGGGGAGGGGGGTGGGAGAGGGTTGGATTGGGAGTTTGGGATTAGCAGATGCAAACTGGTATATATAGAATGGATAAACAACAAGGTCCTACTGTATAGCACAGGGAGCTATATTCAATATCCTGTGATAAACCATAATGGAAAAGAATATGAAAAAGAATATATATATTTGTATAACTGAGTCACTTTGCTGTACAGCAGTAAGTAACATAACATTGTAATTCAACTAAGAAATTAGAAGTATTTTGAGTTAAAAAAAGAAAACAATTCTTTTTACAATAGCATCAAAAAAAAGAAAAAAGAAAAGGAAAAAAACCTTAGGAATAAATTGAAGAAAAAAATGCAAAACTAGTACACTGAAAACTACAAAACATTGTCGAAAGAAACCGAAGATCTAAGTAAATGGAAAGACATCCCATGTTCATGGATCAGAGTTTAATATGGCAGCACAGTCATACCTCAGAGATACTGCTGGTTCGGTTCCAGACCACCACAATTAAGCAAATATCAAAATAAGGAGGGTCACGTGAATTTTTTTGGTTTCCCAGTGCATGTTAAAGTTATGTTTACACTATACTGTAGTCTATTAAGTGTGCCATTATGTCTTAAAAAAACAATGTACATATCTTTTTTTTTTTTTGCGGTATGCGGGCCTCTCACTGTTGTGGCCTCTCCCGTTGCGGAGCATAGGCTCCAGATGCGCAGGCTCAGCGGCCATGGCTCATGGGCCCAGCCGCTCCGTGGCATGTGGAATTTTCCCGGACCCGGGCATGAACCTGTGTCCCCTGCATCGGCAGGCGGACTCTCAACCGCTGTGCCACCAGGGAAGCCCAACAATGTACCTATCTTAATTTAAAATATTTTATCGCTAAAAAATGTACATATCTTAATTTAAAATATTTTATCGCTAAAAAATGGTAACCATCAACTGATAATGCAGGGCTGCCACAAACTTTCAATTTGTAAAAAAAAAAAAGTAATGTCTGCAAAGCACAATAAAGCAAAGTCCAATAAAGCGAGGGATGCCTGTACTCCCCATACTGATCTGTAGATTCAATGCAACACTTATGCTGGAATTTTGCAGAAATTGAGAAACAGCTCCTAAAATTCATATCAAATGTCAAAGGATCAGAAATAGCCAAAACAACAAAGAAACAACAAAGTGGAAGGACTCAGACTTCTGTATTTCAAAGCTTACCACAAAACTACAATAATCAAGACAGTGTGGCCCTGCCATAAGGACAGACAAAATTATTCATGGAACAGAATGCAGAGTCCCTAAAAGAACCTTTACATATGATCAACTGATTTTTAACAAAGGTACCAAGTGATTCAATGGAAAAAGAATAGCTTCTTCAACAAATGGTGCTGAGACAACTGGATATTCACATGCAAAAGAATAACGCTGGACTCCTTCCTCACACCTTACACAAATATTAACTGAAAATGGATCATAGATCCAAATGCAAGAGCAGGAATACATCTTCTTGACCTAATGGCAATGGTTTCTTAGTTACAACACCAAAACATGAGTGACAAAAGAAAGAATATCTAAATTGGACTTCACCAAAGTTAAAAGCTTTTGTACATCAAATGATACGATCATGAAAGTGAAAAGACAACCCACATAATGGGAGAAAATATTTGCAAACCATATATCTGAGCAGTCTGATAAGGGATTTGTACCCAGAATGTATAAAGAATGATTATAACTTGATAATAAAAGGATACCTCAATTAAAAAATAAGCAAAGGATAATGAATAGACATTTATCCAAAAAAGATATATACAAGTTGCCATTAAGTCCATGTAAAGGTGCTCAAAACCACAATGAGATAACACTTCACATCCACTGGGATGGTTATAATAAAAACACAGGTAATAAGTTTTGGTGAGGACGTGGAGAAATTGTTAGTAGGAATGTAAAAAGGTACAGCTGCTTTGGGAACGAGTTTGGCAGTTTCTCAAAATGTTAAAAATAGTGTTACTATAAGAGCCAACAATTCCACTCCTAGACACATATTCAAGAAAAATGATACATCCACGCAATAACTTGGACACGAATGTTGATAGCAGCATTTCTCATAATAGCTGAAAAGAGGTAGCAGCTCAAATGTCCATCAACTAATAAATGGATAAATAAAAAACAGTATATGTATACAATGAATTATTATAAAGCAACGAAAAGGAATAAAGTACTGACACATAATATAACCTGGATGAACCATGAAAACATTATGCTAACTGAATGAAGCCAGTCACAGAAGGATGCACATTGTACAATTCCATTTGTATGAAATGTTCAGAAGAGGCAAATCTAAGGAGACAGAAAGTAGACTAGTGATTGCCGAGGATTAAGGGGGAGGGGGGATGAATCGGAGTGACTGCTAATGGTTACGGGGCTTCGCTTTGGAGTGACAAAAATGTTCCAGAATTTGATTGTTGTGATGGCTGTACAACTCTGTGAATATACTGAAAACCATTAAATTGTACATTTTAAATGGGTGAATTTAAATGTGAGTCACATCTTGATGAAACTGTTAGGGGAAAATAAAACAGGTGGCAGGTGGAGTTGGTATGTGTGCTCTAGCCTGCTCTAGAAGGTGGAGCAAAATATTTTTTAATTTTCAGTAATTTAGAGACGTTATTGGTGATGTTATGTGAACACGTAGATGATCAAATTTGCTATCTAGTGTGCTTCTGGATATGGATTTCAGGGTATTTCAGGTTTTCTTGGTCAGAGCCTGATTTAAAATGCTTTTTGGATTAGCAACTCAGTGACTGTTGCTGTCAACATTCTTACTGTAGGGGCAATATTCTGAGCTTTACATTGCCTTTGATGTTGTCAACATTTCATGTCAAAATCAGAAAGAAGTTTAAATGCTTTTCCAATGTGTTCATCTGATTCCCTCCTCTTCATTAACTGCATTGTTAAATGCTTCAAGAGCCTGTTACTTATTTTGCTTTGATATTTATCTCTTCCTCCTAATGAATGCTTTAGTTTGATCTGAAAACTTATTTCGTTATAATTAAATTTTTGAAGTCAGATTTATTGCTACTGATTTCTTTACTCATTTTAAACTTTTATTTATTTTCTACTGATTTTTATCTGAATTTTCTTTAATAAATATATTTGAAAATGGTAAAAGAAAGTATCTTTATACATATCTCTAAATCAGAAGTCTGTCGTTTCTCCCTTACTTTATTGAAGCATTCTGAAACAACTTTCAAAATTGCAGTTAAACTAATAACAGCTTTATCAACATTTTGAATAAACTTTTTGCATCCCATCTGCATTCAGGTTTCTCTCCTGGACTTTGAAAATTATTTTTAGTGCTCCTTGTGTTTTGTAATGTGTATGTTTGGAGGTCTGGACAGTTTTTAAATAAACGAACCATCTTATTAAACTTAGCATTTCCAAAGAAGTATCCAAGTTGGATCTGTGTTAGTGTCCCATCTACAAGACAAACCCCAGAAGAAAACAAACTATTGCTAAGATAGAAGTAATCACAACCTCTAGTATATGTGAGGCCCCTTTTCTCCAATCAATTGAGGAGACTGTGCTAAACACAGCACATATTCTGCAACAACCCTGGGTGAGTTGGCACAGAGGCAGTAAGAGTATTTCTAGAAGCTATTCTTACACCTGTATAGAAACAACAACCTAACCGTACACATAAGGTACTAAAAACCATGTAAATAAACCAATAAATATACCCCAAATCCAATTTATCCTTAGCCAAAGCCACAAAACACCCACGGCCCCTCTAATGTCAACAGGAGAAATGTATCAGAGGGGAAGGAGGAGTGATCCTAATCGATTATGGTCAGTGAAAATATATGACCACGTGAACACATTGTGAGGCCTGTCCCAGGGCCCTGGAAGGGGCTTATGCAAGTATGGGGCCCTGAAGCTTATGCATCGTCAGCTTCATGGTAAACCCATCTCTGCTCCCTTCTCAAAACCTTCTGGGGTTCCCCACTGCTGCAGGATTTAGACTAGCCCTGTGGCCTGGCTCCTACACACCAACCCTGCTCCATCTCCCACTGCCACACCAGGCACGGGAGCACTGACTGCTCTCTGAACAGACCACGCTGCCTTTGGGAGCTCCTCTGCGAAAGAAGCCCTAGCTCCATTTCCTCCCCCACCCCTGCAGTAATGCAGGGATCCCCCTGCAGAACAGAGACGCTCACTCCCCCAGCTGTGGAGAGCTGCTTGTTGCTCATGGCTGACAGCTGAATCCCTTTATAGGAAATGCCCTCAGCCAAAGACAGCTGCCTAGCCCGGAGTCATGCCCTTTTCCTGGGGACAGCCACGGCCAGAGGTCGAGGTGGGGGACAACTCTGAAAGGCCAGCCCGGAGCGCCGGGCAGGGTAGGCTGAACCTGCGTTGTGACCACAACACTGTTCAATGACTCTCTCTCTCTGCAGGTGTTGATACTGAGCGTGCTCCTCAGGAAACACCTTGCCATCAGATCTCTGTCTCAGAGCCCACTTCCAGGGCAGCCAAGCTCCCGTCTCCATGCCCACGTTGCTCCCATGTATCCCTCCTGGTTCTCGGCTCTTGTCTCCCTAGATTTGTGCACATCTCTGCTTGGGAGCCCACCTTGCCTCTTCTTCCTTACACAGGCCTCTCACTCCTCCCAACCAGCTGAAGCACTCCCAGGCCTGCCTTTGCACCAGTCTGAGCCCACAGGAGGCTCTGCAGAGGCTGCCATTCCCTGGATTCTCCTTCCCGGGCTCTGGGCAAGTGATCAAGGGCTCCACCACCACCAGATTGGGCACCTGGGCACATGGCCAACAAGCACAGTCATGAGCTACCTGGGGTCCGGCAGGCCTGGCTCCAGGTCACCAGTGATGCTGTTCACATCCTTCCCGGGCCACAGTTACCTCATCTCTCACCTCAGAGCTCCCCTCACTCAACCAGGGAAGGGAAAGACCCACAGAAATTCTTGCTAGTGTCCCCCTCAGCTGGTGGAGCAAGGGGAGGGCTGGCAGGAAAGGAGGAGGGCCCAGGCAGGGGAATGCTGTGGACTGAATATTTGTGTGCCCTAAAATTCACATGTTGAAGCCTAACTCCAAAGTGATGGTATTAGAATGTGGCGCCTTTGGGAGGTGATTAGGGTGGAGCCCTCATGAATGAGATTAGTGCCTTTAAAAGAAGACAGGAGAGAGATGATTTCCCTCTCCAAAATGTGAGGACAGGGAGAGAAGATGGCAGTCTGCAACCCTCACCAGAATCCAACCATGCTGATACCCTGATCTCGGATTTCCAGCCTCCAGAACTATAAGGAATAAGTGCCTGTTGTTTAAGCCACCCTAGTCTCTGGCTTTTTGTTATAGCAGCCCCCATGGACTAAGACAAAGAGGATGGGAAGGGTCCTGGCACCTCTGAAGGTTGTGACGGGGTCCAGCCTCTAAATCACTGGTGGGCATGGGAACCAAGGGCCAGGGGGATGGCGGAGGCCACATAGTGGTCCCGCTGTCCCCACTGAACAAATTGGTCCCCAGTTTGTAAATGGGGAGCTGGGCATGGGACAACTCAGGACACTCCACAGGCCTATGGCGTGATGGATCACCTCCTCCGCAGACTTGGGTCCAACCAAACTCACAGAGGCAACACACGTGCACTGTAGAAAATATGAAAACAAGGCAAAGCAGAAAGACAGGAGAATCACCCTTCATTCCACCACTCAGAAGCTGTCCCTCTAATATTTGGTTTATTTACTCCTGGATGATGATGAGCATTTAAAAGAGTGCAATTATCCCAAATGAACAATTTTATACTCTGATGCCTCAGTGTCATTATAAAAGAAACATGTTTAATATTATTAAAATGCTTTATAAACATATGTTTAAATGCCTACAAATATTTCATCCAATAGAGAGGTTTAAACATTTAAAAGCACAAAGTCACACGTCATGAGTGAATTCAGAGCCCACACGTACCCATGGACAATCCTGACCAGGGCTGCCTCTGGTACCCGGATAAGTACCACAGAGAGTGCTGGTGCACCTAAGCAGGGCTGGGAACACTGCCAGGTTGGTCTGAAAGCCTGAAAGGCAGACTGTTCTTTTCAGGAAGTGCACATTTAGCATTTCGGAACCACTGTGATCCTGGGTTTCCGTTCTCTACCCGCCAGCATGTCCCAAGCTGGTACCATGTGCCAGGAGCCTGGGATGTGAGGATAACTAAGTTGGACACTTAGGTGACTCACCCGAGGGGTAAAGGATGGCTCAAGGTCACACAATGAGGAGGGAGGACCCAGGGCTTAAACTCCCATGCCCAGCCCGTGGGCTGTCCCTGTTGCTAGGCCTGTCTGCCAGTTCTCGACTATGCAGCAAAGCATGGGGCATCACAGGGCCTCTGCACTCTGGATAAGCACCGTGGCACATGTTTCTGAAACAGTCCTTCTGAATTCAGGAAAACTTAGGGTGGGCGTTGCTTCCCCAGGACACTGCCGGTGAATGTGAGACACATGAAGGACTCTTCCCTGACAAGACACACTGACGCAGGAGCCATCCTGACCCAGCTGGATCTGCACCCCACCCATGACCCTGACCCTGGCTCAGGCAAGGAGGGCAAGGTGAGCCCACCAGCCCGGCCTGCAGGGTAGAGGCACCTGGGGGGACCCTCTGTGCTTGGCCTGACCCTGCCTCCAGGGTATCCAGGGCATACACTGTGTGGCCACAGGGCGCACCTGTCTGAGAGCAGATCTGAGCCATGTCCCCAGCACCCTGGACAGGGCAGGTGATGAAGCAGGCTCAGGAACAGCCATCGTCAGTTCAATCAGTCCTTCCCTCTCTCCCACCATCACCCAGTCTCCTGCGGAGCCGTGTGTGTTAATCGGGTCTTTTGTTTTCTGGATTCTGATGCTTCGACTTCTGGGCCTTGCTGACCCTGGGGGCACTGTCCCTCCCAGGGTTAGCCAGTTCCTAGAAATAGTAAACAACACATCCACGAGTGCAATTTTCAAGTGCAAACCAATCAATCCAGAGCACACAGAGCCACCTCCTTCATCAGGGCTCCTAAATTCCAGGCCACCATCCTCCATCCTAATCACTCCAGGGCTAGTCAGGTACCAGACAACTAGGGGCAGCCCCTATGGCCCAGAGCCCACTGAAATTATTCACAGCAGCCAAACCTAAGCCTGCTTACCTTGCCTTGCCATTCCTTTCTGCAGAAACCGAAGTTCCTGCCGCCCTCTGCTCTCCAACTGATCCTGATGCTTCCCTGTGTGCCCGACAGCCCCCCTTCGCCCCCCTGCCACGGTGTGGTGTGGCCCCTCCCTTTGGGGTTTGTGAGGAACAAACTCTCTTGTCAATGGCAATTGTCTTGATCTGTTGGCCCTACTGTACCTCAACTTTTCTACTAATACATTATATTTTAAAACATCACGCTCCTCTCATCCACCCTCCCCAGCCATCCCCATCATGCTCCCACCCAATGAGGTCCCCCCACCTGAAGCACTGGTCCCACTTCTCTCTACCCTTTGGGATTTGGCTGGGGCCGCTGACCAGGAAGCCTCTCTGAGCTCCCGACAGGCCCCTCCCCAATCCGTTCCTCACCACCATGTCATGGCTGCCTCGTCACGTTCGTGGCCAACCCCCACAGACAGCGAGGTCTGATGGAGGCAGAGGGAGCCTGACACATGGATGGATGGATGAACGTGAAGCCGAGGTGACTGATGAGCCTAATCCTCAGGTCCACTGCCCACATCTATGTCCAAGAGCAACGGGCTCACCTCTCCCCTCTCAGCCAAACACGCCTGCCCACAACTCCTGATTCCATGAGAAAGCCGTGTGCCCACTGGCCCTCATCCCTCTCCACTTGATCTCACCAACACATGCACTCTGCACCCTTCACACCCCATTGTGGGAACCCAGGCAGACAATGAAAAAGCCATCAAACTGAGGGGCAGGCAGTGGAGTTGGCTCATCTGTAGTTTTGTTCCTTCTCCCCAGGTCATCTCTGCGGATGGAATATAGATACATTGTTCCGTCTCTGGGAAATGGTGGGTGTAGGAAACTGTGAGCAAGCAGGGGTATAATCCAGTGCTGGAGGCCAAGAGGGGAGAATGCGCTTGGGATGACCCATTGTGGACATGAGGACCCCAGGCAGAGCCTGAGTGCTGTGTGACCCCCTGCCAGGGGTCTTGCAATGGGGGCAGAGAGGGACGGAAACGGACAGTTGAGCTTGGCAAAGCCCTGGTCCCTGAGATGACCTGCTATTTCTCCAACCTGCCTAGACTTTCCCCCTGCTCCCTTCTGCCTCTCCTCTCTCCTGGGCCCTGTGGCTGTTCTTGCAGGAAAGGGAGAGACAAAGGATGATTGCTTTCCAAATATAAGATTACACTGCAATAAGAAACTCATAGAGGCAGAGGATTCTGATAGGCCCCCTGGGAGGTGCCCTTCCCGTCCTCCTCTCTCCCCCTTCCCACCCTCCTCTCTCCCTTTGCCCCTCCAGCCCCACTCCACACACACACCAGGAATCCCTCACCTAGGTCAGCTTTCTACCTATGCTCCTTGTGAACGAGGGCAGGCTGAGCTAAGCCCCAGCTCCACCCCCTCAGTCAGCACAAGACTGTTTTTTAATACATAAAATGATGGGGCTTTTACTGGGCTAAATGAACTAAGGGTCCCACCACCAAAAAGAGTGAAAGGTCGTCACTGAGTCAGTGTTTTCTGTGAGAAAGGGTACTTTGGCCACATCTGCCCACCTTCTTCACCAGACCCCACGCCCACCCCCACCCCCCGCCCAGGAGAAATGGGCCAATCAGCTGGCAGTCAGGCACTCTTTGGCTCCCATTTTGTAGTGGTCAGTGGTCCTGTGGGTGAAGACCAGCCACACACACCCCGGGGCGAGCACACTGTGCAGGGTCTGCTCCCACTCCTTCTCTCCACCCAGGGCTGGACTTGGAGGCGCAGACCGGGGAAGGAGGCCATGCTGAGCTAGTCTCATTCACCAGTTTAGCACTTACTGGGCTCCCCATTGGGGTTATAGCAAATGTTTTGGGGCCCCGTTCCCTCCCTCGAGCTCCTGTGGGGAGCAGGGCTATGAGGTCAGTTCTGGCATTACTAAGTCCCTGGAGTATTACTAACAACATTTCATTTCCAACTTCTGACAGTTCATTAAGTCTAGGGGGCGCAGCTAAATCACCCGGGGCACCTCTTAAAAACACCGTTTCCCACATCTTCTAACAGAAACATACGCATGAATGTTCATTACTGGCACTATTCACAAATACCAAGAGGTGGAAAAAACCCAAATGTCCATTAAACGATAAACAAATGTGGTATATCCATACAGTGCAATGTTATTTGGCCATAAAAAGGAATGAAGCACTGATATCTGCTCCAACACAGATGAACCTTGAAGTTATTATGCTAAGTGAAAAAGGCCAGACACAAAAGGCACATAGTATATCATTCCACTTATATGAAATTCCAAAATAAGCAAACCCATAGACAGAGAAAGCAGATTAGTGGTTGCCAGGAGCTGGAGAGAGGAGAGAAATGAGGCGCCACTGCTTAATGCAGTCTCTCTTTGGCGTGATGAAAAGTTTTGGAAACTGGATAGCGTTGATGGTTGCACAACATTAGGAAGGTACGAAAAGCCCCTGAAAGTGGTTAAAGTGATGAATTTTACGTTATGTGAACTTTACCATCATTTTACAAATAAAGAACCAAACAAAACAATTCTCAGTCCTCATCCCAAATCAAAATCTTCAGGGTGGACCTGGAAATCCGTAACTTGAAGAAGCTCTGCCAGGGCTTCTAAAATAAAGCAGAATTTAAGACCTGCGGCGTAGGAACCTCAGGCTCAGGTGGTTTGGGTGCCTTTCTAGGCCTGACTCTGGGGGACATGTGCTGGAGTCCTCTCCTGGGCCTCCCTGGATGCTGCTGTGTCTGCGTGTCTTCCCTGGGCTGAATCCTCCTGGATTAGGCTTAGGCTCACCTGCATAAGCCAGCCCCCTAGCAAGTGCTTGGCGGAGGAGTGGGAGTGCGATTTCATCTGAACCAATGAGAATCAGGCCCGGAGTTTGGGCTGGAAGGAGAAGCCCTTTGTTCTGCTGCTTTGGAAGTAGGAGGTGGGAAGGTGGGAAGAGGGCCTGGGGCAGCAGGCAGGCGCTGGTGGGTGGCCATCCACCTACCTCCAGGGACAAGTCTGCCCACCAGGGACCAAACACCAAGGCGCCAGAGGATAGAAAGGCCAAGCCTGATGTTGGGCCTGAGGATCCCGTGGTCACCAGAATGTTGGCCAATATTGGCCTCAAGATGAGGTGACCCAGTCACCCACAGTGTGCAGGGGCGATGGAAGGCTGCTGGAACCCTGAAACTGGTCCTCAGAGGAGGGGATTCCTGCAGTGGGGCTTGAAGCACATTAAGGAACTCTGAGACACCAGGTTCCCTCCTGTAGAAGAAAGAGTGCACGGGGCAGAAGCTGTGGAGTGTGGGGTTGTTAGAAATGAGGAAAGGGTCCCCTGAGAAGACCCCTGGCCCCACTCCGAGGGCCCTGCGGGGCCTGGCCCTGGAGATCTGTGCATGTCACAGTGCCTGCCCTCTGCCCCAACTCACCTTGCCGGGTGCACACATGGTCCCATCCAGGGGAGGCCCCTTCTTCGTCTTGCAAAAGTAAGGGTTGTCAGGGTGGCTGCACCACAGCTGCTTGCAAGGGTCAAAGGTCCGGAACTGGAAGAGAGCACCAGGAGCTAGCCAGGCCACCTCCCACTTCAGGGACCCTCCAGGGGTGCTGCCCTGTCACCCAGAGTCCTCTTGCACAGCTGCGGAGCCAGAAATGACTTGTCCACACATGACAGGCCTGTGTGGTGCCCTGAGCTGTGTGTGACTCTGGGGCAGTGAGGACCTCAAGCAGACAGCACGGTGCTTCACATCTTTGCAGGCTGCTTGGCCTCCCCGGCCTCCAGACCTTGGTGGCTGCACCTCTCACGGAGCCTGCACAGAAAGCTGGGCACAAGTGTGCTTGGCATGAAGGCTTGGTGGCCTTCCTCTGGCCCAGGCAGGAGGGGCGGTCATTGCAGGGTCCCATGAGCACCCGCTGTCCACCTGCTGAACACTCCACTGCCTCAATCCCTCCTAAAGCCATGTCTGGGCCAGCCAGGAGGGCACTGGGTACCGACTGGGGAAAGAGCAGTGGGTATGGAGGGAGAGGCTGCTGTTTTGGAGGGCTGCTCCACCCTGTGCCAGGGAGCCACCCAACACCAGCCGCCTCCCAGGAAGCCAGGCCGATCTGGGGCAGACTCCCCCCGCCCAGCCCTTGGAGGTGTCGTGGGCTCCTACACTCACCGCGGTACACATCATGTAGCCAAGGCCGAAGTCAAAGCGGCACTGCTCGTTCATGGAGTAGTGCAGCCCCGGGAGCTGGGGCAGTGCTGGCCAGTCGTGGGTGAAGGGGTCATCCCGCAGGCAGTCATAGGAGCTGGGAGGGGACACATGGGTGCCACAAGCTGCCTTCAACAGGACTGGCCATCTAGCCCAGGAGGCAGCTGAGGCCCCTCATGGAGCCTCGGGGGTGGGCCTGCCTGCACACCCCAGCCCTAGGCTGTGCTGCCTCAGTTTCCCTGCTGCACCTGTTTTCTTTGGCATAAGCTACCCAGGACCAGGCATCCATTAAAGGTGCAGCTGTCATAACCACTTTCCATCCAAAACCTAGCCCCCAACAATGGGAGACCCCCGTCCTGTACTACTGTCCCCCTCTCCCCTTCCCTGCACCTCAGGCTGGAGGTGCTGAGACCGGCACTTCGGGTTCGTCTTTGGGAGACACAGGTGGTACTCACTGCAGGTAGCGGCTCAGCTCCTGCTGGCTGCAGCGGGACCAGTGGAAGCGGTGGAAGGCTGCCTGCACCAGGGGCGCCATAATGCTGCCCAACCGCACCTCATCACCGCAGCGGTTGCCCTGCCCATCGTGCTCCATGCCCAGCCTGTGCAGGAAGACAAGGCAGCCTCACTGGACCCTCACCTGGCCGCATTCACCTGTCAGCTCCACCCCACCCTTATGCTCAGAGGGCACCCCTAACCTCCCCGAGCTGCCCCCCCCACACCTTAGTTGGCTTGGTCTGCCCTGAGCAAGGTGGTACTCATTTTCTACCAGCTAACTTTAAAGTCAGGGGCACTCTGAGGTGAGAGCATCCAGCAGCAGCCCCCTCAGGTATCCTGTCCCCAAGGCAGAGCACTGTTACATGAGAATGCAATGGAGGCAGAGGCATCCACAGCCCTCTCTACACACCCAGCAGTGTGCACACCCAGGCGGAGTAACTTCCTCAACTCCAGCTCTATGCTCCTGGGGAAGGCTCCCTCAGAGCCTCAGTTACGCATCTGTAAAATGGGGTAAGAAGACCCCCCCACCCTGCCCAGGTGCTTGAATGGCATAATGGGTGGAAAGCCCCCAGCTCCTGCCTGGGGCCTTCAGCAGAAAGTGGGCCTCCAGCTTGTCCTGTGCAGCATGGAGGCAAGACATCACGTCCCAAGGGCTTTTCATACAGGGCCTGTCCCTCTCAGGGCACAGAGGAGAAGTGGAGCCCTTTGAACCCCGACCTTCCTCAGACAACAAGGATGGTGAGTCCACTTACACGTGGCCAGTCTCATGGGCCACGACAAACGCTGAGGAGAAGCCGTCCTCGTGGTTCAGGGTGCAGCTGCGGACAGGGTGGCACATCCCAGTGACAGGAGCATAGCCTGGAAGGGGACAAAGGGTAGTTCCAGGTCCCAGGCTCAGAGCCCTGCCCAAATCTGGGGGCCCTGACCCCAACACCCCCAGAGCAAATGAGCAGAGCCAACTGCCCCCGTGGCTGGCATGGCTCAGGAGACCACCTGTCCCCTCCCCCAGGGCAGCGGGCCTCGGCCCTGCCCGTCTGTGGCCACACCGCAGCAAGCTCAGTTTCCCAAGCCCAGGTCTCACCTGCTAAGGCTTTCTGCCACCTCCTTCCCGCTATTCCCTTTCAGGCCACCTCCCGCGCTCCTCCCCCCCGCTTGGCTGGGTGGCCTTCTGGCCCCTGGGTAGCACATTGTCTCTACACCTGCTCCTGGTGCTGCAGGAACCCTGGCCCCAGTGCCCGGCACCATACCCTGAGCCCACCCCTCGGGACCTTCCCTGGCTCCCTCGTGGTCCATAGGTCCTTCTCTGGGTCCTCAACTGGATGGATTTCCATAGTGCACAGAAGGCTACAGTGAGGGTGGCCCTGAGCTGTTCATGGGCAGGTCAGGCAAGGACAGCCGAGGTGCTACGCTGCCCTGCTGAGTCATGCAGAGGGGACAGGCTGCGTGGATTGGGGGCCAGACCAGCCACAGACGACGGGGCCCTCGGAGCCCTTGGCCCGGCAACTCTGCACTCTGACTGAGGAGATTATGAGCCACATTCCGGCTGAGGGGTCCGGGGGTCTGTCCCGGGCAAGGTGGAGAATGAGGAGGGGCAGCTGCAGCAGGCCAACCCCCGACATGAGATGCCACAGGCCCTCCAGCAGCCCTGTGGGCCCACCCCACCCCTTCAAGGGCTTCTGAAGAGCCACTGAATTCACAGGTAACAGTAAGGAGACACAGTGGGTTTTGCCAGCCCAGTTAGAGTGTGTGATCCAAGGAAGCAGTCGGGAATGGAGCCTGACAGGGAATGAGGGCAGGGCTGAGGAATGAGCCTGAACCACCCGGGCAGGAAGGCCAGGAAGGCCTCCCTGTGGCATGGCTGGTCCGTGGAAGAATGACCCCCCTTGACTAGGCTGAGCCTGATCATGGGATGTCTTAAGATGTCCCCAGGGAAGCCTTACAGGACAACATTCTCACCCATGGCGGGGGGGAGGGTGATGGGAGTACATGATGACCCCACCCAAAATGGAGGAAATCCAGAGAACAGGGCCTAGCCACTTGCCCCTGGACAAGATACAGAAGTACATACAGACCTTTGTGTGCCAGAGGGGGCCTCTGTTTAGAAGCCTGGGCGTCCTAGTGGCCCACCAAGTGAGAAGCCAGCCTGTCCTCTGATAAATGGAATATTTATAAATGGAATATTTCCTGCCATATCAATAAACAAAGGATGTCACAGTCACCAATGATTGCAGCCCTCCAACATGAACTGGTGAGCCGTGAGGAAACTCAGGGCTGAAAAGAATACCTGCCATCTAGCAGCCATCAGACTGCAGCCACTCCCTGCTGTGAGCACTGAGGAAACTCAGGATGTGAAAATACTGGCCCCAGATAGCTGAGGTGCATATCAAAGGAATGACTTTAGTGAGCCCAGACTCTTGCATCTTCCCATACAGAGAAAAGCACTAAATTCCTTACCTTGAGATATCTGGTTCTCTTTATTTAACAACAATCTTTTGATGTTCCCAATTACCCGCTCTTTGTTGCAAAACTCCTCTGTATCCTAGCTCCTCCCCTCACCTCCTTGGAGCAGTTTCTCAGAGTTTTCTGAAACGCTGTCCTCCTGGGCTGCAGTCCTCATTTTGCCCCCAATAAAACTTAACTCGCAACTCTCACGTTGTGAATATATTCTTTTTTAAGTCAACAACCCCGACTCAGTCTCACTCTTCTGAGACCCCACAGGGAGGTCCCAGGCAACGTGCTCCCAGAGAAAAGCACAGAAGGGAAGGAAGTGTGATGGGGGAGTGCTGGTTTTAGACTTGTCTGTAAAAGCATCGTATTGTCTTTTTCCCTTCTAATAAACAGGAAAATCTATGTCATAAAGCATTTTTTGCTCTGTAGATTTTGAGATGATTGTTCTCCCATCAGCGCCAGAGCAAACATTTGTGGTCTTCTCTTTGTCCTTTGCATGCAAAGCTTGCACATGAATATGCCTCAGTATGAGTATTTCTCATTCACCTACATTAGCATTACATGAACCTTTAGGATCTGAAGACTTGAAAATGTATCTGTATTTTTTGCTTTATATCCTTATTTTATTCTGCTGTTATTTTCTTTCTGGAAATCTTTTTAGATAGATATTGTATTTCCTGGATTGAGCCTCTACATCAACTTTTCTCTCATATTTTAATCTTTTTGGATCCATTGACTTTTTATTTCAACTTTTGAATTTTCTATTTTACCCACTGAGAAATGGAATATTGCCTGCCACAAAGGATGTCACAGTAATCAGCGATTGCAGCCACCACCAGTGAGCTGGTGAATCCTGAGGCAAAGAATACCTGCCTTCTAGCAGCCATCAGACTTCAGCCAATCCCCACGGTGAGCCCTGAGGAAACTCTGGATGTGAAAACACAGGATACTGGCTCCAGATAGCTGAGGTGCATATCAAAGGAATGACTTTAGTGAGCCCAGACTCTTGCATTTTCCCATACACAGAAAAGCAGTAAATGCCTTAACTTGAGGTTTCTAGTATTCTTTAATTAGCAGTAATCTTTTGTTCTTATTACCTGCCCTTTGTCGCAAAACTCCTGTGTATCCTAGCTACCCCCTCGCCTCCTCGAAGCAGTTCTCTCAGGGTTACTTGAGATGCTGCCTCAAGGGCTTGAAGTCCTAAAAATTTCTGTGACTCAGTCTTTAGGTTGGGCATTTAATTTTTTAGTCGACACCGTCAAATCTTTTATTTAATGAAAACCCTTTGTTCTCTAATTCTTCCTTGCAACCTGTTCTGGGTTTACAGATGTAGTTCCTCATTCTGGGGATATTACTTTATAAACTGTGCTTTTCCCTTCTTTAAATTATCTGTTTCCTCCGGCGTCAGTTTTAAAATTTTATTTTGCATCTTGGTCCATCCTTTTCATCCTATCGTTTTTTTTCATGTCTGGTAATCCTTGGCTATCCTTTCACATATTTAAATGAAGAATGAGGTCACTTAATACAAAGGTTGTATTGGCTTCTCTCCTATGGAACACTTCTGCTCCCTATTAGAGCTCTCACTTGGACCAAGGGCAGACAGGGTGCTCTGTCTGTCAGCTGGCCACAGTGGTGTAGGGCTTGAAGGGGAGCTAGCAGCCCCCTCCCAGTGGGGAGGCACCCACACCAACTAGGAGCCATATTCTGTGCTTGGTGGGATCTGGGGTCACACTCTCTGTTCCCATCTGCTTCCCACTGTGGTGCTGATCTGCGTGGCAAAGGGGGCAACAGTAGTGCCTTAGAGGTGTTCTGTTAACATGAACTAATCCTAGCTCTGATCAGGGGTCACTTAAGAAGTCTTTCTATTTACGTGAATATGACAAGTGGTTGGCAGAGAGAAGCTGCAGGTTAAGAGAGCAGAGCGGTGCATATGAAATAAGTCATGGAAGAAAGTGCTGGAAGGAATCAGCACCTATATCAGATAAATATGCTTATTTTTATAAAAAGGATCACTGGGGCTTCCCTGATGGCACAGTGGTTGAGAGTCCACCTGCCGATGCAGGGGACACAGGTTCGTGCCCCGGTCCGGGAGGATCCCACATGCCGCAGAGCGGCTGGGCCCGTGAGCCATGGCCACTGGGCCTGCGTGTCCGGAGCCTGTGCTCCGCAACGGGAGAGGCCACAACAGTGAGAGGCCCGCGTACCGAGAAAAAAAAAAGGATCACTGGAATGATCAACTAGAAACTAACCAAAACGACTATCTGTAGAGGATAGGGGTGAAGTGAAACAGGGTCCACTCCCCTGAATATACATTTTTATATAGGTCGTTAAAGCTCTTTCATTTGAAGTATAATATACGCTATAAGAATGCACAAATCATAAGGACACAACTAGTGAATTATCACAAAGTGATCACACCTGTGTAGCCACCTCCCTGATCAAGAAATGAAACTGTCCCCACACTGCAGAAACCTCTTCTTTCTTCCAACAGCGACTCTCTCCCTCCTGACCACTCCTGACTGTTAACACCACAGATTAGTTTTGCTCACTTCCAAACTTGAAATAAATGGAATCATAAGTATATATTCTTCTCTGACTGGCTTATTTCACTCAACATTCACTGCAAGAGATCCATCACGGTGTGGTGTGCAGTCCTTGCTATGTGTGAAAATCTTCAACGATGATTGTAGACCTTCAATTTTTTCTTTTAGATCTGTCAGTTTTATATAGTTTGAATTTTTAAGTAAAGTTTCTTAACTGTTAAAGATTGAAAACTTATTCAAATTTGTTTTGTGAAAGCTGGAGGAAGCAAAAAACTCTGAAACCCAGCCTCAGATCCTGTCTGGTCTGAGGCTGCCAGCCCCAGACTCTGCCCATTTCACTACCTTTGATCCTCTCTGTCCCTCCCAGAGATGCAGTTTCCTGGGGGAAAGGTCAGAGTTCCTGGTGGTTTGCAAGAGCTAGGAGGTCACTAGCACTTACCCTTCCCCCTCGACACAGGCCCCCTTGCCCAGACACCCTTCCCAGCCCAGGCCAAGGTTGCCAGGGGGCCCTCGCAGGGCCAGGGGCTCACCTTGCATGCCTGAAGGCCCGAAGTCCTGCCGTGTGAGGAATATGGCGTGATCGTGATACTCATCGTGGCCGGAGTCTGGCTTCTGCTGGAGGTAGGCCCAGCGGCAAACGTTCTCCAGACTCTGAGAGGGGTTCCCAATCTCAATGAGGCTCAGGGACTGCAGGGGCAGGAGAGACAAACAGAGGGGTTGGCGTCTGGTGGTCCTGATGGGAGCTGAGCAGACCCCATCTACCGGGGGACCTGGGCCAGGTGGCGCTAAGCCCAGTCCGTTCTCAAGACCCCCTCCCACTTGGCTCCATTCTCCTGAGTGGATGGAAAGGCTCCCCGGCCTTTCCACATAACTGCACGAGTTTCCACACAAAGTCACTGCACAATTTCAGGTGAGACGTGGGAGCCAAGCTCTGAGGCCGTTTAAAGCCTCAAAGAGTCCATTCAGCCCACCCCACCTCCAGGGTCCCTGCATCCTATTTAGCCCCTGCTCTGTGCAGGCCCTGGCCAGGAGGCAAATGCAATGAACCTTGGTCACCCTGAAGAGCTTACATTCTGGCAGGCTCCAGGACAGGGGAGACAGAACTCCCAGTATGACTACAAGCCCAGAGACCTGTGCTTTCCCCTTGATAGAAGCTATTTGCAGAAAACGACACAAGGGAGGGAAAAACCCTGCAGCAGATACAGCAAAGGAGCCACATAAGGAACAGGAGCACAGGGACAATTCCCTCAGGATCCACGGACAGGAAGCCACTGGGAGCAACCACATTCCATTTTGTGTCATGACACATACCTACTAGCCAAGGCTGGCTGCTGGACTGGCAGCACTGCAGCCTGATCTGCACCATGGCATTGGCATTCACTCTCTCATTCAGTCTTCACAACCACCCGAAGAGGCAAGAAACTGAGGCTCAGAGAGGTCAAGTAACTTGCCCCAGGTCACACAGCTAGGAAGCCTGAAACCAAAGTTTATATTGAATCCACTGCCCTAAACTTCCTCCACAAATAAAACATACACTGTATCGTCTCAAAATCAAGTCTCCTATAAGCTGCGCTCATCCCTTTTCTCTCCACAATCCTCACAGCAGACACTCCAGTTTCTGCTCTCACCACATACTCCCACCATCAAAGTAGTTCCCTCTAGGCAGAGAGTACTGGGCACGTTCTGTTCCACTTTAAGGATACATCTGTCCATGAAGTAGAACTATGCATTCTTTGGTAGACACGTAAGCAGATGTTTTGTCTCTTCTCTTGCATAAATATATCCATCAAGCAGAGCCACATATTTCTGTTTTTGTGTATAAGTAGCAGAGAATAAGATACAGGGTATTGTTAGTAAGCCAGCATGCTGCAGAAGAAGGAAGAACGATTCAAGGCCAGGGAGGACTAGTCATTGCCAGGCATCTCGTGAGTTACCCAAGTCAATGGCTTACAAGATGGCAGACCAGTTCCCAAGTCCTAAGCACAGGGCCAATTGCTCCTGATAGATGAGATTACTTGTTTTAATAAGATATAGTTGAGGGGCTTCCCTGGTGGCACAGTGGTTAAGAATCCGCCTGCCAATGCAGGGGACACAGATTTGAGCCCTAGTCTGGGAAGATTCCACATGCCACAGAGCAACTAAGCCTGTGCACCACAACTACTGAGCCTGCGCTCTAGAGCCCGAGAGCCACAACTACTGAGGCTGCGTGCCACAACTACTGAAGCCCACGCACCTACAGCCCGTGCCCCGCAACAAGAGAAGCCACCGCAGTGAGAAGCCTGTGTGCCTCAACGAAGAGTAGCCCCTGCTCACTGCAACTAGAGAAAGCCCGCGTGCAGCAACAAAAACCCAACGCAGCCAAAAATAAATAAAATAAAATAAATAAATTTTTTTAAAAAAGAAAAAAAAAAAGATGTAGTTGAGTCCTAATGAAGTCAGTCATAGACTGGAGCGAGAGGTCTGGTGGCCAGGACCTGTTAGACATTGGCACAGAGGTGGACAGCCCAGAGGATGCTGGAAAAGGGGGAGGGAGGTACACTCCTGCCCCCCTTGTGATTCGGAGAAGCATGTGACGAGCTCTGGCCAATTAGCTGCGAGTAAAAGTGACGTGTGTCTCTTCCCGGTCCAAGCACTTAATTGCCCACATGAGCGCCTCCAGAGATCCCTCCTTGTTGGCATGTGAACCAGCATGTTGAGATGGTAGCTGCTCTGTCACCTAAGCCTTGAGTGACAATGAGACCAGAGTCCTCTGCCAATTCACAATGAACATACAAGTGTGAGGGGGAAATCGATCTTTGTTGTTGTAAACTGCGGGGACACGGAGCTTGTTTGTTCCTGCAGCACAGCACGGCCCACCCCACCTGACACAGAAAGGGCAAAGGAAGGGGGCGTGGCATCTATATCTCATCCAAGCAGGTCAGCTCAAGACCCTGCCAGGTGATCACTGTCTCCAGAAAACCTTGAGAGGCCACAGCTCTGGAGGAGGAAGTGAGTGAAAGACTCTCCTTTCTAGGGAAGGACCTTTGGGTGGAATGAGAAGGAAGGGACCCTCATGGGTAGATCTGATTTGGTGCTTGAGTATGGACGCCACTGGGCTTCGGATTGCCAGCCCAAGTCCCGATCAGAGGGTGATCACAAAGGCCACTGATGACCACTTGATCAAGGATGGCCGCAGAGCCCCCACTGGAGTGGGACTCCCCCAGCTCCACAAAGCCCAAAACCAGTTCAGAGCCTTGTTAGTCCATCTCCAACAAAAGGGCCTCGTTTCCCTCAGGGCCATGTCTCTCAGCCCAAACATCAGGGGATTGTTCCCCTGCTAGATTGCAGCTACTTTTGCCTGGGCTCTTCTGACAGCAGCAGCCCAGTCCCCCTTTGGTAAAATATCCTCTCTGTTAATCTGGGTCTGACCCTAGGCTCAGGGGTGGGAGGGCTCAGGCCCAGCCAACCCCACCCTGCACCTTCCCAGCAAAGGATGGTTGGGGCCAAGGAGTTGGAAAGGTGTGAGACTGTGAGCCTGGAGCTGCCACTAGGGGAGGAGACCCCAGGGGAGGAAGAAGCCAGCATAGATAGAGCAGGGCCTGGGGTGGAGAGAGGTCAATTCCTGGTTATCTTCACACAACCACCTGGCTCCCCCAGGCCTGTTTGTTATCTATTGCCACAAAATGAGTTACTTCCAAACTTTATGGTCTGAAAAACCTCAAACACTTATCTCATGGTTTCCGGGTTAGGAATCCAAAGGCAATCTAGTGGGGTCTTCTGGCTCAAGGTCTCCCGTGAGAGTGCTGGCAGCTGAGACTGGGGCTGCGATGTCATCCGAAGGCTCCCCTGGGGAAGACCCACTCCCACATTCACTCACGTGGTTACTGGCAGGATCCAGTTCCTCACGGACACATGGACCTCACCACAGAGCAGTCACACGGGGCAGCTTGCTCCCCCCAGCACGAGTGACCCAAGAGATAGCATTGATAGGGCACATCCAAGACAGAAGTCTCAGTCCATTTAGATGCAAATCTCAGTCCTGCCCAAACCCACAGGGAGGGGACCACACCGGGGAGTGGATACCAAGATGTGGGCTCACCAGGGGCCATTCTAGAAGATGTCTGCAGCAGATATGTGTCTCACATATTGTGTGTCAGGAAATTCCTCCCATGAAAGTCAATTTGAGTTGTGTTGTTGTCACTTGCAGCTGCAAGAGCACGAGCAGGGGGCTTCCTCCTTGGAGAATCGTGGGAAAAGCTCAGTCAAGGGCACTGGCTGGCAAAGGAGAGCCAGTGGCTGTTCTCCAGGGTCCAGCTGGTATGTCCACCACCAGTGGGAGAGAAGCTCTGGTCACATCTTTGACAAGGAGTCAAGAGCCCGGTCAGAAAGACACACTGCGTCAGGGCCAGAGAGCAGAAATAAGGCCATGGAGTTGGGGACAGAGGCAAAGGCTGAAACAGGGTGAGGACAAACAAGCTGGGGGCTCAGAGAGAGGCCTGACTGCTCAGTGGGTGGGCTCGTGGGAAGTGCTGGGTGGGTGTTGCAAACCCAAATGCCCACAGGCCAAGGCTGGTGATGTAAGTCAGTGAGGCAGTTTGGTTCTAAGGAAAAACAAGTCTGTCTTTTATTTGCCAGTTCAGAAGGGGTAAGGTTACAGAAGAGTATTTCCCTGTTATGGTAAAGAAGTTGGGGGGATAAGGAGTGGCGAGGACTGTGGCCAACCAAGGAGCCTACGCCCAGCTGAAGGGGCAACAACACTCAGCGCCAGCCCCATCGGCATGGCAATGCAAGGACAGAGCCCAGCGCTGCCAGATCTCACTACTCAGGCCAATGTTCACATTTTACAAAGAAGCGTACCTCCTGGAAAACACTGACTCAAGTTAAAATAAGTTCTGTGGACAAAAGAAAACACATCTCTCAGGTCACCAGGTTGAGAACCCTGGAGAAAAGGCCTTAGCAGGTTGGACCCGACACTGGCACGCCGGCGAGTGCCTCTTGCCTCCCAGACACCAGGCTCCTGGGTTCAGCCCAGGTTCCCAGCCCCTCTCAGCAGCCACCGTGATCTCACTGCTGCGGCAGGATAGGATAATTTATTGAAATATTGATTTGCGTTTTGTTCTTGCCTCGTCTTCCTTCCTCCACTCCAAGAAACAGCCTGCCACTTCCATTCTCTAGCCCCAAGGGGCTTTGCACTGCAGGGTCCAGAGCAGAAGTTGTCTGGGACCCCCTCCTGGCTTTTGGGTTCTGAGGAGACTCCCCAAGAGGAGGGGCAGAGAGAAGGGCTTGGAGGGGCTACACCAGGACGAGGTGGCCCTGGGGAGGCAGGTCACAGAAAACAATGGCCACGCGCTGGGCCCTGGGAACCTGCAGCCTAGACAGGACCCTGAGACATGGAGGAGGAGGGTGATGTCAGTGTTCCGGCATCCAAGGTGCAGAGCTGCTTACTTCCTATTTCTCTGCTAATGTCCCAACTTTCTCAAGGATCTGACCCATCTCAGATGGCCACCAAGGAGCTAAGGGCTGGGATCCTCATAGGGTCTGGAGAGTTCAGGAGGGTGCAGTGTGCCTTGTGTTCTGTGGCAGGTGCCAGACACATGTGCATTTTAGAAAGAGCTCTCTGAGTCAGTGAGGAGGGAGGGGGGAGGGGAGGGGGACATTTGCTGAGATGGATGGGGGTGTTGTCTGGTGTAATGGCTCAGCAGTCAGGACCACGGGGTGGCAGGAGATGAGCAAGAGAGGTGTTGCCTGGTAAGAGAGGGAGGATGGTTTCTGGCAGTGGGACTTGCAGAGGAGGCCTGGGGAGAGGACCACACACTCGCAGGGAAAGGTGGGGTCTGCAGCACGCCGGGACACAGGCCATGGATCATCCTTTTGGGCCCAGCTTGTTTCCTCGGTAAAAGTTCAGCAGTTTTCCTTTGGGGAGCTCTCCTGCTTCTCGGGGGGCAGCTCCTGGGGGAACAGTCCAGAGCCAGCCTGGGACTCAAGTTAGGTCAGTAGAACTGAGGTTCAAAAGAACGAAAAAATGGCTGAAGCAGGCTTGCCTAGTGGCAGCCTCCAAACAACCACCCACGAGCTTCTAGGCAGAAGCCAGCACCCCAGGCTCAGCCCTTCCTCCACCTACTTCTCCTACTTCCTGAGAGCTGCCAGCCTTCCCATAGGTTCCGCCTGCCTTGAAGGGCTCCCCACAGACAGAGATGTCCAGGCAGAGGGCCCAGGAGGGAGGTCTGGGCACCCACGAGGGTCACTTGGGCTCTAGTGGGATCTCCCCATACTCTTCTGCCACCCGGCCCACATCCACAGCCCTCAGACGCCTCCACCCCGTGCCTTTGCTATGTATCACACAGCACGTGAGCTGTAGTCCTCATCTGAGCGAGGAAAGGAGACGTGTCTATTTCTCCTTCAGAAGTGATGGAGAGAGGCTGAGAGAGTTGCTTATTGCAGTTAAGATTCTCACACCCAGCTCACTGGAGTCATCTGCATCCTCCTGGCCCCAAAGTCGTCTATCTGCTCCTTTTTGCATTGGCTTCTCTGCCTGTTCCCACCTGTGCTGGGCTGAGGACTGCACAGAGGGCCATGGTGTTCCAGGGGGCAGCACCCCAGGCCCAGTAAGGGGGTGGCCCCAGAACCAGCCGGGATCTCACAGACCAGCCTCCCTCCTCCCGAGGGAGCCAAGGGTGCCAGCTGTCCATGGTGCATGGAACTGTTTTTATAGTACACAGGGCATTTATGCACCCTGGGGCTGGGTGGTTAACAGTGGGCTCTGCGTTCACACGTATCATCTAATTTAAAATGTATAATTGCCTTAAGATATAGATGCTGTTATTAACCTATTCTCCGGATGAGAAACCGTGTCTCAGACAACTGAAGTAACTCACCCCAAGTCCTACCGCTAGAAAGAGGTGGAGGTGGGCCTGGAAGCCACGCCACCTCTGAAGGTGTTCCGTCTGCAGGGCCATCTCCCCTAGGCAGGCGGGACAAGAAAGGAAAGGCGAGAGCCAAGGTGGCCACCAGGTGGCGCTGCTGCCGCAGGAACAGCAGCGCGGGGCCTCAGCCGGTGGGACGCCTGGATCCCAGGGCTCTGCTCTGAGACGCCAGGGCACCGGTTCAAGGGGGACCACGGAAGCCCCTGACAGCCTCTGTGGTCCCACATTAAACAAATCAGTTAAGACCTGAGCAGAAAGTTCTGTTCTCATCACTGCTCTCTGACATTTCCATTGTTTGCCCCAGAATGAGCTGAATTACAGTATTTATGCTCTTACCTCCCTCAGTCAAGGAGACAGGAGAAAAGTGGGACCAGCAGCCTGGAGGCTCTGCAGGCTTGGGAGCATATCAGGGAGCCCCTCAGACCACAAACCCTGCCCACCAGGGCACCTGCAAGTGACAGGTGGGGCTCACCTGGGCAGCTCAGGGCCCTGGGGTTGGAGGCCTGCTCATCTGTCAACTGCCCTGTGTTCTTGGACAAGTTACCTCACTGTCCTGGGCTTCCCATCTCCAAAGTGGGCACAACCGCAGCACCGAGCTGGGAGCTCAGGCGCTTCTGTCCATGGTGATCAGCACCCACAATGTTCTTTGTCTCTGCCCCTTGGCTCATGTCCCATGGATCCAGCTGAAGATCCCCACCGAAGCCTTCTCAATTGCTATGACCCCAGAGGGTCTCTGGCCCAATCCACCCTCCCAAAGATGCACAAAACAGGACAGCGTGCACAGAGTGGAGTCCAGATCGGCTGGGTTCAAGAAAGCAGAGGTCCAAGAGGGAAGAGATATGGGAACATATGTATATGTATAACTGATTCACTTTGTTATAAAGCAGAAACTAACACAACATTGTAAAGCAATTACACCCCAATAAAGATGTTAAAAAAATAAGAATAAAATAAAAATAAATTAAAAAAAAAAAGCAAGCAGAGGTCAATTCTCACCTGGCACTGCTGGTCCTTGGGGCCAGGTGATTCTCTGCGGTGGGGACTGTCCTGTGCACTGAAGGATGCTGAGCAGCATCTCAACCTCTACCTGCTACATGCCACGAGCATCCCCTGGGTGGGGGGCAGCAAAATGCCCTCTGTGGGGAGCATAGCCAAAGAGCCCGGAGCTCATGTTCCCCAGCCTGTGGAATAACAGCCCAGCAAAGTTGCTCACCGCTGTGTGACCTCGGTAGGCCACTCACCTGTCCTGGCAGGTGGGGCTGACGAGGTGACTGCCCCAGAGAGCTGCTGTGAGGGTGAAGTGTGTGACATCACATAAGGGGCTGCAGACAGGGTCTGAGCCAAAGATGGCACTGCAGGCTGTGACTTGCATGATTACCCTTGTTCCTGTTGTCATTGCTAGTGTGCACTCCCCTTACAGGGGACACTAAGGCTCAGTGAGAGTAAATAGCCCACTGAAGGTCCCACAAGGATCAACAGGGCCAGAATTAACACCAAGCCCCAGGCTGGGTACAGCACAGGCTCCCCCGAGGCTGGGGGTCTTCTCCGGGCAGCTCCAGCAGACAAGGCGGTGCCTGGAGCTCAAACCTCATGACAGGCATCTGCAACCCCAACACCAGTGAGGGCTGGAAGGCATGATCCTTATTTCTCTGCTCAGGACTCCCATATCCTCAAGGAACATTCCAGACATCCTCCCAGAGGCTGGGAAGCTATTCCCAGAGAAAGCCAGCTCAAGCCTATGGGGCACATCTGGCCCTAATGCTTCCTGTTCTTCTCTGGACCATGGAGAGTCTGGCTCAGGAGGTGGGCCGCAATGACTGGGGATGGGGGTGGGGGCTGGACACCATGCTTGGCCCCCATCTGATTGGGGGTTGGGACCCAGACTCTGGGGAAACCAGGGGCTGTCCCTGGGGTGTTCTGAATCCCCTACACTGCCCCTCACACAGTCAGGGAAGCGGAGGTCCACAGCAGGTAGGCAATGGCCCAGGACATGCGGTAAGCAGATGGTGTCACTAGGCCCTTGAACACTGAGCCCTGCCCCAGCATTCTCTTCTCTTGCCTTCCCCTAAGAGACTCACAGTCAGAATTTCTCAGACCCTTCCCCTCCAACGCTGAAAAATTTCTAAGAGCATTCCATATTTTGTCTTGACCTGACAAGATACCTTATGTTCTTTGATTGTCCCCAAGTCTCTGATTTCCATTTGCTTTGATTTTAATCATCTTAGGAAATACTTAAAATGAGAACAGTTCAGTAGCTTTGGTGCCTTCTCAAAAAAAAAAATCAATTGAAAAGCCAGTTGCTATGCAACCCTCAAGTGTTGCCGGTGTTCTGCTCCCTGGCTGATGGCATATTGTATAAAATAAGATAATCTCTTTTCTTCTGCTGTGTTTTTTTTTTTTTAAGAAATGGAGAAAAATGTTGTTTTAGGCAAAACTTGAGATAACTCAGAGGCTTCTCATAAGCTGGAAGACAAACAACATGTCACTTGCACAAGTGCTACTGATTTTATCCCCACTGGAGCCTTGGTGAGGCCTGGGGACAGGCACAGGGGGAGCGGAGGGTACGGAAGCTGCTCTATTTCCATCACAGCTTGGAATAAATAACAGCATCTGAATACCGGGCCACTTTCTGCCCCAAGCCTGGGTCTCGGCCTCACAGCCCCTAGAGCGCTTCCAGCCGGGCCTTGGAGGACACAGCTCAGGCCCCTCTCCTGGCAGGGCTCCTGGCTCCAGTCACCTCGGCCTTGCTATGCTTAAAGTCTTCCAGGGACAGGGCCGCACTCACTGACAGGAAATGCGTGGCTCCTTGAGGAGCAGCTCATCAGAACCCACCCTCTCCGTGAGCCAAACTGTACTCCCCAAGCCCATCTAGAAGCCCCTCCTGGCTTTTCCTTGAAGAAGCAGAGCTCATTCCATTTACGTGAATCCCAGCCAGGCAGTCTCCTGCTGGGTCACCCCATCCAGGGCACCCCATGGTGCTCACCACTCTGAAAGAATCTTGTTTACTGGTGAGTTCATGGGGAGCTGGTGCTCCAGTCCTGGGAACGGGCAGCCAGGTCCCAGGATCCACCTGCTCAGGAGGCATGCTTCCCACTTCCCTGAGGTCCCTCAGACACCTAAAAACAGGGCCTCATCCCCAGCACTGTGCCAAGTGGAGTCTGTGACCAGTGGACACAAACTTATCGCCCACAACGAGATAGGCACAAGCACAGAAATGGGAAACTTTTATAGCAGTTTGATGGAGTGATTTTATGTCTGTGGAATTTAATAATAAAGAGTCGGGGCCGGTATTTTTATTTTTATTTTTTTGTGGTACGCAGGCCTCTCACTGTTGCGGCCTCTCCCGTTGCGGAGCACAGGCTCCGGACGCGCAGGCTCAGCGGCCATGGCTCACGGGCCTAGCCGCTCCGCGGCATGTGGGATCTTCCCGAACCGGGGCACGAACCCGTGTCCCCTGCATCGGCAGGCGGACTCTCAACCACTGCGCCACCAGGGAAGCCCAGGGGCCGGTATTTTTGTATAATCTTGGTTTTTGTCACGTTTCCCTTTTCTAGAAAATTCCTTTTAGATGTACTTACAGAAATATTGGTCCGTGATGCGACCTTTGGCTCTGAGGCGTTCTGTGTGTCTGGCTTGGCACCCTTGGCCCTGACAGCTACTCTCCACGGACTGTCATGTTCAGACTTATGGTCTGATTGCTCCAGGTCAGTGGAACAACCCCTCCTTTCCCACGGGGGTTGCTCCTGAGCCCACAGCCAAACACGCCGCACTGTCCCTAGGCTCCTATGCTCTGTGCAAGGCACAGAATGCTCCGTTCCAGAGACGATGGGCCAGCAGGTGGGGCCACAGTCCCTCTGCGTCCGGATATCTGTCTAGTGCCAGCCCTCCTGGATGTGGTTGGCCAGCCATGTCCTCCCAACTCTACTCTCCCCCTACCTGTGCTTCTGCAGTGTGTCCTCCCCAGAGAAAGTGAGATTCACACCCTGGACTCCACTCCCCACTCACAATCCTGCCACTCGCTGGAGGAGGACCAAGTCTGGCCCTATAACTTTCTGGAATCCCCCAGGACACAGAGGCCCTGATGGGCGCCAGCCTCCCCCATGGCTTCCCGAGAAGAGGTGGGGTGGGGAGGTGGGAGAAGCTGGGCAGAGTGTGGGGTGGGCTTTGCTACAAGAGACTGGTCAGCCCCGCTGCCATCAGGGGCCGGGGGCCAGCAGAGGGGTGGCAGCATGTTGTCCTTCCCGGCCAGGCTTCAGGGGCTGGGGATGGATGTGGGGTTCTAACTCCACATCCTGGTACCTCTTTTATCTTGACACCTCTGAGGTCATCGGCGGAAGTCTAAGGCTGGTCGGCCGAGCCCTGCTGGAGTGCGGTGGGTGCAGCCTGGACTCGGTTCTGAAAGCACACATCCAGCTCCACATTCTCCCTTCCTGTCGCCTCACCATCATGGATTCCCAAACTCCTTCCCAGTGGGAAGTCATGGAGGCGAGGGAGGCGTTGGTCCCCCTGTGCCCTCTCACTTCTCACTGTATTGGTCGTGGTCTCATTGAAGCTGCTCCACTTGCCCAAGCGTGCTGTGGCCACCCGTCTTGTTGGCCATGGGCTCGAGGCAGCCCCATGGCCTGCCCTCCTCCCCATACTGTCCCCAGGAAGAGTAGGCCATAGCCTCACAATGGGGTCCATGCCCGCTTCCCTTACCCTCACTCTGCCTATGGGGGACTCGGAGGGTACCAACATGGCTCACGCAAAGCAGAACCCCTCCCTACGAGGTGGAACATAAAGGACCAGACTGGTCATGGCCATGAGGGAGGTGCCTGCAACACCTGGGTAATACAGCCTCACCTGTAGGTAAGGCCACGTACTTGTGGCAGCCTGCATCCTCCCTCTGGCCAAGATGGCTCGTCCAAAGTTTCCACAGACACTCAGGTGACAGAGTTCCCAGGCAGAAGGAACACAGATCCCTCTCCAAGTGCCTCCAAGCCACCACAGAGAAGAGGTGCCAAGCAAAAGCATGAAGTCCTTTCTACATGCTCCTTCAAATCAGAAATAAAATGTTGGACATGACAGAGCCCTGTGGCATGACACTGGAGACCCTTCCCCAGGTGCTAGCATTCAGTTAAACAGAATTACTTGGACTCTACCATTTTTAAATGATTTTTTAAAAATATAAACAAATTTTCCATAATTAAAAATGCACTATTTCAATTATAAAGGAAACATCCTTATCATGACAAATTAAGAAAATTCAGTAAAGTACAAAGAAGAAAATAAAAATCCATCACCTACTACCCAGAGATAAGTACTATTCACGTCTGATGTATTCCTTGAGTCCCTTCTGTGTATATATTTGCAAACAAAATTGAGATCCTACTACTGTAAGCTTATATCCTTTTTTCCAAAAAGCAAACAAACTTGACTTAATGCTGTAACCATTTCCCCAAGCCCTTAAACATGCTTTGAAAATGGGATTTATTGGCAGTCTAATAATCTACCACATAGACATATTGTAATTTATTTAACTAGACCCCTATTGGCAGACAATTTAGATTGCTTCCAGTTGTTTACACTTAGAAATAAGGCCATGGCTTTTGTCTTGTTCCTAAAACTTCATCCACAGCTCTGTTAACTGCTTTGGAATAGAATCATAGAGACAAATGACTGGGGGCAAACATGAAGAACATTTTTAAGGGAAATGACAAACTGTCACATTTCCTTCCAGAAATGTGTACACATTTATACTCATACCAGAGGAGTGTACTGCTACATTCACCCAAGCCAGCAGTAAATTCCTCTTCTTCATCTTAACACAGCTGATGCTTTTAAAATGGTAAACTTATTTCTTTGATTAATAGTAAAGTTCAATGTTTTCTCTTTTTTTGCCATTTGTATTTTTTCTTCAGTTAATTGCTTATGTCCATTGCCAATTCTATTTTTCCTAGGGCTCTTCATATATTAGGATATCTTTTCCATATTGCAAATGCTTTTCCTGATTGTGGTTTGCCCTTTGTTTGTGTTTTTTGATGATTTTATATTTTAAGTATTCAAATACATCTATCTTCCTCTTTATAATCCCTTCTACTGTATTTATGCTTAGGAAGTCCTTGACAATGAATATTTTCTTCTTGATTTGTGTGGTTTAACTAGTTGAATTTTATTGGCCTATGTTTATCATCTGATGTATTTAATTTGCTATATATGAAATTTATATTTATCATAGATTTATTTATAACACTTTATAACCATTCCATTTATATTTATCGCATGTTATTTATATGAGAGGTATTTTCAGAGCTATATATTTTATTCAGTTGATCTGTTAATGCTTATGCAAATATAGTATATTTTAATTATTTTTGCTTTACAAGGTGTTTGAAGTAAATCCTTTTTATTTGCTTGGCTTTCAAGGTTTCCCCAGCCATTCTCGACTGTTTATGCTTCTAGATGAATCTTAGAATCATTTCATCAAGTTTCCAATTATTAATCTGGGAAAAGTCAACATCACTACTATACCCAGTGTTCCCATAAGGAATAGCATATGTCTCTTCATTTATTTTTATTTTTTTCCTATCATTAACAATGTGCAATTTTCTTCCTATACGTAGGTCTTATAGCTGTCTTGTTAGGACTATTCCAGTTATTTTATGGTTTTGGTTACTATCGTTAAGGGAACTTTTCTTTCCCTATTATCTTTACTACCAGGGCATTGTGGGTTCACACAGAAATTATTGGGTTTTGTGTAATTATCTTATATTTGGCCATGTCACTAAACTCCTTGGTTTTCTGATGGATTCTTTTAGGTTTTCCGGGCACATAATTATTAGCAAACAATTATAATTTTATCTGTTCTCCTCTGATACTGGTTTCATGTCATACGACATTGTCCAGAATTCCAAAACCTCAGTAACAAAGTTATGCGTCTCTTTCTTGTTGCCAATTTTACTGTAACTGTTTCATAAGAGCAGCATGTCCCAAAGCAAATTCTGTAGAATGTTGATTCCACGAGGAAAAGGGTTCTGTTGAGAAATAGTTTGGAGAAACCATGCATACTGATCCATCTCCTAGAGATTCACCCTGCACATTTTCATAGTAAAGTCTCTGAGAAATTTTGCTGTCAGGAATACCTGTTTTACTTTGTTTTATAAGCATTTCCCAGACTCATTTGACCATGGAACCCCTCTATTCTCCTATGAAAATATCTATGAACATCCTGAGAATTAGCTATGCAGAACACTTTTAG
The DNA here is from genome assembly GCF_963924675.1 of Phocoena phocoena. Taxonomy (NCBI): domain Eukaryota; kingdom Metazoa; phylum Chordata; class Mammalia; order Artiodactyla; family Phocoenidae; genus Phocoena; species Phocoena phocoena. Next base: position 156,537,210 of record NC_089221.1, on the reverse strand, counting down.
GGACAATGTGCTTCTTTTTCTACCTTTAAATAAAATTTGGGTTGTCATGTTACCATCTGTTACTAGTTTCACAGATCTTTTAAAAACCATGAGATACCCTCTCAGTTCCTATGGAGCTGATCACACTCCTTGCCCTGCTGGTGCCTTCAGCAGAGCCCCCTGGGGCTCTTTCTCAGGTGCCCCCGACTCGGTGTGCTTCTCTGTGCACCCCCATCCATGCCTTTGCAAAACACGCTCATCTCTTCTCTCCAGGCTCCAGTTCCCCATGACAGCATCTCCCTGGCTATCTCCACTGGGATGGCACAAAGCACCTCAAACTCAGCACGTCTCCCCTGAGCTCACTGCCTTTCTTCCCCACATGCCACTTCCCCCCGGCTCCGTGCTCTCCATCTCAGGGGTCGGCATTATCATCTACCAGGTTGCCCAAGGCACGGACTCCGCGTCCCTCCACATTCACCCGCGTAGCACCCATCCGCTCCTGGTTTGGCCTCCTAAAGTTCGCTTTCATCTTCTCTCCTTTCTTCACCCTGTGGCCACGGTCCCAGGACAGCTCACTAAGGTCACTAAGGTCACTAAGCTCACTAAGGTCACTAAAGGGAGCTCACTAAGCTCCCTTTGATGCCTCCCACCCTCTCCTAAGCCACCGCTCCCTGTGCTGGTTCTTCCCCCTTTCACTCCCTCCCCATGGCTGAAAAGTCACTGCCTCCAGTCGCTTGCCCTAACCTCTAAATAAGATTGCCTGCCCCCCTTGCCCTGACCAAGTCCCTGAGCCCTCAGTTGTAACTGTTTCCTCATCTGCACCTCTGCTCTAGAGCAGCCCCTGAGGTCAGGGACCACGTCAGTGACACGGCACAGTGCTTGGCACAAAAAACTCTCAAAAAGTATTTGTTAGGGACTTCCCTAATGGTCCAGTGGCTAAGACTCTGTGTTTCCAATGCAGAAGGCCTGGGTTTGATCCCTGGTTGGGGAACAAGATCCCATGTGCCTCAACTAAAGATCCCGCATGCCATAACTGAAGATTCCGCATGCCCAACTAAAGATCCCGCGTGCCCAACTAAAGATCCCACATGCCGTGCATGACCCTGCGCTAAGACCCAGCACAACCAAATAAATATTTTTTAAAAAAAGTATTTGTTAGATGACGAGCTTTGTCATTAGGCAAATGGATGTGATGAATTATATGAACAGACTTTCTAATATTAAACAATCATCACATTCCTAGAATAAACCCTATTTTATCATGGTGAGAGTTTCTCTTTATGCATTATTGAATTAAATGCTTAAAGCCTCAGGAATTCTTACATCTATTTTTAGAAGTGAAACAGGTCTGTACTTTGTCTTAGATATGCTACCTTTGGCAGCTTTGTGTGTAGGAATCATGTTGGCTATAAAGATAAATTGGGTGGATTTCAGAACATATATATATATATTTATATATATTCTGAAACAGTTTATGTGCTATTGTGTTATCTTTGCTTAATAATTCCTTGCAAATGAATAAGAATAGACTGGCAAAAATATATTATCTGACTCTCTATTTAGAGGTAATTTTAAGATAACTTTGAAAACAGAGAAGAATTTGAGTTCCCACCGTGGTTATGAGGCTTATTGTGGTATTTTCTACATTTTTTGGAGTCAGCTTTGAAATATTCCCATTTCCCCAGGAAACCCTTGTTTCCCAGGATTTCCAGGTCCCTGACGGAGGTTCTCAAAATCTCACCTTCAGGTTTTCTACCTGGTTTCTACCAGGTTTCTACCTGCCTGTGACACTTAAGGAAAGAAGAACAAGAAGAAACAGCTTTGGGTGGGGGCAATTTAGCACAGAGCCTGCCAGGAAGTAGTTAAAATAAACAAGGCCTTGTTGCATTGAGTAATCAACACTGGGAGAAGGAACCAGACAGTTTTTAGGTGAAATAAGAGCCAAAGCTTTGCCAGTGCTGGTAAGCAATTAACCATGCACAATTCTCCAATTTTTCTTTTTAGGGCTCAGACCACTTGGTGGCTCTCCTCCCCTTCCTACCCCACAACGTGAAGCTTCCCATGTCCCCTCTCCAGAGGTAGAAAGTGGGGAAGGAGGTTGGATATAATCATGCCCATCCCTCACGCTACACACCTAAAAATTCCTCAGACCCTGGAGGATGCTAAGGGGGTCTCAGGCCAGGAAAGGAGGGACTGGTAGGACCCAGCCTGAGGAGGGGAAGGGATGGCGAACATGTTGATGGCTGCTCCAGTGGGGATGGGCAAAGTCCCATGGGACGTTCCAAGGATGGAGGCTGGAACTGTATCACTGGGCCTGGGCCACCCCAGCCTTCCCTGGCTGTGTACTGTGTCTGCATGCCCAGAGTGCACTGCCATGCCACAAACCTGCCTGCTTACATGCAGAAGAAGGTGTGCACACTCCTCCTCCGTTGACCACCACTGGGTGTCAGAGTCGAGGGATGGGGAGAAGGCCCAGGTGGAGATCTCCCAACAGCTGCCTAGGGCAGCAACCTCCTCCAAAGCTTTCTCTTCAGCCGGGATAAGCATCCCACTGTGGGTTGCACTATACGCACTCTTTCTTTTAGTTTATGCTCCCTCTCTTTTCTTCTAGACTGAATATGCCAGAGGTTTGCTTTTTCCAAGGCTCTCCTCTTGATTGATCCTATTGTTTCTTTCTATTTTCTAATGTATTGATTTCTGCTTTTTTCTGAACTATTTCCTTATTTTGACTTTCTTTAGGTTTTTGGTTTTGGGTGGTTGTTAACATCTGTTCTAACTTACCGAGCTGAATACAGGGTTAACTTGTTTTCATTCTCTCTGTGTGATCTTGGAAAGCACCTGCCTATGAATACAGCCTTGGCCACACCCCACAGGTTTTGATCTGTAGTACTCCTGTTTTCATTAGTTTTCCCAATAGTCTGCAACTGAGGGTCTAATATTATTCTTCCTAGGAGATTTTTTTTTTTTCAAAGAGACTGGATTTATTCTTTCTATATATCCCTTCCCTCCACCTAGTTTTAGAGCACCGAGTCAGAGAATAGCCCAAACTATTTTTGCTGTATAAAATTCACTAAGGGCTTCCCTGGTGGCACAGTGGTTGAGAGTCCGCCTGCTGATGCAGGGGACACGGGTTCGTGCCCCGGTCCGGGAAGATCCCACATGCCACGGAGCGGCTAGGCCTGTGAGCCATGGCCGCTGAGCCTGTGCGTCCAGAGCCTGTGCTCCGCAACGGGAGAGGCCACAACAGTGAGAGGCCCGTGTACCGCAAAAAAAAAATTAATTAATTAAAAAATAAAATAAATAAATAAAACTCACTAAAATTTTCTTTATGACTTAAAGTACTTCTGTAATTTTTAAGTGTTCTATGATTCCTCAAAAAGAAGGCACATTTTTCCATAGGGCAAGGGGAAAAAATGATATAACTACTAATTTAACTTTATCCACTATATTACTTGAAACTCCTATGCCTTTTTTTTAACTTAATAAAATATTTTATTTACTCCAATATATCCAAAACATTATTTCATTAATATCAAATTATTAAGAAAGTATCTTACATCTTCCCTTTTTTTTTTTTTTTGTACTAAGTCTTTGAAACCAGGCATATGTTTTATACTTACAGAACATCTCAGTTTGGACTAAGTACATTTCAAGTGCTCAGTAGCCACATGTGTCTAGTGCCTGCTGGACTGGACAGTGCAGCTCTAGACAGAAGATATCAATGCAGGGATACTGTCTCTTAAAAATCATGGGGCTTCCCTGGTGGCGCAGTGGTTGAGAGTCCGCCTGCCGATGCAGGGGACACGGGTTCGTGCCCCGGTCTGGGAAGATCCCACATGCCGCGGAGCGGCTGGGCCCGTGAGCCATGGCCGCTGAGCCTGCGCGTCCGGAGCCTGTCCTCCGCAACGGGAGAGGCCACAATGGTGAGAGGCCCGCGTAACGCATAAAAAAAAAAAAAAAAAAAAAAAATCATGAAAATTTGTTATTGGCTATAAATGACTGAATAACTTATTAAAGAAGGCTTGAACTGAGAAGGCTTTTTTTTTTTTTTTTTTAAGCAACAAGGATACTGGAGGTAGGGGAAACTCCTATACCTTTTAAAATGTGATCTGCTAAAGGTCTTGAAAAGGGTATGAAAGACTCCTGCAGTAAGGTTTTTGCAAATTTCTCCCTTGATCTGACAGTCCACTTTGGTATACTTTATGTTCTCCATGGGGCATGAAGGACCATGACTGCTATCCTCACTGTGGTCGCTTCCATCACTTTAGAGTGACACACTTCCCAGGGTAGGAAGAGTGGGCTCAAGGTCCACTGTTCCTGGAATTTGACCAGCCATAACGTCCTTCATTGTCATTTCTGGACTGCAGGCCTTGTACATTGTGTGCAGTTCGATTTTATTTTGTGAGACTGAGATTCTCGCTCTTTGAGTAGAGGAGTTGACCCTTTGTATAATTCACAACTTTCTTTTTTTTTTTTTTTTTGCCGTACGCGGGCCTCTCACTGTTGTGGCCTCTCCCGTTGCAGAGCACAGGCTCCGGATGCGCAGGCTCAGCGGCCATGGCTCACGGGCCCAGCCGCTCCGCGGCATGTGGGATCTTCCCGGACCGGGGCACGAACCCGTGTCCCCTGCATCGGCAGGCAGGACCCTTCGCATAATTTACTATGCCTTATGTGCCTCATCTTATTATGACTTGACTTTCTTCATACTGCGTGAGGTCAGACCACGGACTCCAGAATTTGGCTGCCAGGGTGAGAAGCTGGACTCCTAAGGAGCCAAATACCACTGGCTACTCATGCCACTGAGCTGCCTTAAACCTCAGTGTCCTTATCTGTGAAGTGGGATCCTCATAGCTCCACTTCCCCATCTGTCCTTGGACGAAGTGAGATAATTTCGTGTAAAGTGTTCCCGAGCTGCCTGGCATAGGCACTTGCTCAGAACACACTGGCCAGCACCATGGGGCTCCTTCCTTCCTCACCAGTTCTCCTTTTAGGCACCCCCTTATTTTTCCATCTCAGGTCTTTGTGCCTGGGGGCTTTCTAATCCTGGTGCATAGACCCGTGCATGCTGCTAGGAAAGACGGTTCCAAGTTTCACAACAAAGGGAAGTAAGAAGGGCAAGACTGCTCAGTTAGAACAGCAGCTACGTGGCATGAGAAGAGGAGGACTCAGGTTATTTCTGATGCTTTGACATCCAGGGCCTTGCTGACCTGGGAGGACCTGCTCCTCCCAGGGTCAGCCAATTCCTAGAGACAGTAAACAACTCATTCTGGATCATATGCTCTTCAAATGCAAACCAACCAATTCAGAGTCCACACCCCCAGCCACCTCCTTCATTGGGCTCTCACACTCCAGCCCACTATCCCCTGTGCAAATCAATAGGGCCAGGTACCAAACAACTAGGGGCAGCCCCAATGCTCCTGAGCCTGCTGAAAATTATTCACACTGGCCAATCCTAAGCCTGCTTACCCCGCCTTACCTTGTCCTTCCTGAGGAAACCACAATAAAGGTGCTTGCCCACAGTTTCCTTCTCCTTCCTTAGGCCTCCTGACCAACCATGGTGTTTCCGGTGCGGCCCTGCATGGCCAGAAACTGTGGGTAAAAAAAACCATGGCAGGCGGGCTTCCCTGGTGGCGCAGTGGTTGAGAGTCCGCCTGCCGATGCAGGGGACACGGGTTCGTGCCCCGGTCCGGGAAGATCCCACATGCCGCGGAGCGGCTGGGCCCGTGAGCCATGCCCTCTGAGCCTGCGCGTCCGGAGCCTGTGCTCCGCAACGCGAGAGGCCACAACAGTGAGAGGCCCGCGTACCGCAAAAAAACAAACAAACAAAAAAAACCATGGCAGTCACCTCCTGATCTGTTGGTCTCACCAAACTTGAATAATAACAAAACCTAAATTTTAGCCTCCAGGCAAGATAGCAGGGCGGGGTGGCGGGTGGGGGGCTTGAGGCTGGTGTGACTTTAGGGCAGCTGCACCTTTTTCAGCAAGATCTCAACACTTTGGATGTTACCAAGTTGATGCCACTTTCACATGAAGTTATCAGCAGACAGTGCACAGTTAATATAGGTACAATTGGTCATGTAGCTCATGGGAAATCTGGGGTTGTAAGAGCTATTTCTGGAGTTCACATTGTCAGGTTCAATGATGAACTAGAGAGAAATATTACAGTCAAACTTGGCTACGCTAATGCTAAGATATATAAACTTGACGACCCAAGTTGTCCTTGGCCAGAATGTTATAGATCCTGTGGAAGTAGTACACCTGATGAGTTTCCTACAGACATTCCAGGGACCAAAGGGAACTTTCCTTTGTTGACTGTCCTGGCCACGATATTTTGATGGCTACTAGGGTGAACGGTGCCGCAGTGATGGATGCAGCTCTTCTGTTGATAGCTGGTAACGAGTCTTGTCCTCAGCCTCAGACTGCTGAACACCTGGCTGCTACTGGAATCATGACACTGAAGCATATTTTGATTCTACAGAATAAAATTGATTCGGTAAAAGAAAGCCAGGCTAAAGAACAGTATGAACAGATCCTTGCATTTGTACAAGGTACAGTAGCAGAAGGAGCTCCTATTATTCCAATTTCTACTCAGCTAAAATACAATATTGAAGTTGTCTGCGAGTACCTAGTAAAGAAAATTCCAGTACCCCCAAGAGACTTTACTTCAGAACCCCGACTTATTGTTGTTAGATCCTTTGATGTCAACAATCCTGGCTGTGAGGTTGATGACCTTAAGGGGGGTGTAGCTGGTGGTAGTATTCTAAAAGGAGTATTAAAGCTGGGCCAGGAGATAGAAGTCAGACCTGGTATTGTTTCCAAAGATAGTGAAGGAAAACTCATGTGTAAACCCATCTTTTCCAAAATTGTATCGCTTTTTGCAAAGCATAATGATCTTCAGTATGCTGCTCCAGGAGGTCTTACTGGAGTTGGAAGAAAAACTGACCCCACTTTGTGCCGGGCTGACAGAATGGCGCAGTTGGAGCTTTACCTGAAATCCTCACAGAATTGGAAATTTCCTATTTCCTGCTTAGACGGCTTCTAGGTGTACGCACTGAAGGAGAGCAGAAAGCAGCAAAAGTGCAAAAGCTGTCTAAGAATGAAGTGTTTATGGTGAACATAGGATCCCTGCCGACAGGAGGAAGAGTTAGTGCGGTCACGGCTGATTTGGGCAAAATCGTTTTGACTAACCCTGTGTGCACAGAAGTAGGAGAAAAAATTGCCCTTAGCCAAAGAGTTGAGAAACCCTGGCGTTCAATTGGTTGGGGTCAAATAAGAAGAGGAGTGACAATCAAGCCAACAGTAGGCGATGACTGAAGAATTAAAAAATAGATTTGGATGGAGCTGGAATTTCTCTTAACAACCTAGGGGTATATTTTCAAAGCAATAGTGAGGAATTAACTGCACAGCTCATTACCTTAGGAGTAGCTGTAAGGTTATTCTCATTTTTTGGTGATGAAAATTTAACCTCTAGTACTAACATAGGGTCTACAATAAGTGTAAAAATTGGCATAATGTTGGATTGAATCTACATTTTACCAGAAATTAATCATTCCCAAATAACATCTAATTTATACATCAGCGCAGGTTTGAAAGGAAACTGCCACAACCAGCCTTTGCTGTAGCGCACATACCACTGAACCTGTTTGAAATAAAATTTTTCTTCTTAAAATAAAAAAAACCTAAATTTTGAAAGGAGTGAGGCTGAAAGCAGAGCAGCCGTGGCTCACAAGCTCCTTGTTTCTCGTAGGAACCACAGGGCAGCCAGGGAAAGGTAGGGTGGTTTTGGCCTGCACCTCACTGGAGGGCCCCGTTCATCCCACAGAGGCGGGGGCTCTGGCGTGTCTGGAAGGCACCAGCCTGCAGCGCCCACTCACCTTCCCGTAGCTCAGAAGGATTATCCGCACCAGGACGACATTGATGTGGGCCCCCAAGGACTCATCGTGATAAATTTCATTGACCTGAAAGACAATCAGGGACGTGTCAGCAGAAATCACAGGCCCAAGGACGAGCTCTGGCTTTGCAAATGGCATCACCACCCAGCTAGGCCCCAGGCCAGAACCCTGGGACCCAGCCCCACTCCTTCCTCTTTGCCACACTTTATACCCGGGCATCACCACCAACTCTGAATCCATCCCTTCCTTTCCCTCTAACCCCTGCCAGGATATTGCCACTCCCTCCTCAGCAGCCCCTCCCACCAACTCAGGGATTCTCCACCTGGAGCCTATACTGGGATGGGGACACTGACCACTGTAAATGCAACATGGCCTTTCCTTCAGGGAGAACGCAGGCCACAAACCCCAGTGGCAGGGGCAATCCCGGGACTGTCACTGGCAGAAATCACTCCTCAGTTGCTGCTGGTGGTTGTGAAATGTCGTCTACACTCATCACAACTTGGAAAGGGGGGTCATTCTAGACACACCAACAGATCTAATTTTTAATGTCTTAATTAAGAACAGATATTGCTATATCACAAAATTGTGTTCTGTTTTGATAACTGCGACTCATACTACTGGCTTCATTTGTATTTCTTCACTCTTTTATTATCATGTATTTAATATTTTACATTTACAAACATTATTGGTGCAGGTGCCCAGGGGCCTCACCAGATGTCAAAGCGGTCCACTGCACAAGAAAGGTGAGGAACCCTTCCTTCCCCACAGCACAGCCAGCACGAATTTCTGGAAACACTAGTCAGGTTAACCCTGGGCTCAGGGCCGACAAAGCCTTCCTTCCCACCCTCACGCGCTCTCGGGATCTTACCTGAAACGGCCGCCTCATTGCCACCCACTTCATTCGTTCGCTTCCTGACAAAACCCTACTCTTCTGGAGGCCCAGCCTCGTGGCTGCTTCCTCCTGGAAGGGCCCCCAGGTCTGATCTGCTTCCCAGCCAGCACCAGGGTCCATTGCTTCCTGAGCTCTCTGTGTCCCCAAAGGGACTGTGAGTTGCATGGCCACCTGTATTTTCCCTGCATGTCTCCAGCACCCAGGACGCAGCAGCATACAGCAGATACTCAGGACACACTCGTCAAAAGAACAGATCCACTCATACCATCACTCAGTGGAGAGGCACGAACTGGCCATGCAACCCCTCCCTGTATGCAGACCGAGCCCAGAGGCTGCTGACCTACCCTTTGTGAGGGCAGACCCCACCAAGTGTGCCTCCCAGAGCCCACTCTGTCATCTCAGGCCAGTGCCATACTCCCCCTGAATCCCAGCTTTTAGAATCTCTATCTGAGCAATGGTAATTGCTACCTTATAAACAGCAGGAAAACCCTTTGGGAAATCTGAGCGTTAGCAAGGAAAATCAATTCGTGATGGATGGGACAAGCAGGCACATGGGGCATGCTAGACAAGGAGCCTGGTGGCTCCTGTCACCGTTGCTGTGTGTTGAGATGGCACCAATGGGAAGGCAGAGCTAATGTGCACGGTGGGGTCCAGGGAGGCCACCAGCCAGCCCTAAGTGCGGTCCCTGCCGGAAGCCTCCTGCCCACAAATCTACCTTCCAATTATAATTTGTTTCTCTGCCCTGACCTGGCTTTCCTGCAGGGAAGGGACGACTGATAGCCCTACGGGATGGTCACTGTGACTGGGTGCATGAGTCTAGAGAGGGTGGACGCTGGCACTGAGAGCCACCTACCAGGCAAGGTGACACCTGCAGCTGACAAGGTGGAGCCCTGGGAGGCTCTGCTAACTCACCCCTGCCGGACCTTCCCTTCTGTACAAGAATGACAGTCCCCATGTCAAAAGCTTTGTGAGGACTAGACTTCCGCACATGCATGATGGAATGATGTTGGTGAAAACAGGAAAACTGTATTAGTCACTGCTGCTAAGTCATATCGCCCCGCAGCCTCCCACGAGGTCACGGTAACCGGGTGTACACCCCCTAAACACGGAGGTCCTTGCCCACTTTTGAGGGTCAAACTAGACTTTTTGGTCCACAGTGAAACAACAGCCCTAAAAACTACTTTTTCTTAAGAGAGAGGATTTTTTTGTCTCCACGGTATTGCTTTATCTTTCACAAGCAGAGCCTCGCCAGTTTGGCTCATGGAGTTTGACTGATAGTCGTGGTGTAGAAAGGAAGAAGGCAGTGACACAGGGAGGTCCTGCTGCATCTGGGGTTGAGTTGGGGGACGGCGGGCAGGAGAGGAGAGAGGGGAGAGAGACAGGACTGAATGGCCAGCTTCACTTTACTCCCTTCAACTCTGACTCCCAGGTCATGCTTCGAGTGGGGGGCCGGGGCGGGGCAGAGAGGGTAAAAACAGCCCCGATGTTTGGGAAGAAGATGAAAACAGAGAGCTTGAACCTGCTCTCTGGGACCTGGGAGGGGACAGGTTCTTGTCAAGGAGGGGTGGCTTCAGAGAGCTGAAATGGAGTCTGGCTCCCAGCTATGCCTAGGGCATCCAGGGACAGTGGCAGGATAGATTGTTATTTGGAAGGAATTCAGGGCTGAGTTCAAAGAATTACCTCATTTTATGCTCCCAACAGCCCTTTGAGGCCAGAAGGAGGGGTGTCAGCCCCTCCTGAGAGATGAGGAAGCTGAGGCTGGTCCCCAAGGGAGGAAGGAGACGCAGGGCTTCTTCTCAGTTCCTGGCCCAGACCCTGCCCATCGGGGCCCAGGATCCTCCTGTTCTCCTGGTCCCACCACTGGGGCCGATGGCAGCCACTCTCATCTCGGGTAAGGGGTTTTGTGTCCTTCTTGGATGCTGGACAGGTCTGACCCTGACTCCTGATTCGAGAGACAGGAGGGCGCCAGAACCCTAGGATCCCCACCACCAGGCGCTGGACTCTGCGAGGCAGAGGCCCACCTCCTGCTGGGGGTGAGGGCCAGGCAGTCAGAGCCAGGGGGTGTCAGGCTGCTGAGCGAGGGCCCAGCTGGGGAAGCATTGTCTTCTGAGCTGCCCATCAGCCACCAGCTCCTGTCAATTGAGCTGGGCACCCTGACTCTGCCCTCAGAGACCAACTGGGCCTCCGGGACTACTGAGGAGCTAGAAAAGGCACGTCTGGAGCACACCCAGCAGATAGCCAGCAAGGAGGCCAGGCCTGCTCTCGAGATGCCCCAGCCCTGCCCTCCCTGGTAGCCTTCCACTGTGGTGCACCTTTCACTGTTTTCTCCTAGGAAGCCTCTGCCCTTCCACACAGGGACACAGCTGCACGCAGTTTGCTCCTCTTAGGGAGGAAGGGCTTCCAGCTGGGTGTGCCCCAGCCTCGCCCTACACACAGGCACCTCTTGGCAACTGCTGGACCTTCTGGGTGGTTCCCAACCTGGATTCCCACTCACAAGCCCTCCCGGTGGCCTCACCTGAGGCCCGGCCCCCTGCAGCCCCCTCCCAAGCAGGTGGGACCCCCACAGTGACCAGGTGGCCTGGGACGTCTTCTTGCTCATTACGGTGGTGTGGCAGAATCCCCCCACCTGCAAACGGGTTCCCCTCCGGTGTCTGGCTCCCAATCCCCACGTTGCCACTCATCAGGAACAGAAAGGGCAGAATGCAGGGCTTGTGGGCCGTGGAGGAGGCCGGCTCTGCTGAGGAGTGGGCCCTGCCCTGCCCCGCCAGGGCCACGCCAACTTTTCAGGGGGCTGTGAAATTGCCATAGCCCCCTGAGGCCAGCTGCATCCCACTCTCCACAGAATGCTGCCGGTGAGGCCAGAAGCCAGCAGGGCCCGCTGTGGTGTAGAGACCCCCGGGAATAAGATGCCCAGGAAAACACTTGCCTCCATAATAGGGACACAGCTACAACATTTCCGCCAAGCAGAGAGCTAACAGACATAGCACAAAGAGCCACAAAGACAGAAGGCAGCTTCCAAACATCTCCCTCCCAACTCCCCCCACGCCCGTCCCTTGACTCCCATTCCATCTCCTCCACAGGTAGACAAGGAAGCAGCACCTTCCCACCTCGTGTCTCCCCCACGGTCATTCTTCACGATGGTCACCACTCAGAAAAGGTCTGACCTCCTGCTTCCTCTGCCTGAAACCCTCAATGGCTCCCCGGTGCCTTCAGGAACAGGCCTCAGCCCTCACCCTGGCACTTGGGGCCCTCTCTAAGCTGGCCTGGCTGGCTTCTCTGAGCTCCACTTCAGCTACTTTCCTCCAGGAACCCTCACTCCTGACAGCTCTGCCTTCTCGGAAGCCAGCTGCCCTCTCCTGCTGCTTGTGCTATGGTTCATACCTGGAGTTCCCTCTCCAGTCTCTGAATTCTTTTTTTTTTTTTTTTTTTTTGTGGCGCACGGGCTTAGTTGCTTCGTGGCACATGGAATCTTTCTGGACCAGTGATCGAACCCGTGCCCTCCGCATTGGCAGGGATTCTTTTTTTTTACATCTTTATTGGAGTATAATTGCTTTACAATGGTGTGTTAGTTTCTGCTTTATAACAAAGTGAATCAGTTATACATATACATATATTCCCACATCTCTTCCCTCTTGCATCTCTCTCCCTCCCACCCTCCCTATCCCGCCCCTCCAGGCGGTCACAAAGCACCAAGAGCTGATCTCCCTGTGCTATGCGGCTGCTTCCCATACAAGAGCATTTGAAAAAACAAAGAGCAATCGATGTATTTCAAAGGAGGAGGGCAGTTACCCTCCCCCTACCGCCACCACAGGGCCTTCCCACTGCAACTGGGATAAAATTAAAGCCCTGCTCCCTCTTCTCAGGTTGCCCTCACCTTGCTCACCATGGTCCAGTCACTGACCTGTGAGCTCCTTACGCAGGGAGCCCATCCCTACCTCAGGGCCTTTGCACTTGCAGTGCCCTCTGGTTTCTCATCCTCCTCCCCCAGCACGACTGTCCCCTTCAGAGTGAGCCCTTAAAGTAGTTGCTCCCAGACTGGACTATGCACTTGATGTGGAGGCACCCCTCCTCCTCAGTCACTGCTGTGTCCCTAGCAGTGTCAAGCACACAGTAGGTGCTCAGTAAAGAGTTCTGAATGGGTGAATGAGTGAATAACGTTGGTAAACATGAAACAAGAGGAAATGGGCAAAATGTGTGACAGCAGCAGGGTGCATGATGCCCTGTAATGATCAAAGACCCAGCTAAGTGCTCAAGTGCCTCCCCACCCCCACCTGCCCTCCCGAGGCCTGTGTGCTCACCTCTGCTGAGACCGCAGGAGGAGGGGAAGCAGGGACAACGTCCTTGAGCCCTGTCTGAGAAATTGATCCTGGAATCTTTAAACCTTGGGGAAAAGGTTCAAAGCTGCAGCCCTTCTCTGTGCAGAGAGGCCAAGAGCTCTCTTGTTTGGGGAAATACATCGTAATGCGCCTTTTGCTTATGCAAAGATGCAGCCAAGTTTCTGTTCTGGAATAGACAATAAGGAAGGACACAAGCTCTGCATGATAATGTAAAAGTTTGCTTTCTTTGTGGCAGAGTTCTGCCCTGGGCAACCACTGAGCCCTGGCAGGTGCCCTGAGGCTGCTGGGCAGAGGTGACTTTCTCCCCTACCAGGGTGGAGGGACAGAGGGGCTGGTCCAGGTCATGGGGCTCCTACTGAGGCAGGCAGGGGCAGAGAGGCTGTCTGGGCTCCCAACCCCTACGTCCAACTTTCAGGAAAGTTACCACCTCTTCCCTTGAGCCAAGCTTTGGCAACTAAGAAGGAGCCCGAGTACCCTGGGGGGGGAGAAGCCAGGTCTGGAGGAGTCTGTTGTGGGGCCTCAGGAGGTAGGCACATAGCCCGTTTTGCTTTGTGGCTTCTCCAGGAACCCTTGACATAACTGGGAAGAAGGCTGGTCTCTCTGAGCCCTCCAGGAGAAGGCTTGGACCGCCACGGTGGAGGTGGAGGTGAAGAAAGTGCTGTAGAACCTGGGGCAGAAAGTCTGCGGGCTTCCAGTGAGTATTTTCATTCGTGTGCATCTCATGACACATAAACGGGACTGCAAAAGCCCAGTCTCATTGTGAGAATAAACATTCCCTTTGCAGATCTTCTTTACCACTCGTTTCTCAGCAAATGCTTCATAGGCAAAGCAAGAACAAACACGACTCTGGCCTCTGCTCAAAATATCAAACTGTCATGAAATGCAAATGGGGCAGGACAGGAATTACTAAGGTCGTACGTACTGTGCACAAAAATGGGAGGCAGGTGGAGCCCCTTCTTCAGCCCCCAGGACCCCCACTGTGACTCCTCTCACGAAGGTGAAACCGTTCAGTCCCCAGTCCTGCATGAGGCCACACTCTCCTGGGTCTGGGGACATCTCTGCAGGTCCCCAGGGTGGGGATGGGCTCCTCCACCCCCAGGCAAGTAGGTGCCTTGAATCTAGGTGGAGGCTCAACAAATGTTTACTGTGCAAATGAAGGAACAAAGATGCCTTAAACAGCTGCCCATGTTGGCGCTGATTACTTCCAAGAAGCTGCCCATACCTCGTCACTTCATCAGGTTGCGTGGGTTCCAGGGTGGGCTCGGCCACCATCTTACCCTGTGACTTGGGCTTGGTACTTTGCCTGTTTGAGCCACAGCTTCCTTATCTGTGAAATGGAGGCAATACTAGTTCTAGCCCCTCAGGCTGTAGGGAGGACCGACCTCAACACTATATTTAAAGCATCCAGCAAAATCCCAGGCACACAGCACAGACTCAGTAGAGCTGTCACCAAATGACAGAAGGTCAAATACCCTGAGTCCTTTCTCTGGGCCCACCCTGGGCTCTCCTCAGGGCCACCGGGAAAGGCCTGCCTGGATTGCAGTGCACAGCCAGGCTGTTTTCCAGAGCCCATGCTGGGACTCACCAGGTATCCGTGTGTGACCCAGACTTGGGGTTCTCCCTGCCAGCTCCACCACAGGGTAACCAACAGCCACACCACCACTTGGGGCCCAACCTTCCCACTCATCACCCGAGAACTCATCAGAAAGGGATAATGCCGCAGAACAGGGAAGGACAGACCCTGCTGAGGCCGCAGGACACAGAATAACTCATCTGAGGCCAAAGGCTAGAGCCCACCGTCCCCCCAAGGCCAGTTTGGAGGGCACAGACAGGAAGGAGAAGAGAGAAGGCAGGGATCTTGATTCTTGTTGGCAGCGGGCCTGGCCCTGGAGAGCACTGGGATGTCACCCACGAGCTCCTCAGCCCTCCCTGACCAGAGCCCTGAGGGCCTGGCTTGGAGTCTCCTCCAGAGGAAGCACTTCAGGGAGGCCCCTGGTGGCGACACCTCATGGCATCCTCCCCGACCCCCCACCCCATCCCTGTCTCAGAGCCTGTGAGCACGACCCCACCCCTGTGATGTGAGCAACTGGGCACCAGCATGTCATTAGAAAAAACAATGATTTTTCGTCCCTCCTATAATTCATATTCTTCTGCTTCCCTATCACCATGTGACCCAAGGAAAGAAAGAGGGAAAATGCCACCATGGGGAGGGGGGCCATGGCACCTGGGAGGTCCCTGGGGAGGGGAACAGGGGAGAAGCAACTGCCCTGGTTTATGTAGGTTAGGGGAGGAGGCTGAGGAGAGGCAGGAAGTCAGACCCAGGATTATGGCCCCCCACCCCTGCTGCTGCCCCTCACACACCTTTAGGGTCAAACACAGATCCTGAGAGCTACGGCTCCTGCTCCCCACTTGGACCCTAAGATGAGACCACATTGCAAGAGCAGAGTCCCCTCCCAAGGTGGCTTTAGCAGGAGGTGAGAAACGGGAGGGGTTCCTGGGAGTAAACTGGCCTGGAACACCCCCAGCCTCAGCCCCTGAGAGGTGTGTGTGGGCTCCAGAAGCTCCTGCATACGCTGGTCGGGGTGGGAGAGGCTTCAGACTGGATGGGTCATCCCGGCACCAGACCTGGACCAGGTGGGGCTCAGCATACCGGAGCAGTCCAGGTAAAGAGTCTGGGGCCAGACCTGACAGCAAAAATGGCGAGGACTCAGGCCAGTCTCTCCCCACTGCCACTAGGGCCCCAGGGTCCCCCACGTGATGAGAAAGAAGGGAGGGATCCTGCCTACCAGGCACTGACACAGAAGAGACTAAGGAAACCCTGACCGTTCACACTGTCACCTGTGCCTTTGGCAAAGGCAAGGGGCTCACCAGGAAAGATGAGCCTCCCAGAAAACTTCACAAGCTTCAGAGCAACCCTCCTTGCAGCATCACAGCTCACTGCCAGAGTTGTCTGCTGCGAATATATCCCTCCTCCAGAGTGAAATCCCTCGGTACTCACTATTCCTAACAACCAGAATGTAAGGAGTCACCTCGGAACACAGTGGGAAACACTCCTGTCCTGCATGCAGCACATGGCCCCTCGCACCACGAGGATCTGTTTGAGATCCTCCCTGCCCTGCACCCCCATGTCATGCACTGTCTTTGCCAGCCTCTGTCCTCGGGCAGGGCAGTGTGTTAACCCCCTGGGCCCAGGCTGGGAACGGGCGCCCGGAAACGTGGAAGAAGAGAACAAATAGGCAGCTGAGAAGATGGATGAACATACCCTGCTACACAGGGAGCCCAGAACCAAAGGCAGAGGGGCTGAGTTCTCGGACACGCAAGTACCTGCCCCAGGTCACTTCAGGGTCGGAAGGGCCACGGGAGCCCACAAGGCCCGTCTCATTGCTAGGCTCAGGTGGCGAGGGGCATGAGGACTGCCCCACCCCCGCAGCTGGCTGCCTCCCACTCACTCTGCGTGTACAGTGGACGTCCCCCCAGAGCTTGCTGGGCTCACCTGGATGCAGCTCGAGGATCCTCCAGGCCGTTCCTTCTGCTGCACCATCACGGCCTCATATCCCTTCATTTGTTTGTTAGTCTGCTAATTGCCACCTCCCTCCACTGGACCTGTCTGTGCCCACTGAGAGCTGGGGGCTCTTCTGCATCCTTAGCTGTTGCATCCTCAATGCGTAGAACCCAGCTGGCTCCCAAAGCTTCAGGATCAATCCAAGCTCCCCCCCGTTCTGGCCAGCTCTACCCTCCGAGGCCTCCCTGCCCTGCACCCCCATGTCTGTCCCACTCCAGGCCTCCCATTCCCGGGACACGCTGAAGGTCTACACAGAATTGCACCCTCCCCACCTTGTCCACTTCGGAAGTGCCAACTTGTGGTCAATCAGCTCAAGGCTCACCTCGGCTCTGACCTCCCCAGCCAGGCCCTTGTCCTTCTGGCTGTGCTAAGGCAAGCCAGTGTGTCCCCAAGAGAGCCAAGCTTCTCGAGGACAAGAGCTGGGCTGGTTTGGCAGATGTCGTGGATGAAGGAACAACGGCTGCACCTCGTTGGTCAGCTCTGACCTTCCCAGACCTGTGCCAGGTGCCTCCTCACAGCACTACCTTTCACCTCCTGCACCCTGCAAGTGAGCATTACTACCCCTGTTTACCTACTGGGGAACAGAGGTTCAGAGAAACTGGGAGATTCACCCATGTGAGCATGCATGGGAACCAGGGCAAAGGGCTCTGGGGAGCAATTTGGCAAATCTGCTGAAATTAAAACTGTACATTCCTACAACCTGGTGATTCAAACTTCCAGCATCTATGGTGGAGACAAACAGCCTTGAGCATCAAGGAAGAAGGGACAAGAACACTTATGCTACTGGTACTTCTTTTCCACGGACAGATAAAGCCTATTTTTTTAAAAAATATTTATTTATTTATTATTTTGGCTGCACTGGGTCTGAGTTGCAGCATGCGGGATCTTTTAGTTGCAGCATGTGGGCTCTTAGTTGTAGCATGCACGTGGGATCTAGTTCCCTGACCGGGGACTGAACCCGGGCCCCCTGCATTGGGAGCACGGAGCCTTACACACTGGAGCACCAGGGAAGTCCCAGATAGAGCCTATTTTTTATGGGAGTCGGTGGGACCACAGTCACTCTATGAGAATTCATTTACTCATTGATTTGTTTATTCACAAGACATTTCCTCAACACCTACTCTGTGCCTGGCTCGTCGCCAGGTGCTGAACATGCAGAACCAGGTAAGTAGACCCTCTGAATCTGACATTAAATTTCTGGCATCTTTGTGTGAACCCCTAACCCCCCTGAGACATGCCAACAAAGGGCCCCCTGGGCAGTGGAGGAGAACTCAAGGGTCACTCAGCTACAACTCCTGCAGCACAGGGGGCAGCCAAGGAGGAACCTGGATGGGAGGGACAGCCAGATGGGAAGTGGTGCTCTCTGCTCTTCTGGCTCGGCTGTCACTTTGCTGGAGCTTGCGGGAGACAAGCTCTGCAGCTGCCCAGAGCTGTCACCAAGGAGTGACACTACCCAGCCCTCCTCGTTCGGAGGGGACTCTCACTCCTGCTTTGAAAACTGCCAGCTCCCCAGGGAGGCCAAGGACAGGCTGCTCTGAGGTTTCCCTCATCAGCTGTCAGGGGGCCTCCCAGAGTGGGGAGGGAGGTGTGGGGGAGTCCAGGGGGCAGGAGAGTGCTGCACACTTCAGGGAAGAAGAGGCAGAGGTAAGGACAGGCCTCGGCTCCCCCAGCAGAACGTTCTCCACTTGCATCACCATCCCTGGGAGGAGGGGGCATCTACTGTCCACCCCCGTCCCCATTGGAATGTGACTTCATGCAGGCAGGGCCTCAGGCCTGCTAACACGACATTCTCAGCACCTAGAACTGTTGTCTGGCACATAGCAGGTGTTCTAGAGACATGCACTAAGTGAATGAGTGGGTGGGTAGGTGAGCAAACCCTAGAGAGAACAGGAAGACACAACAGATGAAGAAGCCAAGGGGAAGAGCCAGGAGAGTCATAGATGGTAAAGACGGGGCCGTGGGCAGCGGGGAGAGGACTCGCACCCAGGCCACACAGATATGGGAGTCTCATCTTCCACACCCTACCTGTGCCACCCAGCCTCTCTGAGCCTCAGTGACCTTACCCAGGAAAGGGAACCTCACAGGGCCACCGGGGCAACGTAGAGCCATCATATAAGTGCCTCCTTGCCTGGGGCCAGCATGTGTGAAAACTCAGCCTCTTAGGCCATAGGGAGAGGCATTTCCAATAGTAAAAGGCATGAACCCCAAACTCCCTAAGAGAGATGCTTCTGTCTCTTTAGACTCCAAAGCAAACTCATGACTCCCCTGACAGTATGTTGGTGGATCCCAAGCCCCTTAGCCTGGCACAGAAGGCTTTGCCAACCTCATTCCTGCCTCTCCCCAAGCACCCTACACTCCAGTCGGGCCCAATCTTGCACTGTGATGTGGAGATGTCGCTGAGCCTTTACACCATGCTCCCCTCCTGGTCAACTCTGCCTCTGCATTAGGTGCAGCGCAAGGGGCCCTCATCTGGGGCATCCTTCCCTGTGACCTTGTGGTACTTGCATGATCAGCAGGCATATTAACCAGGATGAAATTACGTATTCCTTGCCCTGCTCCCCACTGCTCCCGTGTTCCAATCTCTCTGAGCATAGGAACACGACTGCCTGCTTCTACACCCCAGTGCCCAGAGTGGGGCCCATTTAGACCAGGGTTCTGAGAGCGCCCAAGGAGCAAATACATGACCGGGGACAGCTCACACTTGAGGCATGCTCTCCATGTGCCCAGAGTGCCACTAAGCACTTTTCTGGTGTTTAACTCAAGCCATGCTCACAACAGCCCTAGGAGGTGGCACTAATTATCCCCCATCACGGCATACAGCAGGGCAGGGCAGGCAGTCGCTTCCTTTCTTCTAGGCCTGAAGGAACAATCCAACCTCTGATCGGCCAGTCATGTTCTGATTCACTAGTGCAGTGTGAGGTCTTAATTTCAATTTGTTGCCAACGTTGAAAAGTAATTAGATTTCCTGTAAAAGCTGGATTTCCAGCTTCTCGGTGGGGTGGGGTGGGGAGCTCACAAGAGTGTGCCTGTTTATTCCTAAATGACCACAAGTGAATGGAACCCAGGAGGGGATCTCCAGAGGTGTAGCCTCTCCTGTCGCCCCAGTCTCCACCACTCCCTATTGTCCACAGCCTGGACACCCTGACTAGGCTTTCTGCCTGGCTCCTGTCAGCACCTGAGAGCGCTGCCCTCTTCTAAGTACTGTATCAGCTTCACACACTGCTGGCCCTGATAGTCATACTTTCTGGTGGTACACAGGGCCATGCTCTCAGGCCAGCGGGACAAGCATGAGGAACAGGAACAGTGTCAGGAACGTCCGGCTGTGGCCACAGCACCAGCAGACCCTGGGGCCTGGGGAGCTGCCGTATGACAGTGGGAACTTTTTCTCCGCATCCTCACATCCTTTGCTACAGCCAGGCCCAAACCCAAATGTGTCTCTCTTGCCCCAGGAGCACTGCTTGCTTCCCTTCAGCTTAAGGGAACCAAGTTTTAGTGTCCAGTTTCAGAGATGTTTTTCTCTTCCCCAGGAACCAGAGCCAGAGACACGTAAATGGGACTTGGGTCTGTGCTTTCCCCCTGGCGGGTTTGCAGCTCTGTGGCCAGTTCACGAGATCACCACCGAGAGAGCAGAAAACATTCCTGTCCTGTCACTGCCTTCCCCACCATCACCACGTGTCCCCAGCATTCTTGGAAGTTGATGAGAACTGGAGCCCATGTGCCTCTGATTGTTTGCAAATCCTGGCAAGGCTTTGGTGAGCCCAGGCCAATTTCTGGATTAAATTAGAAAAGAAAAGAGGGAAAATATCTGAATCCTGGCACAGACAGAAATCATTCAACAAAAAATGTTTAAGAACATACTGTACAGAGGACTGATCCCACACTAGGAAGGGTCAAAGGGTATGGCCTCGGCTCTGAAAGCTCAGAAGCCCCTTTGGATCTCATGTTCTCCATGAGCCTAAGGAGTGTGTCTGCCCCTGACAGAAGAGATGCTTGGGGTGGGGGTGGGGGCAGAAACTCTTCCAGAACATGAGCAATTAGCCCAGGTGGGAGGGGCAGATCTGCTGGCCCAGAAATCTTGCTCCTCTTACTATGTTGTTTTAAAATGCTCACTCAGTTGCTTTAAAAAGAATCCCCAAAGTGACCTCACAGACCCATTCAGCTGGCAAAGCTGGGGTGGGGGTGGGCTGGGGTCTGAGCAGGCAGAGGGTGGAGCTCAGCTCACGTGTGAGGTTCCTGCAATGGCCAGCAAGAAAGGGTTGCTCTAGCTGCCGGGGCTCAGAGGCCTGAAGAGGGAGAGAGGGAGCTTATCTCCGGGGGGTACCCGGGTGTGAGTGTGCCAGTCTTTATGGATCAGAGTGTGCGGGAGGTTTAAAGATGAAGAAACCAAGTTGAGGGCAAGGCGGGAACTTTGCCAGGTAGGTAAAAGCCAGGATTAGGATGCAACTGCTTCTGACTCCAAAGCTGGTCCTCATTCTACACCCAGTGCTTCCCTAACACGTATGCCCGTGTGCACGGACAACAGTGGGAGGCAAATGCAACTATAAAGCGCTGGGGCCACAGCTCAAGGTGAGCCCTAAGCAAGTAGAAGATTTCTTTACACCCTGAGAGAGAATACTTCTTGAGACCCAGATAGTAGTTTTGTGGGCCGTATGGTCTCTGTCCCAACTACTTAGCTCCACCATTGTAGTACAAAAGCAGCCATAGACAATTCATAAATGAATGGCATGGCCATGTCCCAATAAAACTTTATTTTCAAAAACAGATGATGGGCCGGATTTGGGCTATAGTTTTGGCAACCCTGCTTTAGATGCTCCAGTTTATCTTGAAAAATTCAGGCGAATTTTGCTTTAACTCAGTAATATGTCCCAGTTTACTTTCATATAAAATTGATGTTTTAAAATGCTTGCCATTCAGAAAAAGTGGCACTTTAGGGGGAGACACCTCACATCTGTACCGTGGCCTCAGCAGCCTCTGGCAGGCCTGCTGAGAGGACGTGCTCCCACGAGCAAAGAGCCGTCTTCTGGGGCAGGTCATCACCCAACACACTGGCCTGTCTCACATCTAGAAGGAGTGCAAGCGGACCAGCAGCTCAGTCAGGCAGCAGTGCGAGGTCTCTATGGATCCTGAGAGCCCGAGCAACCACCCAGGCCTTTGGTTGCTCAGGGAAGTGTAGGATTGAAATTAATGCTTTAGTTAAATGCTATAAGCCATATAGGAAGCACTAGTCTTGTGCCTAAGTTTTATATTTCTTGAAGTCTTGGCATGAATAGGTTTTACTTTTTAAAGTGCATTTGTAAACATATTACTTTAATAATGGCTCTTGAGTCTTCCCCGAAGGCATTCCTCCCTGGCCTCCCATTCACCTGAGCCCAGACCCACTGTCCATTCACCTGACCCACTGTCCACGCCTGACAAGGTAACTGGAGGTGCCGCGAACATGAGGGCTGCGTCACTGCATGGCTCCTTGGGGTGCCAGGCTTGCACTGCCACAGCACTGAGTTTGAAAGCACAGACTAGCTCAAGGGCTGGCATCAGAGTCAGCAGCAGGCACATTCAGGAGTGTTGACTGCCTCCCAGCCTGGGAGCTCCAGGCTAGGCAGGAAGCCCGTTTCCAAGGAAGAGGGGTCAACAGGACCGCAGTTCCCAGTGCAGAGGGCGGCCCGGGCAGGGGGGAGTTCCTTGTCCTCAGAACTGAGCCTGGTGAAGGTCAGAAGATGAGCCACAGTTGAAGACTTGGGAGGAGCAGAAACGGGATGGTGGCAGGGGGTGGCCAGCGCTGGAGAGGCACACCTAAGTAGGGGACCAAGGCGGGACCCAGCAGCAGTGTGGGGCATGGGCCCTGGAGGAGCCAGCATGGCTGGAGGGGCCGCACATCTGCCAGTGCTCCCCGCTCCATCCTCACAGCCTACTGGTGGTGGGATCGAGACCCCTCCTCCCTCAAACATGTGGATGAGGCTGTCCGGCAGCCTTCCCCAAGGGGTCCCAGCTTCTCTGGCCCGGTTAAAGGACCCTGGGCCCAGGACACAGGGCCTCATCCTGGGTTTGCCAGCAATCTCAAGGCTATGGTGTATGAGAGGTAAAAATCAGTGCAGAAGACCCCAAGGGATGAGGCCTCAGCCCACAGCCTGGCCTCAGTGCTCAGAAGGCACCAGCTTTCTTCATCTGGGCAGAGAGCTGAGAGCGGTGGTAGGTTTGAGCTGAGACTCCAGATGAGTAGAGGATGGGGATGGGCCATAAGAATGGGGCCTGAGGCAGGAAGCACAGGCTCAGGTTCCTGGGTTCAGGGGCGAGTGACCAGGGCCCACGCCCAGGAGGGCTCTGCACTTGGGCTTAACGCTCTGTGGTTACCATCTTGAAATTCATTATTTTATCTTTGAATTTGTGTTTTGTGAGTGAAATCCGCTGGGACAGGGAAGCCTTGGCTCACACGTGGTCCCACTTCCACAGGACAGGCTCTTGTCTTCCTACTCCCCACTCAGTGACCACTACAGGGGCCTGCATGCAGGTGCAGGGAGGGTCAGGTGGACACATGTGCCCTGGGGCATCTTGGGGCAGGGCATGACCTGGGTTGGGGCTGGGAGATGCCCTGTGTTCTTTCAGTGGCAGCTGTCGGGAGACAGGACAGGCAGCTGTCAGGCCCCGGGGGCACGCCCTGCATCACTGGCCAGGACCGGGGGCCCTCAGGGAGTGCTCCCTCATGGCTCCACTCCTTGGGGGGCCTGTCTTCCTCCTCCCAACCTTCTTAAGTCTGGTTGGTGCTTTGTCTGAACTTCTGGTAAGCCTGCAGCACCCTTCGGGCACAAGCCATAAAGTACAAATCTGTTTAATTTTGGTGATTCCCCATGCTGGTTAAATGTTCTAATATCTGCATTTAAAACAGGCCTTGTACAATATAAAGATGAATGGTAAAATGCATGATTATAATTAAAAATCCTAATTTTTCTTCGCTTAGAGTGATAATAAATAGAAAATTTTTAAATCTTGACAAGTTGAAAGACTGTATACGAAAGGAAAAGGCTTTGTATAGGTACCTCTTATGACACTTTTTCTTGCCCTTTGAATAAGAGAACCACATTTTCAGTTTGCACTTGGCCCCGGGAGTTTTGTACCCAGGAGACATTCTGGGTGTGGGGTTGCCGCAGCTGAATGCACAGCAAGAATCGTCAGGTGGTCAGTGAGGGCTGGGGTTTGGGAAATGATGCTGCTGACAACAGGCCATGGGAGTCACTGTTGGGGGCAACCAGAAAGAAACTCCAAGAAGATTAACTTCTGGAGAGGGCATGAAATGCCAAAGACAGCCCCCAAGGGAAAAACCAGGGAGGAAAAGATCTCAGGACATGACTACACACAAAAATGTAAGCCATCAACAAACCAACCCCAAACAAAATAAAACAAAAGGCAAACAACAAAACTGGGGAAAACATTTCCCACACAAACATCAGACAAAAAATTAACCTATTTTAATATAACAGTTCTTCAGATGAACACAAAAGAAGCTAAAGTCCCAGTGGAATAAAGAACATGAATAGGCCAATCATAAAAATATAAGATGATCACTGTTTTAATATATATATATATATATATATATATATATATAAATGGGACCTCCTTACCATCAAATACTTACAACAAAAGTATATCCCTGTTGTAGCTATCAAACTGCCAAAGCTAAAAAGGATTTGGTGGTGTGAAGAGGTGAGGAGATGGGCATTTACTCAATGGAACATGAATAGGTGAAAATGAACAGAAAGCTTTCTGACACAGAAAACTGTAAACTGCATATAACTGTGGACCAAGAATTGTACTTTTAGGAACTTAGTTTAAGGAAATAGTAAAGGATGAGTAATAGTTTCAGCTATAATGATATTCATTACTATTAGTGGCCAAACTAACATCTAAAAGGGAAATAAATTTTGTTACATGCGTCATATAAATAATCAATTACCTAAAAAGTATGCTACAGTCACGTGGTGCAATGTTATGCCATCATTAAAATGAAGTACTAGGCAATAATTGATAGGAGAAAACATTCACAAACCTATATGAATATATTCTAATTTTCCATCATAAATAGTATACGGTACATGTTAAATATAGCATATTTTAATAAACAAAGAATGTTACTTTTCTAGACTTGAGGAAGAAAAGAAGGAAACTGGACCTCGAAAGAGGTGCTTGAATGGGTTTGTGGGAGGGTTCTGAACACCATGAGACCCCTTCTACATCCAGGTGGCTCTCTCGAAATGCTCAGCAAATATTTCCAACCCTTTTGACCCTCGAGAGTCTGAGGTGGAAAGAGGGATGGATTAATTCCCATTTTCCTATGAAAAAAAGGGCATTAAATGCCTTGCCCATTAATGTTGGAAGGAAGTAGCACCTCTAGCAATTTCCTACTGCCCTCAGAGTCACATCCAAGTCCCTCTATTGACGGGCCTTCCTTGCCTCCAACTTCCCCTCTTACTTGGGCCCCTTGTTCCCCACATTGGCCCTATTTCACGGCTGACATAGAGTTGATGCCCAGTAAACATTTGCTGATTGTAGTGTATGGACAGGAGCTGTGTGTATTAGAATAGGATGGGCTGTGTTGCAGTTAACAGAGAATCTACCACATTTCAGTGGCTTAATACAGTAAAGGCTGGTGTGTGTTTCCTTGCACACATCGCAGGCTTATGCAGGTTGGGCGGCCCTGCCCCATTTTGCGGCTGCAGCTACTGGGACATGTGACTTCCAAGGTCACTGTGGTAGGACAGAGAGAGAGGGAGTGGACACACTGGCTCTCAACTGCCTTGGCCAAGAGGTGACCTACGTCATTTCCTTCCACACAGGCTGTTAGCTAAAACTAGCCACACAGCCCCAAAAATGAGGTGCAAGGGAGGCTGGGAAATGGAAGGGAGGGGAGCACGTGGATATTTGATGAACCTGAAATGTCGGTGTCACACCAGGACCCACGTCCCAGCCCAGGGTCTGCCACAAAGAGACCCCAAAGGGAGTCCTGCAAGCAGAATAACTGAACGATGAGGGAGACCAAGCTGGCTTAGAGCTGCCAGGGCTGAGCCACGCCGACACCTGGCCCGACACCTTGGCCTCTGCTGCTCCTTGGAGCCCACATTCCCCAGGTCTTTTGCCATTGGGACCCCCCACCTGACCCTCCTCCCAGGGCTTCTGTGACCTCCCTCAGGGGACAGACTGTCCGCCCAGGGCTGGCCCCCAGCCTTGGGAGCTGGGAATACTTCCATCCTGGTCCTGGCTGTCCTCACTGCTGACCAAATGCCTCATTTGGAGCACAGGCTGGGCCGGCTGCTGCCACATCTGTCCTGCACGTTGCTGCTTTGGCTCCAAATGCTGGGAAGCCCGAAGACCAGCTGTGCGCTTACAAGAAGAGGGAGCCCTACCCTGGCCAGGCCTTGTAGGGTCACATGGGGCTCTGGCTGCAGCTTCAGGTGGGCCAGCACCTACCGGGTCTAAAGGCCCCCACACCCAGGGCCACCCACACTGCCATTTAGCGCCATGTGCTGGTCAAGTTCAGAGGAAGGGCACAGCAGGCAGAAAGTAGAATGGCGCTTCCCAAGGGCTGGGGAGAGGGAGCAATGGGAGTTATTGTTTAACGGGTACAGAGTGTCAGTTTTGTAAGAGGAAGAGAGTTCTGGAGATGGGTGGTGGTGATGGGTACATAATAATGTGAGTATACTTAATGTCACTGAACTGCTCCCTTAAAAACAGTGAAGATGGTAAATTTTATATATATTTTCATAATTAAAATTTGTTTTAAATTCTATTGGAACGTAATTAAATTAAAATTTCAGTTCTTCAATTACACGCCACATTTCAAGCGCTCAAGGGTCAGGGTGGCTAGTGGCTGTTGTATTGGACATGCAGAATTAGAGCATTTCTAGCAATGCAGAAAGTTCTATTGGACAGCACTGCTAAAGAAGCTCATCTTTTCTCAAATATTCCTGCCTCCTCAATCCCCCTCCTCCCCAAGACCACCAAAGAGCTCATGTGCCTTAGATCATCCCCAGGGACTCTTCCCAGGGCATGCATGTACCCTGGATGAAGACACTGAGCCTTAGAGGGTATTGTCAAGGCAACACAGGATCCAAGCAGGGGGCCTCACCTCCCTCAACCACACTGCACTGTTACTGTGGGAGCTCAGGTTGGAGGTACAGATACCCCCCACTGCCGTGTCTCCCCTGAGCCCAGGAGTGTCCACCAGTCCCTCTGTCTCTGCAGGACCAGCTGCTGTGCCTGGAACAAGCACCACTTGCAGGATGCAGCAGGGGAAATAAGACACGGCCCAAGTACTCTTTCTCAGCTCCTCCGATTCATCTCCTAAAATCCCTTTCTGTTATAATCAAATTTGTTTCAATTTAAGAATTTTTATATTTCTTATGCTTTTCAAGAAACTAACCAAACCACACCCTTATCCAAAATTGAGGTACAGTTGGATCACGGGGGTGTAAATGAATAAATTGAAGTTAACTGGCAAAACCAAGACAAAGTTCTAGACTTCCTCCTACCAGCTCATGGGCATAAGGTGTGTGCGACAGAGGGACCCTCCACACCAGGGAAAGGGCGGATTTGATCCACCAGCCTCAGGAAGACACTCAGAGTCCTTGCTGTACTTGTCAAGAATAATTCTAAACCTGCTGTCGCTAAACTAAATATTGTCAACGTCATGATAGCAAAACCACATTTATTTAGAGACTGTAAAGCACGTTCACCTTCATCATCTCATTTAATCCTCACCGACAACTCAAGATGAAAATTATTGCCCATTTTAAAGATAAGAAAACCAAGGCTTAGAAGACTGAAGCCCATTCTCAGTGACATACCTGGTAGTGGTGGGGTCAGGGGTAACCCAGGTGCAAAATAATAAGAAATATATATCTGGCCTCTGCCCCTCATTCCTGGCACAGACCTCCTGAAACACTTGTAATTTCCTTAATGATAGGGGTGAGAGGAGCATCTTTTGTTATTCATAATGTGCCCCTTTCAACCTTACCTGAGTTTATGTTAATGAAGCGATTCTTGGTGGGCCCCTAGATAGTTCAGAATGGGGGCTGGTAGCCAGAGGAACCAACTGTATGATTGGAGAATTGGAACTTTCAGCCCCACCCCCAACTTTCAGGGAGGAGAGAAAAGCTGGAGATTGAGTTCAATCACCCATGGCCAGTGATTTCACCAATCATGCCTGCAAAATAAAACCTCCATAAAAGCCCTAAACAATGAAGTTTGGAGAGCTTCCAGGTTGGTGAACACATCGAGTTGCTGGGATGGTGGTGCATCCAGAGAGGCCACGGAAGCTCCATGCACCTTCCCCATGCCTTGCCCTATGCATTCTTCCATTTAGCTGTTCCTCAGTTGTGTGCTTTATAATAAACCGATGATAGTAAGTAAAGTGGTTTCCTGAGTTCTGTGAACCGTTCTAGCAAATTATTGAACTTGAGGAGCTGGTTGGTAAGAAGCACAGCTGACAACCTGGGAGTTGAGCTCGGCATTTGAAGTGGGACCCATCTTATGAGACTGAGCTCTTACTCTGTGGGATATATGCTAATTCCGGTGTGAAGAAACAAGTAGTTTACCAGGATTCAGGACTCTCGAATTCCACAACCAGTCCTTTTGTCCACTGGGTTGGAGGGCAGTATAATACTTGGGGAAGGCAGACAAGATTTTATATCTACCAATTTTATAGAGTTAGTGTGAAGATTTCCAAAGATAATGCATGATAAGTGACTAGCACAAGCCTGGCACACAGATTCACATATTAAGAGCTCAATATTTGTAGCCATCATGGTATTATTATTACTATTATTATATTAAAGGTACTTTTCAAAAATAAGTGAGATTAAGTGTGACAACACTCTCCAAAGTAAAATAACATCTGCAAACAGACTTCGGCCCTGCTTTGCAGATGAGATGGCTGCATTCCAGAGGGTCAGTGACTTACCTAAGGCAGGTGGAGAGGAAGACAGGCCGGCAGGCAGGGGTTTACTCCTGGTCCAGTGACTGGCTCATTCATATCCTCCTTCTTGCCCCTGACCTATCTCTTCACTAGGGCTCTGGGAGGTCTTGCCCAAGGATCAGCTGAATTTCCAGGGGCTCACCATGGCCCAGGAAGCAGAGCTGAGAACCAGGCCAGGAGTAAATGTCCTACCCCCTCACTGCTCGCCACCAGCTGGACCTCTGGAGGACCCAGTTCACTGACAGGCTGGGGAGCAGCCCTGCCTGCTGTAGAGCCCCCTATCCCCTGGGCTTCCCTGCCCACCTCCAGCCCCCTACAAGTCCAGGCTTCCTTCCACAAATCCACTCCTCCCACAGTGCTCGGCCCACAGCGTGTCCTGGTTGCAGGCCCACTGCATCTCCCTCCAACCCCTAATATTCTCCCAGCAGGGCTCAACTGAGGCACCAGGCAGCGAGGGGCAGGACCTCCACACCACCCTGGGCAGAGGCAGGAACTGCATTTTCTACAAGGTCAGCATCCTATACCTCCTGGGGTGGAAGGGGCTGGAATGAGGGGAGGGGTAACAGCTTAATCTCTCAGGATTGGGTAGACAGGGCAGGTGTCCCGTGGTGCCACAGGAGGTTTAGTTGGCACCCAGTCACCCAGTTAAGGAGCCCAACCTCACAGGGAGAAACGGATGCTCTCTTTCATCTTCACTTCCTCTAACTACCTCAAGGAGAAACCTCGGATGGTTGTCGGTCTGTCTGTCCTCCTCTCTAACACACACTAATCTCCCATTTGAACATCGCGGGCTGTGGTGCAGACCCAGCAGAAGGCAGGACTGTCTAGCTGGATTTGAATAACATCGCTTTACATTTCACTTCTAAGTTACCTTTACAATAAAGCGAGGTTGCCTTTGTAAATAATTTTAAGTTTTAAAAAAATTCAGTTGATTTACAGGAAAATACACAGCCTATACCATGTGGGTATGATGAAAAATTAAGAAAATTGGTACACAAATGACGAGTTTCTGGAAAGCTGCCTTAGTATGTAAACAGCCTTGCCAAGTCAGAACCACCCCCCTCCACCCGCCCTTTGCAGAGGAGAAAACTGAGGTTCAACAAAATCGATGGGAGGGTCACCTTTTCTCACCTGTAGACCCAGACAGCCTCCCTGTGACCATGTCACTCACCCCCAGCTCCACCAGGAAACCGTGGCAAGCACAGCTGCCCTGGCCCACCTGCACCCCTAGCCTCCCAGACCCACCCCCAGTGCCCTGCCCCTGCCTCCCCACCCCCACTCACAATGTTCATGAGGGTGAGCAGGTACTTCTGCACATGCTCCTTCCCGTGGAACTGGACCACAGAGTCATCCACCCCCAGCAGGACCTCGATGTTGTAGTCGTCGTCGGCAGCATGTCTGCGCACCCTCTGCCTGGAGTTGTTGACTCGCTCCTCCAGGATGCCCAGGGCATGGCTGAGGCTGTCCAGGCTGCCCGGGAAGATCCCTGGAAGGAGACAGGACAAAGCCTGTAGCAGCAGCCCAGGCTCACCAGGGACACCGCAGCAGGACAAAACCCCACTCAGATGCAACTCGGCACCTGCCGGGTGCCAGCTTGGCCATCAGCTTGTCACCATCACAGCACCCTAACCGAGGGCATTTCTGTCCCCATTTTACAGGAGAGCAAACTGAGGTTCAGAGAGGGCAGCAGTGATGTACCAAGTCAGCTCAGACCCAGCAGCATGCAAATCCACAGCTCGGCCATCACAGAGGCCAGGTTTGGCACCCAGCAGTGAACAGAGAGGGTGGGAAGCTGGATGGGCAGGGTGGACTCTTTTCACTCATTCACACACTCGCACACTCCCCAAGGGCCACCCAGTGCCAAAGAGCTGGTCTCCCAGGCTGGTCTCCCCATTTATAACCGGGGAAACTGAGGCCCAGCCCAGGTGGTATGTGTTTCACAGTGTCTTTTCAGACAGCTCCTCTTCTGGAACTTTCTGCTCAGTCCCTGGTTGGAGCTAGGTCCCTCATCTCTGCGCCAGGCCGGCCCACTCAACTCCTGGGTTGGGGCCAGGCCATGGGTGACCCCCGACCCCAGAACTGTGCCTGCCCCTGATGCCAAGTGCCAAAGAGATGAAAGGTTGCCTGACTGAATCATGCAGGAATCAGGACGAGCCCCTCTTATGACAACTCCCCCACAGTCTGCCTGGCAGGGGCTCACTCCGTCCCCCACAGGCTAAACACCTGGCTCAGAGCGGGGCAGACCATCTAGGGCATGGGGCCTTAGGGGCCACAGTTGAGGGGGCCAGGGGCTGGATCGCATCAGGCCCAGGACCCCAGGATGTCATTGCACCATCTGCAGGGCTGCAGCATCTGTCTCAATCCCCTTCTACTTTCCCACTGGGCCTGGAGCCTACCATGGACCAATCCTGGCCCCTACCTCTCAGGATTGCAGCTGAGCTGGCCAGGCCGACCTTCAGCATTGCTGGCAGCCACAGACCACATTGTCCAATTAGTCCCAGTGCCAAAGCCTCTGGAAGCCCCTCACAACCCTGCTCTGGTCTATGTGTCCACGCCAGGTCCTTGACCCCAGGGTCCTGCCCCTCCTTGGCACTCCTGGTAGGGGGAGGAACAGATGTGTCTCAGAGACTCTTGCCCTGGGAAGGACCTAGGACCTCAGGTTATCATGACATCACCAAAGAGTCTTCCAGAACAATTCTTCTCACTTGTCCCCTAAGCTCTTTTCCACGGGCTCCTCTGGAGGCACAGTGAGGCAGCCAGGCCCTCCGAGTATGTCTCCTCATCCAGTGCTGACAACAGGCCTCTTTGATGTGTGTTATTGCCTCCATTTTACAGACCAGAAGACTGAGAGAGCTCCCCAGCCAGCCAGAAGCTCTCTTCTTTACACGTGCTGTCTGTTAGGTTTCAGGCACAAACCTGCAACCTGGCTATGGAAGGAAAAGTGGAAGTGAAGGAGCAGCAGAGGGGGAAGGGCTGCACAGAAAAGAGGAATGGGCTAGTGCCAGGGCTGAGCATCTGCTGGCATTCCTTACCTCCTGGAGTCCTTGTGCCCCCACCCCAGCCCTGTAGTCCCCCATGTCCCCGCAGTATGCACAGGCACACACACACTCCACACACACGCACACACGTGCACACGGCAGGCACTGCCCAGGGCCACTCCAGGGAGAGCGCCAGTGCAGAGCTCATCCTTCTGCTGCGCTGTCTGGAGGTAATTCAGGGCCATCCTTGCTGCTCCCAGGGGAAACATCAGCTACTTAAACCTGACAGTGGGTTTGAGGAATTGCTACTCTATTTTTACACATTTATTTCTTTGCATTTTCAACAACCAGGGACAGCTCACCTTCAGAACCACCTTGGGAAGCAGAAAGATGGTAATTTCCATAAAAAGCTCTTCCCAGGGAAGAGGCTGGATGTTACCCCCTGCCCCTGTCAAGCCAGGGGTCACTGACAGGTGGTCCCTGAGCAAAACCAGACCATGGGGGTGCCTGTTAGGGCCATGTGGTGTTTTTTAAATACCTTATTTGGTTGACAGTATTTCAAAATTTGGAGATTTCATGTTAAAACCTAGAATAGCCAGCTTGTCTGAGAAATAAAGAAATGGAGTCATTGTAGAGGGGGAGGGGAGTTTACACTGAGCTGTGGAGTGACAGCCATGCCTGGAAACAGGACACAGGGGCCCGCTGCCTGGCCTGCCGCCCTTGCTGCCCACTTAACCTCTGAAGGCATCAGAGTGCGCCCCCAACCCTAACCCAAGAAGTCACCGTGCAGTGACTCCTCTTGACATTTTCTGGGGGAGGGAATGGGGCTGCCACCAGGCCAGGGCTGGCTAGGGTACATCTTGTAGCTGCTTCTGCTGAGCAAGCTCAGTTTTTTGTGTTTTGTTTTTTTTTTTTTTGCGGTACACGGGCCTCTCACTGCTGTGGCCTCTCCCGTTGCGGAGCACAGGCTCCGGATGCGCAGGCTCAGCGGCCATGGCTCACGGGCCCAGCCGCTCCGCGGCATGCGGGATCTTCCCGGACCAGGGCACGAACCCGTGTCCCCTGCATCAGCAGGCGGACTCTCAACTACT
Source organism: Phocoena phocoena (assembly GCF_963924675.1). Lineage (NCBI taxonomy): Eukaryota > Metazoa > Chordata > Mammalia > Artiodactyla > Phocoenidae > Phocoena > Phocoena phocoena. The sequence goes on along the minus strand of NC_089221.1, from coordinate 156,504,517 downwards.
GTGCCACCAGGGAAGCCCGCAAGCTCAGTTTTTAACTAAATTGTATGTTACAAGCCCATTAAAACAGCAATGTTTTCTAAGAATGCATTAGAAATGTTAATTTCACCACAAGCATAATTATTGTTATCATTAGTAGCTCGAGCATGATAATTTTAGAGGGTGGCTTGGACATTATGTTCTAGAACACCCCTCCAAGGCCCAGCCCCTGTAGAGATGTGTCCAAATCCAAAGTAAAGTGCAGATGAAGGGAGGAAGACAGGGCCGCTCGGGGTACCTTGAAGGTGACAGCCCCATCCTACAGTCGGGTCCCTGGAAGCCCCAGCCCTGCTCAGGCCTGGCAGGACGTAGGGAACAGCTCCAAGGTCAGCAGGGTCTGCCAGACGCCCAGACCTGGGGCCACATGAGTGTTGATGGGACCCAGCAGCCCCGCTGTCATTCCACCTTGTCATTCTTGGATGTCTCCTGAGTCTCCCTACAATGGGCCTGATCCTAAAGGGTAGGCCACGCAGAGATCCCAACCACACTCTGGTTCTAGCGGGCCTATCCCTCAGGCTGAGTCCTGCTCGGGTTCTCAGCTGGCTGCCTAGTGATTTCCTGAAACCAATCCCGGCCTTCAGGACCAGTCCACCTGCACTAGGCTGCCTCCTTGGTCTAAAGGCCTCAGTTCTTCTCGGTCCCCCAGACCTCTCTGTCACCCTCCCCTCCTCCCCCTGGAGTTCTTGCATGCTCGTAACTGGCCCACTAACGAGCAGTTGGCACTGCCCATCTCCTGTTGAGGTGGGAGGACAATGCTGCCCTGGCTCCTGACTCAATCGCCCTCTGTGCACAGCCTCCCCACAAGGAGAAGCCGCTGGTCCCCCCTAGGTGGCTGATCCCCCCTAGGTGGCTGATCCATGGTAGATGGGAGAAGACTGGACCCCGGCAGGCTGAGGCTTCCCTGAGCAGAGGTGTCTATGGCAGGACCCTATCTTCTCAATGGGTAACCACAGGGGTTTTAGTTCCTGGCATTCCCTGTGCTGGGGAGACCTTTCTGGACTGTTCATGTCTCAGGCAAAGGATGACACAACAGGAAGCTTCCAAAAGCTGTCCCTCATTTTAGAGTCTCTACAGCGGGTCGGACAGAATTCCTCAACGAGTCAATAACAGTCTGTGGAGAGGACAGAATAGGGGAAGCAGAATTGCATCCAGGGCACCCTGAAGTACCTGCCCTCCAGGGGAATAAGTGGGTCACAGCAGCCACAACCCCTGAATCACACGCCCCTGCCGGACCCTGCTGCCCCTGCATCTGGTGGCAGGGTGGGGCATGTGCACAGCCCCTCACAGTAACAAACCTCCACTATGTCCAGCAGCCATCTGATCCTCACAGCAAATGGAAGGCTCCACACTACCCTCATTACTGTGCCCGTTTTAGCATCAAGGAACCCCAGGAAGATTAAGTGACTCAGACAAGTCACACCACAGAGAAGGGGCTGGAACCCAGCCCAAGTCATGTCATCCAGAGTTGTTAATGTGCCCCAGAGGGACCTGTGTACTTCACCAGCACCAAGGGATGGTGTGGGAAAACTGAAACTGATAGAAACAAGCATGTTTATTCCCGAGAAGAGAAACCCCAGGGACCTGAGTCTGTAAATGCCATGGGAGCAACATGCAGCAGGTGCTGGCTCTGTAGGTTCAAGGGTGCCTGGGTGTTTGCTGTCCCTGTGCACATCCCACACCCAGGCCTTTGCTGCACTGGCCTCTCCTAGGATGTCCTTTCTGCTGCTGCTCCTGCCCAAACTTAACCTTCCTATTGTTAGGGGAACCACTGACCAAAACTGCCCACCCTGGCCAGGTAACCATTTGCAAAAAATTTCTTTTTGCGGTACGCAGGCCTCTCACTGCTTTGGCCTCTCCCGTTGCAGAGCACAGGCTCCGGATGCGCAGGCTCAGCGGCCGTGGCTCACGGGCCCAGCCGCTCCGCGGCATGTGGGATCTTCCCGGACCGGGGCACGAACCCGTGTCCCCTGCATCGGCAGGCGGACTCTCAACCACTGCGCCACCAGGGAAGCCCTGCATGAGATGTTTTACGACAGGAGGTCCTGGTAAGGAACACAAAACTAACAAGCCACCACCAACTGGAAGAATTCGGGAAAGGTCAAAAGGAGATGCCAGTCCATATGTCCTCCCAACCTCTCAGATTCCTCCTCGCTGGAATCCATCTTGGCTGAGCGATGTGTGGGCCACCAGGAAGGACCCTGAGTCAGAATGATTGGCCAGAGACAACCCAGAAACTAATTCCATCACCATAAAACCTGAGACTGTGAGCCAAATGGCAGAGCAGCCCTCCTGGGTTCCCTTACCCTGCTGCTCTCCACCGGGCTGCCCCTTCCCAATAAAGTCTCTTGCTTTGTCAGCATGTGTGTCTCGTCGGACAATTCATTCACTCTCGGGCCCTGGAAGGGGTCTCCCTTCCTGCAACACTATCAGGTCCAGTAGAAGCCCCCCCCAAAAGGTCTAGAGGGAAGGGGACCTGCAGCCCTTGGTGCCAGGGACCCACTGCCTCCTGCAGTGGACTCAGATGTGTTGGTCCCCCTCTGCCTCCCCGCTCAGGGCCAGCTGCACACCAATAAGGGGAGGAGGGGCACGGAGCCTTGAGACGCCACTGCTCAGTGATGGGAAAGACCGCTGTCCCCTCTTCATGGAATGATCTTCCCCTCATTCCTCACTGGGCTTCCTCCCTCTCACCCTCCAGGTGTCAGCTGAAATGTCCCCTCCTCAGGGCAACTTGCCGTATTTCATTCTAAATTAAAATAGGCTCTCTCTTCCCCCAGTGTCTTCCTTCATGGAACATACCACCATTTGCAGTTCGAATGTCATTTGTGAATTTACTTGGGCATTATCTGTCTTCTCCACTTGAGTGGAGGGCCCCTCAGAAGACAGGGGCCCAGGGTCTTGTATGCCTCGGTGCCTCACAGATAATCGCAGGGCTGTGAGGGGTAGGAGCCAGTGCAGAGATACGATGGGAGGGAGCAAAGGGCCAACAGTGGGGAGGCAGAGGGTGCCCTTGGGAGCTGGGAGCTGGGAGCTGGGCTGGAAGGAGAGGCAGGTACAGCAGGGCCAGGAAGCCCAGGCTGGGGGCGGCAGAGGGGGTGGGCAGCAGGAGCAAAAGTCAGGTGGCTGGCAAAGGAGCAGGAGCTGGCACAAAATCCTGCTGTAAGTTACTTATAGAAGGTGTAACTACAACAAAGTTACCCAGGAGGAGTTCAGACAAACGAGGTGAAGAGAGAGTTACCATTTAATTGCCAACAAAAAGAAACCAGGCCTAACTACATTCATGAGATAAAATATAATCCAAGACATTAAGGGGACAAACTGATAAACAATTCATTGAGAAGATATAAAAGATATGAACTCTTTTCACCTAACAGAGCTTCAACCTGATACAAAGAGAAATAGGCAAAGCCACAGTGCTATATGCTTTTTAATACATCTATTCCAGAAAGAAACAGATGAATTAGATAAAACATTAGGCAGGATTTGCATTACTGTAGAAGATTTGAATTACTAAAGCAACCTAATGTTTAAGCCCAACAACCATAAAATGTGTCTTGTTCAAGCACGTGCAGAACAAGTTCCAAATTTTACTGTATGTTAGGACAAAAAGGAAACTCAAAAATCATGTCCACAGCTGCTACCATAGAGCAAAATCAGAGAAAACAAGAAGGAGGACACTCCAACCCTAAACACCAGAAATTAAAAACACAGTTCTAATAAGCCTAGACTAAATAGAGAATATACACTCTAACTGTTGGCTCAAGTAGAAAACCTGAATAAACCTTAGAAGAAATGGAAAAAAGCAGTCAAAGAAAAGCCCAGAATGTTTTATAGAAGAGTTTTACCAAACCTACAAGAAATAGTTAATTCTCATCTTACATAGAATCAGTATGCAAAGATCAATACCTTTCTTGTACATAACAGTGACCAGCTAGGAAAGAGAATGGGAAAAAAGGCTTATTGACTATAGGAACAAACCCCACAAAATATCTAGGTATAAATAAAAATAAGGAATGTATGAAGACTACACAGAGAGTAATACAATATAGTCAAGGCTCTCCCCCAAAACAAAAGAAGACCTCAGTAATTGGAGACACAATGACACTATCCTGGATTGCAGGTTGACTCTCCTCCAAATTAATCTATAAATTTGACACAATCTCCATCAAAAAACTGTTGAAATCCAACAGAATAGTTCCAAAGTTCAACTGGAAGACTACATATGAGAGAATAGCCAGAAAAAATATTAAAAAGGAATAATAACAAGGAGGTATTTACCTTTCAAATTTTCAGAAGACACTACAAAATAACATTAATTAGATCACAGTGGTACGAGTGTCATGAAAAGACAGATTTTGGAACTGAATACAATGTCTAAACACAAATCCAAGCATAGGAGGGACCTTGAGTGAAAATGGTGCATTGAACACATACATCTAATTTTGCTCCTCCCTGGAACCCCATTACAACTTTAGAAAAGGTATGATTCTTTTTTTTAATCACATGCCTACACGGACAGGGGGAGAAGGAGAGGAAGAAAATAACAGAACTGTTGTAAACTGGAAAGCAGGTGGCCATGTGGCGATGGACTTAGTATATCTGAGAAGCTGGCCAAGACTCTTCCAGTCTGTACTGCAGAACCCTCCAAAGGCACCAAGTACCTCTGGAAGTGGGATGATGGGTGGATTGAAATAAGGACTAGTTGATGGCCAATGCCAAATCCCCTCCCCACACCCTGTGTCCCAGTAACAGCCCAATAACTAACACTGCATGGGTCTGAAAGCTCATTCTCTCTCAAAAAGGTGGAAAAGAAGGCTTCTGGGCTGCAGGCACCAGGTGTAGTTGAGAGCACAGGTACCATGCTAAGAACAGGAAAATGAAATGAATGCTGAGACACCAGCCCACTTCCACAATCCACTCCCAGAACGTTGGTAGTCAAGCCTTTACCCCTCAGGCAGGACGTTGGAAGGAGGCTTCTCTAGGGAATCTGACCAAAGACCAAAAGGCAATATTACTGTGCATGGTTCCCCCAACTACCTGCATCAAGCTCCCAGTCACCTCTTTTGTTGCCCAACTTTACACAGGAGCAGCCAGCCAAGGATATCCAGCTCTCTGGGATTAGTCCCAGACTCAACAGATGGAGACCAAGATACAACACAACAATCAAAATGAGGAAAAAAAGACTACCTAGGAAGGTGGGGAAACCTATCATTAGTGACCCCTGAGAGGTAGAAGGAAATATCGCATTCACTAAACAAGAACAAAATGAGAACAATCAAAAGGGTTCTTTGAAATTAAAAACATTTCAGCAGAAATAAAAAAACTTAATGAAAGGATTAGGAAGACAAAGTTGAAAAATCTCCCAGAAAGTAAAACAGTAAGACCAAGAGACTTGAACCATCAGGAAAAAGATAAGAAAATTGGAGGACCAGACCAGAGGTGTATCATCCATATAATAGAAGCTCCAAAAAGAAAGGAGAGGGACTTCCCTGGTGATGCAGTGGTTAAGAATCCATCTGCCAATGCAGGTGACACGGGTTCGAGCCCTGGTCTGGGAAGATCCTACGTGCCATGGAGCAACTAAGCCCATGTGCCACAACTACTGAGCCTGCGGTCTAGAGCCCATGTGCCACAATTACTGAAGCCCCCACGCCTAGAGCCCGTGCTCCGTAACAAGAGAAGCCACCACAATGAGAAGTCCACGCACTGCAACGAAGAGTAGCCCCCACTCGCTGCAACTAGAAAAAGCCTGCGCACAGCAACGAAGACCCAATGCAGCCAAAAATAAATAAATAATTTTTTTTAAGAAAAGGAGAAAACAGAAAGGAAAGAATTAACGAAATTACTCAAGAAAATTTCCTACAACTAAAAGGTGCTCCCAGACTGAAAGGGCCCAGTTAGCACCCAACTCAGCAGATGAAAACAGACCAGCACCATGGCACATCATCATGAAATTTCAGAACAGAAGGAACTTTCTACAAACTTTCACAGAGAATAAGAGGGGGCCGGAGGAAGCAGTTACAGAAGAGGTCACAAAGGATTGGAAGCAGAATGGCTGTAGACTTCCCCAAACCAGCATTAGAAGCAGGAAAACAATAGAGCAAAGCCTTCAAAATTTCTGTACCCAGACAAGTTCTCAACAAGTATGAAAGATATCTCCAGACAAGTAAGTTGTCTGAAGTTTTATCTGTCCAGCACCCCTTTGAAGGTACTGAAGGATGTGCTCCTTCAAAACAAAAGAGGTAACCAAGAAAGTGGAAGACTAGAGATAAAGGAAACCCAACACGAGAGATGAGGAGGGAATCCCCTGGAGGATGGTGAAAGGTGATCCCAAGGTGGCAGCTCTGCAGTACCTGTGGAGGGCAACTGAGCCACACTGCAGCAGTGTGACCCAGCATATGGACTGTCATCACCAAGACCCCCCTTCCATCAGGCCATCTTCTTAACCCGAGGACAGAACGCCCAGGAGAACTTGGGCCAGCTTCTCATCAGTACTGGCTTGTCTTGACCATGTGCTATTGAGGGTCTCTCCCCTCAGGCTCTGCTGAAGACATGCATATCACTCACAGAAGTTTCCAGCTTTGCCCTGAGAGCGGGAGGTAGACCATGGTGGGCTCAGATATAGAAAGGACAGAGCAGCCCACTCTCACTGACCGGACTTCTGCTGCATGTCCAGCACCTGGTCTACACCTCGGTCTTGCCAGGCACCCGACTGTGGAGAGCCCAGTGTTTCCCAAGACTCACTCATGACCTTGCTCATGAGTTCCCCCGAAAGGGCCTTGTCACCTCCCAGAGAAGCGGAAGTCAGACCATGACCCAAGACTGCTCCACTCACCTCCTCCTGGAGCCTCTGCCCAGCAGGGACAGTGCTGCCCACTCCTTGCATGAATGGTGTGTGCTTGCCCTTAGTTTTAATATTAATCACCTTTGGGGGGCGGAGTCAAGATAGCAGACAAGATAGCAGAATACGTGTCTCCGAACAACTAGGGCACCTACCAGGCACCAGTGGGGGACCACGGGCACCTAAGGGGGTGGGAGGAACCCCCAGTGACCGGGTAGGACGTGGGCCGTGGTGGTTAGTGAGGGAGGAGAAGTGGAGTCGGGATGGGACTGGCACCCCTGAGGGGTGGCTGGGGGGAAGGGAAGGGATCCCACTCCTGAAGGGGGGAATTGGGGGAACACTGGGAGGGCAGAAGATCAAAAGGGAGCATGGCCAGATTTCCCCTGCCCACTTGGGCCCCTGGGAGCCTGCTGAGATCCAGGGCTTGATCCAGGCCCACCTAGGCCCCCTCCAGCCACGCGGGTCCTGAAGGAGTGGGAGGGAGGGAAAGGGGAGCAAAAGTAAAGGTCGGAACTACAGGACTGGCACCCCTGAGGGGCGGCTGGTGGAGGGAAGGAGTTCCTATACCCAGCGGGACCCACCCATGGTTAGGGGTCCAGCAGGGATGAGGGAGACCCTGGGGGAGACCATGGTGGGGGGGCGGAGGAACAGAAGGGAACATGGCCAGTGCTTTCCCTGCCCACTTAGGCACCAGGGAGCCTCCTGGGCTCCAGGGCCTAAACCTCTGCCCTCAGAGCCTCCCTCCTGCCGTGCAGAGCCCAAGCCCCGCCCCTACACCCCCACCCAGGGCCCTACCTCTACACTCGGAGACGCCCTCCAACATGCTGGGCCTAAACCCCACCCACACACCCTCACTCAGGGCCTTACCTCCAAACTCCAGAACTCCACACTCAAGAGGCCCTCCTTTGGAGGTGCTGCCTCTCCCCTTCCACGCAGGTCCTAAGCAGAGGTGCTGCCCCATGCTTAAACATCACCGGCCTAGGCCCTGCCCCCAAGGCCTTTTCCTGCTGGTTGGGTCCTGAGCCTAGGCCCCGCCCCACACTCAAATGTCACCCCCCTGCCTAAGTTCCACCCCCACCTAAACGCCCCCCATAGCCAAGGCTTTTTTTTTTTTTTCCTCTTTTAGATTGGGGTTCTGTTTTACCATGTTGATTCATTTATATTTTTGTATTTCTAATAAATCTTTTATTTTTCTAATTTTATTTTATTCCTTATACTTTGTTATTGTTCTGCTCCTTTTGGCTTGTTCCCCCCCCCCCTTATTTTTTCTTTTTTCTGTTGTGGTTTTATTTTACCTTTTTGCAGTTTTTTCAATTATATTTTTATTTTTCCTAATATATTTTTTATCTTTCTAATTTTATTTTGTTTCTTATTCTTTGTTATTGTATTGCTCCTTTTCTTTTTCTTTATTTTTTTTTTGCAATGCCACACAGCTTGTGGGATCTTGGTTCCCAAGCCGGAGGTCAGGCCCAAGCTCCTGTGGTGGGAGCTCCAAGTCCATACTAGTGGACTAACTGAGAGCCTCAGACCCCAGGAAATATTAATTGGAGTGAGGCCTCCCAGAGGTCCTCATCTCAGCAACAAAGACCCAGTTCTATCCAACTGCCTGCAAACTCCAGTGCTGGATGCCTCAGGCCAAATAACCAGTAAGACAGGAATACAGCCCCACCCATCAAAAAAAAAAATGAAACGACAAAAAAAATATGTTACAGATGAAGGAGCAAGGTAAAAACCTACAAGACCAAATAAATGAAGATGAAATAGGCAACCTACCTGAAAAAGAATTCAGAGTAATGATAGTAAAGATGATCCAAAATCTTAGAAACAAAATGGAGAAAATACAAGAAACATTCAACAAGGATCTAGAAGAACAAAACAAACAAACAGCGATGAACAATACAATAACTGAAATTAAAAACACTCTAGAAGGAATCAATAGTAGAATAACTGAGGCAGAAGAATAGATAAGTGAGCTAGAAGATAAAATGGTGGAAATAACTGCCAGGGAGCAGAATAAAGAAAAAAGAATGAAAAGAATTGAGGACGGGGACTTGCCTGGTGGCACAGTGGTTAAGAATCTGCCAATGCAGGGGACATGGGTTCGAGCCCTGGTCCAGGAAGATCTCACATGCCACAGAGCAACTCCGGGAAGTTCCCACATGCCACAGAGCAACTAAGCCCGTGCATCATAACTACTGAGGCTGCGCTCTAGAGCCTGTGCTCCACAACAAGAGAAGCCACCACAATGAGAAGGCTACATACTGCAAGGAAGAGTAGCCCCCATTCGCCACAACTAGAGAAAGCCCTTGGGCAGCAATGAAGACCCAACGCAGCCAAAAAAATTTTTTTAATAAATTAATAAATAAATTTATAAAAAAAGGAATTGAGGACAGTCTCAGAGACCTCTGGGACAACATTAAATGCACCAACAATAAAATTATAGGGGTCCCAGAAGAAGAAGAGAAAAAGAAAGGGTCTGAGAAAATATTTGAAGAGATTATAGCCAAAAACTTCCCTAACATGGTAAAGGAAATAGTCAATCAAGTCCAGGAAGAACAGAGAGTTCCATACAGGATAAACCCAAAGAGAAACATGCCGAGACACGTCTTAATCAAACTATCAAAAATTAAATGCAAAGAAAAAAAAATTAAAAGCAGCAAGGGAAAAGCAACAAATAACATACAAGGGAATCCGCATAAGGTTAACAGCTGATCTTTCAGCAAAAACTCTGCAATACAGAAGGAAGTGGCAGGACATATTTAAAGGGATGAAAGGGGAAAACCTACAACCAAGATTACTCTACCCAGCAAGGATCTCATTCAGATTTGATGGAGAAATCAAAATCTTTACAGAAAAGCAAAAGCTAAGAGAATTCAGCACCACCAATCCAACTTTACAACAAATGCTAAAGGAACTTCTCTAAGCAGGAAACACAAGAGAATAAAAAGACCCACAAAAACAAACCCAAATCAATTAAGAAAATGGTAATAGGAACATACATAGTGATAATCACCTTGAATGTAAATGGATTAAATGCTCCAACCAAAAGACACAGACTGGCTGAATGGATACAAAAACAAGACCTTTATATATGTTGTCTACAAGAGACCCACTTCAGATCTAGGGACACATACAGACTGAAAGTGAGGGGATGGAAAAAGATATTCCATGCATTCCATTCTATTCTTCGCAAGAAAGCTGAAGTAGTAATACTCATATCAGATAAAATAGACTTTAAATTAAGTCTGTTAAAAGAGATAAGGAAGGACACCACATAATGATCAAGGGATCGATCCAAGAAGAAAACATAACAATTATAAATATGTATGCACCCAACACAGGAGCACCTCAATACATAAGGCAAATGCTAACAGCCATAAAAGGAAAAATTGACAGTAACACAATAATAGTGGGGGACTTTAACACCCCACTTACGCCAATAGACAGATCATCCAGACAGAAAATAAATAAGGAAATACAAGCTTTAAATGACACAATAGACCAGATAGACTTAATTGATAGTTTTAGGACATTCTACCCAAAAGTGGAAGAATACACTTTCTTCTCAAGTGTACACAGAACGTTCTCTAGAATAGACCACATTTTGGGTCACAAATCAAATCTTGGAAAATTTAAGAAATTGAAATTGTATCAAGCATCTTTTTTGACCACAATGCTATGAGATTAGAAATCAATTACAGGAAAAAAACAGTAAAAAACAAATACACAGAGGCTAAACAGTGCACAGCTAAATAACCAAGAGATCACTGAAGAAATCAGAGAGGAAATCCAAAAATACCTAGAAACAAATGACAATGAAAACACAACGATCCAAAACCTATGGGATGCAGCAAAAGCAGTTCAAAGAGGGAAGTTTATAGCAAATCAAGCTCACTTAAAGACACAAGAAAAATCTCAAATAAACAATCTAACCTTACACCTAAAGCAACTAGAAAAAGAAGAACAAAGAAAACCCAAAATTAGTAGAAGGAAAGAAATCATAAAGACCAGAGCAGATACAAATGAAATAGAAACAAACAAAACAATAGCAAAGGTCAATAAAACTAAAAGTTGGTTCTTTGAGAATATAAACAAAATTGATAAACCTTTAGCCAGACTCAACAAGAAAAAAAGGGAGAGGACACAAATCAATAAAATTAGAAATGAAAAAGGAGAGATTACAACTGACACCACAGAAATACAAAAGATCATAAGAGACTGCTACAAGCAACTATATGCCCAAAAATGGACAACGTGAAAGAAATGAAAAACTTCCTGGAAAAGTACAACCTTCCAAGACTGAACCAGGGAGAATTAGAAAATATAAATAGACCAATCACAGGTAATGAAATCAAAACTGTAATTAAAAATCTTCCAACAAACAAAAGTCCAGGACCGGAAGGATTCACAGGCTAATTCTATCAAACATTTAGAGAAGAGTTAACACCTATCGTTCTAAAATTCTTCCAAAAAATTGCAGAGGGAGGAACACTCCCAAACTCATTCCACAAGGCCACCACCACCCTGATACCAAAACCAGACAAAGATATCACAAAAAAAGAAAATTATAGACCAACATCAGTGATGAACATAGATGCAAAAATCCTCAACAAAATACTAGCAAACAGAATCCAACAGCACATTAAAAGTATCGTACACCATGATCAAGTGGGATTTACATCAAGGATGCAAGGATTCTTCAATATACGCAAAACAATCAACGTGACACACCATATTAACAAATTAAAGAATAAAAAACATATGGTCATCTCAATAGATACAGGAAAATGCTTTTGACAAAATTCAACGACCATTTATGATAAAAACTCACCAGAAAGTGGGCATAGAGGGAACCTACCTCAACATAATAAAAGTCATATATGACAAACCACAGCAAACATCATTCTCATTAGTGAAAAACTGAAAGCATTTCCTCTAAGATCAGGAAAAATACAAGGATGTCTACTCTCACCACTATTATTCAACACAGTATTGGAAGTCCTAGCCACAGAAATCAGAGAAGAAAAAGAAATAAAAAGAATACAAATTGGAAAAGAAGCGAAACTGTCACTGTTTGCCAATGACATGATACTATACATAGAAAATCCTAAAGATGCCACCAGAAAACTACTAGAACTAATCAATGAGTTTGGTAAGGTTTCAGGATACAAAATTAATGCACAGAAATCTCTTGCATTCCTATACACTAACAACAAAAGATCAGAAAGAGAAATTAAGGAAACAATCCCATTTACCATCACAACAAGAAGAATAAAATACCTAGGAACAAATCTACCTAAGGAGGCAAAAGACCTGTACTCAGAAAACTATAAAACACTGATGAAAGAAACCAAAAATAACATAAACAGATGGAGAGATATACCAGGCTCCTGGATTGGAAGAGTCAATATTGTGAAAATGACTATACTACCCAAAGCAATCTACAGGTTCCATGCAATCCCTATCAAATTACCAATGGCATTTTTCATAGAACTAGAAAAAGAAATTTTACAATTTGTATGGAAACACAAAAGATCCCAAATAGCCAAAGCAATCTTGAGAAAGAAAAACGGAGCTGGAGGAATTAGGTTCCCTGACTTCAGACTATACTACAAAGCTACAGTAATCAAGACACTATGGTACTGACACAGAAAGAGAAATATAGATCAGTGGAGCAAGATAGAAAGCCCAGAGATAAACCCACACACATATGGTCACTTTATCTTTGATAAAAGAGGCAAGAATATATAATGGAGAAAAGACAGCCTCTTCAATCAGTGGAAAAATGGACAGCTACATGTAAAAGAATGAAATTAGAACACACCCTAACACCATACACAAAAATAAACTCAAAATGGATTAAAGACGTAAATGTAAAGCCAGACACTATAAAACTCTTAGAGGAAAACAGAGGCAGAACATTGTATGACATAAATCACAGCAAGATCCTTTTTTACCTACTTCCTAGAGTAAGGGAAATAAAAACAAAAATAAATAAATGGGACCTAATGAAACTTAAAAGCTTTTGCACAGCAAGGGAAATCATAAACAAGACCAAAAGACAACCCTCAGAATGGGAGAAAATATTTGCAAATGAAGCAACTAACAAAGGATTAATCTCCAAAATATACAAGCAGCTCATGCAGCTCAATATCACAAAAACAAACAACCCAATCCAAAAATGGGCAGAAGACCTAAATAGACTTTTCTCCAAAGAAGACATACAGATTGCCAACAAACATATGAAATGATGCTCAACATCACTAATCACTAGAGAAATGCAAACCAAAACCAAAATGAGGTATCACCTCACACTGGTAAGAATGGCCATCATTAAAAAATCAAGAAACAATAAATGCTGGAGAGGGTGTGGAGAAAAGGGAACCCTCCTGCACTGTTGGTGGGAATGTAAATTGATACAGCCTCTATGGAGAACAGTATGGAGGTTCCTTAAAAAACTAAAAATAGAACTACCATATGATCCAGCAATCCCACTACTGGGCATATATCCTGAGAAAACCATAATTCAAAAAGAGACATGTTCATTTCAGCTCTATTTATGATAACCAGGACAGGGAAGCAACCTAAATATCCGTCAATAGATGAATGGATAAAGAAGATGTGGCACATATATACAATGGAATATTACTCAGCCATAAAAAGAAACGATATTGAGCTATTTGTAATGAGGTGGATAGACCTAGAGTCTGTCATACAGAGTGAAGTAAGTCAGAAAGAGAAAGACAAATACTGTATGCTCACACATACATATGGAATTTTAAAAAGCAGTACTGATGAACCTAGTGGCAGGGCAGAAATAAAGACGCAGACATAGAGAACGGACTTGAAGACACAGGGAGGGGGGAGGGTAAGTTGGGACGAAATGAGAGAGTAGCATTGACATATATACACTACCAAATGTAAAATGGATGGCTAGTGGGAAGCTGTTACATAGCACAGGGAGATCAGCTCAGTGCTTTATGAGCACCTAGAAGGGTGGGAGGGAGGGAGACGCAAGAGGGAGGAGATATGGGGATATATGTATACATACAGCTGATTCACTTTGCTGTACAGCAGAAACTAACACAATACTGGAAAGCAATTATACTCCAATGAAGATGTGAAAGAAAATAACATTAATCACCTTTGATATTCATTTATGTGTAAATTTTAAATAGCTGATCAAATAATAAAATAGTGAGTAAACTGGATGACTTGGTAAATGGTGGAAGTGGAGCAGGTGTGGACATCCTGGCAATCTGGCAATACTCACTTAACAATGTGTAAGAACTTGATAGCCCAATAATTTCACTCTACGTCCTAAAGACATAGGGCGTCCTTAGGATATCCCAGTCCCCTCCCTGTACTTACCCTTGCCCCATTGGCAATTTTTCTCTCCCCTGGACTAGGCACACAGATGGTCAAGCTCACACAGGTCTCTCAGGAGGCAACTGAGAGCTGTTCATGGCCATGTTGTTTGGGTATGTTGGGGGGAGTTGGAGGCAACCTGGGTGTCATCAGTGCGCGAGAGAGGCCAATGCGGCATGTGCACTCCACACAGTGCTATGCAGAGGTTTGAAATTTGACATCCACGTAGACAGATGGATCTTAGAAACAGAGTCAGAATGAGATAAATGCAGCACCATTTGTCAATTAAAACACTGTCAGGGGCTTCCCTGGTGGCACAGTGGTTGAGAGTCCGCCTGCCGATGCAGGAGACACCGGTTCGTGGACCGGTCTGGGAAGATCCCACATGCCGCGGAGCGGCTGGGTCTGTGAGCCATGGCCACTGAGCCTGCGTGTCCGGAGCCTGTGCTCCGCAACAGGAGAGGCCACAACAGTGGCAGGCCCGCGTATCGCAAAAAAAAACACTGTCAAAGACCAACACTGATTTTGCAAAAATATACACTAACAAAAGGATACCTTTTGATCACCTTAGAATGGTTGCTCATTGCAAGGGAAAAGGAGAGAAAGCTGGTTGTGGAGATAAATGGTTTCTTTTTTTTAATGATATTGGGACAACTGGTTAGATAAAGGAGGAAAAGGTCAAACCCTGGCTTCACACCTTAAGCAAAAACCAGTTCCTGGCCGATTGGTGACCTGGGATGATGAAAATGAAGTCATAAAATTGCTAGAAGAAAGTTCAGCTAAATGCTTTTTTATAATCTCCGTGTTAGGCAGGCTGTGAACCCCAAGGCCAGTGTACTTTCCAAGTCCCCCTACGACTGCCCATTGCCCATGAGCAGTTTTCACACGCCTGGCCCCTGCTGGACAAGCACATGGGTGGATGGGTGGGTGTGCTGAGGGCCCTGCTATGTGGATGAGAACAAATCACTCTCCCTTCCCCAGTGCTCAGGCACCCCTGAAGCTTGAATCCCTACAACTGCCCTGCAGAGCAGAAACTGCCATATTGTGAAGAAGGGGAGAGTGACACTTATGGAACTAGACCGGGATCAGAGGCAAGCCCAGCTCTCCTTCCGCAACCAGTGCAGGCCCCTGCAGGGGCAGTGGACCGGGCCCAGGGTCCTGGGCACCAGCAGCCCATAGGAGTATCCTGGCACCTCCACCTAGGGGAGGTCATCTGGAGGAAAGTCATCCTCTCTATTTATTAACGACAGAGAAACAAGCCCTCTGTGACTGCAAATTCCCCTAAAGATGATCATTAAGATAAAATATGTTTACATAGAAGCATAATTAGGACACAGCAAAAGCCCTGTTTGGAAGCAGGCTGGCTCTTTGGAGGCTCTGGGAGCAGAAAGAGACTCAGCCCCACGGGGGCCATCAGCACAGAGCCCCACTGGTGAGTTTTATTAAAAGAAGCTCATTAGGATTATTTCATCCCATCCCTTTCTAACTTTATTACCAAATCAGAATTAATTTTTGCAACTCTGGCAGCCAGTATCATTTTTATGACTCGAGGTGGAAAGGAGGAGAGGGAGGGCTGCTGGGGCCAGGCCAGCCACTCGGCACTCGTCCATCAGGGCCACACCAGTAACAGCTGCACCGAATCTGAGACAAGAGCTGGAAGATGCATAAATTGTCTGGAGTCCAGGCTTGCTTACCCTTCTAGCACCTCCAAGGGGAAATGGGAGCTCTTGAGAAGGGGAAAGAAACTGCCCCCAGGGCATGCCCTCCCAGGGATGGGGCAACGATGCTCCTCGGTGGTGGACATAAAACACCTGGCCTGCCCAGCACCCCCCTTCCCTGCTGGATGTGAACAGAGCCACCTAGAGCTGTGCTGCATGGTGACCCACCCCTTCTCTGGGTGCTGCTCCCTGATTTTCCTTTGGTGAACCACTCCCCGCCCCCAGTTCACATGGCTTAGGGGGAGCCAACCCCACTGTACCCCCAGGTCCAGGAGCACCCACATGGCCCAGACTGGCCAATGAACCCCAATGCCAAGCATTTGTTGGAGTACCTGGGAAGACACCCTCTCCTTTCTCTCTGCTGAGATTGCTGAGGTGTACAAAGTGGGCCAGGGCCTGCTGGACACCGCTTGTTCCCAGGAGAAGCAGAGCTGAGAGATGAAGGGAACAGGTGATAGCCTTTAGGTCCCTATTTCAGCTGTACCTGAAGCTGATATACCCCTGGACTCTCCAGCTCTTTGAGTCGATTCATTTGGATTTCTGTCTTGAAACTGCAAGAGTCCTGACATACACACACACATCTCATGCACTGGCCTAAGCTAGACACCAGCTTTTGGTTTTGTAGCCAGAGTGCCCTCAGACTGTTAGTGTCACATGGTGCTGCCCTGTTGCACCTCCTACTTTTAGAGCGACCCCAGTGTAGATGGGGCAGAGAAAGTCCACTGTGAATTTAAGGTATGTGGCCGAGAGAAAGGGGCCAGGATCTGGTTCAGCCCTCCACAGATACGTGTCCTTGGGAAGTGAGGGTGCCTGCAGAAGTGTTGAGGCCACTGAGGTTAGGCCCAAAACGGCGGAGCCGCCTGAATGGCCAGGAGCTCCTTGCAGCAGGGCCCGGGACCTGCCGTCCTCAGCCCTCAGACAGCCTTGGCCTGCCCTATACTCCCGCACCAGCTGAATGGCCTAGGCTCCTCTGCACCTGCTCGCCACCCACCGACCCATGCTCCAGCCGCCTTCTGAAGCCCACCCAGCCCCAGGGACACATGAGGTCTCCTTCAGCAACCAGGCCCCTGGGGTCCGGGGACTAAGAGTCCTTCCCTGGTGAGCTCTTGCACACGGCCAAGGCAGGCAGGTCCCTAAAACCGGCCTCAGCCTCCAGGGCACCAAAGTCCTTTCTGCGGCAGTCAGCTGAGGGAAGGAAAACTGCCCCTGAGTTACCTCTATACTGCCTCTCACCAGCACTCAGCAGCCAGATGGCGGGATACAATGGAGAGGCTGGCAGATCGTTTAATGAAAATATTTACTGTGAACTTCAGAACAAAACACAGACACCCACAGGTCCCGACAGAAGGGAGGATTCCCTGGGATTTCGCCTTGAATGTAGGGGAAGTGAGAGGCTGGCAAGTGGGGCGCTGATGGCCAACGTCGAGGGGCCACGGTCCTCATGGTTTCTGTGTCCAGGCACAGCTTGTACAAGTGCGTCACTGACAGGGAAATCCCTGTCGCCAGCCCCACACACATTCCAGAGTCCTAGATTTGGACATTCAGTGACCTCCTAGGCATCGCTCCCTGGAAGGTCCTCAAGCACCCCACACTCAGAATTAAAGGACTGAATGCCTCCTCCACGCCCCACCCCACCCCTTCAGTTGCAGTGCCCACCTGGGGCCATGGCACCTGCAGGGCACCAGGCCCACACCAGGATCAGGGACTGCTTCTCCCGAACCCACACAGTCGGCTCCATCCTCATCCTAAGCGTCTCTGAACCTGCCCCCACCCCCATCCCTCTGTCATTGCCCTAGTTCATGCCTCCACCAGGAACCAGCTACTCAGTCTTTGGATTCTCCAAATCCAAGTTCCAAGGCATTTCTCTCCAGCTGCCAACCTGTTTCTCCTATTGGGCCCTTCATCTTTTCAGATATTGAGCCCCATGTCATGCAGGGTGGGCAAGGACACTGCAGGGTGGTGTTCCTGGTGCTTTGAGAGGGGCCTGGTGCCAACAGATGCAGCAGGTGCAGGGTGCTGCAGAGCCCTGCTCAAGGCCCTCTCCTGCCAGACCATGATCATGGGTGCAGGAACTCTCAGCAGCCTGCCCATACCCTCACCCCCAGCCCGGGGCATTGTCCCCTGTTCCCTCCCACCTGCTGTACCCATCCTGGTCCTTCCTACCTGGAGCCTGTCACACAGAGGGGCTGGGGCCAGGACAAATGGCTCCCCCCAGCTGACGCTGGGACTCAGGGTGGCAATGCAGGATGAGCCACACTGTAGCACCAAGCCACCTTCCAGGAGGGAGAATCCTCCAGACACCCCCATCAGCAGTGTGATGGGAAAAGGCCTCCCACTGCTGACGATGAAGATGACATCGGCAACATCGGGGCTTTACGGACATCCCTTATTTATTCTTCACACCAGCCCCGTGGAGCCGGGCTGGACTTCCTCCTATGCAGATGGAGGGACAAGCCCAGGAAGGTCATGCTCCAGCCACTGCCTCATGGCATCAAGGGCGGCAGGTAAGGTGTCTGACCCCAGAATCCAGCCCACTGCACCTGAACCCCGGACAGCACCACTCGGAGCCAGCTGCACTGGGGCTGGTAGACAAGAGGCAGCTGAAAGCTCCAGGGGTACCCCGCCAAACTGGAGACCTCATCCCACGGCCACACCCACCATGACCCTGTAGCACAAAGACCCACACTCCGCCTCACCGTGTCCACTCACAGCCCTGAGGTGTGGGCCTCAAACAGGGACCGAGAGAGGCAGGACGGCGTTTCTTTGGCAGCATAAAGTAGCCTTAGCTGCTCAGCATCCCTGCCCACCTCACTCTTTGTATTGTTGGTGTTTCGCTCTGAACTGGAACTTTTAGATGTTTTAAAGGAGAGTGTGTGCTGGACGGTAGGAGGGAGATGCCGAGGGCCCACATTCAGGGCCACCACACTCAGTGGTACCCTGCACAGTTCTGGGGGTGAGGGTGCCCTTCGCATGGACTCCGCTTATAAGTGCGTGCTCGGTGGGTGCACAAGCATGGGGCCCTACTGCTTTAAAATCTTTCAGTGGACTCCCCTGGCTGTCCAGTGGTTATGACTCCGTGCTTCCACTGCAGGGGGCACAGGTTCGATCCCTGGTCAGGGAACTAAGATCCTGCATGCCGCGTGACAAAAAAAAAAAAAAAAATCTTTCCGTGGACTGAGCAGGAAAATGGACAGAATGATTCCAAAGATCCCAGGTTGGGCAAGGCTGCGGGAGCAGGGATTTCTGACAGGAGAGATGGTCTGCTGCCTGATGTTCCTCGTGTCTGTTCCTGTCCAGGGCCTGCTCAGAGAGCAGAGCCAGTGACCAGGGACTGCCCCTGCCACCCTCACTGGGGCCAGAAGGGCAGTGGGGCGGCCCTGGAGGCTGAGGCCTTTTGACTGACATTCGGGGAGATTCATGGGACTCTCCACGCCCACGGCCTCTGGGTGGGCAAGAGACACCTGGAGGAGTGGTCACCTTGGGTCTGCCCAGAAAAGCACTCTGCAGAGGGCTGGTGCTCATCCTTTCTTGCACACTGCTGGCCCAGGAACTGGGAGCCTGCAGCCCCCAGCCTCCCAGTGAGTGCCAGGGAGATGTTGGCCCTCTCTCCCCAGGCAGGCTCGGCCTTCCTCTCTGTCTTTCTGGCCTTTCTCCATCCTCCACCAGCAAGAGACCCACCTCTGCCATGGGTAAATCGCAAGGTGCAGAGACAGGAGATGGCACTGAGAGGCCCCCGGTTCAGCCGGCCGTGGGCCCCAGCCATATCACCCAGGCCTGCAGACACTGGGTTTTCCTCCTGTTGTCTTCCTGTGTGAGCTCGGTGGGTTCAGAAGCCTGTGGGGCTGGGGAGGGGACACTGATTAGCCCTGATGGACCCCACATGTCCCTCTCCCATGATGCTCCCTGCCTTGAAAGGCCACAGCCTACAGTCACCGAGGAGGAACTCCCTGGAGACCCGGGACTGCCATGCTTCTACAGTGGTCATGCAGGGACACTCCCCGTGCTCCCTACACAGTGCCAAGCCTCCTGTCAGACCACGGTGTCGACAGGGCTTAATTTGATCAGTCCCATCTGAAGAAGGGAGGAAATGAGAAATCAGAGCAAGTGCTGAACGCTGTAAATTTAATCCGTGATGCAGCCTTACATGGGTCTTTCCTAACAGACCGGGGGGTGGTGCGGGGGATGCACTCCAAGCCCGAGTCCCGTGGCCACCAAGGGCTGCCCTTTCTGCAGACAGGATGGCACAAGACCAGTTCACCAGGCCCCTGGCTGCCCTGGACACCCCAAGGGCTCCATAGGACAGGCCAGTGGCTGGGCGCACAGAGACTACAAGAAACATCACATTCTACTTTAAAATGCCTGGGGTTTCCTTTCCTGGTTTAAAAGCAGATGTGACCCAGCCAGGGTCTGTGCAAGTCAACTCCTGGACCACAGTGCTCCCGCCTGGCCCTGCAGGACACTGGGGCCACCATCACAGCTGTGCATGCTGTGGACTGCACAGGGCACCCAGCCAGTGCAGCAGGCAGACACCAAGAGGGCTGCTGGGGCCCGCTGCTCCTGTCTCCTGCAGTTCCAAGTAGGACAGGAAGGCCCTAGATGACCCCACCCCGGCCCACCTGCCCGTCTCCACTTGCTGGCTTCTCCCACCCCTAAAGCTTGCAGACGCTGCTCCCTGGGGCAGAAACAGCCAGAGTGCCAGACCCAGCTACCACTGTCTGCCTGGCAAATCCTGCCCCTCCCTGAAGGTCCAGCGCCAACCTTCCTCCTGTTTGGGAAGTTCCTGACTGGCTGCCCCTCCCCATGCGCTCCACCAGGCTGAGTTAGTGGCTCCTTCCCTGGCCCCCCAAACCTATGTTTTCATTCATTCATTCATTGGTTCATTCACTCCTCCAGTATTTCAGTCCCAGTGATCTGCCAGGCCCCTTTTACCTGAAGAATCACCTCCACTACAGCCCTCCAGGGCTACGTCACCTTCACAGACTTGCTGACTTGCTCTCACTTGTTCCCCGACACACACACATTCACATGCATGCACACAAGTGCACACACGCACTCACACACACACGCACACATGCTCATTCACAACACACACACACCCTCTGTGGGGAATTCCTGGAAGACTGAGGCCCCCTTTGACCTCTCTCCGGGTCTCCAGACACCCAGAGGGGCTCGGCAAAAACAAATCAATAAGCCAGGGGCCAAAACCACCTGTTGGATACATGGAAAACGACTGTCTCTCTTACGCTATGTCTGAGCAACTGAGGCTGGGAGAGCCCAAGGGGCTGCACGCATGGAAGAAGCCACAGCCAGCATTTCCTTGGCAGGAGCAGTTGCAGGCAGCACCTTGAAGGCAGGTGCGTCTACTTCTTTCCCGGCCATGGTTTACGGGAGTAAAGAACGGGGGCGGCTGGGAGGTTAGGGGCTGGTAGGTGCTGCATGTTCACACCAGCTTGGCCGTGCAGTGGGTGCTGCTGTTACTGACCTTCCCTCTTCTCCTGGGAGAGCCACTGCCATGGCTGCTGGCACATCCCGACAGCCTGCAGGAGCCATCTGAGGACATACTGCCGGCCCCAGCCACGGGCCACACGTCACCCCAAAGCGACCCTCACTGGGGCTCCCCAGCCCTCAGGGTCCCCGCTGTGCCAGCGGCAAGGATTCGGTGCCTGCAGGGCCGGCAGGTGGCTAGGCTGGGCATGTCACAATGTCCCCTTTCTCTCTTTGACCAAGACACACCTTGTTTACGTATTGAACAGAGAGAAATGGTCTGTATTTCCAGAAAGAAATATGTTATCTCATTTTTCCTGGAAACAGGGGGACCTCTTGGCTTATCTCTTGTTTTTTTCACTCTTAACTGTGAAATATTGCTCCCCTAAGAGATGCCAGGTGGGAGTGCCATCTTGGGCCAGGTATGAGGGGGCACAGCGGGGTCAGGGAGGGGTGGGGGAGGTGGGGGTGTGGAATGGCCGGAAGGCAGTGGCTAGGAGAGTGTAGGGTCTGTGTTACTGGCCCTTATGTTTATAAAGAAGTCTGAAATCTGGATTTGCATGTGAAGTCTCTGTTCTTTAGATATCAGAAGGCAATTAAAAACAATGTGAGCCCTGCACCGCCTGATGAAACCAGCCAAAGCTGGGCTCCTAGGTCAGTCTGCGACCTCAGCTCCGTACCGGGCACGCCCATTTCCTAGGGGCCCCTCCTTCCTGCCTGGGAAGCCTGTGGGATGGTCAGGGTCTAACAAGCCAGACTGAGTCTACAGTCCGCAGCCTCACGGTGGCTGAAACTTACTGGCCCAAAGCCTCATCCACTGTTTACCAGAATCCCTTTCTCCTTGAAGCCGGGTTCTGGTGGCTGTGATTTGTTGTGGGATCCTCACACAAGGGCTCATTATATACCGCTGGTTATCCACACAGTAACAAACACTCAGTGTGCCCCAGGCTGTTCCTCTCTCAGGGGTCTTGGCTCAGTCCCACACACAGCCAAGGAATCACCCAATATCACGTGCACTACACACAAAGGCTTGATGTCCTTAAAAAGTAAAGTGCTCTTTCAAGTCAACAAGAAGCAGCCCAGCAATCCAAAAGGAAAATGGTAAGTGGTATGAATGGACAGTTCTCAGAAAAGAAAATCAAGCAGCTTTTAACTATATGAAAAGATGTCCAACCTCACCCTTAATAAAAGGAATACCTGCTCAGATTGCCAAAATTAAAATGTGTGGATCAGGAGCACGTGTTGGTAGAAACATATCCCGGTGTGGTGAGTGAGGGAAGCCATAAGCAGGGTGTGGCGTGGAAAGCCAAGGAGGGGTGAAGCCAGGGAGGAGGGCGGAGGGGCAGAAGCCATCGGAGAGGCCACTATGTGAAGGAGCCGGGCGTCATCTGGAGGACATGGCAAGAGAAGTGGCAGCTTCTGTAAGGAAGTGGAATGGGGCAGCAGGTGGATACGGCATGTGGACAAGCACACAGAGGGCTGAGAGGCAGCATCACTGTTGTGATGTGATGCAGGGAGTGGGGGACTGAACTGGGCACCCCACTACCCTGGGAAGCCCTTTGCAGCAGGGGGAACCTTGGGAGGAGTCACGTGGAAGAGGGGAGGCCAGTTGGGGCATGTTGGCCTGAGGCTCCTGAAGGGCCCCAAAGACAGACGTCCACCAAGCACTTGAGTATGAGGGGTCTGGGGCACAGAGAGAGGGCTGGGCTGGACGGTGGTCTGGGGTCTGGGTGTATGTAAGCCACGGGGTTTGGCTTCCGGGATGCATAAGGGGAAGGACATCAAAGTGACTACAAAGGCAGACAGAGAGTGAGAAGCATCATTACTGACTCCTGCCCACTCCCCAGGATCCTGTCTGGGCACCAGCCCGCCGTCCTGTCCTCTCCATCCTGGCAGCCCAGATGGGGGCCGCCTCACCACAGTGCATGCCTCCAGCAGCACGGGCCGGGCAGGGGCTCCCTCTACCCACCGCAGTCCAAGGCCAGCCTGGGTGTGAGATGGAAGGAGTCCCTGCCATAGGTCCCGGCTCTCAGCCCAGCATGGCTGCTTCCTTGCATCTGGCTATCTGATGCCTCTCAGAACAGCAAGTGTGCCCATGGCTGAAGCACCCACCAGACATGTCTGGGTCTGCCAGCCCCACCCTTGGCACCAGCAGGATCCCAACCAACCAAACGAAGGTGGTGTTCACTGCACTTCCAGGCTGATCCTGAGCATCTACAGGAGACCCCAGAGGTGGTGCCTTCACACCTGTTACCTGGTTCAAGGTCTACAGCCCCTCAACCTCGTACCCCTTCCAAGGTGAGCACTGGGTCTCATAGTCTGGATGGAAGTCTTAGCAGTGAGCACTGACCCTGGCCAGACAAATTCTGCCAGTCCAGCGAGACCCTGTGCTCCCTGCCCACACCTGAGAGGCACCCTGGGTTCTGATCCCAGCTGTGAGACATGGCTAAGCCACACCCTCTCTGGGCCTAGGTTTCCCCATATGAAAAATAGGCATAATGATCTTGGCAACAGCCCACAGAGTACATGTTCAATGCACATAAAACAGCTGAGGCTCAGGGAAAGTGAGCGGGCCTTAAAGGCCCTCTGTCAGAGAATTGAGGGAAAGAAGGCGACAGCCAGAGAGTCAGATTCAAATGGCTTGGAACTGAGCAAAATGTGGGAATTGGTCACAAACCTCAGACCCCTGTTTCTTTCTCCACCGGTCAGTGGTATCCAGCCTGGCCTGGGCCTCCAATTGCTGCCAGCAAAAGCTCTTTCGAGGGGTCCTGCCCCCAAGTGGGGCTCAGGGGCAGCATCCCCCAAGGTCCAGCCCTCCAGGAAACCCTCCTTCCCAGGCTGCTCTTGAAATCACCTCCAAGAAGAATCACTTCTGCTTCCAAAGACATCCCCAGGCAGGAAATGGGTCGCAGGCACCAGGAATGTTTAATTACATTAATTGTCCAAGTTCAATGCGTATCATCACTCTTTAGGTACTTTATGGGAAATTGTAATTAAGCGTGAAATGGCTCGTTATTACAATTCCCCTTTCTCACCCTTTTCCAGGCTCCTGGGAGCCCCTGCCCGCCTGCCAGGCTCTCTCACGAGTGCTCACCTTCCTTCTTTCTCATTTAATTTTCTGACCACTTCCCTTGACATGCTTGCCCCACACATTCCTGTGCCTTGGCACACATACACCAAGCACCATAATTACTTAACTATAAACCTCTCCTGGAAATTTGCTTTTGACTTTGTTAGAAAGCACTGTAATCAAGTCCCTGAGAGTCCCGCTCGATGGGCTGGCCTGTCGGAGGAAATACGCTGCAGGATTAAGTGGTTCAGCAGAGGAGGTCCAGGTGGGCTGGTGGGGCCGGCTAGCAGGCAAGGTGGGCAGGTGGGGGGACTAGAAAGTACGGCCTGGCCCTCTCTGGGCCAGTGGGCATCACGAGTGCTCAACCAGATACTCACAAGTCATGCACCCTAAAATGCTCCCCTGGGCTCTGCTGTGACAAGCGTGTGCAGGTCTTGAGGCAATGTACACAAGGATCTATCCAGGGCCTGCTCCTGCAGAGGCCAGAGGGAGACCTGGAATCAGATACACATCAAATATACACCTGTGACGTTATGCCAGGAGGCTGTGCATACAGGTGCACAGAGAGGGTGGGGTTTGGAGGGGATGACCTGGGGTCCCTTCTCTGGAACCCCTGCCTGTTGGAAACCATGGACTTGGTTGGCACTAGTGCCCGGCAGCGTGTCTGCATCTGGTACAAGACTTCCTTTATTTCATGCACACACTTAAAATGTACCTCTGTGGCACTCCTTCACCTTTTAATACAGTGGGGCTTTCAAAAAATGAAAGGGAGTCAGGCACATCCCAGTCCACGGCCATGTACCCTGTGCTTGGACCCACACTCCTGCACACACATGTCCTTCCTCACGCAGAGACCCCTGGGTGCTGAGCAGGTGCCATGGACCAGACACCAAGGTTGGGGGACTGATCAGCATCTCCCCTTTCCTGGAGAAGCACCCCAATTTTGTTCCCAGGAATCCCTGGTCCCTCATGTGCACACAGCCTTCCTCTAGCAGGGCGTCCCTCTCTCACTGGACACCCGCTTGAGCCAGGCGGGTCAGGAGACAAAAAAGCTGTGGAGTCACCAAAAAGGGCTCACAGCTGTCGAGCCCCTCCTTCAGTGAGGACCCAAGCTGCCTGGCTCCCAGGTCCTTCTCCAGCCTGGCCCCCTGGCTCCCCACTGATTCTGGGGGTGTTTCATCCTCCCAGGGCAGTCAGACTCCATTCATGCTGTCTGCCACCATTAAACCTCCCTGTCGCACAGGTGTCCACAGCAGGCGCCCAGAGACATCACTTCCCTACAGCCCAGGCACCTTGGGACTTAACCCCCACTCTATAGGGAATTCTGCACGTGCTGAATCTCATCTCCCAGGTAGGAAGTCCTGGGTGAAATCTGCCAGCTCTGCATGGCTAAGCTCAGAGAGGGAGTGAAGCTGGATCCCCACAGGAGACAGAGTTCGGGTGACTCTGGCCCCCCACACCTGGATCTGTTCACCACGGAGGGCTGCGCATCCTCTGGGCTTTACACTCACTCTCCGCTCCCCTCCTTCCTGTCTGCTGCCTCCACCTACGGGACCATGTGAAGGCTGAAGGTGCCTGCCCATCTGCAGCCTGCACTGCCCTTGGGCTCCAGACCTGCTACCTAGCTGCGCG
This sequence comes from Phocoena phocoena, assembly GCF_963924675.1. NCBI lineage: Eukaryota > Metazoa > Chordata > Mammalia > Artiodactyla > Phocoenidae > Phocoena > Phocoena phocoena. Next base: position 156,478,371 of record NC_089221.1, on the reverse strand, counting down.
CAACTGCCCCTAGGCATCTCCATGTCAACAAGCCCCAGGAGAACTGGCGCCTCTCCTACCCTAATCCTGGCAGATGCCGCCCATCGCCCAGCTCCCCTCCACAACCATGAAGTCATCACATCCCTGGCACCTTTCCCCTCTGTTCCTCATAATCTGCCCCTTCTCCCCCTCGGGGGGGCTGAGGTCACGCCTCATTACCTCCACCTGGTTGGCAGCAGCCTCTGCACAGACCTGGCCATGTCTGTAGGCCCTGCAGCAGTTCCTGGGCAACCCAGACCCCCAGGAGTGGAAGCCTCACTGGCCAGGGGCTGCTGACGGGCCTGATGCTGTGCCCTGCAATGCATTTAGAGCCGTGGGTCCTAGAAAACACTGCTTGCTCTGCCCAGAATGTCCACCCCTGCCTTTTCTGACAGACTCCTATTCAGTCTTTAAAATCCAGGCCCATGCTCAGTTCAACGCCCCTGCAAACAGAGAAAGTCACTCCTGTTTCTAGACTCTCATAGCTCCCTGCACTTTCCTCCGTTAAAACACTGATCACAAGGAATTGTTAAATTCAAGAGCTCCTGAGGAAAAGTGTGTGTTGGATTCATCTCTGGACCACCAGCGCTAGCCGAGAGGAAGATCTCAGTGAAGACTTATGCATGACAGGATGAAGGCATCAACAAAGAGCAAGAAAAAGAGCCTGCCCTCATGTTACGGGACACCATGAAATGCTCAGGGTGTGTGAAACAGAGAGAGGTCCTTCGTGCCTATGGAACCAAGTGCCTATCTCTCTGTGTGTGTCCAAGTTCTGCCAACTGTGACAGGCCCAGGCCAAGGGCAAATCAGATGGACACCAAAGAGAATCAGCTGGGAGGCCTTAAAGAAATTCACCTGCTCTTTGTCTCAGCCTGTTGGGGTTGGTGCTGCCCTAAGTTCTAGGTAATGGAGGAGAGGGCCTTCTTCCCATCCTGAGCCCAGGTGTCCACCCAGAGCCACTGGAAGGGCTTGGGTGCCAGGCCTTGCCTTGGCAGGGAAAGGGGAGGGGGAAGGGAGGCAGGAAGAGGGGTGGACCACCTCTTCCCAAACCTCAGATAGAATCCAGTCCTGGGACTTCCCTGGGGGTGCAATGGTTAAGAATCCGCCTGCCAATGCAGGGGACATGGGTTCGAGCCCTGGTCCGGGAAGATCCCACATGCCGTGGAGCAACCAAACCCGTGCGCCACAACTACTGACCCCACTCACCACGACTACTGGGCCCACTCACCACAACTCCTGAGCCCGCGTGCCTAGAGCCTGTGATCCGCAACAAGAGAAGCAACTGCAATGAGAAGCCCACACACCGCAGCGAAGAGTAGCCCCCGCTCGCCGCAACTAGAGAAAGCCCGCGTGCAGCAATGAAGGGCCAACACAGCCAAAAGTAAACTAAAAAAAGGAAAAGAAGAAGAATCCAGTACTGATACCCACCAGTTTGGTCCTGTCTATTTCTGGACCCCCCCACCCCATCCAACCCCATGAACCATGTGAGTCCAGGCAGAGCTCTTACTAGTCCCAATAGTAGTCCGTAGTAAATCCTAGAGTAGATCCCTCCGCACCAAGATTGCTCCACCATGGCACAGGTTGCCCCTCATCTGGTTCAGCCCTTCTCAGATATCTTTCAGCCTCAGCCCTGCCTCCTGTCACCTCTGTGCCCACCAGCCCTAGTCCTGGTCCCAGCTGCCCTCCTGTACCAGCTGCACAGATCAGACAGGAAAAGCCTCTGCCCCCAGCCCTGAAACGGTGCTCAGCCATGAAGCCCCCCTGCCCCACCCTAGCTTCCAGGTATCACTGGGCCTTGCATCCTGCCCAGCCCTCTGCCCAGGGTTGGCTTGACTCTGGTAGGGGGAGCAGCTGCCCCGGGAGAGAAAGAAAATGGAGAGCAGAGGGATTGGGAGTGCCAGGGCCAAGAAGGTGGGGGTGGGGGTAGGTAGGTTACAAAATATTCTAGTGGTCCAGGTAGCTCTCACCGAAAGAGGGCACGTGGGCAAAGACCTGAATGAGGGGAGAGAGGGAGTCATGGGAGCATCTGATGAAAGAGCATCCAGGGAGGAGGAAGAGCCTGTGCCGGGCAGGGAGGCCAGGAGGAAAATAGGATCAGAGAGGCAAGGTGGCCAGATCACCCAGGGTGAGTGATGGTAAAGACCATGTCTGAAGGCATCAGAGAACCAGTGGGAAGTTTTGCGGAACCCGACCCTCTGTCCGATGAGCTCCCGTGACGGTGCGGGATTGTCGCACCGTGAGGCAGAAGCTCCAGCTCCCTGTGCCTTGCTGCCCTCCACCCGGCAGCCACTGCTGTGAGACGCACTGACACAAGCCTTGGTCACTGCTGTGGAAACTATAAACAGTCTCAAATTTAGAGTTCACATCCCATCTCTTCTGGGGTATTTTGTCCAGAAAGGGAAGTGGAACTCCTGGCAGTACTTGATAGACTTCCCAGAGCACAACTCTGATGCACTCAGCCCAAGTCGGAAGGGGGGTCTCAGGGTCGATGAAGGAGGAGCAAACCCAATTCTCAGGAGAATTGGGTGGGGTGACTTAGCTTGAGTCTTGGTTTTGCTGACAAATGGGCTTGGCTGTATGGATGAGGTAAACCCAGGCCCTTTGTGGGAGCTGCTGGAGAACAATGATGTCCTTTGGCCAAGAAGAAACTGAAGTGTGAGAGGAAAAGAGGGGTGAACCCTCCAGAGGCAGAGGCCAGGCCGCTGCAGGCTGGGCTGAGCAGCAAGTCTCGTCACCATGTCAACCAAGACAGTATGCAGACACTTGGAAACTCCTTAGGACAGTGTGGACACTGCCTCGTCCCAGGCAGCCCTCCTATGTGACCCCGACCAGCGGCCAGTGCTTGCGCCTCAGGCAGCCTCCGTGAGGCACGCCTGCCAGAGATGACCTCACACTCATGGAAAGTGAGGCCACAGCAAATCAGCCCAGCGAGGCATCCCCTCTTCCAGCAGAGCCAGGGGGGATCGGTCTGTTATACTGCACTTTTGGGAGTCAGAGTTTTCAGTCTCATTGCCATCAAAACAGATCAAAATCAATTTCATGTCCAAAACAACGTGAAAATTGCCATGTCAAAGGCCATTCTGTAATTTCAATTTATTAAAGTCGAATGATAGCAGCCTCTTAGAGCAGTTTGGGGCAAGATTCAAGTTTGCTCTTTCTTTTACTTGTGCAATTTGCATTTGTTTCAGTGTTTCAGGAAGCGACCAATCATTTTGCATGAAAAGTGCAGTTAAAGGAGCTATAACTCTCAAAACGTTTGTTTTTACGTTCTGAGTATGTGAAAGAGATTTACAGCAGGTGAAAATTAATTGTACACAAAATTATGTGTGTACCTGTCTGTGTGCACTTTTTAAAAGGGGCAACTAGAGGCTATTTGTTAATTTTTCAAGACAGCACCCCTCTTTCTGTTGGGGAAAGAGCCCCTTCCTGGGTCAGGAAGTTCGCAGCACAAGCCTGGGGCTGCTTATGTGGAGAGCCAACTTGAGGGAATGTCTGTGCAGAAGACAGCCAAGTCAGGAAATAGAGGGAGAGACAGAGCCTTGGCAGCGTCCTTTGGGCCAGCTGTGCACACTGTCTCAATCTTGTGCGCCAGTACATTTCCTTTTCTGGCTTAATTAGATTTGTGTCTCTATCACTTACACTTTGAAGGACCCCGACAGATACAGGGTCCTCTATCTTCCTCACTGCTGTGGCCCTAAGAAAGGTTAAGAATGACCTGTCCCAAATTCCACTTCTAGAATGGTGGTGTGAGAAATCCCATGGACCCATTTCTCAGCAAAACAACAATAACTGGCAAAAATAGTTAAAAAGAAAACCAACAACAATAATCTAAAGTCTCTGGAAATTGTCCTAAGGGCATAGAGCAAATGAAGAAACATCATTTATTCAAGAAATCTACTGAATCTTGGTTTTAAAAAAAAAACTCAGTAAGAACAGCAAGAGTCTGTGGCACTTGAACCATCACCCACTCCCTACTCTCCCCACCCCATCCCATCCTCACAAAATCAAAAGGAAGCTCCACCACGATGGGTGGATGTGGCCAAGAAGATGGAGCTTCCTCTCCCATCAGATTCCAGTCAACGGATACAGTATCTCACTGGAATAGGCTGGCCACCAACTCCAAGTGGCAGAGGCAAAATTCCTGGTGAGTCGGGCTGAAAGGTCAGTGGCTCCCTTCCTCCATCCAACCCTCACTCAAAGGGAAGAGGCTCTACTACAGGTGCAGCAAAATGAGAATACTGGGGTCCCAATCCTCACCCCAGCTTGTCTGTAGGAAAAAGATTCCATGTTGGGAAAGGCAAGCTAAGAAGCTCGGAGGCTACTTCCCCTGCCTAGCATGGGGGCAGAGTGGCTCACAGATTTTCACTGGAGAAAGACAGTTCCTAAGAACAGAACACTCTGAAACTCTCCCCAAAAGGCTGACTTTATTTGAATCAGGGTGTGGACAAGTTCAAGGCTGAGCATGCTGTCAACAACAATACAGATTTTGGTGGTAAGCATATAAGATGAGGCTGGTAACTCTATGAGCAACAAGTTAAACATAAGCCTGATAGTTTTCTAAAGAGAATCAGGAAAACAGACAGTTATGAAGCCTCCTTCTACAGGTAGAAGAGATGTCAAAGACTTGCCTCAAAAACTAGCCCTACTAAAATTCAATTGGACCAGACTATAAAGCAATTTATTGTTCCCAGGCATTGTCAAAAATAATAATCAGGCATCAGTTAGTGGAGCCTAACAGCTGGGGGTGATACCAAATGAGGCAGATAGCCAACAGAGAGATGAGAGAGAGAGAGAGAGAGAGAGTGTGTGTCAAAGAGCCCCACTAAAGCCACTATTGTCCCAGGGTGACTGTGTACATGCTCAAGGCTGTGCCCTCTGAGGAGCAACATCAGAGGCTTCATACTGCTGGGAACTAGACTTCACTACAATAGTCTAGCCAGGTCAAGAAACAAATAAACAAGCAAATATCAACCAAAATAAGCCCCAGAGTAGGGGAGGAGAATCAGCATCCAGAGTTGCTATAATACATTACCTAAAATGTCCAGTTTTAAAAAAACAGAGAGAGAGAGCGAGAGAGTGAGAGAGCGAGCGAGCGAGAGAGAGAGAGAGAGAAATGCAAAGAAAACAGAAAGTGTGATCCAAATACAGGAACAAAAAGTGGGCAACAGAAACTGCCTGTGAGAGGGCCCAGATGTTAGATTTAACAAAGATTTCAAGGGAGCCATTTTAAATACATTAAAAAAACTAAAGGAAATCAAGCATACCGAAGTAAAGGAGCTATGTATTATGACAATGTTTCATCAACTAAAGAGTGTCAATAAAGAGATAGAAATTATAGGGACTTCCCTGGTGGTCCAGTGGTTAAGACTCCACGCTCCCAATGCAGAGGGCCAGGGTTCAATTCCTGGTCAGGGAACTAGATCCCACATGTCACGACTAAGAGCCTGCATATCATAACTAAAAGATACCGCATGCCACAACTAAAGATCCCACATGCCACAACTAAAGATCCCACATGCCACAACTAAAGATCCCACATGCTGCAACTGAAGATCTCACATGCTGCAATAAGATCCCATGTGCCGCAACTAAGACCCAGTACAGCCAAATAAATATTTTTTAGAAAAGAGAGAGATAGAAATGATAAAAAAAGAACCAAATGGGAATTCTGGAGTTGAAAAATACAATTAGCAAAGGGCACAGGAGTATATTTGAACTGGCAGAAGACATTTATGTGAATTGAAGGACAGAGAGAAAAAGAATGAAGAAAATTGAACAGAACCTAAGAGAAAGGGGGAACATCATTAAGGACACAACTATATGCATAATGGAAGTACCAAAAGGAGAAGACAGAGAGAAAGGCATGGAAGAAAATAGAAGAAATAGTGGCTGAAAATTTCCTAAATTTGATGGAAAATATTATCTATCTATCCAAAAACCCCAAAAAACTCCAAGTAGGAAAAATTCAAAGAGATCCACACCCAGAGACATCATAGTGAAAATGCTGAAATACAATGACAAAGAGAAAAATGTGAAAGCAGCAAGAAAAACAACTTGCCACGCATAAGGGAGCCCCAGTATGATTCACAGTTGACTTCTCATCAGAAGTAATGCAAACCAGAAGGGAAGTGGAGTGGCATATTCAAAGTGCTGAAAGAAAAATATCCATCAATCAAAAAACATACCCAGCAAAGCTATCTTTCATAAAATGAAGTCATGAAATATAGGCAGTCCCAGGTAAACAAAAACTGAGTGAAATTGTAAGTACTTACAAGACATCTTAAATGAAGTTCTTCAGGCTGAAAGTAAGTGACTCCAGATATTAATTCAAATTCTCACAAAAAAACAAAGAGCACTGGTAAAGGTAATTATACAATTATAAAGACAGTATAAATGTATATTTCTTCTTTCTTCCCTTAACTGACTTAAAAAGCAATTTTATAAAACAATATGCATATAATTGTATTGTTGGTTCTGTGTCATATAGAAATGTAATTTGACAATAAGAGCACAAAGGAGGTAGATGGGAACAAAGCCATGTTGAAGTAAGGAAATGATACCATATGGCAACTTGAATCCATAGCAGCAAAATGAAGAGTAAGAAATGGTAAATAAAATGGTTAATATAACAAACTATAAATATATATACTTGTTCTCCTTTCTTTTCTCAGCTTCTTCAAGCATAAAATTATATAAAATAATAATTATAACAACGTGTTGTTGGGTTTATAAAATATACAAATGTGTATATTTTATGTGTAAAATATACAAATGTGTGGTAGGAAGAATTACGGCCCTTGAAAGATGCCCATATGTAATTCCCAGAACCTATGTATATGTAAGGTTATATGGTAAAGGGAAATTAAGGTTGCAAATCAGATGACTTTAAGATAGTGAAATTTTCCTGGATTAGCCAGGTGAGCCCAATGTAATAACAAGGGTCCTTAAAGGTGGAAGAGGGAGGCAGAAGAGAGAGAACCAGAGAAATGACAGCATGAGAAGTACTTGGCCTGATGTTACTGGCTTGAAGTTGGAGGCAAGGGAACATAAGCCAAAGAAGGCAGGTGGCCTCCAGAAGCTGGAAAGGGCAAGTAAACAGATTCTCCCCTAAAGTCTCTATAAGGAACAAAGCCCTGCCAATATCTTGATTTTAGCCCAGTGAGACTCATTTCACACTTCTGACCTCCAGAACTGTAAGTCAATAAGACTGTATTATTTAAGCCACTAAATTTGTGGTAATTTGTTACAGCAGCAATAGAAAACTAATATAGGGACTTCCCTGGTGGCACAGTGGTTAAGAATCCACCTGCCAATGCAGGGGACACAGGTTCGAGCCCTGGTCCGGGAAGATCCCACATGCCTCAGAGCAACTAAGCCCGTGCGCCACAACTACTGAGCCTGTGCTCTAGAGCCTGTGAACCACAACTACTGAGCCCACGTGCTGCAACTACTGAAGTCCGCATGCCTAGAGCCTGTGCTCCGCCACAGAGAAGCCACCACAGTGAGAAGCTCATGCACTGCAACGAAGAGTAGATCCCAGTTGCCACAACTAGAGAAAGCCCACGCACAGCAAAGAAGACCCAACACAGCGAAAAAAATAAATTAATTTTTTTAAAAAAAGGAAAGAAGGAAAATTAATATAAGATGTATAGGAACAATAGTTCAAAGAGGGCAAGGAGAAATAGAGCTACATAGGAGTAACATTTCATAGGTCACTGGAATTGTTAACATAAATCTGAAGTCCATTCTGATGAGATGTATATGGTAAGGGAGAGGACATCACTAAAACAGCAGAGTAGGGTACTCCAAAAATCTGTCCCTCCACAAAAGCAACAAATAACCTGGTAAAATCTGTCAGAATCAACTTTTTTGGAATTCCAGAATTTGACAAAAAATTTACAAGGGAAATGCTTAATGAAGAAAGACGCTGCTGAATTTCAGTAGGAGAGTGCTGTGGCATTTTAATTTATCCACTTACCATCCCCTACTCCCCACCTCAAAGCTGGCCATGAAGAAGGCAGCCCACATTCCTGGAGCAGGTTGTTGGTACCAGTGAGAGCAATATGAACACTATTCCCAAAGAATTGTGATTTTGTGTTTTGACCTATCTGATGGCTCCTTGAAAGATCAGCTCAAGGGCTTGCTTTTGTTTCTCCTGCTTTGGACCTTCCCCAGGGCTGAAGTGGCTTCCTGGGCAGTGTTTGTTGAAAGCATTTAAAGGCAAATGTATTAGCCACAGCCACTTGGGACAAGGGACAACAGTCAGGGCAATGCAAGCAATACACAAATCAAAAAGCCTGGGAAAGAAGAGGCTGGGGAAGGAGATACTTGGAGAAATAAGGTCTTTGGAAAACTCCCACATATACCAAGGAACCTGGAAGGCCACACACATACCCAGGGCTAGACAAATGCCCAAAAAGACCTGAGAAGACCCAAAGCTTTCACCTCTGGTTGACCCTTATGCTCCATGCAGTAGGAAGTGAAGGTTAAGACAGTTTATATGTCCATGCCTCTCTCTCGCTTTGTCACAGCTTACCCTTCCCCCTCCCCATATCCTCAAGTCCATTCTCTAGTATATATACACTACCAAACGTAAGGTAGATAGCTAGTGAGAAGCAGCCGCATAGCACAGGGAGATCAGCTTGGTGCTTTGTGACTGCCTGGAGGGGTGGGATAGGGAGGGTGGGAGGGAGGGAGACGCAAGAGGGAAGAGATATGGGAACATATGTATATGTATAACTGATTCACTTTGTTATAAAGCAGAAACTAACACACCATTGTAAAGCAATTATACTCCAATAAAGATGTAAAAAAAAAGACAGAATTTAAATAGTTAAATAGGCTAAACATTGAAGGAGTGCTGCTACACAGAGCCCATCTGGAAAGACTGAAAGAGTATTATTTCTCCTTTGGCCCAGGGCATTTACCAAAATCTGTCAAACCACTAATTAACAGGACAGAGATTTCAATGGCCACACACAACAAAGGGTACAGGGTTTTAAAAATATAGTTTAGAAAAGTCACTAGGCAAACAACAAAAACCCACAACAAGCCACAACAAACCCTGGAGAGGGAGGCAAATCTGATTTCCAGAGTTGCCACATTATAATACTCAAAATGTTCAGTTTCCAGCAAAAACTTATTATGAGGCATGCAAAGAAATAAGAAAGTATGGCCCATTCTCAGGAAGAAAAGAAATTAAGAGAAACTTTCCCTGAGGAAGTCCAGACACTGGACTTAACTTTAAATCAACTGTCTTAAATATGCTCAAATAGCTAAAGGAAACCATGGACAAAGACCTAAAGCAAACCAGGAGAAAGATGTCTCACCAAACAGAGAATGTCAATATAGAGGCAGAAATTAGAAAAAGTACCAAAAGAAATTCTGAAGTTGAAAAGTATAATAACTAAAATGAAAAATTCACTAGATAGGTTCAACAACAGATGTGAGCAAATCAGTAAACTTAAAGATAGGCCACTTACCCAGTATGAGGAGCAGAAGGAAAAAAGAATGAAGAAAAGTGAACAGAATCTAGGAGACCTGTGGGAAACCCCCATGTGCACCAACATACACTTAATGGGAGTCCCAGAAAGAGAGGCAAGAGAGAAAGAGCAGAAAAAATATTTAAAGATATAATGGTCAAAAATTTCCCAAATTTGATAAAACATGAATCTACACAGCTAAGGATCTCCAAGTTGGATAAACTCAAAGAGATACATTCTGAGACACATTATAATCAAATTGTCAAAAATCAAAGTCAAAAAGAGAATCTTAAAAGCAACAAGAGAGAAGCAACTCCACACTTACAAGGGATCTTCAATGAGATTAACAGCTGATTTCTTATCAGAAACTATGGAGGGATGATAGAAACAGAGGGATGACATATTGATATTTAAAGTACTGAAAGAAAAATATTGTCAAGCAAGAATTCTATGTCCAGCAAAATTATTCTTCAAAAATGAAGGAAAAATTAAGACATTACCAGATAAACAAAAACTGAGGGAATCTATTACTAATCAGCCTGCCATCCAAGAAATGTTAAAGGAAGTCCTTTCAGTTAAAATAAATGGGCACTAGACAATAACTCCAATCTATATGAAAAATAAAGAAAAACATATTCTTGGTTTGTAACTCCTCTTTTTTTCCTATGCATAAACAACATATGCATAAAACAACAGTTATCTATGTTAAAGGGCATGCAATGTATAAAGATGTAATTTGTGACAATAATATCATAAAAGGTTGGGGAGACCAAGGTGTATAGGAGCATAGTTTTTGTATATTGTTGAAGCTAAGTTGGTATTCATTCAAACTAAATTTTTATACATTTAAGATAATAATTATAATCCCCACTAAGAAAATGACTTAAAAATATACAGATAAGGAAACAAGAAGAGACACAAAACAGTACACTAGAAAAAATAAATTAAACACAAAAAAGCAGTACTGGTGGAACTTAGGAACAAAAAGATATGAAATATAGAAAACAAATAGCAAATGGCAGAAGTAAGCCCTTCCTTATCAGTAATTACTTTAAAGGTAACTGAATTAAACTCTTCAATTAAAAGGCAGAGACTGTTAAAATGGATTTTTTAAAAAACCACGATTCAGCTACGTGCTGTCTTATAGAGACCCAATTTTGATCCAAATACACAAATAGGTCAAAGTGAAAGGTTGGAAGAACAAATTCCATGCAAATAGTAAGCAAAAAGAGATCTCGGGTAGCTATACTAATATTAGCTATACTAATATCAGACAAAATAGACTTTTAGTAAAAAATGTTTATAACATATTATATATTGACAAAAGGACCAATCCATCAAGAAGATATAAAAATGATAAACACATCTGCATCTAACAACAAAGTTCCAAAATATACGAAGAAAACCATGACAGAATTGAAGGGAGAAATAGACAATTCTACATTAGTAGTTGGAGGAGACTTCAATACTCCACTTTCTTTTTTTTAAAATTGGACTATAGTTGATGTACAATATTATATGTTACAAATGTACAATATAGTGATTCACAATTTTTAAAGGTTATGCTCCATTTATAGTTTGTATAAACATACTCCACTTTCAATAATGGATAGAACCACCATCCAGAAAATCAGTAAGAAAACAGAGGACTTAAACAACACTATAAACTAACTAGACCTAACAGACATATACAGAGCACCCCACCCCCAAACAGCAGACTATACATCCTTCTTATATACAATGGAACTTTCTCCAAAAGACCATATGTTAGGCCACAAAATAAGTCTCAATAAAGTTTGAAAGACTGAATTCAAATGAAGTATCTTCTCCAGCCACAATGGAATAAAATTAGAAATCAGTAACAGAACAAAAACTGGAAGAATTCACAAACATATGTAAATTAAGCAACACACTCTTAAACAACCAATGGGTCAAATAAGAAATTACCAAGGGAATTAGAAAATATCTTGAGAGAAATACAACATACCCCAAACTTATGGGATATAGCAAATGCAGTACTCATCAGAAAATCTATAGCTGTAAACTCCTACATTAAAAAAAATAAAGATCTCAAATCAATAACTAACTTACACCTTAAGGAACTACAAGAAGGAGAGCAAACTAAAACCAAGGCTGGCAGAAGAAAGGAAATAATATGGACTAAAACAGACATAAACAAAATATAGAATAGAAAAATAATAGGAAGAATCAATGGAACCAAAAGTTGGTTCTTTGAAACTGACAAAATTTAGCTAGACTGATCAAGATAAAGAGAGAGAAGGCTCAAATTACTAAAATCAGAAACAAAAGCAGGGACATTACTACTGACTTTATAGAAATAAAAAGAATTATAAGAGAATACTATGAACAATTATATAGTAACAAATTAGATAACCTAGATGAAATGAAAATAATCCCTGGAAACACACAAACCACCAAAATCAACTCAAGGATTAATAGAAGATGTGAACAGATCTATAACAAAAGAGACAAAATTAGTATTGAAAAATCCCCAATAAAGAAAATCCAGGACTGGACTGCTTCACTGGTAAATTCTACCAATCATTTAAAGAAGAATTAACACCAATCCTTGTCAAACTCTTCCAAAAAATCTCACCACGACCATGTGAGATTTATTCCAGGAATGCAAGGGTGGTTCAAAATACAAAAATCAATCAACGTAATACACCACATTAACAGAATGGAGGAAAATAAAACATATGATCATCTCAATTGACGCAGAAAAAGGATTTGGCAAAATTCAACACCCTTCATGATAAAAACACTTAATAGACTAGAAATAGTAGGGAACTCCTTCAACATGACAAAAGTCATGATAAAACCCACAACTAACATCATACTCAATGGTAAAAGACTGAAAGCTTTTCCTCTAAGATCAGGAAGCAGACAAGGAAGCCCACTTTTGCTACTGCTATTCAACATAATGCTAGAAGTTCTAGCCAGAGCAATTAGGCACGAAAGAGAAATGAAAGGTATCTAACTGGAAAGGAAGAAAGTAAAACTTCTTGAGGGGAAATGGGAAACAAGTGCTAATGAGTAAGAGGTTTCTTTGGGGGGCAATGAAAATGTTCAGAAGTTGATTGTGATGATGGTTGCACAACTCTGTGACTGCCCCAAAACTCATAGAATTGTATACTTAGAATGGGTGAATTATAGCGTATGAATCATATCTCAATAAGCCTATTATAAAGAAAAAGTAAAAGAATAACCTGCCCCTTGACCTCCGATTTCTCTGAGACATTCCCAGTCAGGACCAGACCCCAGGTGATATTTGGTGGTGACCCACATGACCACCCACACTTCAAGCACCAGCTAACAAGGCCTCTTGGTCCTGCTTTGTGGCTGTTCAGTGCTGCACAGTGCAAAGTTGTGGGAGGCCACTGGGTTAGTTGAGTTCTCACCACAAAGGGGGGTGAGTCCTTCTGGTGAGAGACAAGTACACTCTTCCTCACCATACTAACTCCCTCATACAACAGCTTCTGCTTGTGTTCCAAGAGCTATAGTCAGCCCATGGGCACCTTCCATTCTGCCCTCACAGGCGGCTTCTGCCAGAGGGGCCCTGGCTGACTGAACAAGAAAGACCCAGAGACATCCAGGGTTCACCAGGGGGAGAGGCAAAGACCTCATCAGCTTGTCCTCTCTCTCATCAACTCCTGGGGGCTCAGGAAGTACCTAAAGCTAGTGTAGCAGAAAGAGCCCACTTTCTGCATCAGACAGGCCTAGGTTCAAGTCCCAGCTCCTTCAAGTGCCATCTCTGAGCCTCCCATTTCCAACCCATTTATGGGGTTCTTCCTATCTCTCCAGGCCCTTGTGAAACATCATGAAGTGTGTTATGTGAAAAGAACATCCACATGATACTGGAAGTAAAGCTGTGTAAAGGCTCGGCAGCCAGGGAAGATTTGAGCTTGCTATCCCAGAAAAGCCTCAGGAATTGTATTTCTGCCAATTAGGGATTCACTTCAACACAGACCCAATGTGGAAATTATTCTCCAGCCAAAAGAAGCAGAACTCAAACCTTCGCCGCCGCCTCCCCAGTTTCTGGATAAAACCAACAGGCCGGGGCCTGAGAACATCACGTCCTCAGATGAGAGACAGAAACCTGCACAGGGAGAGGCTGGCTCCTGCTAATGAGGAACAAGCAGCAGGCCTTCTCAGGCATCCACACAGGAGCCCTGAGATGAAGTCTGAGAACTCACAGTGAGCTGAGCACACATCCATAGACCTAGAAATGTTTTGGGGATGGTAACCGGCCCTGACACCACCCCCCACCAATCCCCAGGAAAGGGGACAACATGCTCAGGACACGCTGGAAAACAGTCTGGCACTTTTCTCAAAAGGATAAAAGTAGAGTTACCATATGACCCAGCAATTCTAGGTTTGTACCCAATAGTAATGAAAATATATGTCAACACAAAAACTCATAGAGGAGAAGACAGCCCCGGGGGAGGTATTGTGTGCAGAGGTGGCTCCCGGGTCCCTGGGAGCAGGGCCTGGGGCTGAGGCTCAGTTCCTGCCCAGAATCAGGTTGGCCATTCTCCTTGAGTCACCTTTGTCATCCCCCGTTAAATGAGGTGAACGGCCCCTCCAAGTGTTGTTTAAAAGAAGGCAGGGCTCATAAAAGAGGTGCACAGGCCCAATTTAAGCTACCGACATGTTTTGAATGGCCCACATCATATTTTTTTAACACAGAAATTTCTTGCAGAATTACAAATTTCTGACTTCTCTTGAAAAACCAAAAGATCTGGCAACACTGACCCTGCATCCTTGTAATAGCAACAATCATCAGAAGAGAGAGGTTTTCTGGTTCATTGATTTCTGATCTTATCTTGTATTATCTTTCCCATTCTACTTCCTTTGGGTAACTTTTGCTTTTTTCTAACTTCTTATATTGGAAATTTATTTCTTTAATTTGCAGTTTTTTCTTTTCTATTGTAAATTTCCATCCAAGTTTTGATACTTAGTGCTTTTATTATCATTCAGTTTTAAGTATCCTTGAAGTTTCATTATTATTCCTTCTTTGATCCATGAATTCCTTGAGTTTTTTTATTTCCAAATAATGGGGATTTTTATTTGGGGGGTTATTCATTTCTAGCTTACAGGCATGATGGTGAGGGAACAGGATATCATAATTATCATCATAATTATTCTTTTAATTTTCATGAGACTTGCATTTAATTGATTCATTTTTTTTCATGGGAGTTATACATGTGCTTGAGAAGAATGAGGGACCTCTACTCATCAGATGAAAAATCTATCTACTTCCATTAAATCAAGCTCGTTATTTGTGTTATTCAGAACTTTTCTTGTCTTTGCTGATTTTCCGTCGACTTAATCCAACACTAATTGGAAAAGAATGGCTGAAAATCTCCCAAAATGATGATAGATTTGTCAATTCCTCTATTTCTAACAAAGTTTACATCAAATACATTGAGGCTGCTTTATTGAATGAGTGAAACTTTAACACTATTCTGTCGTCTTGGGGAAATGAACCTGTCCTCATTAGATCGTGACCCATCCTTCCCTGAAAATGCCTCGAGTCCATGGAGTCTGAGACTGATGTGACAGCCTGCCTTTGGTTGCCTGATATTTGTTTCCATTCTTTTCCTTTCAACCTTTTCCTGCCTTTGCACTCGTAGCTCTGGTGATAGCACAGAGCTGGATTTTAGATTTTGGGTTTTGGTTTGGTTTTGTTCCTCTAATATGACAACATCTGTCTTTGAACAGGTGAGTTTAATCCATTTACATTTACTCTGATAATTGATAAATTTAGATTCGTTTCTCCCATATTCCTCTATTATTCTGTCTCATTGTTTTGGCTTCCCTGTTCTCCTAGCTCTTCTTGAAAAAATGATACCCCCTTTTCTCTAACACACCCTTTCATGGCTATGCTGGCCGGCCGGGCCCTGACTGCAGCCCATGGACATGTGCATACATGTGCACATACAGACACAATGTCCACACCAGCTCCAGATCTGAATACCAGCACCAGGTTGGCCTCCGTAGGGGGCTCTCATAGTTTTGGTATTTTCTCTTTGGGAATGGGGGTGTAGTGGGGGTTGGTGGTGTTATTTCTCAGATTCCACGTTTCCTGCTTTAGAACTTGTCCAGAGCTGATCTGTGCCAGTGTGAGCATGTCATCTTGGGAGGAATCTCAAGGGCCACTTCAGAGTCAACACAGAACTCATTTCAGGAGTGTGGAGGAGGCCACTCCTTTGATGGAAATGTGCTGGATTTTTTTTTTTTTACCACAGTCCCCACTGCTCCCTACTGTGTCATGCCCCTGGGCTTCATAAAAGCACGTAACTGCCTATTTTAGGCATGTGAGATGCAGGCAGGCCCTGAACCCTGCCCCAGCAGGGCCTTCCTTCTGCCGCTGAGTGCTACTTTATGGATTCAAAGAGCAGCAGCAGTAGTAGCATTTTACATTCATGTCACTGGGCACCTTATACTCCCATGAAGAGGGGCCCTGGAACTACACACCCTCCCTGGGGACTGGCTTAGAAAATGTATGTGACAGAGCCTTAAACTAAATGTTTTCTGAAGAAATAAGTAAAGCTCCTTCATGCCTGTTTCTGGAGAGTACCTGGAATCAATAGAGAAGTGGTTATAGTCATAGGCAAGTCAGAAGAAAGAGCCAGGAGGCTGGTCCACTGCCCCTGCCAGGAGCCTGAAGAGTGGTCAGTGTCACAGGCACGAGGCTCTAGAAGACACAGCACGACCACCTGCCCAGAAGAACCAGGGCACGGGCAAGGGCATCAGAGACCCACAAGGGACAAGATCGAGCTGGCACGGCATGGGGTAAACCACGGGCTTGCACACCAGCAAAACAGATTATTTTAAAAGACCAGGAGTAAAGCCAGACCCAGAAGGCCACATATTGTGTGAGTTCATTTAAACGAAGTGTCCAGAATAGGCAGATCCATAGAGACAGGAAGTCAATTAATAGTTGCCGGGGGCTGAGGGGAGGGGGGGATGGGGAGTGACTGCTAGTGGGGGTGGGTACAGGGTTCCCATCTCGGGGGATGAAAATGTTCTGGAACTAAATGGTACTGATAGTTGCACAACGTTGTGAATATTCTAAAAGCCACTGGATTATATACATTTTTAAATGGTTAAAATGTTATGCATCTTATGTTACATGAATTTTATGTCACAAAAAAATAAAGACCAGGGGGAGCAACTCAAATGTTAACAGGAGTCCAGGGGAGACAAAAATGAGTGACACCAGCTGGAAGGCTGCAAATCAAGCCCTAAGAATACTCTCTACGCCACCAGGTCTCGCACACACTGCCTCTCACAGGCCTTCTCTGCTTGGCTGTCCTATATCAACTTGTGATAGCATCGAAGGCCCAGAGAAATATATTTTGACTAAAAAAAAAAAAAAAAAAAGACAACAGGGCACGATGATGAAGGATCCCGAGCCCCAGACTCCAGGCCAGAGAGTCAGTGGAAATGGTGGGAACTGGGAAAGTAGCACACTTCCCCCCACCCAGGGGCCCTCAGCACCTACCCACTGGAGACACAAGGGAGGGTAGTGCAGGCCCGGTGCTGCCAGGGGTCCTGATCTCTCATGGAAAGCTGGAAATCCATATGTGTATATAAATCCTCTTAAATATTAGTTCAGTTTGTTCAGTTTATTGTGTGTCACTGTGATAGACATACCACGGGGTCTGACAAGCTCTATGGCTGGCAGTTCGCATCTTCTGCTCAGTGTGTAAGGTCCTGGGTGCACGGGGAAGGCTCTGATGAGAGGTTCTACCATGTTTCAGGACTACCCAGTGCCACATTCTCCAGGAAGCCTGTCTTGGTGCAGCAGGCAGAGTCAATGACGCCCCCCAACACTCCCCCAGGGCTTCAGTGCCCCCTCTACATCAGGACCCATGGCCCTGCACTGCACCTGCTCCCCTCACCTGACCTGCCAAGGCAGGAGGGCAAAATGGTCTGGCCCAAGGCTGCGCCACCCAGAGCCCGCCTGAAATGGGCACGGGACAGCAGCCCAGCAACCATCTGCTGAAAAAATGTAATGTGGGTGGCAACCTGTGAGAAGGAGCCTGACAGTCTGGCGGCTACGGACAGGTGTGGGGCTTCCCTTCTGCTCAAGGCAACACTTCAGTGCTCAGCACCCACCAGGCCCACACTGGGCTCTTCACAAGTTTGATGGGGACTAATCCTCCCAACAACCCTACCAGGTAGAAATCCCCTACCTCCATTTTTCTGATGAGGAAACAGAGGCACAGAGGTGGAGGGAGAAGCCAGGATTTAAACCAGGTAGCAAGACCTCAGAGTCTGTGCTTTGAGCTAGCACACCCTGCTCTTGTCTCTGGAGCCCTAGCACAGCCACTTGGCCTTGGGGCCTGGCAGCCACGCTCTGATGAGCTTCCTGGAGCTCACCCCACCAGGGTAACATCAGCTGCTCACGCCCTGGGCCTCTACAGCGTGTTAGCAGCACTTGTCATGGTTCATCCCCTTCTCTGCCTCTCCCCTAAACCAGGACTCCTCAGAAGCAGAGACCAGATTGTGCATGTGCAATGCTCAGCACAGGGCTGGCACAGGGGTGCTTGCAAACACTTGTTAGATGGATGGATGGACGGACAGATGAATGGATGAGTGAGTGAATAAACTAATGAGTCAGTGAATGAATTAATGAGTAAATGATGAGTGAATGAATGGATGAGTGAATGAACAAGTGAATGAATGGCCTCTGACACTGGAAAGTGAATTCTTTGCGTCCATGACAACCGAATCAGGGAACAAAGTCAGGGGCAGAAATGGTGGTAGTGCGATTTCTAGGCATTTTAAGGGTAGAACTGGTTAGGCTTGTTCACAGATCAGCTCCAGAGGGTGAGGGAGGGGCTGAAGATAATAGCCCAGGACACCTTCTTTGGGGATCAGCAATGCCAAGGGAGTCACCGAAGCTGGACAGGAGAAGGAGCCTGCCCATCAGGGAGGGGAGATTCAAACTTGAATTCAGCTGCTATGCACTCAGTTTAGGCCAGGCCTGCAGGGCTCTCCGTCCCTGAATTTGGAATCCACAGTAATTCAAAGCAACCAGAGCCTGAGGAGGGAGCAGAGGACGGCTCAATGGCTCAGAGCTGGGGCTTGGATTTGGGCCTGGGGGTGTCTGACTCAAGACTGGGGCATCACAGCCTCCTGGCAAAAACCTCCAGGAGGGCTCTGGGGTGTGGGTCTGAGGCTGGGGAGACGGGACAGGGCTAGAGCAGCTGATGTGGCCTCTGGGTCTGAGAGTGGGCTGGATTTAGATCAACCTTCTCCCCCACCTTCCCTCCATCCATGTCCCCCCACTACTGCTTCTTCTCCTGGGAGCCAGCCAGGTCCTAGCTCAGAGCAGGTTGGCAAATCCCTGAGGCAGGGCTGGCTCCCAAAGACAGTGCAACTGGGACCCGTTCTGCCTCCTCTCAAGGCACAGCAGGTGGGAAAACCACTGTGTTCTTAGGGAATTGGCCCTCAGCCACTGCGGGAGCCACACGTGACACAAACACAAATTACACAAGAGGCCAGAATCTCCCTCTCTCCTGCTGCCAGCATCCAAGGGGAGCAGGTGACTCTGCAGAAGCAGATGCGGGGCCAGGCTGCCAGGGCCTGGAACACGCAGGCACAATCGCCCTCTACCCACCAGGCCACCAGCCCTAGAAAGTCCCTTTGCACAGAAGCTCCCAGGCCAATCTGGCAGGCCCAGGAGTTGCCTACGTCCCCACACATAAGCTTTGGCAAATCACCCCATCAGTTCCCCATCACTGTCCCCCAGTGCCTCCCACAGCTTGGCCTGTGCCCACCATGGTGAGCTCCCTCAGAGGCTGTCCTTCTTCCTGCAGAGACCTGGAGGGTCTTGTTCTGCCCTCAGAGTACTGCAGCCCCACATCCCCTTCAGGTGGTAGCACAGGTGCCTCTCGCTCAGGCTGAGGGCCCAGCAGCCAGCTCGGCCCAGGGCACAGTGAGTCCTTATGCCCCAGGATGTCTAGTCCTGTGACCCCTCACTTGGGTCTTGGGTGTCCAAAGGGAGAGGGACCTGGGAAACCCCTCAGGGTCCCAAGGTTCATTCCATAAAGATGTAGATGTGTCTGCGCTGTGCATATGTGTGTGCGTGTACATGTGTGTGCACACGTGTGTGCATATGTACACCTCTGTGTGTACATGTGTGTGTGAGAGACAGAGAGTTTGTGAGTGTATAACTACCCACCAGAGGTCATCTTTGTCCTGGAGTCTCTCTCCTTTGCCAACGAGGGCAGGTGGGGCCAACGTGAGGCGGGCAGCCAGACAGGAAAAACTGGGGAGAAGAGGTCTGGCACCTCCTTATAAATATAGTCTTCAGGAACAGGGCCAGGGTTGCTGGGCCTTCTGATCTTTCTGAGAAACTGAAAATTGAGATTTTAATGTGAAACCTCCTGACTTTTAAGTGTACTCTCACAGTTTTTGAAGACATTGTGTAAATCAAATAACACATGCGGGGAGAGGGTTAGGTTATGGGGATACAGCCTGTAAGCTAACAGATGAGCCTGGCTTTGGTCCAATGCCCCTGATTTTATAAATGGGGAAACTGAGGTTGGGCCAGAGCAGGGACCAACAAGCCAGGGCCATGCTGAGCCCCTCGGCTCCCTCACTCCCTCTGGGCCACCATAGCCCTTGAGGAGCACCCACACGTTCCAGGAACTGAAGACACCAAGAGAGGGGGACTTGGGCCCTGGCGCCTGCTGTCTCTGTCACCAAGGGCCCAAACTGAATTTTCTGAGGTAGCCCAAGGTGGGTTCTCTTCTCTGCATGTGAAGACTTTGTGTCCTTCCCAGTCCAAGGTCCCAGGACAAGCACAAGCCCTGTTTTGTCCTACTGGTGACTTTGCCAAGAATGTAAGTAGCTTCTGGGACACAGCCCAGAACAGAGGAGCTCAGTCATTTGACCAGAGTCCTTTCTTTCTTTCTTTCCTTCCTTCCTTCCTTCCTTCCTTCCTTCCTTCTTTCTTTCTTTCTTTCTTTCTTTCTTTCTTTCTTTCTTTCCTTTCTTTCCTTCCTTCCTTCCTTCCTTCCTTCCTTCTTTCTTTCTTTCCTTCCTTCCTTCCATCCTTCCTTCCTTCTTTCTTCCTTCGTTCGTTCCTTCCTTCCTTCCTTCCTTTCTTTTCTTTCTTTCTTTCTTTCTGTGTGGCTGCATCAGGTCTTAGTTATGACATGCAGGATCTCCATTGTGGCACGTGGGGTCTTTCATTGCGGCACTCTGGCTTCTCTCTAGTTGTGTCGTGTGGGGTCCAGAGTACGAAGGCTCAGTTGTTGTGGCGTGTGGGCTCTCTAGTTGTGGTGCGTGGGCTCCAGAATGCATGGGCTCAGTAGTTGCAGCATGTGGGCTCTCTAGTTGTGGGGTGCAGTCTCAGTAGTTGCGACGTGCAGGTTTAGTTGCCCTGTGACATGTGGTATCATAGTTCCCTGACCAGAGATCGAACCTGCGTCCCCTGCATTGGAGGGCGGATTCTTAGCCACTGGACCACCAGGGAAGTCCCTGACCAGAGTCCTCTAGCACCTACAACTGATCTTTGCTCCC
Organism: Phocoena phocoena; assembly: GCF_963924675.1. Taxonomy (NCBI): domain Eukaryota; kingdom Metazoa; phylum Chordata; class Mammalia; order Artiodactyla; family Phocoenidae; genus Phocoena; species Phocoena phocoena. The sequence continues at coordinate 156,457,306 of NC_089221.1, read as the reverse complement.
CAAGCTGCAGGGACCCTGAGAAGGGACGATCACTCTGGGGAAGCAGAACTTCAGGCCTCTGGGACTCAGCACCAAGATGCAATGAGCACAGGGTCTGTCCCCTCAGCCCCATGCGGCCTGGCCAGTGGGGTGGGGCAGGCCCAGCACCTGGTGGGCAGGGGGCCCATCTCCAGGGGTCTGGGGGCTGATCCCAACCAAACCCCCCCCACACCCGCCCAGACTCTGTCTGGAGGCCTGGGATGGAGCCTCCCCAGCCACACGCCCTTCCCACTAATGCTCTGCAGATGGGCTTCCCCAGCGGCCTCCAAGAAAAACACAACGACAGCAGATCTCTCCTCACAGAAACGGAACCGCTGGAAAGGTCTCTCGCAATGTTCCCGAAAGGAAAATAAAAATTCCTCTGAAGTGCATTTCAACTCCGTGGCATCACCCGCCACATCAAGAGCTCGGTCCCAGCCACACAGGGTCACCGTGGGCTTGGGTTCCCTGGTACTGAAGTCATCCTGTGACCCTCTCACCCCTGCTGCTGTCAGGGGCCTGCTTGGCTCATACACAGCTTTTGAAAATTTTGAATTAGCTGCCAACATTTGAAAATGAAAAGGTTTTACATAAAATCACAATTTCCGGCTACTCCTGAGAAACTGGAATCCCTCCTGTGATGACCCCACATTGGCCTGCACCCCAGCGATGCTGGCATCGGAGACCCCTGCAGAAATATGCCCCTCACTGCCCTCCACAGATAGCTGACCCCAGGCTCTGCGCAAGGTGGCAAGGAGATGAGCTCTTGTCCTTGGGGGTTCTGGCCCATCCGGGGTCCGTGTTGCTGCCCACCCAGCCCACCCCTCCTGAGTCTGGGCACTGGGCACACTATGCCTGCACCCCAGCCTGTGGCTGCCCACAACTGTGGCTCTGGGTTGGGTGGGTGGGGTCGAGCAAGCCGTCACTCCCCTTGTCCCCAACCTGAGCCTCCTTGAGCTCCTGGACCCAAACAATCTATACTGAACTTCAGTCAACTTGACCCCTTGAATCCCACTTCCCACAGGCCACTAGGGGCTCGCACCTGGGGGCTCTGGGGATCTCAGGGCAGCCCTTGGTCCCTTACTCTGTTGGACAACAGCAGACTGGTCTGGTGCCCCAGCTCTTTGTTTCCCTGACTCCATCACCTGCCAAGCCTACTTGTCCCCCTATGCCTGTCCAGCCCTGGCCCTGGCCCATGAACCACCAAAGCACTGAGAATAAAGAGGGTGATACTGGCCCCTGTGGCATGCCCCCCCCGCAAAGTCCCTGCAGTTGGCCAAAGAAAAGCTCCAGGCCCAAGGCAGCATTTCTCCTCAGCCAGGAATCTGCAGATGGCATTTTTACTCGTCCCAAACATGAGTTCAGAGAGATCTGGATAGAAGCCTTAAAATAAAAAGAAGCCCAGAAACACAAAGACCTTCCCAGGCCTGGACCTCAGCAAAGATGATTCTGGCGAGCATCACCAACCTGGATCTGCAGGGTCAGAGTTGGGCAGAGGTAGGGATGGGAGGGGCCTGGCTGGGAGCCGTGGTTCTGGCTCCTCCCTGATCCTGGGAGGACCCTGCGAGCCTGGATCGGAATGTGGTTCTGCCCAGTGGGCAGCAACCCCCTCTGACCACCATGGGGAATACCTAACAGGACCCACAAGACCCTTGCTGCTCTATCGCTCCATGTTGCATCTGGCCATCCCTCTCCACTCCCAGGGCCACCCAGCCCAGGCCACAGTCTCTCTCCGGGTTCATGGCGGCAGCCTCCTCCTGGCTTCATGCCTCTTCTCCTCTCACCCTCCTCCAAAGTAACCGGGCCACGCTGCTTCTCTACTTAGAGTAGAGGACCACCCCTCCGCACCAAGGCAGCCCACCTCGGACCCCTCTGCCCTCACCAGTCCCTCCTGCTGGACCCCCAAACAGGCTAAGTCCACTCCCCTCAGGATACTGCTGCCTCCCCGCCCTGGCCCTGGCCCATGAACCAGCCCCTGCTGCCCCCTCGCCCGCTTCCTAGTGAACTGCAATCCACACTTCAGATCTCAACTCCAGCGTCCAGTTACTGTGTGGTCACTTTGTGGCATCTCCCACTGTTTCTAACTGTGCAGGCATTTGCAGACCTACCAGTTCACCATGAGCTGTATGACTCTGGGCTTGGGGATGCTGTGTCTGTCTGGTTCCCAGGGTTCCAGTGACTGGCCCAGTGCCAGGCCCTGTGTGGGCCTTAAGTAAATATCAGTTGAATGAATTGAACAAATGAGTACATGGGATATGGTTTCCACCGGGAATATGTGGAAAGACAACAGCACGGTCTTTGAATGGTAACCAGAGTGCACTGGGTGAAGCGAGGCTGACCTCCCCCTGGCCCCCAGGCACTGTTGCCCGGCTCATCTCCCCAGTGCAGCAGTGAAGGTGCACAACCACCTGACATCCCAGGGGGGGCCTGAGGCCCCAGCAACGTCCCACCTGCACAAACCCAAGAATCCGAAGCCAGGAGTGTAAGAGCTATTGGAACAATAAAAGTGGGCTTCAGTGGCAAGCCCTCAAGTGCCTGCCAGGGACAACAGCTCCCTCAGGAATGACAAACGTGTGGCCAGGCTTTGCAGGCAGCCAAGTTCCTTCTTTCTTTTCATGGATATTTAAGCAGCAACTATGTGCCAGGCAACCCACCCAATGCTGGGAATTTTTCAGCAAGCAAAAGATTCTCCCCACAGCTGATGTGCTAAATGACCTGAGACACTTCCTCACTCACCCTCTCTAGGCCTCAGTTCCTGCAGCCAGTAGGCAGAGCCTCAGGGCTCGGAAAGCCCCAGGTGTCCCAAAGATGACCAGCCTTCAGGTGGGGCCCAGGCTTTGGGGGTGGACAGGAGGTGCTGCACAGGGGGCCAGGCAGTCCTGGCTCCCAGCCTTCTCCTCCCTGACCACACAGGAGTGGACAGCCTGGCTTCAACTGTGGCTCTACAACTCATGAGCTGTGACAGTCAGCGCCTCAGTTTCCTCATCTATAAAGTAAGCACTATGATGGCACCAACCAAGCCCATGGAGTCGTTACAAGAATCCATGAGAGGGCTTCCCCGGTGGCGCAGTGGTTGACAGTCCGCCTGCCGATGCAGGGGACACGGGTTCATGCCCCAGTCCGGGAAGATCCCACATGCCGCGGAGCGGCTGGGCCCGTGAGCCATGGCCACTGAACCTGCGTGTCCGGAGCCTGTGCTCCTCAACGGGAGAGGCCACAACAATGAGAGGCCCGTGTACTGCAAACACACACACACACACACACACACACACACACAAAGAATCCATGAGATGATGTGCCTGAAGCGCTCTGGGGACACCTGCAGAGGTGAGCTCCACCAATGCTGTGTTCTCCTCTGCTTTGTATTCTCATTATTGTTCACACAGCAGTGCTCCTGGGCCCAGTTCTCTGTCTGCTCCCAGGGCTGCCATACAGATTAAATGACACACAGATGCAGAGCGCCTGTCCTCACACAGGCCCTCAATAAAGGTACATGTCCCCAAACGACTGACCGGCTCTAATGGGGGAAAAGACTCACCCACAGACTGGGCTATGGAAACACTGGCTTTTGTGCAACAAAAACTAACAACTGAAAAGGAAAAGGGAAATACAGCCTGGGGAAAAGGCTTGTATCAAACATGACAGAAAGTCAATATCTAAAGCAGATAAAGGGCTTATTCCGATATAAAAGACCCCAGGAGATGAACAGGCAAAGGACTTAAACAGGCATAGGAGACACACAAAGTAATCAAACGCGGGGAGATCATTTGTCCTTGCCGACCATAAAAGCAGCACAAATTAAAGCAAAAAGCAGCACTGCTTCACTGCTGGATCAGCAAAGTATCAGCTGGCAAAGCCCCTGTGCTGGTAAGGACTTGGTGTCTCTGGGAGCCGCAGTGGGAAACCAGTCTGTCTCTGCCCCAGAACTGTGAGTCTGTCGCGCTTGGATCCCTTAATTATTTCGGTCACACAGCAAGTACTCCCTGTTTACAGCCAGGGCTCGAGGGTGTCCGGGCTGGCTCAGGCCGTACCCTGCAGGGTCAGCCACAGATACGTATTCACAGGAGCAGAACTGAGGCCCCCTGGCCAGGAGGTCCCCAAATTCAAATTCCAAGGGAGGTTGCACAAAGGGCAGGGTCATTACTACCATCCAGGCTGTGTGAGCAGCTGGTCAGCACTGCCCCCAGCCCACTGGGTGGACAGCAGACCTCTGCCTGGAGAGCCTGAGAAGTAGGCACACAGCCCATCATGCCCACTCTCACAAGCTGCCATCCACCCCAGCAGGTCCGGGCCCCCTCGCCAAAGTGGCAGGCTGGGAAGGAGGACCTGGGCTACCATAGAGGCCAGGACACATGCACGTCCAAGGGACCCTAGACTTTACACTATGCCCAGCTACCCCGTCCCACAGAGCAGGGCCTCTGACTCCCGGGGCAAGAGCGGCTGGGAGCACACCCCAGAGCCTGCCCACTTGTATGGGGTCAAGTCTGGGATCCCTGTCCCCTTCCGCAAGAGTCTGGAAGCCAAATGGGCTTGGCCCATGGCCAGCACTACCTCTCCTGGGAAATCCCTTCCTCTGAGCCAGGGCAGCAAGGAACAGCAGGAGGGTCACAGCTCTGAAGTCTGAGGATTGGGCCCCAATTCTGGCTTCTGCACTTGGCCGGGCCACCTGACCTGCCTCTCCTCCCCCAGCATCCGCACCTCAGGCTGTGTCACAACCATCCACCATCCTCCCAGTACCAGTAGCCCAGGCCTTTCAAAAGCCAGGAGCCGTCCTCGATCCTTCCCTCACACCCACGTCCTGTGAGCCCTACCTCCAAAAGCATCCTGAAATCATCTACTTGGCCATCTGTCATCGGCCACCAGGACCACCCAGGGCCCGCCCCCCAAGGACCTTCCTGCAGCCACTCTCCCCACTGAGAGTCCTCCAAAGGCTTCCCACTGTGAGGAGAATAAGAACTCACCTCCTTCATGACTGGACACAATCCAGCCCTCCCCACCGCTCCGGGCCCAGCCCTTCTTCTCTCCCCATTAATCCCTCAGCGCCAGGCATGTGGCCCTCTTTCTGCCCCTCGGCCACACTGGGGTGACTCCTGCCTCAGAGAGTGCCAAGTGTTTACGTCCCCTCTGTCTGGATCAGTCTCGCAGGCTGGGCCCTCCCACCAGCCAGGTGCATCTTGTCTCTGACCCAGAAAACCTCCCCCCGACTCAGTCTACCCTTTCCTGGCTTTTGCTTTGTTCATGGCTTTACCCCTCTCTGCAGCAGTGGGCAGGGTGCCTGCCCTTGAGCCTGAGTGCCCCATCAAGGAGTACTACTGTTATTCTTATTGTTCCCCCCACGACTGGGAACATCACTAGGCACCTGGTCCCTTCCAGTCCAGGTCAGCCCCACCCTCCTCCCTATGCAAGCCCAGCTCCCAGGCCACCTCCTCCAACAGGTCCTGGCCCTGGACTCCCCTGAATCCTGTGCCATCCTACAAGCTATCACCTGAGCCCTGACCTCATACTAAGTGTGCACCTTCATCTTGCCTGGACACCCCTCAAAAGGTACACCAGGCTCTCCCGTGAGCTCCAGTCATACTCCCTGAGGCCTTGCTCCAGGTCAAGGTGAAGCCCACACCCCAAGACTGAGCCCAGGCCAGTGGAGCCAGGTCAAGAGCTCTGGGAGAAACATCCCAACTCAAGAATCCAGCCCAGGTTCCAAACGTGTGCGCATGAGTATGTGTGGGTGAAAGAGAGGGCCAGACTGAGGGAGAGAAGAATAAAGCCTGAGCGGGGGAGGGAGAGAGAGCCAGACACCAACATTTCCATCTAATTGCATGACCTTTTCCCAGCTCAGAGTTCCTTCAGGGCCAAGTGCACCAGCGCTGCTTGGTATTAATCTGAAAGAGAAATAGGTCAAGGAAAGTTGGAAATTTTTATAGAAAACGCTTCAGGCTTGGAGCTGGCTGAAGTGTTTGCCAACCCGCAGATAATTCTTAGAGGAAACAGGCCTTGGTCAGAGGTCTCCGACTGGTCCAAACTGGCAGAGTTTGGACCTCGGGCCCAAACCCAGCTTCTGAGCTATGCCCAGCCTCACTGCTTCTGGGGAAGGGCCTTCTCTCCCCTCCATATGTCCCTGGAGCTGTCTCTGCAGCCCGATCCCTCTTACGCTGGGACCCAGAGCCTCTCACCTGTCATCAGGGCCCACCGCTTCTCTGAGAGGCCTCTGTCCAGGGACCCATTGTGGGACACCTGTCCCCCTGTCCCCCATCATGTAGATATAGCATGCAGAAAGCCCAGATCTCTTTCACAATTGCCCCATGGGGTGTGGAGGGAGCCTTGTCAGGGTCCCGATGGATGTTCGGGCCCAGCTGCTCCCACCCTGGCAGGACGGCCAACACGTGAAGCACAAATGCCACAGACATGTAAAGTTGCCACTGGAGACATCATGTCTCTCCCAGAAACATCCCGGTCTGCTGTGCTGGGGACCTGCAAAGAGCAGACCCGCAGAGCCCACAGCCGATGTGACAACCAGGCACACCACTCTTGCTAATTAAACTCCAGACGCACCCAGAGCAGAGCACAGCTTTGCTCCTGAGACGTTGTGTTATCTGGAAGCCCAGTGTGGTTACCACGTGCCGACAGAAAGCTCTTTGGGGGACATTCACTACACAATCCAAGGGGAAGTAAGAAAGCGTATCAGTGAATTTTGTCTAGGAGAGGAGCTGAGCTCGTGGGCTGTCTGTGCCAGCCAGGTCCAATATCGTCACAGACTGCATCTGGGCAGCAGGGAGGACGGGGGCACACCAGGCAAGTCTCCACTGCAGGATGAGGCGGGTCCAAGCCCTTGCCTGGTTGCAGGCATCACCTCTGCCTCCATAGCCCCTCGGAAGAGCCCCCAGGCTGCAGACCCCAGTCAGAAAGTCCCCCAGCTCAGCCAACAGCTCTAGAGTGGTCTCCTAAGTCTGACTCCAGACAGCATCAGGCCTCAGAGAATGTGCAGCCTCGGCTGTCCCAGCGCTGGCCCCTCGCCCACCTCCCTGGCATGTGGCCACATCACCACACTGGCATCTCCAGCAGCTGTGCAGGGGGCCGGCCGCAAGCAGTGGGAGCACCGAGGCCTCTGCCAAGGATGCACTCCGCTCTGAAACACGCCCCCCGGCAGTGGTCAGGCCAACTGCCTTGGGTTTCGCAATCGGTGCTTCTCTTTGGGTTTCCTCTCATCCCCACAGCTCAGGGGTGGAATGAGGAGGAGGAACTGAGAAGGCCCTGGGCATCTAGTATTGAGGTGCCCAGACTTTCAGCAGCAACTCAGTGAGCTGGCAATGGCCGGCTGGGCAGGGCACGGGTCAAGTCCAGTGGGAGAGCCCCTGGGTCACCACCTGAAAGTGCCAGGCCAGGCCGCAGGCTCCTGCAAATGGCTCAGGAAGTACCTGGGGTGGGGACACAGAGAGAGGTCCCAGCACTTGGACTCTGGCCAGATCTGGGAATCAGGGTGCAAAGCCTGCCGAGGGCCTCTCTTCCACTTCTGCCAGGACCTCAGCCTTCAACACTTTGATATCACGTAGGCTGAATCATGGCCCCCAGGATGTCACATCCTAATCCCCAGAACCTGTGAGTATAGCCTTATATGGCTAAAGAGACTGCAGATGCTTATTAACGATCTATATTTCCCTCTGTTAATGCATTTCCTATTTGCCTCTTAATATCTGTGGCTCAGTTGTTTTTTCAGATAATTTGTAATTCTTTATATTGATCTCTGGGAGCTCTTTATATAGTTAGGATATTAAACTTTTGTTATATCTGTTATAAGTAAAACAGAGACTCTGCTCAAGAGAGTGATGCAGGTAAGGATCTTGAGATGTGATGCAGGTAAGGATCTCGAAATAAGAAAATTCTGGATTATCCCAGTGAGCCAAATGTAATCACAAGTGTCTTTATAAAAGGGAAACAGGGAAAAAACTCAAAGGAAATCAGCAGCACTTCGTCTAGGGTTTCACTCCTGCCCTCGGCTGACACTTAAACCACTTCTCCAAGGGAAGTTACTTAAAAGAACAATCCACACAGAAATCCACCACCAAAGCTCGAGAACTATCAAAGTTAGAAGACTGAAGCGCTGCTGCTGATGGTGAACATCTGCCGGTCGCTGGGGCTCACGGGTAGGTGGCGGGTATGAAAGGGAAGCAGCCAAGGTCCAGCTGGAGGGTGAGACGCTGGCCACCCTCTGCGAGTCTACACGCTACCAACGCCGATGAAGACAGGCTTGGAGGCAGCAAGGCAGGCGCAGAACACTCCTGGGAGAGAGAAGTGGAGTGGACAGGGGAAAGCGGGGTGTCACGGAGGGCAGGTGCCAACGGGCGCACAGCAGGCAGCGGACGTACCCAGCACGAAGAGGGAGAGCTGTCCATCCGAGCCGTGTGGATGAAAGGCTCTTGGTGCTGCAGCCAGGAGTCAGTGCTGTGCCTCTGAGGTGGGAGAGCCAACTTCAGGACACTGGTCCACAAGAGACCTCCCAGTACCACATAATATCAAATGGTGAAAATCTCCTAGAGATCTCCATCTCAACACCAGCACCCAGCTTTACTCAACGACCAGCAAGCTACAGTGCTGGACACCCTATGCCAAACAACTAGCAAGACAGGAACACAACCCCACCCATTAGCAGAGAGGCTGCCTAAAATCATACTAAGTTCACAGATACCCCAAAACACACCACCAGACGTGGACCTGCCCACCAGAAAGACAAGATCCAGCCTCATTCACCAGAACACAGCCACTAGTCCCCTCCACCAGGAAGCCTACACAACCCACTGAACCAACTTTAGCCACTGGGGACAGACACCAAAAACAACGGGAACTACGAACCTGCAGCCTGCAAAAAGGAGACCCCAAACACAGTAAGATAAGCAAAATGAGAAGACAGAAAAACACACAGCAGATGAAGGAGCAAGATAAAAACCCACCAGACCTAACAAATGAAGAGGAAATAAGCAGTCCACCTGAAAAAGAATTCAGAATAATTATAGTAAAGATGATCCAAAATCTTGGAAATAGAATAGAGAAAATGCAAGACACATTTAACAGGGACCTAGAAGAACTAAAGATGAAACAAGCAATGATGAACAACACAATAAATGAAATTAAAAATACTCTAGAAGGGATCAATAGCAGAATAACTGAGGCAGAAGAACAGATAAGTGACTTGGAAGATAAAATAGTGGAAATAACTACTGCAGAGCAGAATAAAGAAAAAAGAATGAAAAGAACTGAGGACAGTCTCAGAGACCTCCAGGACAACATTAAATGCACCAACATTAAAATTATAGGGATTCCAGAAGAAGAAGGGAAAAAGAAAGGGACTGAGAAAATATTTGAAGAGATTATAGTTGAAAACTTCCCTAGTATGGGAAAGGAAATAGTTAATCAAGTCCAGGAAGCACAGAGAGTCCCATACAGGATAAATCCAAGGAGAAACATGCCAAGACACGTATTAATCAAACTGTCAAAAATTAAATACAAAGAAAACATGTTAAAAGCAGCAAGTGAGAATACATAGAGAATCCTAAGATGCTACCAGAAAACTACTAAAGCTAATTAATGAATTTGGTAAAGTAGCAGGATACAAAATTAATGCACAGAAATCTCTGGCATTCCTATACACTAATGATGAAAAATCTGAAAGTGAAATCAAGAAAACACTCCCATTTACCACTGCAACAAAAGAATAAAATATCTAGGAATAAACCTACCTAAGGAGACAAAAGACCTGTATGCAGAAAATTATAAGACACTGATGAAAGACATTAAAGATGATACAAATAGATGGAGAGATATACCATGTTCTTGGATTGGAAGAATCAACATTGTGAAAATGACTCTACTACCCAAAACAATCTACAGATTCAATGCAATCCCTATCAAACTACCACTGGCGTTTTTCAAAGAACTAGAACAAAAAATTTCACAATTTGTATGGAACCACAAAGGACTCCGAATAGCTAAAGCAATATTGAGAACGAAAAACGGAGCTGGAGGAATCAGGCTCCCTGATTTCAGACTATACTACAAAGCTACAGTATTTAAGACAGTATGGTACTGGCACAAAAACAGAAATATAGATCAATGGAATAGGATAGAAAGCCCAGAGATAAACCCAAGCACATATGGTCACCTTATCTTTGATAAAGGAGGCAGGAATGTACAGTGGAGAAAGGACAGCCTCTCCAATAAGTGGTGCTGGGAAAACTGGACAGGTACATGTAAAAGTATGAGATAAGATCATCCCCAACACCATACACAAAAATAAGCTCAAAATGGATTAAAGACCTAAATGTAAGGCCAGAAACTATCAAACTCTTAGAGGAAAACATAGGCAGAACACTCTATGACATAAATCACAGCAAGATCCTTTTTGACCCACCTCCTAGAGAAATGGAAATAAAAACAAAAATAAACAAATGGGACCTAATGAAACTGCAAAGCTTTTGCACAGCAAAGGAAACCATAAACAAGACCAAAAGACAACCCTCAGAATGCGAGAAAATATTTGCAAATGAAGCAACTGACAAAGGATCAATCTCCAAAATTTACAAGCAGCTCATGCAGCTCAATAACAAAAAAACAAACAACCCAATCCAAAAATGGGAAGAACACCTAAATAGACATTTCTCCAAAGAAGATATACAGACTGCCAACAAACACATGAAAGAATGCTCAACATCATTAATCATTAGGGAAATGCAAATCAAAACTACAATGAGATATCATCTCACACCAGTCAGAATGGCCATCATCAAAAAATCTAGAAACAATAACTGCTGGAGAGGGTGTGGAGAAAAGGGAACACTCTTGCACTGCTGGTGGGAATGTGATTTGGTACAGCCACTATGGAGAACAGTATGGAGGTTCCTTAAAAAACTACAAATAGAACTATCATATGACGCAGCAATCCCACTACTGGGCATATACCCTGAGAAAACCATAATTCAAAAAGAGTCATGTACCAAAATGTTCATTGCAGTTCTATTTACAATAGCCCGGAGATGGAAACAACCTAAGTGTCCATCATCGGATGAATGGATAAAGAAGATGTGGCACATATATACAATGGAATATTACTCAGCCATAAAAAGAAATGAAATTGAGCTATTTGTAATGAGGTGGATGGACCTAGAGTCTGTGATACAGAGTGAAGTAAGTCAGAAAGAGAAAGACAAATATCGTATGCTAACACATATATACGCAATTTAAGAGAAAAAAATGTCATGAAGTATCTAGGGGTAAGACAGTAATAAAGACAGAGACCTACTAGAGAATGGACTTGAGGATATGGGGAGGGGGAAGGTAAGCTGTGACAAAATGAGAGAGTGGCATGGACATATATACACTACCAAACATAAAATAGATAGCTAGCGGGAAGCAGCTGCATAGCACAAGGAGATCAGCTCGGTGCTTTGTGACCGCCTGGAGGGGTGGGATAGGGAGGGTGGGAAGGAGGGAGACACAAGATGGAAGAGATATGGGAATATATGTATATGTATAACTGATTCACTTTGTTATAAAGCAGAAACTAACACACCATTGTAAAGCAATTATACTCCAATAAAGATGTATAAAAATAAAAATTTTTTAAATAAAAAAAAGGGAAACAGAGAGAAACTTACTATAGATGAGAAGACACTGTGACCACAGAGCAGAGGTTAGAGTGATGCAGCCACAAGCCAAGAAATGCCGGCAGCCACCAGAAGCTGGGAGAGGCAAGGAACAGATTCCCCTCTTGAGCCTCCGGAGGGAACCAGCCCTGCTGACACCTTGATTTTAGCCCCTTAAGATCTATTTTGGACTTCTAACCTCCAGTACTATAAGAGAATAAATCTGTGTTTTTTAAGCCACTGAGTTTATGGTAACTTGTTGCAGTGGCAACAGGACACTATGACATAAACCGCTATAGCACAGAAAGCCTCCCCAATCTGGCTTCCAGCAAGTTAGTGACCCCTCCACATCGCCTACCCCATTACCACCCCCCACCGGGCCTCACCCTTGACTGGGCCCTCTCCCTTATGACTCATACCCACTGCATCACCAAGGTATGCCTGGCAACCTACTACCACCAAGTGGAGCCTTGCCCACTTCCCACCCATGGCCTGTCCTGACAGGGCTGCACTCTCCCTGCACCATCGCTCTGGCCTCCCTGCCTCCAGCCTGGACCACAGCAGGCTGGCTGAAATACAGCACTATCTGTCAGGCCCCTTCCCTGCTGGGGCTGCCTGCAGGATACCACACAGCCTCTTTGAGCTCCCAGCATCAGCTCCAGCCCCCTGGCTCCTGCCCTGAGGGCCTACATGAGCTTCACTCCTGGTTCCTCAGCAGCCCAGAAAACTATGTAGCTCAAGGCAATGGGACGGGGCAGAGACACGCAGCAGGTCAGGAGGCGAGGAAGGGCTGCAGGCCACCGGGTGGAGACTGTGTGGGCTGGCCACGTGGAGAAGCCACGCAGCACTGGCACCCTGCCCTTCCCTCCTCACAGGCTTTCCTTGGCAGCAGCAGGGCAGAGCGCTCCCGAGGGCAGCATGTCTCCTCTGCCCGCCAGGGAGGACGCTGCAGCCTGACAGCAGCGGGCAAAGGCTTGGCACTGGCTGTTTCCGAGAAGGAGGCAGCCAAGGTCACAGACACTGAGCTGTCTGGCTTCTCTTCCTTCAGCCCAGGGCCAAGTGCAAGGCAGGGTGGGAGACACTGCAGCCCAGCAGCAGCTCGCGGGATGGGGTACCACCTGCCTAGCAGGAGCTCACAGCCCTTCCTTGGTCCCAAGGCTATGCCCAGGGACTTCAGTAGGCCTGTGGAGGAGGGTAAAGGACACGTCTACCTCTGCCTCTCATAAAGCACACGTTGCCAATGGGGGTCATGTTTTATTTGGCCCATGTGGTGCTTTTCAGAAATTTGAAGCAACGATTTAAAATCAGGAGGGTTCAAATAAAAGTTCTGATGTCTGGATTCTCTTGACAGTAAGAGGATTGGCTGCCCCAGGCCCAGAGTCCCACCAGGTCTTGGTCAGGGGAGCTCAGGAGGGGCTGCCCCTGTGGACGAAGTCTGTCATCTGTGCTGTGCCCACGGTGAGGCCAGGGCCAAATGCCATGTGCCACTGCACTCACGCTGCCGTTTCCATTTTAACAGAGACATTCTCTCTGTGTCCGTGTTTATATCAAAAGCAGGAAAATTAACGCCAGGCCAAGGGTGGGTGTAATTCTTTTTCTTACCCTCTGCCATTGTCCTCATTGGCATTGCCTGCCGGGCACTGCAGGTCTCTTGAGTTTGCAGCCCTTGTCTTGGGATGGCAGAACTTCTTGCAAATGTGCCTGACAGAGAGACCACATGCCCAGTATGTGACCCAGGGGTCTTTCCCACACAGTGGGGACTTTCCCAGAGTCCCAAGTTCAGCCCTCCTTGGTGTGACCAGCAAGGCCACATCTCCACGCACTAGGTCTTAGGGTCAGACCAACCATAGCACACCAGGCCTCACAGTCTGGCTGAGATGGCACTAGGGTCCAGCAGAGGCAGAAGAGGGGCAAGGAGTCTGCCTGGGCTGTGCCTGAGCACTGTCCCCTGAGAAGGAGTGAAGGGTACCTGCAGTGTTTCTCCTCCATGGGTGTGTACCCCATTCATTGCATAGCCAGCCTTGAAAGGGAGGCTGATTTGCTTCCTGTATAAGCTGAATGGTGGCCCCCAAGCATACCAGATTCTAATCACTAGCACCTGTGAATGTTATCCTACATGGCAAAAAAGGACTTTGTAGATGTGATTAGATTATGGATCTTGAGAGGTGGAGATCATTCTGATTATCAGGGTGAATCCCAATGCCATTACCCGCATCCTTTATAAGAGGGAGGCAGAGGGAGATTGACATCACACAGAAGAGGAGGAGGTGATGTGACCACGAAAGCAGAGATTGGACTGGTGCAGCCACAAGCCAAGGAATGCCAGCAGCCACCAGAAGCTGGGAGAGGCAACGAACAGAATCACCTTAGAGCCTCCAGAGGGAACCAGCCCGGCTGACACCTTGATTTCAGCCCAGTGACACTGACTGACTTCAGACTTCTGCCCTCCCAAACTATGAGAGAATGAAGTGCTATTGTTTTAAGCAGCCCAGTTGGTGGTAATGTGTCATAGCAGCCTGAGACTCAGAGGGGCGTGACATGCCAGGATCACCCAGTGCAAGCTGTGAGCAGGGCTGGGCCCCTTATCCTGTACCCACTGGCCCTGGCTCCCCCTCAACAACCCCAGACAGTGTTAACAGATGGCAGCCAGGGTGGTGCTCAGGCAGTGGCCTAGAACTGGGAGTGAGGCTCTCTCCATGCTTGTATACAAATGCAAACACACATGCATGCACACAAGTGCAAACGCCAGAGAGGCCAATGTTACACAGCACACCTCCCAACATATGGCCCTGGGCACAGGGCTGGCTCTGGGGAAGGCTGAGAAAGGGACTCAGGGTGCTGGGGAAAGGTCCAGTCCAGCAGAGGCCTGGAGATGCCTGAACCTCCTCTCCCCAGAAGGCCACACTGGCACCCTGGCCTTGGAGCCCTGCCTTTCTGGCCCAGCCAGGCTCCCAGGCCCAGCAGAGCCAAGCAGAGACACTTCTGCAACACCTTTGAGTCCAGTGAGGGAAAAAAAGTCATCCTGGTCTCCTTCAGTCCCTTGCCCACCCTGGTACCCTCCTCTAGGGCCTGAGGGTGAGATTGCTGTGGGCTAAGCTACCCAGTACAACCTCTAACCGTGGTCTGAGTCCTGGAAGACACGCTAAAAGCATCATTTTCCATCCTTTCCCTGGGCAGTCTGCAACCCAGTAGCTGAACTAAGATGATGGAGACCGTTAGTGACAATGATGCTCTGAGGGTCCGGGAGCCCCTGAGACCACCCCAGGAAGCCTGTTGGCTGCTCAGGGAAAACAGGGCAATGGCAGCGTGTCTCAATGCTCTGGAAAAGCTGTGTACAACACACGCTCCCACAAACACCCCATCCCACAGGCCCCCTCACCCATACCCTCACCACCCTCCGCAGGCACCCCCACCCCAACTCGCACACCCACACCCAGCCAGATGCTAATCTCCCAGACCAGGAGGCCCAGGACAGGTGTTTCCCCTTCCGCTTCCTCCGAGGACCCATTATATCCATTGTCCATTGATAAATGGCTAGGGTATTTCAAACCTGCTTCCAGAAGTTGCCCTGCGGGGTCAGGAGGAAACTTCCAGTCAGTACCTCCTGCCTTCTTTGGCCAGAGCCACATTGACATATCAGGGTTCCCATCAGAATTCACCAGAAGAAAGGGTCTCCTAGCCTTATACACACACACTCACACACACATCCTGAGAGCCTTTGCATGGAGGTCCTGGTGTTCTGTGCCCAGTAGGCCATGTCCTCTTGCAGGAAAGAGCACGGAGCAAACATGCTCAGCCAAGGACACTCCTTTTACATATCTCCCAGCTGCCACTGTGGGCCCTGACAAGGCCTGGGCTGACGGAGAGCAAGACTGTCGGGGGTCACCGCGGGCCCTCAGACCAGCTCCAGCATAAAATATGTCTGGACCGCCTCCAGTCAGTGAGTGGGCCTCAGCCCTGTGCCCAGTGGAAACAATCAAGCACATGCAGGGAGAAATGTGCTTTCTGTGGAAAAGTCACCCACATAGGGTCACGCTGACACTGGGCAGGGATGTCAAGGAAAGGGGGTCTGGCGCCAGACTCTGGGCCTGTGGCCGAGACCTACTGCCCTCGGCCCACAGCCTTCAGCCTACACACCCACAGCCCCAGGCTGAGGTCTAGAGCTCATCCCACCCCATTTCAGTGCAGCCTCAGCCCCAGACCCATGCAATTGGCCTTCCCTCTTCTAAGGTCAATGGTTTCTGGGCTTATTCTGAGTTTGAAATTCCTTTCCTGTGTTCTGAGTTCCAAGCTCTCACGAGAGACAGCCAGATGAGAAGGTTGGGGGAAGGATTCAAGAGAAGATGCCAAAAGACCAACAGAAGCCCAGGAAATAAGGCAAGGCCCGTCAGGCCATGAAGGAGGGCTGCCATGTTCAGGAGATAGGTACCACATTGAATTTGGGATTGGCACCCTGGCCCAGAGCACCTGGCAGCCTCACTGTGCAGGCTCCACCACACCCAGCCTAAGTGGGCCCCCAGGGAACCCCCTGAATCTTCCGGTACAGATCAAGCCCAAAGTGACCAGGTCCTCAGCTCTGTGAGACACCACAGGACAGATGAGAAGGCAGAGGCCAGAGGCCCAAACTTGCCCAAGGGCAGACAGCCAGCGAGGAGCAACACCAGGGCCCTGATCCCTGGTCTGGGGCACTTCCCTTGCTCCATTTCCACTCCTGCCCTCACCCAGTGGGTTTATTATCCATTCCTCCCCATGCAGAGAAAGAAGCCCAAAGGTGGGAAAGAGGTAGGAGGGGCTGAAGCTGGGGAAGGCCAGATGGGCAGTGCCTGGGGTGCCCCCTCCACTGTTGAAAGGAGACCTACGATTCATCATCTGGGAAGAAGGGGCAGCTGGAAGTATTGATCGGCTCTAGAGAGCACTGGGATTCCTGATGGGACAATTCCTTTGCAAAAGTATCTGATACCATTCCTTGAAATTAGAATGGTGCCTTGCCAGGCCGCACCCAATTGATCTGCCAGCTGGGAACTCTCATTAAATGAGCCAAGGCTACTTGGGGCAATGGGGGTGTCTCGGCTAATCACAGCATAGCTGGGCTGGCCCAGTAGGGCCTCCGGGGCTCACTGTAAACATGCAGATGAGCCTGACTCAAGACCCAGGCCTCAATGCCCTGCCTGCTGCCACCTGCCCTGGCGATGGGTGAGTGCAGCCAGGAATCTAGAACCCAAAACTGAGGGCTAAGCCCACCCTGCAAGAGCCAAGCACAGAGCCTGGGCACTGCCAGGACCACAGCCAGACCCCAACCTGGCCTCACTGAAGCCTGGGACCTGAGATCCTGAGAATGCTGGGGAGGTTTGGGCTGAGGGTAGGTGTGTCCTCCTGGAGGGCTCTGAGAGGCTGCACCGCCTGCCCAGTAGCTCCTTCCACGCTCCTGGGCCCAGAGCGCACTTCGATTCTAAGCTGAAAAAGATAAAACCACATGAGTCTGTGCATAGGTTGCTGAGGCTGCTGGGAGCACCTCTGGGGTCTTTCTGGAGCACTTCCCTCCCCTCCTGGCATCTGAGCTGTCTCCCAGAGCGAGCAGGGTCCAATCGGGGCCAAAGAAGCACTCAGGGCCTTTCTCTGTGAGCAGCCAGGGAGGTGTGATCACCACTGCAGGGAAAGCACAGCACAGAGGCAGGGGAAAGAGGCTAGGGATGGGGGCGAGGGGGCAGCAGACGTCTTCTTCAGAGGCATAGGCTCAGAGTCACGGGCGCGAGACTCAGGCCAGGGTACAGGCCTGGTCTGGGTCTTGCCTCTTCCCTGACACTTGCCAGCCCTCAGACAGCCAAAGGTAAGACCCTCAGGCAGCCTTTACTGCCTGCTGTGGAGGCCTCAGACCTACAATCTTATGGCCCACATACACCCAAAGCAGAGGTCCCTGACCCAGCATCCCAGCATGCCCACTGTGCTATGTGGTCAGCAAGGGCGGGTCTCAGCCTTGGCCTGGGACCAGAGCTACAGAAAGGGCGCCTGGGTTCCCCAGGGGGGACATTCAGGGTCCACCATGCAACCCTCCCACCTGCAGCAGCCTTACCTGTGTCCAGGGCCTGTGGCCCCCCCAGAGGAGGGGGTCTGGAGGTGGGCGGCCGGCGATACACCACATGCACACGGCCCTGCTCAGCCTCATTTGCTGCCAGACCCTTCTCCAGGGGCTCGATAAAGAACTCCTCCTCCTCCATACGGATCAGGCCAGCCTGCAGGGCAAAGATGAGACAGTTCAAATTCCCAGCACACAGTAGACCAAGGAAAAGAAGCAGTGAGGAGGGCCACAGAGAGCAGAATCTCCAACCTGGCTGAGCAGGGTCCAGTGAACACTGCCCAGCACCCCAGCTAGGTGCAAGGCTTGAACCCCAGGCTGGGAAGGGCACAAACAGGTGGGCCTAGAGGCCCCATCATTCCAGAAGCTCCACTTCCAGCCACCAAGGCCAGAGCCATTTGGGGGTGATGAACCCTGTCTGAGGAAGGGGTTCTTGCCTGGGTTACCCCCCACCTTCACCCCCAGGAGCCCAAAGTCCAAGATAAAGGCCAAAACTGTCAGGACTGAATCTGCCACATATATGTTCAGTTGGACCCAAAGAGTGTTTTCAAATTTCTGAACCCAACACTCAAAATGATGAGATTTCATGTTTCAAAAATGGGATTCCATCTTTCCTTGGAAAATGCAGGCTCTGACCACAGTGCATGGCACACAGCAGTGGACACCACGGATGGAGCACGCACCACTGCAGCTGGCCACAGTCCCCACTGTCTATCCTTGTATCCACAACAGTCACCAGCCCAGACTCTACAGCAACTGAAGCCTCCCCCAAAACTGGCTATGGCTCTTTCATGCTGCAAAGCCCTCGATGAACCCTTGTCCCCATCAGGATTCAGGCTACTCTGTACTCTGGTATCCAAGGCTCTCAGCCTGCCACCGTCCTCTTTGCCCCCAGCTCACACCTAGCACCAGTCGTTGAAACAGTCCTGTCCGTCCAATACAGTGCACAGTGCCTGGCCTTCAGGCTCCTGAACCCACAAAGCCCTCAGCTTGGAAGGCCCTGCTCCTGCCCCCAGCCTTGGCCATCCGGTAAACTCTAATTCTCCCTTCAGTGCTTGGCTCAGACCCCCAAATGCCATGCCCCTACTGCAGGTACATGGCCCTGCCCTCCCCTTGAGGCCATCCTGCCATCACTGCCCCATCCAGCTCCCACACTTTTGACTTTTTGGTCCATTATCCATAAACCAATAATCTTACACTAGGAGTCCCCACTGTGTCAACCTGCAGATGTATTTCCTTTAGATCACACACTTATGACCCACTCAGGGTTTATGGGTTTTTTAAAACCACTTTTTTGAGGCATGACTGACATGTAAAAAGATGTACATAGTTAATATATACAACTCAGTGAGTTTGGGAATGAGTATACATTCATGAAACCATCACCACCATGAAGGCCATAAATATATCCATCACCTCTCACAGTATCCTCCCACCCTTTTTATTGTTATCATTTTTTTGTGGTAAGAACACTACATGTAATATCAACCATCCTAGCAAAATTTAAGTATACGATATTTTTGGATAGAATGTTGTTATAGGCACTGTGCTATATAAAAGATCAGAACTGACTTATCTTGCATAACTGAAATTCTGTGCTCTTTGACAATCACCTCCCATTTCCTCCTCCCTCCAGCCCCTGGCAATCACCATCTGACACTCTACTTCTATGAGTTTGACCATTCTAGATTCTACACGTAAGTAGATCTTGCAGTATTTGTCTTTCTGTGTCTAGTTTATTTCACTTAGCATAATATCCTCCAGTTTCAGCCATTTTGTCGCAAATGGCAGGATCTCCTTCTTTATAAAGGCTGAATAATATTCCATTGTACATATGTACCACATTTCTTTACCAATTTGTCATCCACAGATAGACATTTGGATTGTTTCCATGTCCATTGTGAATAATGCTGTAATAAACATGGGAGCACAGATATCTCTTCAGTATCCTGTTTTCATTTTCTTTGGGCACATTGCCAGAAGTGGGATGGTAGTTCTATTTTTAATTTTTTGAGGAACTTCCATATTGGTTTCCATAGTGACTAAACCAATTTTCATTCCCATCAACAGTGCACAAGGGTTTCCTTTCTCCACATCCTCACCAACACTTGTTATCTCTTGTCTTTTTGATAACTATTCTAACAGATGTGGCATGATATCTCATTGTGGTTTTAACTTGTGTTTCCCTGATGATTAGTAATATTGAGCACCTTTTTACATACTTATTGCCCATTTGTATGTCTTCTTTGGAAGTCCTTTGCCCACTTTAAATTGATATATATATATGGCCTTTGAGTTGTATGAGTTCCTTCTATATTTTGGATATTAATCCCTTATCCAATAAGAGGTTTGCAAATACTTTCTCTCATTCTCTAGGTTGCCTTTTCATCTTGTTGATAGTTCCTTTGCTATGCAGAAGTTTTATAGTGTGATGTAGTCCCACTTGTTGATTTTTGCTTTTATTGCTTATGCTTTGGTGTAATAGCCAAAAAATCATTGGCAAGACCAATGCCAAGGAGCTTTTCCCCTATGTATTCTTCTAAGAGTTTTATGGTCTCAGGTCTTAGGTTTAAGTCTTTAATCCATTTCCAAATTAATCCACTTAATTTTTGTGAGTGATGTAGGACAGGGGTCCAATTTCATTCTTTTGCATGTGAATATTCAGTTTTCCCAGCACCATTTATTGAAAAGACCATCTTTTCACACTAATTATTCTTGGCTCCCTTGTCAAATATAAGTTGACTGTATATGCATAGGATTATTTCTGGGGTCTTGATTCTGTTCCCTTGGTCTATGTGTCTGTTTTTATGTCAGGACCATACTGTTTTGATTACTATAGCTTTGTAATATAGTTTGAAATCAGGAAGTGTGATACCTCCAACTTTGTTCTGTCTCAAGATTGCTTTGGCTATTTGAGGTCTTTTGTGGTTCCATAAAAATTTTAGGATTTTTTTTTTCTATTGGAATTTGTAATTTTGATAGGGACTGCATTGAATATATAAATGGTTTGGGGCACTATGGATATTTTAACAATATTAACTCTTCTGATCCATGAACACAGTATATCTTTATTTGTGTCTTCTTCAATATCTTTAATCAGTATCTTATAGTTTTCGGTGCACAGATCTTTCACTTCTTTGGGTAAATTTATCCCTAAGTATTTTACTATATTAGGTGCTATTGTAAATGGAAATGTTTCCTTTATTTCTTTTTCAGATACTTCACTATTAGTGTATAGAAATGCAACTGATTTTTGTATGTTGATTCTGTATCCTAAAATTTTACTGAATTTGTTAATTAGTTCTAACAGTTTTTTTGATGGAGTCTTTAGAATTTTCTACATACAAATCATGTCATAGGGAAACAGGGATAATTTTACTACTTCTTTTCCTATTTGGATGCCTTTTATTTCTTTTCCTTGCTCTGGCAAGAAAGCAAGTTCCAGTACTATTTTGAATAGGAGTGGTGAGAATGGGCACCCCTGTCTTATTCATGATCTTAGAGAGAAAGCTTTCAACTATTCACCACTGAGTATGATATTAGCTATGGGCTGTCACATATGGTCTTTATTATGTTGAGGTATGTTCCTTCTATACTTAATTTGTTTAGAGTTTTTATCATGAAAGATGTTGAATTTCATCAATTGCTTTTTCTGCACCTATTGAAATGTTCATATAAATTTTATTTTTCATTCTATTAAGGTGGTATATCACATCTATTTACTTGCATATGTTGAACCAAACTTGCATCCCAGGGATGAATCCCACTTGATCATGGTGTATAATCTTTTAAATGTACTGTTGAATTCGGTTTGCTAATATTTTGTCAAGAATTTTTTCATCTATATTCATCAGGGATATTCACCTGTAGTTTTCTTTTCTTATAGTGTCCTTATCTGGCTTTGGTATTAGGCTAATGCTGGCCTCATAAAAATGAGTTTAGGAGTGTTCCCTCCTCTTTAAATTTTTGGAAGAGTTTGAGAAGGGCTGACATTAATTCTTCAGTAAATGTTTGGTAGAATTTACCCATGACATCATGTAGTCTTGGGCTTTTCTTTGTTTGGAGATTTTTGATTACTGATTCAATCTCCTTATTCATTATTGGTCTGTTCAGATTATCTATTTCTTCATGATTCAGTCTTGGTAGGTTGTATGATTCTAGTAATTTCTCCATTTCTTCTAGGTTGGTCAACTTGTTGGTGTATACGTATTCATAGTAGTCTCATGATCCTTTATATTTCCGTAATATCAGTTGTAATGTCTCCTCTTTCATTTATTATGAGTCTTCTCTTTTTCTTGGTAAGTCTAGTTAAACGTTTGTCAATTTTTTTTTTCAAAAAAACCAAATCTTAGTTTTGTTTATATTTTTCACTGTTTTTCTATTTCACTTATTGCTACTTTGATCTTTGTTACCTCCTTCCTTCTGCTAACTTTGGGCTTAGTTTGTTCATCTTTTCCTAGTTCCTTGAGATATAAAGTTAGGTTGTTTATTTGAGAGCTTTCTTTTTTATTGTAGGCATTTATTGCTATAAACTTTCCTCTCAGAACTGCTTTTGCTGTGTCACATAAGTTTTGGTATGCTGTGTTTCCATTTTTGTTTGTTTCAAGATATTTTCTTTATTCCCTTTTGATTTCTTCTTTGACCCAGTGGTTGTTCAGGAGTGTATTAATTTTCCAGTTTTCCTCCTGTTACTGATTTCTAGTTTCATACCATTGTAGTCAGAAAAGTTAGTTGGTATGATTTCAGTCTTTTAAATTTGCTAAGACTCATTTTTTGACCTAATAATATATGACCTATCCTGGAAATTGTTGCATGCAGGCTTGAGGAAAATGTGTATCCTGCGACTGTTGGGTGGAATGTTCTGTTAAGTATCTGTTAGGCCCATTTGGCCTACAGTATAGCTCAAGTCCGATGTTTTCTTATTGATTTTCTGTCTGGATGATCTATCCATTGCTGAAAGTGGGGCACTGAAGTCTCCTACTGTTATTGTATTGTTGTCTATTTCTCCTTTCAGATCTATTACTATTTGATTAATATATTTAGGTGTTTTGGTGTTGGGTGCATGTATATTTACAATTGTTATATTCTCATGATGAATTACCACTTTATCATTATATAATGACCTACTTTGTTTCTCGTTACAGCTTTTTGACTTAGTCTGTTTTGTCTTATGTAAGTATAGCTTACCCCTGCTCTCTTTTGGTTTCCCTTTGCATGGAATATCTTTTTCCATCCTTTCACTTTGAGCTTATGTGTGCCCTTAAAGCTGAAGTGAATCTCTTGTTGGCAGCATATAGTTGGGTCTTGGGTTTTTTTGTTTTGTTTGTTTGTTTTAATCTATTTAGCCACTCTATATCTTTTGATTGGAGAATTTAACCCACTTACATTTAAAGTAATTATTGATAAGTAAGGACTTACCAAAGCCATCTTGCTAATTATTTTCGGACTTTTTTGTAATTCCTTTCTTCCTCTCTTGCTGTCTTCCTTTGTGAATTGATGACTTTCTGTAGTGGTGTACTTTGATTCCCTTCTCTGTATCTTGTGTGTATTTTTATCTTGTGTGTATAAAGGTTTTTGTTTTTTGGTTACTCTGAGGCTTACTTGAAACATCTTAGAGATATAACAGTTTATTTTAAGTTAATAACAATTTAATTTCAATTGCATGCAAAACACCTGAACTTTTATTCCTCACCTCCATATTTTATGTTTTTGCATTACAATTTACATCTTTTTATATTGTGTATCCATTAACAAATCATCGTAGCTATAGCTATTTGTAATACTTTGGTTCTTTAACCTGTATACTAGAGTTAAGTAGTTAACACACCACCATATTACAGAATTAGAGTATTCTGAAGTTGACTATATACCTACCTTTACCAGTGTGTTATATATATTCACGTGTTTTCATATTACTAATTAGTGTCATTTTGCTTCAGCTTAAAGAACTCCTTTCAGCATATCTCATAAGGTAGATCTAGTAGTAATGAGCTCTCTTTTTGTTTGTTTGGGAAAGTCTTTATCTTGCCTTCATTTCTGAAAGACACTTTGCCAAGTAAAGCATTCTTTGTTGGTAGTTTTTTCCTTTCAGCACTTTGAATATATCATTCTACTCTCTCCTGGCCTGCAAGGTTTCTGCTGAGAAATCCACTCATGGCCTTATTGGGATTCTCTTGTGTGACAGAAATTTTTTCTCTTGCTACTTTTAAAATGATCTCTTTGTCTTTGCTTTTAGATAGTTTATTATAATGTGTCTTGGAGAAGATCATTTTGGGGTGACCTAGTAGCTTCATGAACTTAGATGTCTAAATCTCTCTCCAAGGTTTGGGAAGTTCTCAGCTGTTTCTTTAAATAAACCCTCTGTCACTTTCTCCCCCTATTTTCCTTCTTGGGCTTCAATAATGCATAGATTGTTTCTCTTAATGAGCCCCATAGGTTTCCTCATTCCTTTTTATTCTTTTTTCTTCTTGCTCCACTGATTAGATAATTTCAAATGATCTGTCTTCTAGTTCACTGATTTTCTCTTCTGCTTGGTCCAGCTGGTGTTAATGCTCTCTATTGAATTCTTCAGCCATTGTATTCTTCAGCTCCAAAATTTTGTTTGGTTCTTTTTATGTTTTATATTTCTTTGTTGAAATTTTCATTTTGTTCTTGTATTGTTTTCCTGATTTCATTAAATTGTTTATCTGTGTTATCCTGTAGCTTTCTGAGCATCTTTAGAACAATAATTTTGATTTTTTTGTCAGGCAATTCATGTATCTCATTTCTTGTGGGTCAGTTACTGGAAATTTACTGTGTTCCTTTGACGATGTGATGTTTCCCCAATTCTTCAAAATCTTTGTGCCTTGCATAGCTTTCTGCACATTTCCAGATTTTATGGCCTGACTTCAGTAAGAAAGACCTTCACCTGCAGTGGGGTGGGGGGCACCCTGGATCTAGTGATGCAGAGCACCAAGTGTGGGGAGTATGGTGGCTTTGGGTCCAGAGGAGAGGTGATGTCTCATTGGTTCAGGCTGCTAGATCCATGACATCAACAGTTGTGTGGTCCTTGGCGACAGCTGCTGCAGGGAGTCCACAATGGCTGCAAGGGCTCTCGAGGTCTTCAGTGGGGCCTCCAGGTCCAGCAGCTAGGGACCAGGTTATAGAGTGGTGGTGGCCAGAACCAGTGGTATGCACATACACAGCTTCAGGGGCCAGCTGCAGGTGCCTGGGTAGTAGCAGTGTTCAGTTACAGACACACGCATGACAAGGGTCAGGGCCAGCAGGAAGGACAAGTGTCAACTGTGGGCACACTAGCAGCTACCTGAGCCCTGGCTGTTGATGTGCACTTTTAGGGCTGCAGCGTCTCACCATGGGGGCACACATGGCAGTGGAGGCTGGTGATGGGAATCAGGTTGATGGCATACATGTGCACAGCTGGAGGCTAGTCCTGAGTGTATGCACAGTGGTAGGGGTCAACCATAGTGGTCTAGGCTGGCGTTTTGCACTTATGCAGCTGCAGAGGCCTGGGCCAGTTGCCCGTGCAGATCCTTGTTGAGGGCAGGGTGGGGATGGAGGAAGCAAGAGGGCTCAGGTGCCTGGTGTCTGTGAATGCAAAAACCTGTAGAGCAAAACCTCAGCTCTAAAATCTGCAGGAGGTTTGCAACAGTTGTGCTGGCCATTGGTTTCTTCAGTAGTGAAAGCTGCTGGGGTCCTCTGCAGAGCAGGCCACAAAGAACCATGATCACTCCCACTACATGGCTGGTGGGAGCCCCTGTCCTTCTTCCTTGTTCCTAGCTGTTTCTATTCATCTCACCTTTGCTGGTCTCTGGGTGGGGTGAAACCAAAGTGGGTCCTTTGTGCGGTGCCCAAAGAGGCTAGGAAAACTGGTCGCTCACCCCACTCTCCCTTTCCCAGTGAGGGAAACTCTTTCTTGCTGGGGATGACAGGATGATGCAGGCAGAATGAAGCTGTCTTCCCTCTCTTCTTGTGCAGTTATTCTCAAGTTTTTTGTTCCACTGTGTTACTGAAGTTTCTTAAGTGGACTCCTGAGCTCTCCTAGAGTTGTTTTTGTTCATGGATAGCTGTTTAATTATTCATCTTTGTTGGGGGATGGAGGCTGGGGTCCCCTAACACAACAACTTAGTGATTTCACTCAGGGGGTTTTAAAAGCTTGAATTAGTTGCTCCGACTTAAGAATCAGAGGGTTCCACGTAAATGAGCAGATTTCTAGATTCTCTCAAAACATCAGAAAGGCCGGCATTTCCTGTTGTCCATCCGCTTAGCTGGCAGTGGCCAGAGGTCCCCTTTAGGGTTCTCCCCTTGAGCATCCAGAGGGAATACAGCCCTGCCAGTAACTACTTTGGCCTCCAGACCTGTGGGAGAGAAAGTTTCTATTGTTTTCAGTAATTTCCAACAGCTGCAGGAAATTAATACATGGTCCCAGTGGGTAGTGGGATGAAGTGGGTGGCCATTCACTGAACAGCACAGAATGAGGCGCAAGAGCTGCAGACCCCTGGGGACACAGGTTTAAGGCATCTTGGACTTCTGGGGAAGGGGTCCAGGACAAAGAGGAAGGGCAGGAGCCAGAGCGATGAGGGCCAAGATTGGGACACCAAGGTCACCAGCCTGTGGGAAGATACAGGAGAGGAAGGACCCATGGGAACCCTGCAAGCCCCCACACTCTGACTCATCCCTGGGTCCCAGGGCCCTTCCAGGCCTGGAGAGGGTGAGCTAATGTTTGCAAGATGAGTAAATAAATGACCCCAAAACTGCAGGACGTGTTCTCTGAGAGAGAGACAGATGGCAGGGTAAGTATACTGTGGGCCATCCCCTTCTACTGGCACATGGTTAGGCATGGACATATATACACTAACAAACGTAAGGTAGATAGCTGGTGGGAAGCAGCCGCATAGCACAGGGATATCAGCTCGGTGCTTTGTGACCACCTGAAGGGGTGGGATAGGGAGGATGGGAGGGAGGGAGATGCAAGAGATATGGGAACATATGTACATGTATAACTGATTCACTTTGTTATAAAGCAGAAACTAACACGCCATTGTAAAGCAATTATACCCCAATAAAGATGTTAAAAAAAAAAAAGTGTTTACAATAGCAAACATTTCTCTACGCAGCCATTGACATTTCCCATGTTTGTGGTTTGGGGGAAGACTGGTGTCTCAAACTCCTCTAATTAATGGAACCCATTCAAGGACATGTGGCAGGGTGGCAGCAGGTGAACGGTTTGGGAGTCTGGTGTTCTGAGTTCCCAGCACCATTTCTGTCTGCCCAGGTTGCCTCGGCCCAGGTGCCAAAGTTCCTGGGCCTCCAATTACTCGCCTGTAAAGGGGGGCGGTTCTCCCTCCCCTCATGAGGTTGCTGCAGGAGCATATGCAGCCTGGGAGGCACTCAGAACCAGGGCACACGTAAGAAGCACTCTGCAATCCAAGTGATGTCATCCACCTGCTTGCTTTCCAAAGGAGAAAACTGAGACTGAGGGGCGGGAAGGCCTGCCAGGGACACACGGGGTCTAGGAATCCAACCCCAGACCCCAAATGGAATGACTATCTCCTGGGTGGAGACCAGGCCTATCCTGACAATTAAGGCAGGGCACTGGGGCATCAGGGTCCAGCAGGGCAGCCCCCTCTTCTGGAGGGACACTTGTACCCCAGGCTTAAAGCCATCTATGCCACAGGCCCAGCATCCTGGGGTTGTTCTGGAGGGACCCAGCGTGACAATGACCCAGAAGCCAATCTGGTGAGGAGCAGTCCTCTCTGGCCTGAGAGACCCCAGGACAATTTGGAGTCTCCCTGTACACAGGAATCGGGTTCTTCTCCTTGACTGGCCTTATGATGAAAGGCTGCTGGGCTGATGAAAGGGCACTGGATCTCTTTGATGCTGACCTCTACCTTGCTGTTGTCAGGAAGCCAGGGCCCAAGTTGGTCAAGATGCCTGGCAGGGAACCTCCCAAGGGCCCATCTGAAGGGCAATGAAGTGCCCTGAGATAAATCGGAAGTATGGCACCAGTTTACTCAGGTTTCCTCATGCAACCAGAGACTTCAAATTGACGGTTCTCTCATGGAGAAGTTATATCCCTCACCAGCATCAGCCCGTCTCTGACAGGTACTATGAACATAACTGGGGGTCCCATTGATGAACATGGATGGCACCTGCCCCAAGAACAGAAGGTGACCACTCGAGACCAGTGGATGACCACCCCAGACCAGCATTCGGTCACCCTGAGGCCACCTCAAGACCAGAACTGACCGTCCCAGGAGCAATGGATGACCATGTGAGCCCAGCAGCTGATCACCCCTCAAGGCCATTGGCCAGAGTACTGCCTGGTGAGGGGCTCTCCACAAAGAAAGCAGGGTTCCTTTTATTGCCTGATTTTCAAGCATTTTAGTATGCATGCCAGGAATAATCTGTCTGAAAAACTGCAAAAGAAAATTGACAAGAGGACAAGGTACAGAACGTGGGCTATGTTTTGCTGAGTTTTTTCCAGGACTTTGATTTTCCTGCTGCCAGTGGTAAGTATATCTGGTTTTACATGTAATTTTTATTAATAAGAATCAGTTTCTTCTCCCCACTTGGTAAATATTAAAGAAGCCTCTGAAGCACACTGAGATGAAGGGCATTCAATCAGGAGCCTGCCCGTGTCTGTCCAGACTGGTGTTCCACGGAGGGGCTGACACCCAGACCCTGGCTCTCACCTGAAATCCACTCTGCTCTTGAACTCTGTGACTGTCAGCCTAACCTGGCCAGGAGGGAGGCTCATGGGAGGACTCTATTCTCGAACATCAGGTGCCTCCACAGAGGCCTGGAACCTGGCAGTTCTTTGGTCATCAAATCAAATCACTAGTTCTCAGATCTTGGTGAATTATAAGATGCCTGCCCTACCTCCTCCTTCCTCTATGCCCTGTTCCTTTGCTGTTTGGTTTTTTACTTTTTTTTTTTAAGCTGCACCACACAGATTGTGGCATCTTAGTTCCCCGACCAGGGGTTGAACCTGGGCCCTGGCAGTGAAAGCACCAAGTCCTCACCACTGGACCACCAGGGAATTCCCTGCTGTTTGGTTTTTGATGAAGTAGTCACTAGAAATGGAAACTAAAAGTTAAACATTTATCAGAATCAAGAGGCTTGACAGATATCCTCTGTTACTTTGAATTTTAAAGCACTAGAGATACTGACACTCTCAGTGTTGGGGACTCACAGGCAAGCAAGTGTGCATCCTGTTCCTATGTGTGAGGTGCCCAGTTTGCCGTCCCCACTGGCTCCTTCAGTGGAAGCCACAGGCTGCAGCATGTGGCAGGCACCTGCGTGTGTGTGATGGGGACCAGGTCTGTCACTCAGCCTTGTCATTCTTGCAACCTCCGGCACCAAGACTGTCAGGTGTCTGTCAAGGTTGCAGAAGTGACAATCAAGAATAGAGAGAAAAAAAGAAGTTGCTCCAAAAACAGAAGGATCTAGATTTTGATAGAGGACAAGACAGCATGCATCTGCATCAGCTCACATTCGCCCCAAACTCAACCTTGCTCTGATACACATGGATGTGCACACATACACACACACACACACACACACACACACACACACACACACACACACACACACACTCTCTTGCCACAGGAATTCCCCCAAAATGCTGGCATCTGGTAAGATTCCTACTCCTGGAGATATTTTAGCTCTGAGAGAACTGTATCCTTTCTTCCATTCTTCCTTTTGGTAATGAACCCATGAGATTCAGTTGGGCACCAGCCTCCCCTGCAGGGAGAGAGGCCACATGGCGAGACCTGGTCTGATGATGGTGTAGTGGTGACACTGCCAAAACAGGGTCTGCCACTTCCAGGGCATCTCACCCAGCCTGCTTGGGCACTCTTTCCCCTCCCAGCTCCCTGGGGAAGACAAGGGCAACCCTGGAAGCTTGATGGGGAGGGGACTGGACCCCAACCGCTGACCCCTCATAGGAATTAGAACCAAATCCCATTGGATTTACGCCCCTCCATCCTAGCTACTGAGGGCTCCTTCACAGTTCAGCATCACAGCAGATGTTCTGCATATTGATTTTTCCACTTTTCCAAAAGTAGCACCAGCCATCTCTTGGGGGGAACTGGCCACTAGCAAGTGACAGCAATTCCATGGAGTCATTTGGCTTCTCCCCTGTGTCTCTGTCAGCTACTGTTCTAACCCTTCCAGAACATCACCTTGCCTCCCCTGCTCTCTGCCTCATTTGGTGGATCCACAGGGCCTTGCCATGTGCCATCCACACCCCTCCTTCCTCTTGGAAAGCCATTCCTCCTCCTGGTGTGTAGGCCACAGCCTGTCCTCCCAGTTCAGAGGGGAAGCTATGGCTGGAACTGGGCCTTGCAGGGTTCTACTGAGCTGAGTGACCACAAACAGAGTCATCCCTGAGCGCCACAGAGCCCCGACAAGTTCACTTGACAGGTCATGCCCCTTCTTGGAACTGGTTTCAGGACCTCTGGATCCTTTGCTCCAGAAAGTCCCTCTTTGGCCCTAAGATGGCCAGAGTCAGTTTCTGAGGCTCAAAACCATTAAGCCCTGTGCTCAGCCGGGTACTAAGGAAGGCCAGACCCCACTTTGAAGGGCAAGGTGGAGGGAGAGATGGCCACAGGGAGCAATCACTGGATGCAGAGCCAGGAGACCTGGCTCCAAATCCTGGTCTTGGGCCAGCCCTGTTCCCTCTGCAGCCCCCTTAACTGCAAAGTGAGGAGTGGAGCCAGATGACCTGCGAATTACGGGCGTAATGCCACCTGTGTGACCTCTGGGCTTCAGTCCCCGCTGTAAGTCAGGTGTTCTACAGGAGCCTTCAAATACAGTGTGAATTCAAACCCCCCTAAAATTCTTTAAGGCAAAACATTTCATTTCCAGAGGACTCTAAGGTTCAAAGAAGTTAAACTACTGCTCAGATTTCCCAGCGGGGCAGGAACAGTCTCGGGAACATAGACTTGCCCTCCCAACACTGGCCCCCAGCAGATCCAGCAGGGAGGGCACCAAACCCCAGCATTCTCTTCACCACCATTGCAGTTTTTGCCTTACTCAACTTTGTTAAATTCTAGCTCGATATTCCTAACTGCTAAGACTCTGAGCCTGAATCCTGATCTCTCCCCTTATAAACAATTACAGAGGCATTAAAGATCTGTTAGTATCAAACTGAGACTATCCTTGACTCAATCAGAAAGCTTAAAATAGAGTTAAAAAGGGAATAATTTTCTCACTAAGAAACTCATGTTCTTTAAAATATATAACAGCTTTACTGGGCTATAATTCACATATACAATTCATTCACTTACACTGTACAATTCAACTATCACCACAATTGATTTTAGAATATTTTCAAAACACCCCAAAAAGAAACCCCGTACACATCTACGGTCCCTCCCCATTTTCTCCCAATACCCCCACCGACCCTGCTGCCACGCACTCGCCCCTGCAACTGCTAATCTACTTTCTTTCTCTATGGATTTGCTTATTCTGGACACTTCATATAAATCGAATCATATAGTATGTGACCTTTTGTGACTGGTTTCATTCACCTAGTAAAATGTTTTCAAGATTCCAAATAATGTCAGTACTTAAATTCACTTTTATTGTCCAATAATACTCCATTTTACAGATATACCACATTTTATTTACCCATTCACTGGTTGACGGACATTTGGGTTGTTTCCACTTTTTGGCTTGTATGAATAATGCTGCTTTGAACATGTAAGCACAAGTTTTTGTGTGGGCATATGTTTTCATTTTTCTTGAGCACAGATCTAGGAATGGAATTGTTGGGTTATATGGTAACTCTGTGCCAGACTGTTTCCCAAACGAGCTACACCATTTTACATTCCCACCAGCAGTGTATGAGGGTTCCAATTTCTCCACGTCCTCACCAACAGTTGTTATTATCTACCTTTTTTCTCCTAGCCATCCCCATGTGTATGGAGTGATATCCCATTGCGGTTTTGATTAAAATTTTCCTGATAACTAAGGATGCTGGGCATCTTTTCATGTGCTTATTGGCCATGTGTTTCTCTTCTTTGGAAAAATGACTATTTAGACTCACTGCTCATCTTTTAATTGGATCAATTTCCTTTTCAAATTGTGAGAGTTCTTTATATATTCTAGATACAATTCCCTATTAGATATATAATGTGCAAATATTTTCTATCATTCTGTAGGTTATCTTTTGACTTTCTTGGGGGTGTTCTTTGAAGCTATAAAGGACATTCATAAAGTCCACCTTATTTATTTTTTCTTTTATCATTTGTGTGCTCTTGCTGTCATATCTAAGGCTTTGCCTAAACCAAAATAATAAAGATTTACTCCTTTATCATTAAGAGTTTTATAGTTTTAGATCTTATATTTAGATCTATGATCCATTTTGAGTTAATCTTTCTATGGTATGGGGTAGGGATCCAACTTCATTCTTTTGCTTGTGGATATCCAGTTGTCCCGGCACCATGTGTTGAAAAGACAATTCTTTCCTCCACTGATGTCTTGGCACTCTTGTCAAAAATCAATGTGAAGTTATTTCTGGATTCTCAGTTCTATTTCATTGATCTATGTGTTTATCATTCTGCCAGTACCACACAGTCTTGACTACTGTAACTTTGTAGTAAGTTTTGAAATCAGAAAGTGAGTTCTCTAACCTCATTCTTCGTTCTCAACATTATTTTGACTATTTTGGGTTTCTTGTATCTTCATATGAATTTTAGCTTGTCAATTCCTGACAAGAAGCCAACTGGGATTGTGACAGAATACAATGTTTTTTAATCTCATGTTTGGTGTCACATTAATTCACCTCTTATGCTAACCCTCGAGGAATGCTTGCCTAGAGAGAACACTGCATTAGAAACCAGGAGATTGGGATGGGAACCTTAATTCTGCAGACTAACCAGATATGTGACCTTGAGCAAATCAGAGCCTTAGGAAGCTGCAGTGTATAGAGGCACTGTACTCACCTCTACTGCTAGAGAGAATCCTCTCAATAGCATCCACCTCAGCTCCACTTTACATCTCTCTCCATCATTCCTCACCTGCCACTTAATGCAGCCCAGACTTGAACTAAAAATCTAAAATCTAGTCCCCACAAATAGGGAAATCACAGGTTAAAATACCAGAATTGACCTCTTCATCCATTCTGCTGTGATAATTATGGTTACAAACCAGAAGTCATTTACCATATATTCTGGAAAGGAAATCTATGCAATGTAAAAATAATTCATAATTTGACTTTAATAACATGGGGCAAAAATTGTCAAACAAGTCAGCAAAAATGAAAGAAAAGGGTAGAGGAGGTAGAAGAAGTAGTTAACTGCATTAATTTCTTAAATTTCCATAGAAGGATCAATAGTTACTGACAAGCTGCTAAAGTTGATAGCCATAAGTTTAAGAATACTAAAAAAAGCCACAATTAGAAAAATTAATATATTCCTTCTGAATAACTGAAGATGGAGAACAGATCATACAGCAAATAGAAAAACAGCAAAAAAAAGCATAAAAACAAAAAAAATAAGTAAGTTGACAGAAGTAACAACAAATATATCTGTTATAATAATAAATGTAAATGGTCAGATTACTTCCAAAAACCTCTATGACTTGCCAAAAAAAAAAAAAAAAAAAAAAACAACAAAAAAGGCCAGGCCAAAAGAGTTATACAGGTGAGACTTTTCACCACTTAAGGAACAAATATATCCATGTCATATTGTTGACTAAGGAAGGCAGGCCCATCTCCAGTATGATGATGCACTTATGTAAAGTCATGTGTCTCTGTGACTAATGCCAGCACAGCCTAACAATGCAGGGCAAGCCCACCAAGTCACTTGGCTTTGATTCAAATGCTGTCTTCAGCACTGGCTAACCGTGGACTCTGAGCTTCAGTGTTGCCAGGGTACAACAAGGATAATAGAAGTATTTGCACAGTTGGTTTGAGGGTTAAACCAGATAAAGCACCTGGCACACTGCATAATAAACTAGCCCGACATCATCATTATTAGTAAGATGAAATGAGAGTTGTCTGGACACACATATAACAAAGAGTTAACAGTGTCAAGGTTTGGAGTGAGTTTTGCTTTTTTATTAGTATTTTCTGTAGTTTTCGAGGTTTTTTGATTTTTTGGTTTTTTTAACAAAAGGCACACATCAAAACAGACAATTTGTTTAAAGAAAGGAGCAGGGAAGGGGGAAAGGGGCAGGGAGAGAAAGATAAGGGAGAAAAAAATAGGATAAACAAGATGCTGACAAGAACCCTTCACAGAGACAAAAGTAGGGCCTGGCCAGTCAGTGTTCTCACTAAATCAGGCAGCACCAGGATGGCTCCCACGGGAGCTGGCCTGTCCAGTCTGTGAGAGTCCACACCAGTGCCGGGGAGGGCCTCCAGGAGCTGGTCTCCCAGCCTGGCCAAGAGAGAGGGGTCAGCAGGTCAGGCCCAGACCCCAGGACCACAGCAGTCCTGCCCATCCATCACAAGACCTGACATCCATCCCTGCCAGATGCTCTGGCTGACATTTCCCAGGTCTTGCTCAGCATGAAGACCATGTCGGGGAATGTCCCCAGTCACAAATTAACATTCACATAAATAACAGGGAGCTCGCCACTGGAGAAGAAAAATGACTCTTGCTGTAGGAACATTTGCCAAAATATCAAAAAGTGGAATTTTTCTTTCTGAGCTCCCATATCTCACCAGCTGGGCCCCAGCAGACTGTGGCCTTGAGACTCAAGGTGGAAGTGAGATAACAGGATAAGGTCCAAGTTCCTTGATCAATGTCAAGGTCTGTCAACAGACACTCCCCTGAGCTGGCACCCAACCCTAGGGCATCCCAGCCTGCATAACACACACACCACCAGCTAGAACCCGACACATTTGCACTGCTGTCCCAGCAGGCCTCCCTGCCTCCTTGGAGGCCATGCACACCCTGCCCTTCCTCCCATCCTCCGACTTGGCTGGGACCAGCATGTCTGAGCCCCACCACCACCCCCAGCCTGGTCCAGTCAGGGTCTGGTCAGGGGCTGGGTAGCTGGGGCACTTGCCTAACAGCACCGATGTCTGCTTTTTCCCTAGATGTGTGTTATTTGAGGTGCTGAGGACTGCTATGAAGGGGCTAATATCCCCATAAGCAATGTTACTGGTGGCAGGGGCCCTGGGCCAAGGTGTCACCAACCACCTGTACCCATGAAGCCCCAGACTCTGCACACACTTTCACTCAGTCATCCTGGACCTCCAGGAGACTCACGCTGGCAAGCAAAGCCCACAAGGCTCATGTGCCTGGCAACCCCAGGACTACCCCTTGGCATTCAAACTGGCTCACTCCACACCTGCCAGCTCCGATGCTCCAGGAAAAAGCTTTTGACACACATTCTCCCACAAGATGCCAGGGCCAGCACCTCCTCCATTACCTCTGCCTTAGTCTGCTCAGGCTGCCTCAACAAAATACTGCAGTCTGGGTGGCTTCAACAGCAGAAATTTATCTTCTCACAGTCGTGGAGGCTGGAAGTCAGAGATCAAGATATCAGGAGGGTTATCAGCAGGGCTGGTTTCTTCTGAGGCCTCTCTCCTTGGCTTTTAGGTGGCCATCTTCTCCTTGTGTCCTCACATGGTCACCCCTCTATGTGTGTCTGTGTCCAAATTTCCTCTTAAAAAGGAAGTCACATTGGATTAGGGCCCCACCCACATGACCTCAATGTAACTTAGTTAACACCTGGAAAGACCTTATCTCCTGTTTGGGAGTCACATTCTGAGGTACCGGGGGTTAGGACCTCAACATTTGAATGGGGGTTGAGGGGACACAATTTAGCCCAGAACAGCCTCCGTGCACCAATGCTACCCAGATTCAGAGCTGGCTGCTGGCAGGGGTGCCAGGTGGTCCCTGGGCCCAGAATGACAGAGCTGGGCAGGTCTGCTGCTCAGAGAGTGACTCTGGGCAGCAGAAAGGAGGGTCAACCCCTGAGTCACACCCAAGTGGGCCAGCATTCAGGCAAGTTGGAGCACACCCAAGGCTGGCCTCATGGGACTCCTGACACTCCCTCCTTCTAGAGTGGACATTCTCACTCCCATGAGACAGAGCAGTTAGCACAGGCCCAAGGGGATGGGAATGCTGCACAGCCAGATAAGCACATGTGAGGACCCTGCCTTCCAACCCAACTCCCTTTCTGGGAACCAGAGGGAGCCTTGCTCCAGAGCCCCACTTGGGGCAGCTCCAGGCTGGCATCGATCCTCCACTCTTGCAGAGAGGAGCTAAGCCTCCTGGCAAGGGGAGCCCACATGCCCACAGTACCCCAGAATTTTATGGGCTCCCAAGGCTGAGCCCACCCAGTTGTGGAAGACATGGGGATGTAACTCTAGATGGGCAGAACATCTGAAGATGCAACGCCCCTTCTAGAAAGGAAGCCCTCAGTTCCAGGGGCCCAGGAGGCAGTGTCCTGCTCCTTCCCACGTGGGATGCTGCTCCAGGAGGATCCACTCGGCCAGAGGGGAGACACGGGCTCACCAATGGTCCAGTGGCCTGGCTGATGGACGAAAGTTGGTTTGGTGGGCCGGGCTGCTACCCAGGTTGCTGTGGGGCAGCTAGACTCCATGGGAAGCCTACAGCCTCAACCCAGAATCCCCTTAACACAGATCTGGTTGGGGTGGGGGCAGGGTGGGAGCAGCCAGGGCCACAGCAGGAAGCAGGGACACTAGGACTTGCTCAGAGCAGCAAGGGGAAGATGCACTGCCCAATGGATGTGTCCCTCAGAGACACAAAAACCCTGGCAGGGAAAGCGCAGGCTACCACTCAGACCCCAAAGCAAGTCCCTGTGCTTCACTGTGTGGTGCTGGCTCAGCCTTCCTCTTCCTGAGCCTCAGTTTCCCCAAAGGTAGAAGGCAATGTCACAAGGGTGAGGTTGGGGGCTGTCCTATGTGCCCACACCTGCTGGGCACCCAGGTCGTGAAGTTTTCCGGGCAGAGGAGCCTGGCTTTCCGTGTTCACCACAGGCCATCGCCTCCCTGGGTCTCTGGGCAACCAGCCCCTCTCCGGGCACCTCAGGCCTCACGCTCACAGAGAACCTGGCGCCCTGCCTGACTTTGGTTTCTTTCGAATCCGGCTTCTTTTCCTGCTCGGATCTCTAGGGCTTGCGGTGGTATCCGGGGCAGGCTGACCGCCAACCGTCCTCTGTCAGCCTGTCCAGCTGCTTCTCCTGGGTGGGCAGCCCTGCCAGGGCCCAAGGCTTTCCACTGTCCCTTCTTGTCCAGATTTCCCAAAACAAAAATCAGGCCACGCCATCTGATGAAGGATCTTGTCTGGTTTATTTATGGGGAAAGACAGGGCTATAAGGGCCAGGTTCTCTGGGCTGTGGCCAGGCTACTCCACAGGCCCTCAGATGCTGCCTATGATGCATCCTCCCTTGTCAAGCATTGAGGTCATGGGTTAGGGAATGGGCCCCAGCACCAGTGACCTTGAGATGTTTATTAATTCCAGAGCCAGGATGGCAGTCCATATGCCCCTGGGCCCTTCTGTGAGTCATCACTGCCTAGACATGGGGCCTGAGCAGCAGGGCCAACAATGACCAAAGGCACTACATCCAAAATAAAGGCAGGCTCAGTGGGCCCACTGTCACTGGATGCCACGGGGAATTCAGGGGACGTTCCCACATGGAATCAAGTGCCCCATAGGCTCCTGCTCCCAACAGGGGACCCCCATGTGTTGCACTGGGAGACAGTGGTAGAGTCCCAGAGTATAAAAGGTGACATCAGACAGATGTCTGGTCCCCTCCCTACTCCAAATTCACCCATGGAAACCCGGGCATGGCATGGCATGGCACACACACACGGCAACACAGCCTGCCCACCGGCAGCACCCAGCCTGGCTCTTGGGGTCTCCACTGGAAGCCGGCAGGAGAGCTGGTGGCAGCTCCAAGCAGGTACAGACCACACGTACCCCAGCCCAACCCTAAGAGGAGACTGCTGCTCCAGCCATCTCTCACAGCCCTGGGAATGCCTCCCCTCCTTCACAGCTCTACTCACAACAATGCTCCCTCTTCAAAGACAGCTTGTCTCACCACCCCACGTGAAATGATACAGCCACTGTGGGAAACAGTATGGCGGTTCCTCAAAATTAAAAATAGAACTACCGTATGACTCAGAAATTCCACTTCTGAGTATGTACCCAAAAGAACTGAAAGCAGGGTCTCAAAGAGATATTTGTACACCCATGTTCACAGCAACATTATTCACAATAGCTAAAATGGGTAAGCAACCCAAGTGTCCCTCAACGTATGAATGGAGAGCAAAATGTGGCATATACATACAATGGAATATTATTCAGCTTTAAAAAGAAAGGAGGGCTTCCCTGGTGGCGCAGTGGTTGAGAGTCCGCCTGCCGATGCAGAGGACGTGGGTTCGTGCCCCGGTCCGGGAAGATCCCACATGCCACGGAGCGGCTGGGCCCGTGAGCCATGGCCGCTGAGCCTGCGCGCCCGGAGCCTGTGCTCCGCAAGTGGAGAGGCCACAGCAGTGAGAGGCCCGCGTACCGGAAAAAAAAAAAAAAAGGAGATTCTGACACATGCTACAACCTTGATGGACCTTGAAGACATTAGGCTAAGTGAGACCAGACAATCACAAAAATACAGATACTGTATGAATTCACTTATATCCTAGAGACAGAAAGCAGAACAGTGGTTGCTAGCGGCTGGGAGGAACGGGGAAGTGGGGAGCTATTGTTTAATGGGTATAGAGTTTTGGTTTCACAAGATGAAAAGAGTTACAGGGATGGATGGTGGTAATAGGTACACAAAAATATGAATGTATTTAACACCACTGAGCTGTGCTCTTAAAAATGGTTTAAGATGGTAAAGCTTTGGTTAAGTGTATTTTACCATAATGAAAAAACAACTTTTTAAATCATACCCAAGCATGTCAAAAGGATAGAGGATCCAAATTGAAGGTGCTCTCATTTGCCAAATCTGGGATAACTTTAACAAAATAACAAATAATAATAGTAACAGGTTATAACCCATAGAATAAAATACATATCCACAAGTCCATACTGGTATAAATAAATAACTGGCTTTTTGGTGCGGCTCATGGCATGCTCTGGCAGGCCTAAGCCAAGGAGTACTTCCCAGAACTTCTGCTGCCAGTGTCCTTGTCCCTTGGTGAGCCATAGCTGCCCCCCACCTCTGCAGGAGACCCTCCAACAGTAGCAGGTTCACCAAGCCTATATCCTCAAAAAGAATCATATAAAATTAAATCAGCGGAGAGAGGGGGAAGATGGCGGAAGAGTAAGACGCGGAGATCACCTTCCTCCCCACAGATACATCAGAAATACATCTACACGTGGAACAACTCCTACAGAACACCTACTGAACGCTGGCAGAAGACCTCAGACCTCCCAAAAGGCAAGAAACTCCCCACGTACCTGGGTAGGGCAAAAGAAAAAAGAATAAACAGAGACAAAAGAATAGGGATGGGACCTGCACCAGTGGGAGGGAGCCGTGAAGGAGGAAAGGTTTCCACACACTAGAAGACCCTTTCGCAGTTAGAGACTGCGGGTGGCGGAGCAGGGGAGCTTCGGAGCTGCAGAGGAGAGCACAGCAACAGGGGTGCGGAGGGTAAAGCGGAGAGATTCCCCCACAGAGAATTGGTGCCAACCGGCACTCACCAGCCTGAGAGGCTCGTCTGCTCACCCGCCAGGGCAGGCGGGGCTGGGAGCTGAGGCTTGGGCTTCGGTCCGAGCACAGCGAGAGGACTGGGGTTGGCGGCGTGAACACAGCCTGAAGGGGGCTAGTGCAACACGGCTAGCCGGCAGGGAGTCCGGGGAAAAGTCTAGACCTGACAAAGCGGCAAGAGACTTTTTCTTCCCTCTTTGTTTCCTGGTGCGCGAGGAGAGGGGATTAAGAGCACTTCTTAAAGGAGCTCCAGAGACGGGCGCGAGCCGCGGCTAACAGCGCGGACCCCAGAGACGGGCATGAGACGCTAAGGCTGCTGCTGCCGCCACCAAGAAGCCTGTGTGCGAGCACAGGTCACTCTCCACACCTCCCTTCTGGGGAGCCTGTGCAGCCCGCCACTGCCAGGGTCCCGGGACCCAGGGACAACTTCCCCGGGAAAATGCATGGTGTGCCTCAGGCTGGTGCAACGTCCCGGCGGCCTCTGCCACCGCCGCAGGCTCGCCCCGCATCCAAACCCCTCCCTCCCCCCGGCCTGAGTGAGCCAGAGCCCCCGAAGCAGCTGCTCCTTTAACCCCGTCCTGTCTGAGCGAAGAACAGACGCCCTCCAGCGACCTACACGCAGAGGCAGGGCCAAATCCAAAGCTGAGCCCCGGGAGCTGTGAGAACAAAGAAGAGAAAGGGAAATCTCTCCCAGCAGCCTCAGAAGCAGCGGATTAAAGCTCCACAATCAACTTGATGTACCCTGCATCTGTGGAATACATGAATAGACAACGAATCATCCCAAATTGAGGAGGTGGACTTTGAGAGCGAGATTTCTTATTTTTTCTCCTTTTCCTCTTTTTGTGAGTGTGTATGTGGATACTTCTGTGTGTGATTTTGTCTGTATAGCTTTGCTTTCACCATTTGTCCTAGGGTTCTATCCGTCCATTTTTTGTTGTTGTTGTAGTTTTACTTTTTAAAAAAAATTTTTTTCTTAATAATTTTTTTTTATTTTAATTATTTTATTTTACCTTACTTTCTTTTCTTATATCCTCTTTCTTTCTTTCTACTTTTTAATCCCTTTTATTCTGAGTCTTGTGGATGATAGGCTCTTGGTGCTGCAGACAGGAATCAGTGCTGTGCCTCTGAGGTAGGAGAGCCAACTTCAGGACACTAGTCCACAAGAGACATCCCAACTCCACATAATATCAAACAGCGAAAATCTCCCAGAGATCTCCAACTCAACTCCAGCACCCAGCTTCACTCAACGACCAGCAAGCTACAGTGCTGGACACCCTATGCCAAACAAATAGCAAGACAGGAACACAACCCCACCCATTAGCAGAGAGGCTACGTAAAATCATAATAAGGCCACAGACACCCCAAAACACACCACCAGACGTGGACCTGCCCACCAGAAAGACAAGATCCAGCCTCATCCACCAGAACACAGCCAGTAGTCCCCTCCACCAGGAAGCCTACACAACCCACTGAACCAACTTTAACCACTGGGGAAACATACCAAAAACAATGGGAACTACGAAACTGTAGCCTGCAAAAAGGAGACCCCAAACACAGTAAGATGAGCAAAATGAGAAGACAGAAAAACACACAGCAGATGAAGGAGCAAGATAAAAACCCACCAAACCTAACAAATGAAGAGAAAATAGCCAGTCTACCTGAAAAATAATTCAGAATAATGATAGTAAAGATGATCCAAAATCTTGGAAACAGAATAGAGGAAATGCAAGAAACATTTAAAAAGGACCTAGAAGAACTAAAGATGAAACAAGCAATGATGAACAACACAATAAATGAAATTAAAAATACTCTAGAAGGGATCAATGGCAGAAAAACTGAGGCAGAAGAATGGATAAGTGACCTGGAAGATAAAGTAGGGGAAATAACTACTGCAGAGCAGAATAAAGAAAAAAGAATGAAAAGAACTGAGGACAGTATCAGAGACTTCTGGGACAATATTAAACGTACCAACGTTCAAATTATAGGGGTTCCAGAAGAAGAAGAGAAAAAGAAAGGGACTGAGAAAATATTTGAAGAGGTTATAGTTGAAAACTTCCCTAATATGGGAAAGGAAATAGTTAATCAAGTCCAGGAAGCACAGAGTCCCATACAGGATAAATCCAAGGAGAAACATGCCAAGACACGTATTAATCAAACTGTCAAAAATTAAATACAAAGAAAACATGTTAAAAGCAGCAAGGGAAAAACAACAAATAACATACAAGGGAATCCCCATAAGG
This sequence comes from Phocoena phocoena, assembly GCF_963924675.1. NCBI lineage: Eukaryota > Metazoa > Chordata > Mammalia > Artiodactyla > Phocoenidae > Phocoena > Phocoena phocoena. Next base: position 156,415,715 of record NC_089221.1, on the reverse strand, counting down.
TTAACAGCTGATCTTTCAGCAGAAACTCTGCAAGCCAGAAGGGACTGGCAGGACATATTTAAAGTGATGAAGGAGAAAACCCACAACCAAGATTACTCTGCCCAGCAAGGATTTCATTCAGATTTGATGGACAAATTAAAACCTTTACAGACAAGGAAAAGCTGAGAGAGTTCACCACCAAACCAGCTATACAACACATGTTAAAGGATCTTCTCTAGGCAAGAAACACAAGAGAAGGAAAAGACCTACAATAACAAACCCAAAACAATTAAGAAAATGGGAATAGGAACATACATATCGTTAATTACCTTAAAAGTAAATGGATTAAATGCTCCCACCAAAAGACACAGACTGCCTGAATGGATACAAAAACAAGACCCATATATGTGCTGTCTACAAGAGACCCACTTAAGACCTAGAGATACATACAGACTGAAAGTGAGGGAATGGAAAAAGATATTCCATGCAAATGGAAACCAAAAGAAAGCTGGAGTAGAAATTCTCATATCAGACAAAATAGACTTTAAAATAAAAACTGTTAGAAGAGACAAAGAAGGACACTACATAACGATCAAGGGATCGATCCTAGAAGAAGATATAACAATTGTAAATATTTATGCACCTAAAATAGGAGCACCACAATTCATAAAGCAAACACTAATAGCCATAAAAGGGTAAATCGACAGTAACACATTCATAGTAGGGGACTTTACCACACCACTTTCACCAATGGACAGATCATCCAAAATGAAAATAAATAAGGAAACACAAGCTTTAAACGATACATTAAAAAAGATATACTTAATTGACACTTATAGGACATTCCATCCAAAAACAACAGAATACACATTTTTCTCAAGTGCTCATGGAACATTCTCCAGGATAGATCATATCTTGGGTTATAAATCAAGCCTTGGTAAATTTAAGAAAATTGAAATTGTATCAAGTATCTTTTCCGACCACAACGCTATGAGACTAGATATTAATTACAGGAAAAGATCTGTAAAAACTACAAACACATGGAGGTTAAACAATACACTACTTAATAACGAAGTGATCACTGGAGAAATCATAGAGGAAATAATAAATACCTAGAAACAAATAACAATGGAGACACAATGACCCAATACCTATGGGATGCAGCAAAAGCAGTTCTGAGAGGGAAGTTTACAGCAATACAATTCTACCTTAAGATACAGGAAACATCTCAAATAAACAACCTAACCTTGCACCTGAAGCAATTAGAGAAAGAACAAAAAAACCCAAATTTAGCAGAAGGAAAGAAATAATAAAGTTCAGATCAGAAATAAATGAAAAAGAAATGAAGGAAAGGATAGCAAAGATCAATAGAACTAAAAGCTGGTTCTTTGAGAAGACAAACAAAATTGATAAACCATTAGCCAGACAAATCAAGAAAAAAGGGAGAAGACTCAAATCAATAGAATTAGAAATGAAAAAGGAGAAGTAACAACTGACACTGCAGAAATACAAAAGATCATGAGAGATTACTACAAGCCACTCTATGCCAATAAAATGCACAACCTGGAAGAAATGGACAAATTCTTAGAAATGCACAACCTGCCAAGACTGAATCAGGAAGAAATAGAAAATATGAACAGACCAATCACAGGCACTGAAATTGAAACTGTGATTAAAAATCTTCCAACAAACAAAACCCAGGACCAGATGGCTTCACAGGCAAATTCTATCAAACATTTAGAGAAGAGCTAACACCTATCCTTCTCAAACTCTTCCAAAATATAGCAGACGGAGGAACACTCCCAAACTCACTCTACGAGGCCACCATCACCTTGATACCAAAACCAGACAAGGATGTCACAAAGAAAGAAAACTACAGGCCAATATCACTGATGAACATAGATGCAAAAATCCTCAACAAAATACTAGCAAACAGAATCCAACAGCACATTAAAAGGATCAAACACCATGATCAAGTGGGGTTTATTCCAGGAATGCAAGGATTCTTCGATATATGCAAATCAATAAATGTGATAAACCATATTAACAAAATGAAGGAGAAAAACCATACGATCAGCTCAATAGATGCAGAGAAAGCTTTTGCCAAAATTCAACACCCATTTATGATAAAAACCCTGCAGAAAGTAGGCATAGAGGGAACTTTCCTCAACATAATAAGGGCCATATATGACAAACCCACAGCCAACATGGTCCTCAATGGTGAAAAACTGAAAGCATTTCCACTAAGATCAGGAACAAGACAAGGTTGCCCACTCTCACCACTCTTATTCAACATAGTTTTGGAAGTTTTAGCCACAGCAATCAGAGAAGAAAAGGAAATAAAAAGAATCCAAATCGGATAAGAAGAATTAAAGCTGTCACTGTCTGCAGATGGCATGATACTATACATAGAGAATCCTAAAGATGCTACCAGAAAACTACTAGAGCTAATCAACGAATTTGGTAAAGTAGCAGGATACAAAATTAATGCACAGAAATCTCTGGAATTCCCATACACTAATGATGAAAAATCTGAAAGTGAAATCAAGAAAACACTCCCATTTACCACTGCAGCAAAAGAATAAAATATCTAGGAATAAACCTACCTAAGGAGACAAAAGACCTGTATGCAGAAAATTATAAGACACTGATGAAAGAAATTAAAGATGATACAAATAGATGGAGAGATATACCATGTTCTTGGATTGGAAGAATCAACATTGTGAGAGTGACTCTACTATCCAAAGCAATCTACAGACTCAATGCAATCCCTACCAAACTACCACTGGCATTTTTCACAGAAGTAGAACAAAAACTTTTCACAATGTGTATGGAAACATAAAAGACCCCGAATAGCCAAAGCAATCTTGAGAATGAAAAACGGAGCTGGAGGAAACAGGCTCCCTGATTTCAGACTATACTACAAAGCTACAGTAATCAAGACAGTACGGTACTGGCACAAAAACAGAAATATAGCTCAATGGAGCAGGATAGAAAGCCCAGAGATAAACCCACGCGCATATGGTCACCTTATCTTTGATAAAGGAGGCAGGAATGTACAGTGGAGAAAGGACAGCCTCTTCAATAAGTGGTGCTAGGAAAACTGGACAGGTACATGTAGAAGTATGAGATTAGATCACTCCCTAACACCATACACAAAAATAAGCTCAAAATGGATTAAAGACCTAAATGTAAGGACAGAAACTATCAAACTCTTAGAGAAAAACATAAGCAGAACACTCCATGACATAAATGACAGCAAGATCCTTTTTGACCCACCTCCTAAAGAAATGGAAATAAAAACCAAAATAAACAAATGGGACCTAATGAAACTGCAAAGCTTTTGCACAGCAAAGGAAACCATAAACAAGACCAAAAGACAACCCTCAGAATGGGAGAAAATATTTGCAAATGAAGCAACTGACAAAGGATTAATATCGAACATTTACAAGCAGCTCATGCAGCTCAATGTCCAAAAAACAAACAACCCAAATCCAAAACTGGGCAGAACACCTAAATAGACATTTCTCCAAAGAAGATATACAGACTGCCAACAAGCACATGAAGGAATGCTCAACATCATTAATCATTAGAGAAATGCAAATCAAAACTACAATGAGATATCATCTCACACCAGTCAGAATGGCCATCAACAAAAAATCTAGAAACAATAAATGCTGGAGAGCGTGTGGAGAAAAGGGAACACTCCTACACTGCTGGTGGGAATGTGAATTGGTACAGCCACTATGGAGAACAGTATGGAGGTTCCTTAAAAAACTAAAAATAGAACTACCATACGACCCAGCAATTCCACTACTGGGCATATACCCTGAGAAAACCATAATTCTAAAAGAGTCATGTACCAAAATGTTCATTGCAGCTCTATTTACAATAGCCCGGAGATGGAAACAACCTAAGTGCCCATCATCGGATGAATGGATAAAGAAGATGTGGCACATATATACAATGGAATATTACTCAGCCATAAAAAGAAACGAAATTGAGCTATTTGTAATGAGGTGGATGGACCTAGAGTCTGTCATACAGAGTGAAGTAAGTCAGAAAGAGAAAGACAAATACCGTATGCTAACACATATATATGGAATATAAGAAAAAAAAATGTCATGAAGAACCTAGGGGTAAGACAGGAATAAAGACACAGACCTACTAGAGAATGGACTTGAGGATATGGGGAGGGGGAAGGGTGAGCTGTGACCAAGCGAGAGAGAGGTATGGACATATATACACTACCAAACGTAAGGTAGATAGCTAGTGGGAAGCAGCCGCATAGCACAGGGATATCAGCTCGGTCCTTTGTGACCACCTAGAGGGGTGGGGTAGGGAGGGTGGGAGGGAGACGCAAGAGAGAAGACATATGGGAACATATGTATATGTATAACTGATTCACTTTGTTATAAAGCAGAAACTAACACAGCATTGTAAAGCAATTATACTCCAATAAAGATGTAAACATAAATAAATAAATAAATAACTGAATAATAAATAAATGGGGAGGAAGAGCAGTTCTTCCTCACAGTGGAATGCAATTAATAAATGTAGAAGAAATGATGGAGACAGAAGAATCACAAAGGTAAATACCACAGTAAGGATCGTCGCAGATAAGAGTCACCCACGGGTGCTAAAATCAGTGGGTGAAAATACGACGAGAAACAGAATGCTTGCATAATCTCCAAGTACCTCCTCACAAGATATTTATGAATTCGAAAGGAAAAACCAGTAAGTTTACAGAGGAGAACCCCACAGATGAGGGCAGCAGAGGGAGTTCTGAAAGTGATGAGGATTATTGTCTCCAGCAGCAAGACAATTTGACATCGCGTGGCACAATGTGGAGCCAACACCTCTTCTGTGATATGGATGCCCCAAACGCATAGCTCAGTCTAACCCGAGGAAACACCAGCCCAGCGCAGGTGCAGGCCCATTCTACAAGATAACTGACCAGTCCTCTTCAAAAGAGCTGGGGCCAGGAATGAGAGAATGAGGAACTATCTCAGTCAGGAGAACACCTCAGAGACACAGCAACTCAATGCCACATGGGATTCTGCATGGGATCCCAAACCACAAAAGGGACAGGAGTCGGAAAATAGGTGAAATTCAGAGGCAGTCTGGTTTCTAAGTGATGACACAACATTTTTCAAGGTGAACCTCCTGGTTTCAATCATCATTCCAGGTCACAGACACATTAACATAGCGAAGCTTGGGGGAAGGGCACACAGGAAATCTCTATGCTGTTTCTGCAACTTTGCTCTATGTCTAAAGCTATTTTAAAATAAAAAGCTTAAGCACATAAAATGGCATGCACCCCAGGCCATTCTTGGCACCCTCTGGCTAGTTCATTCTTCACTGATCACTAGACACTTGCTGGGCGTGTGTTGGCTGCCTCTCCCCTGGAACAGGCATACTGGGCTTCTCTGCGGCATCCAGAGTCTAGTAATGGACCCTGCCAGAGTGGTGAGTTCCAGGGATCAGGGCAGCGAGTGCAAAGGCCCTGAGGAGGAAGTAAGCCTGGCATGTTCCACAAACACCAAGGAAAACTCTGTGGCCATAGCAGTGCTCTCAGGCAGAGGCCTACACCTGACCAGTACCCACATGCGCCCTGTTGCTGCCCTCTGGACACTCTCCAACCCTCTGTCATGCACACGCAGCCCACCAGGTGCCCCAGGAACTCCAGGACTCATGTCTGAGAGGTTGTCCCAGGGTCCCGGACAAGCAAGTCACTCCCACTAGCTGAAGGGGGTATTTCCTTCATGGACGTGCATGGGGCTGAGCCACCAGAGCAGTGCTGACAGTCTCCTTTTGGAGGCTCTCCTTCACATCAGACACAGAGTGAGTCCAGAGCTCTAGGCTCTGGTGCCAATGGCCTGGCCTTCCATTTGAGATGTGTGTGTAGGCTCGGGCATTGGCTCTCATCCACCCGTGCTTCAGCTTCAGTGGCACCTCCAGTCCCCAGCACCCAGCGGCAGGCATCCTTTGCCCTGTGTGCCCAGAGTGGTGGCTCACAGACTCCAGGCCACGTGCAGGCAGGCCTCGGGGGCTGGCCACACTCATCGACTTTGAGGGCTTTGGAAGCTCTTGCCCTGAGTCCTCTCTTGCATCTGAGCCACGCTGAATGCCACACTCTCACAGGTTGGTCTTCCGAGGGATAGCAAGCCTTGCACAGATGGGGCGGCTCTTCTATCTGCTGGTGGCAGCGTGCAGAAGGCAGGGAGGAGATCCTAGTCTAGGGTGCAGGATAACAGCCCAAGGACTGTAAGGAAGATGTGGCTGGATGTGTGGTTCCTTGCTTACACTATAAAGTTCCAAACGGTAAATTTAATATGACCAGAAAAGCACAATGGTTCACATTTTCCTGCATACCCTGGGTCAGAACTGAACTGGTGGTCATCATCAACAAAGCACGAGAGCGCCACAGAAGCCAGCATTCCCAGATGGATGGATGAAACTGAGTCAGCAGAAACACCATGCGTAACCAGCACTAAATACATAGAATTTTCGGGAATGTGGAATCAAGAGATCTCTGGCATCTCTACATAAGCAGGTTCCATAGAGCCATGCACTGTAAGTAATAACCACGTTGCTATTTTTCCCCTCACTGTGGGAGATACATGAAATTAGATAGGAACAGAACACTCGACAATAAAGAACACAAAGAGATGCTTCCTGGACCCAAACAGGAAGAGCCAGTGAGTACACACTAAGAAGGATCTTTGCTGCATGGATTGGGCAGTAAACAAACAGGCTGGCACCCCTTCTTCCCCATTCCTCTACATCTGCATCAATATATCACGATACCCCCACATGGGCTCATGGATCTTGGAATACACTTTAATCAAATTGTTTATATAGACAAGGGCCCTGAAAAAAATATCTCCCCAGGACCCTTGGACACCCTAGAGACAGCCATACCTCTGGAAACAGTCTAGAAGAATCGTTAGTAAGGAGCCTGGGTGGGGAGAGGTGGGAGCCATCTCACCCACTGTGATGCTCTCTTCCTGGAATGTATATCTGAGACAGAAGAACTACAGTGTGGCCAACCCGAGCCCCGAGCCCCACCCTGGAGCCCTGACCACTGCCCACGCAGCTCCTGAGGCTCTGGCTGGGGATCTCCAAGGCACCCCATTTCCAAGTCTCCATCACCAGTCCCCAAGCCTTGCCTTTAATTCCCCTCTGCTTAAGTAAGGTGGGATCTGCCTGACACTGCCAACCTCTGTTCCCATCTTCCTAGAGGCTGTCAGGAGCTCTGAGCACCAGAGGTCCCCAGCCACGCCCCCTGCAGTCCCTGGCACTCTGACCTCACCGGTGAGCGCCCGTGGCTCCTCTTTCACACACACGGAGTAAGTGCGAACCACAGGCTCCCTCCTTGTTTACAGACAGGTAGATGCGGGGAAAATAGTCTGGCCCCTCATCCCTCTGCTCTCCCAAAAAAGGGGGCACGACATTCATGGTGTTGCTTGGTCCCTACAGACTTGCACTTCTTCGAAAAGTGCTATCTTCACAAAAGAGTCCGGGGCGCTATGCGTCCCTCTAAGTCAGATTAATTAGCCAATTCACACATGAGGAGCCTCTTGTTCTTGCAGGCTTTGTTTACAGGTCAGAAATTAGACTTGAAGCGAAAATTGACATCTCAGTGTGAACAGTGTTTTCCTTCATAATACGGTCTCTCAGGGCCCTGGGCTCAGACATATGTGGGACATCGCCTTCCCTTCACCGTGGACCCGAGTGTGGCAATGGCTAACAGGCCATGACATGGAGGGACATTAGTTTTCCATGGCTGTGGACCAGAATGTGCCAATGGCCTGATAGGACCCAGGCCAGGATGGGAAATAGAAGTTGCTTTCCAGAGTTGTCTTGTTTTGTTTAGCTGTTTGTTTCTTTAGGTGTTGGTGCACCCTGAGCACTCAGCCTAATCCCTGGGACACGGGTGTGTGGTGCTGATGAAGGTGTGTAGCCTGTAGCCAGAGCTGACAGCCCAGAAACACATCCATCCAGCCAATTATTTTCAGTTAATGCTCTTTTCCTTGGCAACTCGATCCAATGAACAGGGATGAGGCGACCCTGACTGGGAGCTCCACCTACGTTCTGAGCGTGGTCCTAGCAGGAACACGCCTGGGGATGCTGGGCCCAGCCTGGCCCAGGGATGCCAAGCTGCCTCAGCCAGTCTGATCTGCTCGGCATAGCCTCAGGCGGGTAGTTTATGGAGCTCAGGAGTGATGACCCTGGTACACCCATGGTACCACAGGCTCTGGGAAGTGGCAGGGCTGCCCCAGGCCCTGGCCCTGTCCCCACCACCAACATCGCTGCAGCCAAACCCACAGGGTGGCCTCAGCACAGCACCCCAGCTTGTAAGGCAGGCTTGCTGGCCGAGTGGGGAGGGATATACAGTCAGCAGGAAATGTTAAGATTATCCCTGAATAGCCCTCCATTCCCCCATCAGGTTGAATAGATGTGGGTTTTGTAGACACTCAATATGATAACTGTTTTTCACACAAATGTGGAGACCCACCGAGGCAGTCTAAAGAAGGAAGAAAAGAAATACCATGTGCAGACGTCCAGTGCTGCTACCCTTTCTGTCTGCCCGTCACTACTGCCTCCCAGGTGATCAGGGCAGGGGCGGGAGCTGGGAGGGCTCCTGCTGGCTGCATGGTGCATTGGTTTCTGCTCCAAAACCAGGCCTCTAGCACCCTCCTGGAGGCTGCTGGTCAGTCTGTCATCCTCACAATGTGACAGCATCCAGCAAAAGGTGCTGAATAAATAGGCTCTGGATTGGGAAGGAAAGCTAACTTTGAAAAGACAGAGAGAATGTGGCCCCAGCTTCTCTCCTTTCAGGTTGAAACTTGGGGCTGGTTGTTCTCCTTCTGCCACCCAACCCGCTTCACCTCTGTCCTGTCCTGTGCTGGAGGCTGACAGGGTGCGTGGCCTCTCCCCGGCTATCTTGGCAAAAGGAGGTGCCAACAGGAAGTCAGGGGCTGGAGAGAGGCTTTTCTCTCTGCTTGGCCCTGCAGGTCCAGCAGCAGTCCCGGCCCCCACTGTCGGTGGTCCCTGAGCTCCACCCACCCTGTGGGTTCGTTAATCCTGCCCAAGGCTCAATGAGGTATGCCAGTGGACTCCCGGGTCCTCTGGGACCCTGGCTGATGGGCATGCCCACAGAGCCGTACTGTCTCACGGTGCTGGGTCCCATCTCTCCGGTTCAGGATGGGACTCCACCACGCCAGCCCAGTTCCCGCCCTGAAGCACACAGGGTTAGCCTGCTCCCCGCAACCACGACAGACTCAGGCAGACAGAATCCAAGACCCACCCAGAACACTCTGAGCAAGGCACGCACCCCCCCCTCCTCACCCCCCCAGCCCCCGCCCCCACCACCACTGCTGCTGTGGGCAGTCCCAGACAGGAGGAAAGAGTCAGAGTGGGATGACTGGGTGCTCTGAAAGGAATTTAGGGACGGCCCATTGAGGCCACCCTCCACACACAGGCCCTAAACATTCAGTTGTTTCCAACTGAAACAACTTGATAGATCTGTGCTGGGAACAAGGGGGCGTGTAGACCACGAGCCTAGGGAGGAGGCTGCCCCATGAAGAGGAAGGACCCTCCAACCCAGGACACCCCATCTCAGGAGGAAACACCCTGCTGGGCAGTGGTCTGGGGACCACACATGTGGCTCACAGACCTGCCGAGGATATCACGCCCCGTGGAGAGGGTCACCGTTCTGGCTACAAGAGGGATGCCTTGCCACCAGGAGGGCCCCCAGCCAGCTGAGAGGAAGGAGAATGAACTGGTAGACAGGGAAGGCTTAAGCCAGAAGGAGCAATGCAAACAACTGCCCAGGAATATGCAGGTCTACATCATCCTAGAACAGTTGTGAAACTTAACACAGAAATCAAAGACAACTATTGAAATAGAAGATGCATATTAATTTTTTAAAACGTAGTGATAACAAGTATAAGAAATCCATATTCTATCCACAGTGAAATCGGTTGGGTTTGTATATGGTTGGAAGTGAGATGCTCCCGTCCTTTTGAACAGAAACAGTCCACGGCTTTGTTTAATTCGTAAGGCAACTTAAGTTTAAGAAGGTTTTAAAAACTGAAAGATAATAGCTAGCAGGATAATAACAGGATGTGTATCTTATAAGAAGTCACTGCAGAAGGGAACAAAGTAGAAAACATAGTCTAGATAACAAAAGATAAGAAAAGAATTTAAAAACCATGAATTAACAAATCTTTGCTGAGACCTAAGGAAGGGAAGATGCAGGCTGAGGCCCAGGGCAGAAAGGAGCTGGGCCAAGCTGAGTTGTGACATTCGCAGGCAGGGGAGGGGGAGGCGAGACAGCGGGAGGGCTGCTGGGCCCTGGCCAGAGCTGTGGGATTTCCCCTGAAAACAGTGGTGTCCAACAGAGGGTGTTCAGGAGGGGAGGGTGATCTGACGCGGCTGTGGAAGCACCAGCTTCGAGGCACCCTTTGGAGGCAGCATGAGGAGACTTGCTAAGGACCAGTGGTAGGGCAGGGACGGTGGAGATCAAGACCAAGGCCAAGCCCCCCAGTGGAAGCCCCTGCATGGGGGTGCCATTACCGAGATGGTAAAAGCTCAAGATTGGAGGCAGGACTGAAGCCTTTTTTTTGGTTTGATTTGGGGGTTGAGGTTGAAGGAACTGGGTGGGAGGAGTCAAGACTTCCATTCTGGAATTACTGCCCTCATGAGTGGGCGAGCAGGCACATAGAGTCAAGACCGACCTCAGGGAAAAGCCAGCCAAGCCATCAAATGCTGGAGGATGGTCACGATGGCTCTGGGAGGAGGTGCAGGGAAAGGAGAAGGGGTCAAGCCTCCAGGACTCCCGCCATGGCCAGGTGGGTAGAAGAGGGCCAGTGGAGTGGGAAGAAAGCCAGGAGACAGGGGTGCCGAGGTCAACACTGTGATGGCAGGGAGGGAGCATGGGAGGCCTGAGACATGGGACAGACGAATGACCACACCCCATGGTCGGGGGGGACCGTGTCTGGACACTTTCGATGATGCAAGGGGGCAGTGGAGGAAGTGGAGGATGGAGGCAACACTTCTGAGAAAGCGGGGAACTGGCCAGTAACCCCAGGGACTGGCGGGCTATGGTTTAGCAGCAGTACCAGGCCTAATGTGCCCTGAAGTGGGAAATGGCCTTCAAGGGGGAACTAAGGGAGAGACAGAGAGCAGCTTCTGAGCAGGTGGGCTGACAGGGCCCTGGAGCAGGGGGAGGGGCTGTCCCACCAGGAGGGGACACTACCAGCCTGAGGCCTGCAGTTAGGAATTTAAAGGTAGATCCTTCAGCTAGACTGGAGAGTTTCTCCTGCTTACAGGCAGGAAAGTTAGGGGGTGGGATAGGGTTTGGCCCAGTGATTCATTAAAGAAGACAAGGACCGGGGAGGCCTAAGCATAAAGAGGAGCAGTGGCGGGCATCCAGGTTGGATGAGGAAGGACAAGAAGGCAGGGCAGGTGGAGCTGGGCTGGGCTGGGCGGACAGGGTCCTGAGAGGGCAGGACGGAGGTAAGGGGGTGGGGGGGCGGCTGCAAAGTGAGGGTCGGGGTGCAGTGTCTGGTGAGACCAGCTCCCCTGTGTGCTCCTGGGGGTTGGGGGACAAGTCACACTTATAGATACAGGCCAAGAAACAATGAAAACATCAAGACCACGTGGATCACTAATAACTAGCAATGGGTTTACCTTCCGGTTAAAGATCGATCAGTTTGGGGTTTTTTCTCTGTTTTATTGAGATATAATTGGCATGCAGTACTGTACAAGTTCAAGGTGTACAGCATAATGACTTGACATACATAAATTTCGAAATGATCACCACGATAAGTCTGGTTAACATCCATTACCTCAAATATTGGGTTGGCCAAAAAGTTCGTTCGGGTTTTGCCGTAACATCTCACGGCAAAACCCAAATGAAACTTTTGGCCAGCCCCAATAGTTATAAAAATTTTTTTCCTTGTAATTAGGTTAAGTTTTTAAAAATAAATGACAATGCTGTTTAAAAAATAAGTAAAAATGCCAAAAGATAGACAAAGAAAATGTACTCAGAGAAAGCAAGGGATCTTTAATATCATAAACAGAGAATTCAGATCAAGAAGCATGAAATATCTCTGAGACCCCCGTTTTATTGACAATTCATGGTGAAAATAGCCACAAAGTTTGCAAAGCAAGTAATGCAACATCTGCCACTGTTAGAAATATGAGGAGAGAATGACCAAAAGACGGTGTTGGTGGGACTTCCATGGCATGCCTCAGCTGATGACAGATCTTCTGACAGGAGCAGAGAGGCGCAGGTTATTTTAATAACAAAACAAGTAGGGCTGATTTACGAGTGGACAGGACAACTTATGATTGAAAGCACATGGAAGCATTTACAAAAATTGATCCAGCTGCTCCAGCCAGCCCAGGCTAAATGCCCTGATCTGTCACCCTGGCCCCCCAAGCCCCTCATACTCGGCCTCCCAAGCCCCTGCCTCACAAAGCCACAACCTAGACCCCCACCAGATGCTGCTTCTCAAGAGGCGAGGGGGCTGTCCCCACCTGGCCCCTCTCCTGCCTACGCTCCCTGGCCAGAGGTTCCCACCCCCCAGCAGGGCCTGCGAGGCCTGTCTCTTGACCTGCCCTCCTCACACCCACTGCCCCAACATTCAGAGCCTGGACTGTGTCCTAGGGCCCTCTCTCAAGAGCCCCTGCTCTGGCATCATGGGGCATAATGCCCAACTCTCCACCCACCAACTGATGAAACCGCTAGTGGCATGGCCCCCTCACCCCCTTTTATGCAGTCTCATAGGAGGAGGAATTCCTCTGAGCCAAGACAACCCACAATGCTCCACCACCCTGACTTGCCCAAGAATTGCATGGCATTCCTTGTCCCTTGCCCAGCTGCATCTTCAGCCACCTCTACTCCAGGACTCCTTTCTCTCAGGCCAGCAGCACTCTAGGGTCTGTCTCTCCAATTCTAAGCAAGAAAACCCTGCCTCTCCCTCCAGTTACCACCAAAACCTCTGCTCCCCCTCACCCACCCTTCCTAGCATGCTGGCCTGTGTTGGCCCTAGATCTACATCTCCTACCCTGCACATCCAACACCCATGTCCTCTGCCCAACCTTCAGGGACTTCTCACTACTCTCTATGAGCTTCTCTCTGGTCCCCTTTGGTTTCCATGGCACCAGAGGCTACAGGTTCCCTTTTACTGCATTCGTCTTGTAACATAGAATGTGCATTTCCTTGAAAGCCCCCTAACATTTACAAAGCTGAGCAAACACCAGAGACAAGGGCAATTTCAGAAATTCCCAAAGGCTCATAGCACCCAGGTTGTCTGCCATGCTCATAACTCAGAATGTCTTGGCCTGGACCAGGGCATCTCTGCCAAGTCTCCATGGAGACTGGCTCTTCTCCTTCCTCTGGAGTTTGGCAGCTGAGGAAGGTGCCCAAAGCTCCATGGAGCCTGGGGTGCTGGCTGGGAAGTATGGATGTCCAGACACCTGGCAGGAGGGTGCAGACAGGCTCTCTGGAACTGAGATAGAATCCAGAGATGCCCAGAAGTGTTTGATCGTGTTGGGGTGGAAGTAGAAGCAGGCCCTTACAGGAAACTGAGTCTTGGATGGCTAGAGGTGGGTGTCATTGAATGGGTGAAGAAACCTGATTTAAACCCGCAGGAACTGAGATCTAAAAACACTTGGCTTGTACTAGGAAGTAACATTAAAGGAACAACATAACACCCAACCACTTGGAAGTTTTTTTAAACTTTCCCCTAAATAACTCAGGTTATTCAAATCAAAAGCACAAATACTTTTTTAAATGACAATGAGAATTCAGCATAATAAAGTTAGTAGGTAAGAACAAAGCTGCCACCAGAAGCAAATTCACAGCCTCAAATGCTCCATAATTATAGGAACAGAATGATAATAAATGAAGTGGACACTCAAGAAGGCAGAAAGAAGAAAAACGAACCTAAAGTAAATAATTAAAATAACATGTGTGATATGAATCCCATTTATGAAAAAATACATATATGTAAAAAGAAAGGAAAATGGTCCCCAAAATATCAATGGTGGCTACATTCATTTCTGTGGCTGGTGTAACAAATTACTACAAACACACCTTATTATTCTATAGTTCTAGAGGTCAGAGGTCCAACATGGGTCTCACTGGGCTAAAATCAAGGTGTTAGCAGGGCTAAGTTCCCTCACGAAGCTCTAGGAGAGAATCTGTTTCCTTGCCTTTTCCAGCTTCTAGAGGCTACCACATTCCTTGGCTTGTGGTCCCTTCCTCCATCCTTAAAGCCAGCATCTTCAAATCTCTCTCTCACTCTGATCTCCTCTTCTGCCTCCCTCTTCCATGTTTAAAAAGACTTGTGATTACATTGGGGTACTGGACAATCCAGGAGAGCCTCCTTACCGTGAACTCAGCTGATTAAAACCTCACTTCTATCTGCACCATTGATTCCCCCTTGCCACATAACAGAACATGTCTACAGGTCCCAGAGACTTGGACATGGGCTCTTTGGAGGCTATTATTCTGCTTCCCATAGTGGCTGTGTCAAAATGGTAGGATTTCATGTTTTTAATCTTCTTCCTTATACTTCTCTACACTGTTTGATGTTTTTGGTTTACAATAAGCATATATTTATATGCTCAAAAAAAAACTTTTAATGGTGAACATAACAGAAAACTAGAAAAAAAAAGGAAAGAAAAAAGAAATAATAACATCCTCTTACAGGCCCCAATGATGTTGCTTTTGCAACACCATTTTTGGCTGGTTTTCTTGTCCTCCTCCCCTGACTGTGACCTGCCTAAGGACAGGGCAGACCCTTTCCCTTCTGTGTCCCTAGCACCAAGCAAAGGCATTTTTTTTTTTAGCACAGCAGGCTTAAGCAAACGTTTCTTGAACTTAGGGTAAATCCCTTTATCAAAGACTCTGGTTCTGGGGGAATGATGTGCACACTCAGAAACGCACTTCAAAGCCGAGATCCAAATAAACACAATGATATTATTGAAAAGGCCTCATACATAAAACTTAATTCAGAAGCAATCTGGGTAGGACAATCCAGCAGACAGAGAAAGTGTTATTGCTTGGGCTCTGGAAAAAACCCTTCCTCTGTACAGAGCCAGAATAGAGATGCTAAAAGCCAGAAGGCCCCACAGAGCACAGGCCTTCTGGAAATCACTTAACTCCTCAGCCTAGCCAAAAAGGACACATTGGTCTCACTGCAAGAACACCCCACTGTGACCTGGGATAGGCTCTGGGGGCCTAGTCTATCCCTGCCCCCACAAGAAAAAGCCCTAGAAAGCAGAGGGCATTGCTCAGAGGCTCAACCTAGCTGTGCCGTCCCCGAATCCCCCAGGCTGGAAGAAAGAGAAAACTGGGCCCAGCTGAGACCTGTATGAGGCTTCTAGATCAAATCCCTGCCCTGTCACTTCTGAGCTATTTGACCTTTTTTAGCCTCAGTGTTTTTACATGTAAAATGGAACAATATTACCTACTTTACAGAGTTGTTAAGGAATAAAAACAAGACGATGACGGCAAAGTTAGTGAGCTCCGCATCATTATTCCCATTTTACAGATTGGGAAGCTGAAGTAAGGTTATATGATTCTTTCAGGGTCAGACAGCTAATGACTGGCTGACCCAGGTCTGCTGACCCCAAAGCTGACTCTTCCCCCACCAAACACTGTGACGGGGGTCCCCAGAGGCTTGCCCTGTGGCTCTTGGATGCCACCCAGATGCAAAGCTGTACAGAGATCTCCCTCCTCACCATAGCACCTGAGTAACTGAGGGACTGAAGTGGATTTAAAGTGTCTCCTTCATGAATGCTTTGGATTTGGGTATGCTGAATTCTGGATTTGATGCAGAACTTGAATCCAACCCACTTCCTGGGAAAGGAATACAAATTAAGACAGAACCCCCTGGAAGTGTCCTCTTACCCAGTGGAGGCTTTAAGAGGGAGGGAACAGCCAGAGACCTAGACAACAGTGGGGGATGCTGGGGAGAGGAGAAAGAAAAAGACTCCTACAGCTCCAGACACGCTGGGCCCACACACCCAGCCTGTCGGCACCCTCTGAAGCAACCCAGGCTCTGGGTTCAGGGACTCCCTGAAAGGAGCCTGGAAAGTCAGGCCCACTCAGCATGGCCCTTGAGCCAGCCTCTGGCCAGTTTTAGGAAGGAAAGTGTAGAGTGAATTGAAAGCCCATGCAGGCATCACTTGGGGCAGAGCCCTCAGCAGAGGTTGGGCTGCCAGGATGTCTGCCTCTTACCCAACCACATTTATGAAAATAAATGGGGTGGTCAGGCCGGGGTACCCCAAGCTGAGGTCACCAAGATTCTCAGCAGAAGAGAGCTGCCTCCTACTGGGGTCCTCTGGACCAGGAAGGATCCCTGAGGGCCTGGGGTCCAGGGCATCTAGCTCCCCAAACCAACCTTGACAGCAACACCATATAGATGTATCCACACACATGCACACACATGGCCAACATCTGTGACCTGGGGCTGGATGCAGACCATGGGCACCACCTCCTAGTGGTGAAAATGGGCAGCAAACAAGCAAGCAGGAAATAGGGAAATATAAGAGAGTGACGGAACCATGAAGATAACAGTTCAGGGCAATGTCGTGGGAATGGGGGCAGGGAGAGGTTCCCAGAAGAGGTGACATTGGAGCTGAGGCCCAAATGACAAGGAGCCAGCTATTCAGAGATCTAGGGAAGCAGGTTCCAGGCAGAGGGAACAGCAACTGCAAATGCCCTGAGGCCAGAATGAACCTGACATGTTTGAGGAAGGGAAAGAAGACTAATGTGATTGGATGGTGGGCAGGTCATGAGGTCATGAGTGGTGGTCCAGACAGATGGAGTAGAGCCTCATCAGCTGTGGTTAGTTCCCATTTCTCCTCTCTGTAGTGGGAAGCCCCCAGGAGGTCTCAGGCAGGGCCTGATGAGATCTGATTCCCATCTCATTTGCTCTGGGCGTGCTGTAAGAATTGCAGGGCAGCAAGTATGAAAGCAGGGGGTAAGTGAGGAAGAGGTACAAAGCCTCCCTCCCCTCTCTCTATGAAATGCCCTTACCCTGGTAACTAGTCATGCCTGTGTTTCTATGGATAAAGTCCCACCCCAGATTATAAACTACCCAACACACAAAAGGTCTCCTAAGAGTGAGGTTCCAGTTCTGGTTCCAGGTAAGATGGAGTAAGCACACTTCGCCTTGTCTCTCCCGCTGAATGCAGCTACATAATATGGACTGAAGGCATGGAGCAACTATTTGAGGACTCTGAAAAGTAAACAATAACATGCAACTGGAGGAAGAAGACCAGAATCTGAAGTACCACCAAACTGACAGTGAGTTTACTATTTTTTTAATCTTCCAGTATCTCTCAGTCTGGATACGAGGCAGGTGAAACCCCAGAAGTGGGCACGGGGTTGCAGACAGAAAGAGCTGAGAGAAGCCCTCTAGTTGTGGGTCAAGGAGAGAGAAAGGACCTCCTAATACTCAGAGTGGGGGAAATCCCCCATTTTTCTTTTTTATTTCCTTTTTCTCTTCTCCATTCTCTCACACTCCAGTCCTTGGCAGCACACTCAAAAAATAAGAGACAGGGGAGCCTTACTCTCTGATTAGAGTAACTGTGGTCCTAGGAAGGTGAAGCAAACACCTGTTGCTCTTTTCTTTCTGTGTCCTCTCATGCAGTTGCAGGAAGTGTGCAACAGAGCAGGGTAAAGAGAGCCCCAACTTTCTGGCCAGAAAGGCTTAGGGAGCACCAGGAAACTGGAAAATACTAGGGAGGTGGTTGACAAAGTGGAGCTTGGGAAACTGATGTCGTAAGTTGTTTATAATCTCCTGGACTCACACCTGAGCTGTGCATCCGTGGATCTGACTCTAAACAACACACTACAGGCTTTGGGAACTGAATTATGAGACAAAACAATGCCCAGGTCCCAGACTGGCCAGTGGGTGGTGCACACATGGGATGGATACAAATAGCACTGCAGAGGCTTCAAAAATGGACCTGACATTGAAACCACAATCCATAGAAGGCAGGTTGCAACTTGCAGTCTGAACTTAGCTGGGTCAATTATCTAATAAAATAAAAATATCGACCTTCTCCATAGAACTTAAATAAGACCATAGCATTTAAATAAAACCAAAAGTTTCATAGCATAGTATCAAAATGTCCAGGATCCAGTCCAAAATAACTTGGCATCTGAAGAACCAGGAAAATCTCAACTTGCATAGGAAAAGACAATTGACAGATATCAACACTGAGATAACACATATGTTGGAATTATCTGACAAAGATTTTTAGGCAGCTGTCATAAAAAGTCTCTATAATAAGGGCAAAAACTCTTGCTGTGAATGGAAAGATAGTCTCAGCAAGAAATATAAGATATAAAATAAAGAACAAAATGGAAACTTTATAACTGAAAAATGCAATAACCAAAACAAACAAACAAACAAAAAAAAAACACCTCACTGAACAGGCTCAACAGCAGAATGGAGATAACAGAGGAATTTGTCAACAGTGAATTTGAAGACAGATTCACAGAAATTATCCAATTTGAAGAGCAGAGAGAAAAAATATTTTTATAATGAAAGGAGCCTTAGGGACCTGTGATAAAATACCAAAAGAATCTAACATTGATGTCATCAGTGTTTCAGGAGAAGAGAAAGAGTACAGTGATAAAAAATAATTGAACAAATAATGGCTGAAAACTTCCCAAATGTGGTGAAAGATACAAACTTACAGATTCAACAGCACAGTGAACCTCAAACAGGATAAATCCAAAGAATTCTACTCTTACATGTTATAATCAAATTTTGAAAACTATAGACAAAAGGAAAGTCTTGAAAGCAGCCAAAGAAAAACAGTACATTACTTATAGGGGGAAAAATGATTCAAATTAGCACAGATTTCTTATCAAAACCATGGAGTCTAAAGGAAGTGGGAAAACATTTTTAACATGCTGAAAGAAAAGAACTACCAACACAGAATTCTATTTCCAGCAAAAATATCCTTCGAGAATTATGGTGACATAAAGACATTCTCAGAGGAAGAAAAACTAAGAGAACTTATTACCAGTAGACCTACCCTAAAATAGTTGCCTAAGGAAGTTCTTCAGACAGAAGGGAAATGATACTAGAAGAAAATTTTGCACATCAGGAATAAGGGAAGAACAATGGAAATATAGTAAATATCTGGAAAAATATAATAGACTGTTATAAGTAAGAATTATAATATTGTCTAATGGCGAGGTCGCTGTATGTATTTGTATAAAATACAACTAGAACAGAAAGGAGGTAGAGTAAAGGGACCTATATGATGCTAAAGTTTCAACATTCAAATTGAAGTTGTAAAAATATTGGTTCTAAGTAGACAGTGAAAAGTTAAGTATGTTTATTGTAATCCCTAGAGCAACCACTAAAACAACTACACAAAGAGTTACAGTCAAACACAAAGATAAGTCTAAATACTAAAAAATGTTCAATAGTTAGAAATATAACAGCAAAATAAACCCAAAGCAAGCAGAAGGAAGGAAATAAAAATTAGAGTAAAAAAGTCAATGAATCCGAATACACAAAAATAATAGAGAAAAATCAATGAAGCCAAAAACTGGTTCTTTGTAAAGATCAATAAAATTGATAAATCTCCATCAAGACTAACTTTTTTTTTTTTTTTTTTTTTGCAGTACGTGGGCCTCTCGCTGTTGTGGCCTCTCCCGTTGTGGAGCACAGGCTCCAGACGCGCAAGCTCAGCAGCCATGGCTCACGGTCCCAGCCGCTCTGTGGCATGTGGGATCTTCCTGGACCGGGGCACGAACCCGCGTCCCCTGCATCGGCAGGCGGACTCTCAACCACTGCACCACCAGGGAAGCCCTAACATTTTTTTAAAAAGGAAAGAGCATATAAATTAACAATAGTCAGGAATTTTTTAAAGGATATCACTAAAGACTTCATAGGCATTAAAAAGATAAAGGAACACTACAAACAAATCTGTGCACATAATTCAACTTTGACGAAATTCATGATTTCCTCAGAAACCACAAACTACCAAAACTCACCCCAAGATAAAGTAGAAAGCCTGAAAGTCCTATAACTATCAAAGAAATTGAACTCACAGTCGAAAAGCTTCCAAAAAAGAAATCTTCAGGCCCAGACTATTTTACTGGCAAATTCTACCAAATATTTAAGGAAGAAATGTCACCAATGCTACACAATCTCTTTTAGAAAATAGAAGAGGAGGGAACACTTCTCAACTCCTTTTATAAAGCCAATATTACCCTGATACTAAAACCAGACAAAGAAAGTTCAGGGGAAAACAATTATAGACCAATTTCCCTCAAGAACATAGAGGCAAAAATCTGAAACAAAAATTGGTGCATCTAATCTAGCAATGAATAAAAAGTATAATACATCACAAACAAGAAGAATTTTACCTGGAATGTAGGCTGGTACAATATTTTAAAGTCAATGTAATCTACCATATTAACAGACAAAAACAGAAAAAACACATTGTCATATCAACTGATGCAGAAAAAGAATTTGATAAAATTTAACATTCATTTTTGAGTAAAAATTTTAAACTCTCAGCCAACTAATTTAGAAAAGAACTTTCTCAACCTGATAAAGAGCATCTACCAATAAACCCTAAGGTTAACATGATAATCATGAAGGACTGAATATTTTACCCCCTAAGATAGGCAACATTCTCCCTACTGTTATTCAGCATTGTACTGGAAGTCCTAGACAGTGCAGTAAGGCAAGAAAAATAAATACAAGGCATACAGATTGGAAGGGAAGAAATACAACTGTCCCTATTCCCAGGTAACATGATTGTATATGTAAAAAACCTCAAAGAATCTATAATAGGAAATTCTAGAAATAACAAATGAGTTTAGTAAGGTAACAGGATACAAGGTCAAAACACAATAAATCAATCATATGTCTATATCCTAGCAATAAACTCTTGGAGACAAAAAAAAAGTAAGCCATTTACAACACTTAAAAACAAAATACTGGGACTTCCCTGGTGGCGCAGTGGTTGAGAGTCCTCCTGCAGATGCAGGGGACACCAGTTCGTGCCCCCGTCTGGGAAGATCCCACATGCCGCAGAGCGGCTGGGCCCATGAGCCATGGCCACTGAGCCTGAGCGTCCAGAGCCTGTGCTCCACAGCGGGAGAGGCCACAACAGTGAGAGGCCCGCATACCGAAAAAAAAAAACAAAACTTAGGTATAAATCTAAAATACATATGCAGGATTTGTATCCTGAAAACTAAAAAATGCTTATAAAAAGAAATTTTAAAGGAACTAAATAAATGAAGATATATACTATGTTCATGGATTGAAAAACTCAAAATAGTGAAGACGTCAGTACTCTGTAAATTGGTCTATAGATTTAAGGCAATTCCAACAAAAATATGAGCAGGACTTTTTACAGATATAGACAAAATTATTCTAAAATTTATATGGAAAAGCAAAGGAACTAGAATTAGCTATGACAATTTTGAAAAAGAAGCATAAAGTGGGGCCAATCACTCTGCCCAATATCAAAGCCATTAGGCTATAAGCAATTTAGCTATAGTAATCAAGACAGTGTGGTGCTGGCAAAAGGATAGACACATAGATCAATGAAGTTGAGGTTTGATGGGGGTTCTGCAGACAGCAAATATGGCCAGGACCCAGGTGTATGTCCCCAGAAAACTGTAATCATGCACCTCAGCCGAGGGCCACAACTTCCAAGGTGGTGCAGCTAGCAGTGAGAGACATGGCACAGGGAGGGTGGTGCTGACTCTGATTTGGAACAAGCCAGAGCAGATAGGTCTGAGATGCCTCTGGAATCCTACCACACTCACTGGTTGGCTTTCTCAGCAACTGTCCTGAGTGAGGCCAGGGAAAATACAACTTGTGCTTACAAATGCCCATGAGTGAACCTTGCCTGTGAGCTTCACTAGTGTCCTAAGGAGGGACAGAGGTTGATAACCACTGGATGGAAGGGTCAGGTCTCCCATAGCTCACACCCAGGGCCTGTGTGCTTGGCCTCTGCCTCTTGAGCCCTATCACATTCTACACCCCTCCACACTTGGGGTTCAGAAAGCTAAAAATCTGGCTGTCTCTGCATAGCTTCTGGAATACCCTGACGCTCATCCCCACTTGGCAAACTCCTATGCAACTTTCAGGGCCCAACTCTAATGTCCCCCTCTTCCTTCTACAGACACAACCTTGGGCCTAGACAGAAAGTGAGAGGAAGAGGAGGGCAAGGAGGGCAGTAAGGAGAAAATTCAGTTAGCAAATAATGTGCTGTGGGAGAGGCTAGAAACAGCCCCCTTAGTGCCCCCACTCCCCATGCACGGGAAAGCTAGACCTGCAAGAACCAGCCCACCACACCGAATCTCTGATCATTAAAACACCCACAGGCTCTGTTCCAGCAGTTCCACTCATGATATCCACCCTACAGACACAACTGCCACCTCAGAGCACCAGGAGACGGGCTCACTGAGCTTCGCTTTTAATGGCAAAAAGCTGGAAATGACCCAACCACAGGGGCCCATTAAATATTCTGTGAGGTATCCACATGACACAATGCTGGGTGAAGGGTTATAAAATGAGTTCAATCTCTGCACATCAACATGGCGAGGTCCCCGGGATATACTTTTGAGTGAAAAATGTAAATTACAGGATGACACTTATAGAATGTGTTTTAAATATATATGTAATATTTTTAAAGGGAGGAGAGAAATATACAAACAATTCTATGTATTTTTCTCAAAGTGCATTTAGGAGCATGTAAACACATAGAAAAAGATCTAGAAAGATATTTTTCTAGGGCCTCCATTCTCTCAAAGGGGTGGGGGCTAAGAGTCTGGGTGGACCAGCCAGGGCTTTGGCCTAATCTGCACAGCTGTAGGCTTTACAAAAAGAACATATTCAAATGATTTCAGTGACTAAAATATAATGAGAGCAGATGAATTCACTGCAATTAGAATTTTTTTCAAAAGAGAAAACCCTGCCGTGAAATCTCCAAGGCTGACCCCGGTGGTCAGGGCCCCGTAGGGTGAGGCCGGGGTGCACACACAGGATTCCCAATCCTCGCCCTCATGAGATGAGATGGCACTGGCACAGGAGACAGGAAGGCTCAATGCAGGGGCCCCACCCAGGCCACAGGGCACAGTTAGATTTGTCTGGGAGCAAGCTGGCCTGGCAGCTTAGAACACACACATGCACACACGCTCACATGTGCATACACACATCATAACACTCGCGCACATACATACACACACCACACACATACATATCATCATAATCACATACACACATACTCAAATACACACACTCACATGGATGTACATATATAAACATACACCCCCACACACACATTCACAGTGCACAGTCTCACACACATACCACTTAAACACAGGCACATAGACATACACCACAAATTTATGCTCACACACCACTCACATGTGCAAACACACACTCACAGGCACATAAGCACACCACTCAAACAGATGCTTGCACACTCTCTCAGGGCCCACACTTATGCTTGCTCACACACACATTCACACACACCCAACACTCACAGACCCTTGGGGCCAGGGCAGCCTATGGGCAGGAAGAGGCCCCAGAGTTCTCCTCCAAGCCTACATTCTTGCGGGAAGGAAGATGCCCAGGGAACAAGCTGCAGGGAAAGCAGGGAGCCCCTGCTCCATCCTCCAGCCTTGCTGGACTGCTAATCTCTAGAGCCAGGCCCCATGCTAGCAGAAAGCCATGCAGATGAACCTGACCTTGGAACTGACACTCCAGGAGGAACAAAGCTGTGAGATGGTCTCCTATAGCAGCAAGTGCTCCTGCAAGTGCTGGGACAGTATTCTGCATTGGAGACTCTCAGGAAGGGCCCCTCTGAGGACACAGCACTTGTCCTGGGACAATGCCCAACTGGATCTAGGGCCTTAGGGCCTCAGAGAGCATAGCTGGGCAAGAGGCCAGAAGGCATATAGGGGTCAGCCAGCTGCCAGGTGGGGGATGAGCTGAGAAGCCCATCCCAGGAAGCCAGTCCCACCCTTGTTATATCCCCAGAAGCTTCAACCCTGGGCCTGAGTCCTTGGGGCTGGTGAGAGAGCCCAGTACATAGCAGAGGATAAGCATTCACCAGGGACAACAAAGGGAGGTGAACGCTGAGATGAGCCAGCGGCCAGCCAGCCTGAGCCCAGCCCAAACTCCCACTGCCAGTATGGGGCAAACACTGGCACCCACACAGCACCTTTGCCTCCAGGTCACCTGTCCCTGCTGTGCACTGCCGTCCACCCCAGCAGGTGCTGTGAGGGTATCACTACCCTCTACGAAGCTCATCAGCCATCCCAGGGTTCCAGCACCAGACTGGCCCAGGGGAGGCATTGCTCATCATGCGAGGAAAGCTCTGTGACACAGCAGAAGCTTTGCTCAACAGCTTAAGGAGCCCAGTCCTGGAGCCCACCACTCTGCAGTGGCTTCCCAGGCCAGGCTGCACTGTTTGCTGACAGTGCCATGGAGCACTCCAGGCTGGGAGCCAGGGCACACTGAGCCCATGTGACCTCATTCTCCGCATAGTTGCCCAATGGAATCTCTGAAACATGAATCAGACCTGTCCCCAAATCCTCCAGAGGCTTCCCACAACATGACTGCTCTTGTCACCTGACTTCTCCTTCACTCAAAGTTCCTGCCACAGATATCTTCTTTCTGTCCTTAGCACGCTTCAACTTAGTTCCTGCCCCAGGGCCTTTACACCTGCTGTTCCTTCGACCTGGAAGTCCAGGTCTCAACTCAAATGTCTCCTCCTCAGAAGGACCTTGGCTATAAGTGCTCCTTCCCTGTCACACTCTATTCTGCCATCCTGTTCTATATTTTTCATAACACCGTTTCCCAATAATCGACATGTGGGTTCTTTACTGGGTCACTGTCTGCCCTCCAACCAGAAGACCCCAGGAGAGTGGAGTCTTCCTTGCTGGACCCTCAGCCCCCAGACCAGTGCCTAGCACCTCAGAGGTGGTCAATAAATATGGGAAAGTTGCTTCACCTTTGAAGCCTCCATTTCCCCTACTTGCATGGGGCTTCCTTCTCAAGGTCACCATCTCACACAATGGGCCAAGTTCACTGCCTTCTGGCATGAGCAGGGCATATACAAGAGGAAGTGTAAAAGAAATGTTTATATTGAGAATTCTGGTGCTCTGATCTCTCTCTGGTGTAAAAAACATTTGGGTTGCTTGCTTGGAGGTGGGAAGACAGGCACTAGGAGTTGTCTGACATGGATTATCTTAGCAGCAGGGGAATCTGAAGGGATGTCGGGAGGCACCAGGACCATCTGACAAATGACCGCCTTGGGGATCCGCAGAACTCAGCAGCACCAGGAGAAAGCACTTGAAATGCCAGCTGGAAAGGCCACGCACACCAGCTGGCGGGGGAGCTGCGTAGCCCCACGAGCAGGCAGAAGGTGGGCATCAGGCAGCCACCACTGCTCCCAGAACAAGGGTGCAGGAGGGCAAGGGGCCTTGGAAATCCCTGCGATGTGATAATCACCCACTGCAGACCCCACGCAATAGATCACCTCATTTTCTTTTTCTAGACAAATACTTGGAAGGAATTTTTTAACTGTATTCACAGAATAAATTCTCTCAAAATGTGCATCAATAGGGAGGGAGGGGGTAAAGCCTCGAGCCCTCCCAGAGAAGTGCCTCTTCCTGGGGGTGGTGGGCCCAGTGAGTGTGTCAGCAGCCCCAGACCACAGTGTGTCACCTGGGAGCTTGTTAGAAATGAGAAATCCCAGCTCCAGTACAGACCCGAGAACCAGAATCTACATTATTGCAAGTTCCTAGATGATCTGATGCTTATTAAAGTCTGGGACATAGTTACCTTTAAGGGTATGTGTGTGCTCGCGTGCGTGTGTGTGTTTTGTGACAGCACCTGAAATCTACCCTGTTAGCAATTTTCCAGCATTCAGTACAGTTGTGTCTTTTTTGTTTTTTTTTTTTTTTGTGGTATGCGGGCCTCTCACTGTTGTGGCCTCTCCCGTTGCAGAGCACAGGCTCCGGACGCACAGGCTCAGCGGCCATGGCTCACGGGCCTAGCCACTCCGCGGCATGTGGGATCTTCCCGGACCGGGGCACAAACCCATGTCCCCTGCATTGGCAGGCGGACTCTCAACCACTGCGCCACCAGGGAATCCCAGTACAGTATCATTAACTATAATGTGCATGCTGTACATTAGATCTCTGCACTTCTTCATCCTGCATAACTGCAACTTTACACCTCTGACCAACATCTTCCCATTTCCTCCACCACCTCAGCCCCTGGTAACCACTGTTCTACTCTCTGCTTCTATGTATTTGACTTTTTTAGATTCCACATATCAGTGAGCTCATGCAGTGTTTTTCTTTCTCTGTCTGGCTTATTTCACTTAGCCTAATGTCTTCCAGGTTCATCCACGTTGTCACAAATGGCAGGATCTCCTTCTTTTTTAAGAACAAATAATATTCATATATATATATATATATATATATATATATATATATGTCACAATTCTTTATCCATCCATTCGTCTGTATGATTACTGGAATAATCACTTCACTATGTATATGTATATCAAATCATCATGTATACCTTAAATATATACAATTTTTATTTAAAAAAATAAACTTTAATTGAAAATGAGTCTGGGACATGCCACTCTACACTCTCCAGGGCCCCTTGAAGGCCAGCAGAGGCCCTGGGGGAGCCTGGGCTGCTGAACCACGCCCCGCCTTACCAGCTGTGTGGCCTGGGTAGTGAAGCTCTTCCTGGTCACCGAGTCGCACTTACTCCAGCAGTAAAATGAGAGGAATCTCTCGGGCTGGCAAAGGCCCAAGGGAGAGGAAGCTGGAGAAGCGGGAGCCCCAGGGCCTTGGTTCGCCTCCTGGTGATGGTAAGAGGGCCAACACACCACACCAAGGCCACACTGTGGGGTCAGGGAGGCCTTATCCTGGACAGGCTGCCCACCCTCACCACACAGCACCCAGGACCAAGCCACCCACCTGCCCCAGCCCGCTGCCGCCCAGCTAGCTCATTCCTCATGGCCTTTGGCCCCTCTCTTCCACTTTGGGGTAGGGCCAAGGACCCCCCTGAGAGCAGGACCAGTGCTTGCTGTCCACCAGCTCAACAACAACAGGAAACAATTCTTCCAAACCAGATTATGTAAGGGAAAGATGCATATGTTCAACAGATGTTTGCCCAGATGCCGATCCTCCCCAACCCCTCTGATCAGGAAAGCCTTGCCCACTTCCGCTCAGGGCCCAGCCCTCCCGGCCCAGGAGGAGCTAGCCTCTGGCTGAACACGCCTCTGGTTCTGCACTGTCCTGAGCTGGGCTGTAAGCCCAGCCCCTCTCCGAGTGCTCTCACTGCTCTCGGTAACCTAAGGGCAGGCACAGGCCCTGCACAGAGACGTAGTGAGTGGCCAGGGTCAGCCGGCTGTGAGCAACACACAAAGAGTCAGACATAAACCTGTCGACAAAGGCCCAGCCACAGAGAAGAATGTGAACAGTGGACACCTTGCCGTGCAGAAGAAGTAGAGATGACAGAAGGGGCACTGGGATCCTGATCACACTAAGGGAGGTCTCTAGACCTCCCTCTCATACTCTTATATTAA
This sequence comes from Phocoena phocoena, assembly GCF_963924675.1. Classification (NCBI taxonomy): domain Eukaryota; kingdom Metazoa; phylum Chordata; class Mammalia; order Artiodactyla; family Phocoenidae; genus Phocoena; species Phocoena phocoena. The sequence continues at coordinate 156,388,097 of NC_089221.1, read as the reverse complement.
TGGGCATCCTCACATTCACAAACACTCACACCCACACATGCACTCACACACCCATGCACACAGACACATACACTCAAAATGCATTCTCACGCTTTCATGTATCCTCACATCCATTCACACCCACCCGTGCACACACACATTCATACACCACACAGAGCCAGAGGGGGAGCCAGAGGGGTCCCTGACCAGAGCCAGGGTGTCAGCTCTGGGACTAGGGGTTCCCGACCAGAACCTGATGACGGCTCCCTGCACCCAGCACACACACTGCCACCCATGGCCCACCCCTGAGTGCCGTGCTTCTGCACCCACTCAGAGCAGGCAGGGCTATGCCAAAGCCAGGCCCAGGGATGGCACTTCCTGGGCTCCGGGCCCCTTCCTGTCCCCGCCAGGTCGGCCCCTGTCCTTGTCTCACTCAGCTCTTGGGAAGCACCACTCACCAGCCATCTGGGGCTTGGCTGGGCCTCAGCCTCCTGGCTGCCACGTCTCACTCAGAGCTGGGCAGGCGCCAACTCTGAGCTAAGTGAGTGCGGGCAGTGGAAGGGGGGTGCAGGGAAGTAGGCAGGGATAGGGCTGCTCCTCCTCCCTCATCGTGGCCAGCACAGACACTGTTTTCCCATCCCTTTTGAAATAAGAGTAATAAGTCCACCGAGCTTTACTCAGAGCCCCCGGGCTCACAAGCCCTCCTGTCTGCTCGCCCCTCCGCAGGCACCAGGCCATGTCCCTCCTCTCATGGCGTGTACTCTGCCACATCCCCATGGATTATGGCCCCATTTTATAGATAAGGGAAACAAAGCCTTTAGAGGCCAATGTGCCTGCCAGGTCACAGAGCCCATCGGGGGTGACCCTGGCCAGAACCCAACCCCCAGCTCTGGGGGCTGCTCCCTTCCACCTGGCCCTCATGGCCTCTGTACATCCAGGTCATGTCCTGCCCCAGCCTCCATGACAGCCGACTCTCCACCCAGTTGTCCGGGGCCCCCACACCTCCCTGTGCCAGGGCCAACCAAGAGCCACTGGAACACAGGACGCTCCCTCAGCTTGGCCCTAGGAGCCTCAAGCCCAGCCTATCCAGACAGAAATTCTCCTCTTCCTCTCTACCCTGCTCATCCCCTCCCTGGGAGCCTAATCACAGTCAGCCGTGTGCCTTCCTCCCAGTCATGCGAGCCAGGAGCCTGGAAGTTGTCCTGGATTCCTCCTCCCTCCCACTCATGTCCCCAAGATGCAACCCTACCACTTCCCAATTATCTGCCACCACCACAACCACCCCTCCTCTCCCTGTCCCTGCCTCCGCACTAGCCTAACATCTCTCTCTCCTGTTCCTCCAAGGGCCTCAGCTCAGGCCTTGTCCGTCTGGCACAGCCTCTACCCCACCCCAGAGAGCTCTTCCCAAGATGCACATCACAAGGTGACCATGGATGAGACTAAATACCCCACGTTCTGGAATGCACTGAGACCAGATCACTGTGCAAGGGTCATGTCAAGGTCCTGAGGCCAGCTGACTGCACTCCTGTCAGTAAAGTGGAGGTGTCCCCAAGTGCATTCATTCCTGCCATTGTTAATCCAGGGAGCCGGGATCAAGGGTCAGGAAATGGGAGCTGGGGTCAGGAGGTGCACACAGGGGTGGGAAGAAAGCCAGGTCCGGGGACATTCCTCCCCACCTCCCTTGTCCCATTCACAAGAAAGGACGTGAGCCCTCCACCCACATAACCAGCCATGGTCATACTCCCTGGGGAATAAGAGGTCCATCTGATCTGAGCAGTACTGCTTTAAAAGAAAAGCCATGCCCAGAACAGCCTACTGATGAGGGAAAATTGAAATAAAGATAATATGTATTCTCAGAGAGGTAACAAACAACATTGTTGGAACACAGAGCAGGAACGAGCAGCTACAAAAAAACCTGGTTAGGACAAATGTTTATAATTGGAAAAAGACCTAGTCACTGCACAGAATAGCACAAAGAATGAGCCAACCAACCAACTCAGAAGCTGAGGGTGTGGTGGGAGCACTCACTCTGGATGCTCAGGGGTCAAGACAGAGAAGGCATATGAGAAAACTTAAACGATGTAGATGAACCCACATCGTCCACATGAAGTAGAAAAGGGGAGAGAAAGAAGAAACATTTGAAGAAATAATGGCCGAGAATTTCGCAAAATTAGATGAAAGATTTCAACTTCAGTGGATTCACAGAGAGTTAGCTGATCAAGACACATCTAAGGAAAAAAACCACCTAGACACATTATCATGAAGCCCAAGAATATCAAAGACAAAGAGAAAGTTCTGACAGCTCCCAGAGGGAAAGAGCAGATCAATACAGAGGAAAGCATCTTCAGACATGAGACTCTAGGACCAGAACCAAGCACCAGTGGTGACAGACAAGAGACAAGTATCAGGAAGTAATATTTGCAAAGAATTCAAGAAAAGGGTCTCGTGGGGGGTGGGGGGGGGTGGGGAGGAAGGACACAGCCCATTCCCTGAGGCCAGAGTAACAGCAGAGGCAGCAGAGAACAGCCAAGTCCCCTCAGGAGGGTGGGCAGTGGCAAAGGCCACACCAGAGCAAAAGAGACCCAGTGACCCAGGGGGTCAGCACCTTGGGGGACACCTTAGCAGGTGGAATGTGGGGCCTCTGAGAGAGTCCCAGCCACTGCGTCAGAGGACTCACACCACCGTGAGCACGTGAGGTTCCTACCTAAGTCCCTTAGGGGTTCCCACCCACAGAACACCCCCTCACTCCCTGGGATTTCAGACCCGCCGGATGCTGTCTCCAGGACACTGTGCTCCCAGAGAACACTGCCTCTTCACAGTTTCCACAAGGTCTGGTCAAAGGAAGGATGGAGAAATGTGGTTAAATAAAGGACAGGGGAGGAAGGAAGGAAAGAGAAAGAAGAAGGGAGGGAAGAGGGAAGGAGAAAACCACAAAAGGAAGGAAAGAAAGAAATTCCAGCTAACTCTCAGCAACATACAAGTGCAGTAATGCAAGGACAAAAGCAGAGCCCCACCCTCCTGCCAGCTCTGCCCAGAGGCCACCTGCGGGCCACTGGAGCCAGCCTGCAGCCAGCAGCTGTCAGCCCTTCCCCCTTGGTTTCTTTCTTCCTGATGGCTACCTGATAATTCCTCATAAACCCGTGCTTGGGCTCTGGCTTGAGCCGTCCTTGTCCCTGAAGTCCCTGGCAGAGCAGCTGACATCACAATACAATATCACATCGCTGGGCCAGCCTGCTCAGGTGGTGCACTTCTGACCCCAATTTCTGTCACCAACGCAACAGGGAGGGAGCATGAAGACCCCAAAAGCCCAGAGCACAGCTTCACATAGAGAGAGAGACACAAACAGGTGGGTGTCCAAGGAGGCGATGACACTGGTCTGCAGTGAACCTCATCCACAGGGAGGGAGACCCCAGGGACACAAAGGAGCTGAGTTGGCGTCCCTCCCCACGTTTCTCACATCACCCTGCTGCCACCCAACTGTCCAGAGGGGAGGCCAACTGTGGGAAGGAAACAGGATCTCACGCCTTGGACCAGAGCCAAGAGCTCTGTGGCCATCGAGGACCACTGGGCTCACTGGCTGGACACGCACACTGGGACTTTCCAGGAGTGCTGTTGGCATTCAACACCACGTGCCCCAATAATTACAGGGAAACCTCACTTACTTTCTTGTATTAATTACACAAGTATTATGTAAACATACTCTCCTGGGCATCACTGGTGTGTCAGCTTGCCGTCCACTCCTCCCTTCCACTTCTACCTGTGCATCCTTGTCCACCCCTGTGCCCATGCCTCCACCTCACTCCTCGAGGTTGCTCTGCTCAACTCGGGGTATGCAGTTCATTTGACCTTTCTCCTCCAGACGGACATGGTGGTACTTTAAGACGTCTTATCTCACAGGATGGTGCCCTGCGCGTCTGCGTCTCGGGGAAATCTCAAGGCCTGGAGCACAGGGTGGGCGGCCACCCAGTCGGTGCTCCTTGTCCACATACACAGCAGACCAGCCTCCTCGCTGCTGCCTACCCACAGGTGACCAGCAGCACCGCAGCACTGGGGTAATTGATGTTTCTCTAACAGCCAGTGCAACTCGGAGCTTATGCTTGTTAGGGGAACATCCATCTCAGCACACATCTCACTGAGGACCTGCCATGTGGCCAGCACCAGGCAGGATGCCCTGGCCAGGTGAGGAGAGTGGTGCAGGCACGCAGGGTGGAGATAGGGCTGGGCCACAGTGAGCAGGAGGCAGGTGTAGACCGAGGTTTTCTGGGGTCCTTGGGGGCCTTGCCCAGGGCTGACACAGAGCTGGGACATGAAGAATGGGCAACAGAGAGTCCAATCCCTGCCCCCCCAGCAGGATCCCCACTTGCAAGCCCTCCCCAGGTCTCGAGCAGGCTGATCCTGGGCCAGATGGCTGCCCTGGCCACTAGAAAAGGGCCCTCCCTGGACCAGGCGGGTGGGGCAGGCCAGCCCTTCTGCCCTTCTAGCTCAGAGCCCCACCCCAGGGCCCACAGGGCCCAGCCTGGCATGGCCACCCAGACGGAGATCCTGGGCTAACACATCCCCAGCAGAAAGGGCCATTCATCTCTGAGCTTAACTAGCCTCTTCCAATTAGTGAAGAATAAAATGGCAGCGTTTACTCTGAAGAATTGCAATGTAAGATTATTAATTAAATGCACTGCTGCTGAGCCTCCCCACACAGGAGGCCAAGCCCTCATTAAAACGGCATGAGACTGAAGCCAGGAGAGGGAGCAGAGGCAGAGGGGGAGCCAGACATGAGATGGGGAGAAGAAGAGACAGCGTGAGGGAGAGACATGGGGCAGACAGGGCCAGGAAGGCCATGGGCCCTGTCGCAGGGAGGGGCCCCACCACAAACCCCTTTTGGAGAATGTGCCTGCTACAGCTGCTTCCAGTCCTTTCTCAACAAGATTGCGAGGGGGGAATAAACCAAGTGCGTGCTGGAGGTGCTCCAGCAACACTGGGCCTCCTCTTTTTGAAACTGAACAGTGAGAGACAAGGGGCACAGCCCAGCAGCTGGCATTCGTTCCCATGGGGCAGAGGACAGCTCCCGCCCTGGACCCGGGTTCGGGGGCAACCCTGAGGCCCCTTGGCTCAGGCTGGAGCTGTCCTCCAGGGCAACTTCCTGGGAGGAGCACTGATGTTACTCTCTTGGGCCCTGAGATGTTGGGCCCTGGCCTCTTCTCGGGGAGAGGCCTGAAGGGCCATCCAGGAAGGTCAGACCCCAACCCGAAGGAGCAGGTCACAGACAGAACCAGCCACTGGGCAGGAAAGCCTTCTTCAACTGTGCACTTGGGGAAAGGGTCGATGTTTGCCATGTTGACTTTGCTTTCCCCCTGCGTGTTATTTCTCTTCTGTTTTCCTCCAGCCATGAGTGAGGTCTTGTGAAAGATTATGGGTTGTTCTCAGTTACGACTGCAGGTGCCCAGCAGCTATGCCCTTTGACACGTACACGTGCACCACATACATGCATGTACACCCGTGTGCACTCACACATGCATCCACACGCACCACACAGGCACTTGTACACATGTATCACATGCACACATGTGTGCCCACACAACACATTACACGTGTGCACACATCCATCACACGTACATGTGTTTACACATACACAAGTGCATGCACGTGTTGTTCCTGCACAGGTGTCACACGTGCACCTACATGCACTCGCATGCACATACACTCACCCTGTTAGCTGCTCTTGGCCTCTTTATCTGCTTACCTATTTTCACAGTTCTTACCACTCTCTGAAATGTTCATTCCTGTCTCCCCACCTCTACCCTGCCCACATTCATCCAGCAGAATAAAACCCCCAACCCTCTGCCAAGCAGGGCTGTACCCGTCTTTTCAGCGACAGTCACACAAAGCATGTCTGCAGGATGGGCTCAGCCCCCATGAGCCTCTCCTGGGCAGCTTGGTCACGCCTGGCTCCCCAGCACTCTTGCCTGTCTCTCTGCTGGCCAGCACCTTCCTATCCAATGTACCCCACCTCGGACTGGCCCTGATAATTCCTGGTCTCTGGTTCCTGAGGTAGGCAGACAGCCCTGCCTGCCCTGGTGCGTGTTGTTCTGCATTCAGCCCACTCTAGCTGCCCAGCCTGAAGGTTCCCAAAGTGGCCAGTGGTCGGTCAACCTCCCCCAGCCTAATACTCTCCTTCCAGGGCCGGCCAACTCCCAGGAGAGCTGCACAGCCTCATTGGCAACCTCGGTGTACCTGCCCTGCCCAGTGAGTGAGGGGAGGCCACAAGGAAACTCCCTCCTGGCTTCTATCCTCATCCTTCTCTTTCCTTCCATCCTGTGGGGCAGCAACTGCCTCCTCCAGCCATCTAGGGCTCCCGATCCCAGTCCCGCCTCTTCCTTGGGGACCTCAGGCCTGTCTAGAGTCCACGGCCTTCCTCCTGATAACACAGCCCTGTGTTTGTCAGAAGCCACTCCCCGCTGCCTCCCCCCAGGTCACATGGGGGGAAAGGGGGCACATGACCCAGGTCAGGCCAACCCAACCGCAGTAAACACAGCTCAGGGATGAGGACTTGACACTAGTCCATCAGATTAAATCCAGAAACTATTGCTGTAACTATTAGAAAAGAAGAGCTGTTTCCCCTGGGGTTGTTAAACTGTACGAATGTGAGGTAGACCCTGCCTGCAGCCTTTTTTTCATACATGAATAAAAGAGCATGAATGAAATTAACACTGAGGGGAGTAGAGCCAAGAGCTGGAGAAAAGTAAGAGACTAAAACTTTATTTGTTTACCTGGATCCAGCCATACCTGAAGTTAGTCAGCCCTGTATTTTTTTTCGGACTTATTAACCAATAAATTCTTCTTTCTTTAAGCCAATTTCATTTGGATTTCTGACACTTGCAGAATAACTCCTGACTAATACACCCGTTCTTTTCCATATCTTCAAACTTTCCCTCTCCCCTAAATCCTTGTCCTCCATCTATGACCAAACTTAAGCCAACTAAAATCCTCTGAGCATGTAACCACGGTGACAGATATTAATGAGACTTATTTTGATAATCATTTTGCAATATATAAAAAGTTGAATCATTATATTGTACACCTGTAACTAATATAATATTGTATGTCAATTATACCTCAATAAAAAAATTAAAATTAAAAAAAATTTTTAAGTGTCCAAAAAAAAAAATTCCTCTGTACAAAGAGGCAGAGGTCAAACACACGTATACATATGTGCACACGTGACTACTACATGCACATACGTACATTCAAATCTTTCAAAAAGGAAAAGTCCTCTTCACCCGGACATCTCCCCCGGCTACAGCATCTGTCCCCATGATGCACCCTCTCTCCTCCCTTTCCTTACCTCGCCCCGGCCCCTCCCCTGGTCAGTCTCACTTCCACCCGCTCCCCACACCCTGGTCCTGACGTCTGCAAAGCCCCCTCTCTGATGATGGACCTCGCGCGCACTGCATCTGGGAGCCTCCTGCCTCACCGAGCCCCACACCCTTAAATCTTTCTCATCCATTAGCACAGCAGCGCACCTTGTGTGTCTCAGGTGTCCACTGCCTCCCCCACTTGTCCCCGAGGTGGTGAAGGGCCAGGCAGTGTCCTCCTCCTGCCCTTCTCTCCTTTGGTGCTCACCCTCCCTAGGCAATGGCACCCTCAGCCCTCTGCACAGACAGCTCCCTCGTGAGTTCTGCCCAGACTCTGTTCCTGCACATAGAACCTGCACTTCTAACTGCCTCAGGACGCCTCCTGGGAAACTGCCCCAGCTACACGCTCTCCTCCAAGCTGCTCCTCCTTGCCAGCCAGCACTCCTCTAACCCTTCCTCCCACCCACCCGAGTCAGAGGCCTGGGAGTGTTTCTCCTCATCCTCTCCCTCACCTACCGGGTCCACATCTGCCAGCACCCAGGCCTCTCCACATTTCCTAAATAGATTCTCCTGCCTCTGGCCCAAACATTAAGGCAGAACATAAAAGGATCCAGAAATATGTTCATTTTATATATACATATATAGAGAGAGAGAACAAAAGCAGGTTACAGGATGTACAATATGGCTTTTTTTATAAGTATGTTTGTACACATGTGCATATATGTGCAAAACACACAGTAAAATGTTGATGGGATTACAAGGTATTTCAATTTTCTTCCTTTGGTTTATTTATGCATTCTGTTTGCAATGCACAGGCACTCTTGGATTTCAGACAGACAGAAAAAAAAACATTGTAAACCACTTAAAACCATTCCAGTACCGCTGGTGCCGGGCCTCCCAAGATCTGATGGGAGATGTACACGTGGGGAGAGGACCAGAGGCTGTGCCCCCAGCCCAACCCCTCCTTGGATTAGTCCTCACTTGCAGCCTCATGGTTGAAGCCCCGGAGGCTCCAAGAAGTGACATGACCTGCCTGAGGTCACAAAGGAGTGAGCCCGGAGCCCAGTCCTCCCTCCACCACCAGGTCCCCACTACAGGCTGTGAGCTATCTCCTCAATTTGGGGCAACCCCTGAAGCAATCCCAGGGCTCCCGCAGGCCCTGAAATAGAGCTGCATTGCCACATAAGACACCCAGGGGACACGGGGAGGCTGGGAGCCAATTCTAGATGGCTCAGCAAGGCTGCCACCAACCACAGAGTCAGAGAAGCCTCTGGCTGCCTCTGAAATACAAAAAGCAGGACAGGAGGCCCCTCTGGGAGACAAGGACCTTGGCAGCTCCACAGGCAGGTGGGGCCCAGGCCAGGCGGGGTATTAACCCAAGCACAGCATTTGAGGAGCTGGAGTGGTTAGAGCTCCTTCCAGCGGGGGCCTGAGAAGGAGCGCCACAGGGAGAGTTGGTCTCTCATATATAGGCTGAAGCCTGATCCTCAACTGCAGGTGTCCCCAAGGAAAGGTGCCTGGCAAGGCTTCTCCCAGTCATGGGTGCTCTCCCTCCTCAGTGCCCGCATTGGGCCAGGAGGACTGGATCCTGCCCGTAAGCAGGAGGCAGAACCCAAGCCTCCCAGGCTGAGCCCACCCCAGAGGCAGGAGCCATGGCCGCCACACAGCCGAGGAACCCTCAGCAGCCCCGTGGCTGGCAGGGACTGCACAAGAAGTGACAGAGGCCAAGTGCCCTCAGCTGGTGGCAGGGAGCTGGGTCTGTGTGTCTGACGTATAATCCATTGGCAGTCCCCTGCTGACAAGCCTGTGGTGGGTGGTGTTCCCTCCTAAGCAGCTGTGAAGGGAAATGACCTGGCAAGCGGGAAGACAGTGAAGGGAAGGGGTCCCCAGCAGTCGAGGAGGGCCTGGGCCCCCCACCTTCCAGCTGCAGGACTCCCAAGCCAGAGTCACAGAGAACACCTGGGGGGAGGAAACAGTAGCAGGACATCACCCCGCACAGCAGGCTGAGAGCAGAGCAGGACAGCAACCACCTTGATCTGGACACTCCATCCCGCCACAGGCCACAGCACTCACCAAGGTCTTTCTGTGCCACTGTACCAGGTGCCAGGCACTGGGCACCCACAGCAAGAAGTCTACCACTGCCCTCGGGGAGCTTCCTGGATGGCTCTTAAAGCAACCGACATTTCCTTCCACCCTGGGCAGAGGCAGCAAGCCCAGCAGAAGTAGCACAACCTGTGCCCATCACGACAGCCATGACCGGGCTATGCGTCTCTCACTCTCGCTGGTGTGGATGAGACCAAGTGGCGTTTACACAACAGCACGATTCAAATGACAGCGTTTGTGACACATGCAGCTGGGTCTTGTTATTTCATGCATTAATTGAAAAGCACATGAAACACTGGCACACAAATGTTCATGGTGACACTGTTTATGAGCCAAAATGTGGAAACAACCCAAATGTCCACTGACCCATGAATGGATTTTAAAAATTGAGGTCTATCCATACCATGGAATATTATTTGTCCATAAAAAGTAAGGAAGTTCTGACACATGCTACAACATGGAAGAACCTTGAAAACAAAAGGATAAATATTGTTTGATTCCATTTATACGGAGAGTTCAGTATAAGCAAGTCTATAGAGTCAGAAGGTAGATTAGTGGTTCTCAGGGACTGGGGGAACAGGGCAATTGGGTGCGATAGCCAAAGGGTATGGGGTTTCTTTTGGGGGTGATGAACGTGTTCTAAAACTGGTGGGTGATGTTTGCACAACTCTGTAAACATACTAAAGCCGTTGAATTTTATTTTAAATGGGTGAAATGTAAGGTATGTGAATTATATCTCAATAAACCATTACCAAAAAAAAGAAAAAAGCATGATGACAATAAAAAATTTTTAAGCACACATACTGCTGTATTATAAATTGTTTTCAATGTTAACAGCTTTATTTCAATAGTATTGGTGTTCTTTGTATTTTAAATTATGCCTTAAAAACATTATTCTTTTTTTAAAATTATTTATTTGGCTGCGTTGGGTCTTAGTTGCAGCACACGGGATCTTTCGTTGTGGCACGTGGGCTCTAGAGCGCACAGCCTCAGTAGTTATGGCGCAGGCTTAGTTGCCCTGAGGCACATGGGATCTTAGTTCCCCGACCAGGGATCGAACTCTCATCCCCTGCATTGGAAGGCGGATTCTTAACCACTGGACCACCAGGGAAGTCCCCAAAACATTATTCTGATAAAGGGTCCATGGGCCTCAACAGACTGCTAAGGTTCATGACACAGAAGGAGTCTGTAGGCCAGAAAATGGGTGCTGTGATGCAGCTGTGTCACCTGCCATGACACAGAGAACAGGCAAGGCATCCTGGAACAGGGGTGGTGAGGAGTCGGCCAGGCATGTGGGACAAAGGTCCTTGAGGTCCTTGGAGACCCCCCCACTCCATCTGCTTTCCCAGTGCAACCCCAGATGGGCCCACAGAATCCCAGCTTCCTTTCCCCATTGCACCCTTGACTTGTCTTAGGTCCCAGTTAAAACTTCTCACCCTCAGATTGTTTTTAGTTTTAACTGCAGCCCAGACAATCAGCCCCCTCCTAGTGCTGCGAAAAGGGCTATTTTCAACATGGGCAGAGCCTACATTCCCGTACCTTGATGGGAATGTATGATCTTTGAAAGCTCTTGCCCCAGGCCCACAGGATGGAAGAGAGGGAGGTGGGTAAACTAAGTCAGAAATGCTGCCTGGTCACGAGGGGTCTTAAATGCTGGTCTCCGGGCTTGTGCTTTACCCAGTGGATGAAGAAGCCATTGGAGGCACTCAGGGGGAAGGCACGGCAAGGCAGACAAGAGCAGGAGAAATGGGAGAGCGGAGCAGTGCTCCCTGTCTGTGTCCCAGCACTTCAGACCATAGACTCTACCCCCTGGAGCCAGCAGACAAGTGACCGGGCCTGGCCAGTGGAAGCCCTGCTCCCTGCCCTGGCCACAGTGATTGCTCAAAGCTTGACCCATGACCTAGCCTAAGCCAATAAGAACCAGACTCAGGATGCTTGCTGAAACCCCGGGAGAAAAGAAGGTCTTTCTGCTGGGCCGGCAGTTGGTGCCAGGTGAGCCTGCAGCTCCTTTCTGGGGAGGGCCTGCTGAGGCCAAGCCAAGGAGGAGGGAAGTGGAGCTGAAACAGGGCAGAAGGCCTGAGCATCCCCTTCTGGCCTGAGTTGATTCACACTGGGTTTTCTGTACTTGCAGTGGCAGGGGTCTGCACCTGGGGATGGCCTTCTGGAAGGGACAGGGTGGCAGCACCAGCTGCACAGGTGTTGGTGAAAGCACAGGAGCGACGGCTCAGCCTCTCAGTCACACCCTCCAGATTCACGTCCAAAGAAGAAATTAGGGGACAGGCTCTCCCCCTCAGGGGATGGTGGGAGGAAAGGACATGTGCCCCCCCTTCCCTGGCCAGTGGCTCCAGACAGCTCTTCACCCCCAAAACCTGCTCCTCCATCTTACAGAGTCTACTCACCAACCTGCCCTGAATTTCCCCTCCCCAGCCTGCCTGCCAACAAGACAGTCTTCTCTCCTTCCAGGCTGGAAATCTTTCCCACATCCTGGCTAATTGTATTCAGGTGGGAAGGATTTGGTGTGTGTGTGTGTGTGTGTGTGTGTGTGTCCACCCCCAGCCCTGGCAGCTGCCCCAGGAATGCTGTGTCGGCAGGAAGGCATGGAGGATACTGGGCTGCAGTCTGTGTCCTGACGGGCTCTCAGTGATGTCAGCGGCTCTTGGCCTCGTCCAGTAAACATCTGTTCTCCTTATTCTAACCCAGGAATTCCATTTCAGAATAGTCACGGCCTCATCTGGCAACATAACCGTCCCAGGCTGGTTATGGCCTGGGGCAGGGAGAGCATCCTACCCAGGGGCCTGCCGGCCCCCAGCCCTGCCGGCCCCCAGCCCTGCCTCCCCACTCCGCCCACCCAGCCCAAGCCCAGCCCACGGAGCACTCAGAAGTGATGAATATCTGCACTGCACTTCATGCGTCTCCAAGTACTTTCACACTTTGGTTCCTCCTAACAGCACCATAAGGAAAATACTACCTCGTAGTAACAAGGGCCATTCGCTACTAAGTGCCAGCCGTGGGCCTCACGTCACTGAATCCTCATAATAACCCACCAGACTGTTTGCTGCCATCAAATTTACCTTTCACAGATGAGAAATAGGAGGCTCTGCGAATGAGGGAGCCAGAATCAAACATGGGGCGGGACCGCATCTGACTAGCGCACCAGGCCTCACACAGAGACAATGGTCTGTAAGCCGAAATCCTGAGACAGAGGTGGGAGGAAGAGACGACCAGCCGCAGAACCCCTCCGGCATCCACCGCAGCATAAGAGAAATGCTCAGGTGCCGACACAGGGCCCACGCAGGAAATGATAGTGACTGAGGCGGGAGGGCGGAGGGCGGGGTGGGGGGGAGACCACAGCGGGCAGCAGAGAGCGTGGTGCTGAGGCTGTGAGATCCCTCTGGAGGGCTCTGGCCCTGCTCAGTTCCAGCCCTCTGGAATACAGGCCTAACAGCTCTCCCAGGTCCTCCCCAGAAACTGGAAATCTGGAGCTCTGTGAGAAATTTGTCAAACACTGGGAAGGCCAAACAAAACTCATCTGTGGGTGGACATGGCACACAGCCCGCCAGTTTGCAAACTCCGCCCTGCACGATGAGAACACTGAAGTTCAGAAATTATTACACTGCTAAGGGGCAAGGCAGGGACTCAAAACAGGGTTTCAAAGTTCAGATTCATTCATTCCCTTCAGAGTTTCAGGTTATACATCTGGATCTACCTGCCAGCCCTCCCCTGAAAGTGTCTCACTGAACCACTTCCCCAGCTGAAACTCAGGACAGTCTTTCAAAGACAGTCATTTTCCTGCCAGCCCTGCAAACAATCCTGCCCGGGTGCACAGCTCCTTGGCTGTAGGGGACACCTAACAGGCCACACTGGGCTGAGAGAGACTCCCTGAGTGGGCCTAATGCTACCAGTCACTGCTACCCATCCCCCGCAAAACCACCATACATCCACGTTCTATGCTCAAGCTCTACTTGATGCAACAGACCAAGAAAAGAAAAGTTGCTCCACCAAGGGTAAGTGAAGGCGGGAGATCACTTCCACCCAGACTTGTCCACTTTAGGTCCACTGTCTGCGGCATTCGCAGAAAGAGAAGCAGGACCTGGTCCTGCTCTCCCGTAGACGGCGGCAGGCCAGGTGATCTGAAGACATGGTTGTGACTCCCACACAAAATTACTAAAGTTCAATTTTATACTCTAACCAACGTAATAAGACATAAAATGAATAAATATTGAAAAAGATGCGAAAATATTATGAATCGCAGAAATAACTGCATACTTAGAAAATCCTCTCCTGCAAAAATAATCCACCAAAAAGGACAAATATAATAATATGGAAGTTCATGAAAATGCCTAGATGCGAAATAAATATGGAAACTTGCATATCTAGAGTGCAAACATGGGAAACATCCAATCGAGAGATTTATTTTAAAAGGATTTTTTGTGATTATCCACGTTTTGCATCTGTGCCACTATGATAATGGAAGATTGATTTTGCTGAAGTGCAAGAGGAAGATTCAAGTCATTGGGAGCAAATGAGAAGGAACCAGTGAGGCCTGACGGAGCTTGAGTTTGGTAGGTCAACAATGGCTGTCGTGTGTTTAGCTGCAATTGTGTAAATGCATATATAATTTGTACTCACATGCTGTTTTTATTTCCGTTGGCTCTTTGGGAATGAAAGTGTCTAAACTCTGAGAATATTATTAATCTGGAACAAGTAGGTCCCAGCTATTCTGAGTAAAGGATCACCTGCTGTATCCTAGATTAAAAATGTTCCTAGACATCTATAATAAACTACTATAAAATATAATGGAAAAGATCCTGTTCACAATGGCAATAAAATTCTAACTCTTGGTAGTAACTAAGGGATATATTTTAAAAGATTTGAATTAATGTTCTTATTTCCCTGAGAAAATTAGCCGTCATGAAGATGTCATTCACTTGTTCAGTAAAGATTTGCTGAGGCCCTGCTGTATGCTGGACACTAATTTAAGCATGCAATATCATCCAAAATAAAGATCCTTTTATGATATTGTTTAAAACCATAAGAAAACAAACACAAAATCCATTTGAAAAAGGGACAAAAATAGCCATTTTTTTAACATCTTTATTGGAGTGTAATTGCTTTACAATGGTGTGTTAGTTTCTGCTTTATAACAAAGTGAATCAGTTATACATATACATATGTTCCCATATCTCTTCCCTCTTGCGTATCCCGCCCTCCCACCCTCCCTATCCCACCCCTCTAGGTGGTCACAAAGCACCACGATGGTGATACTTGCCCTATTAGGTATCACAACATATTGTTAAGCAAAAGTAATTAAAAGACCCTAGTCCTGTTGCAAGAAGAAGAGCAGAAAGGCCAGAAATAAGCCAGATCACGTCCATGGACTTCATAGATAGGGAATATGCACCCCAAAGTCAGGAGGAAGGGTGAATTAGTAAATGAATGGTGCTGAGACCCCAGAGAGGCAATTTAGAAAAAATAAATACTTAAAACCAATACCTTATACAGTACAGGAAACACACTTCACTGGAATTAAAGAAGTTAAATATTTTAAATTCAAATCAGAAAAAAATCAAAACCTCTGAAGCACTTCTTTGAAAGACTGATTATATTCTACAGCTTAAATAAACAGAAGAAATCAACAGGAAGGGGCTGGCAGAGTTGACCAGAAGAAATGAAAGTCAGCAAGGTAAAATAAGAAAGGAAACTTCATGAATATAAATCTGCCCAAGATAACAAAGGGTTAATGTTTAGCCCCAAGGAGGACCAGCCAGCTTCAGAAGAGGAAAAGGCATGTGAGGGAGGGGGGAGGGGGGAGGGGGTTGGTGAGGAGCAACCACCATTTATCACAGAAATACAAGTTTCAGCAACAATAGGAAGGATCATACCCACACCCATATAATTAACCCAAAGCAAATGCCCAGGGCCGAGGGGCCCAGCCCAACCCCTGCACTCAGGAGCCGAGCTCATTCCACTGGAACCAAGGAGCACCTTCAGGTTGGGGAGGACTTCGAGGACCCTGCCCCCAAGCAGGACAAGCTGACCCCTGGACAGAGCCTACCATCTGCCCTCCCCCATCATGCCCAGCCCCAGAATATCCACCCAGGTCACCAGAGCCATCATCCACAGAGAGCAGCCCCCTGCGACTGGCCCTGGCTTTGGTTCTTGTACTCCAAATCCTGCAGACCCAGGGGCTCCTCAGAGAGAAGAATGCAGCAACTCCAGTGACATTAATGGTGGGGGCAGATGTCTGGCACACCCTTCCTGTCCCTCTGGTGTCCACCACTCAGCTTTGGCCACCCTCTCCCTTCTACTCCAGACACTGAGCAGAAGCCAACCTCATTCGTCCCCTTGCCCGGATGCCCTTGTGCAGGACACCACCTGCACAACCTTCTATGGCACCCCTGGGGCAGGAACACAGCTTGGTGCGACCAGCCTCCCTAGTAAGGACACAGTCAGCAAGGGCCTGGGCACCCTGGCAGGAAAGATGGCACCCAAAGGCCAGGCCACACTATCTGAAGTGGGGGCTACTCCAGCAAGGCAGAGCAAGGCCTTGACCTCATTTGCTGGGAAGTGCACCAAGAACTCAGCCCTCCCCCGGTAGCAATTAACCCTGTTTGTGTGGATGGTGTGTGTGTGGTGGTGGGGGGGGGGGGGGGTGATGTGTACCTCTGAGGATCACAGGGCCTGGATCCAGAGCGGAAGGAGCCCAGGCTCTGGACTTTGTGTGACCTGAGCTAGGTCATTGCCCCCCTCTCTGAGCCCTGCTTTCCTCCAAGTACGGAGGGATAATGTCGCCTTCCCTGAGTGTGCCTGATGCCGGTGGGAGCTTGTGAGCATCACAGGAGGTGACTGTAAATAGGACAATGCAGGCGCAGCCTGAGGCCAGTGATGAAGAGCCCACTGCCCAGGAAGGTCACCCAGGAAGGGTCATCCAGGGTGACGAAGGGGGCTCCCCTTACTCTGGGAAAGAAGGGGAGGACAGAGAGAGGAGGGAAAGGAAGGGAGGGGGAGGGAGGGAGTGGAAAGAAGGGAGGAAAGAGAAGAGGGGAGAAAAAAGGAGGGAGGGAGGGGTGGAGTGAGGAGGGAAGGGGAGGATGGGGGAAGAGAGAAAGAGACAGAGGGGAAGCAAGGGACAAGAGGGGAGGGGAGGGAAGGGTAAGGCGGGGAAGAGAGAGGGAGAGAAGGGATGCCAGGGGCCTTTGAGCCAGGATCCAGCACTACCCCCAGACCCTCCACCTCTCCCTGTTTGGTAGCTGCTCAGGAGACACAGGTCCGCCCTCTGTCAGCTGAGCTGAGCCCGGAGCCAGGACCTCTCCTTGCTCTGTGCATGCGGGTCTCAGACAAGCCACTCCAGGCTGTGACGGACCCACACACCCGGATGCCCAGACCCCAGCTTGGAGCTAGTGAGCTCAGGCCAGTGGCTAATGGCCAGCCGGCGGGTGCAGAGAACAGAAGGGAGGGGATAAGGTTGGGAGCCTCATAGGGCCTGCGGTCTGGTTGGGGGGGCTTCAAGGAGGAGGACGCCCCTGCGTCTACCCTGCTGACAGAATCTGTGGCATCAGTGTCCACTGAGTTCCACGTGCCTGCAGCGTGCAGAGCCAGCCTTTGGAATGGCCATGAAAGGCAGGGTGTCCTCCCTCTGCTAGACTCTGAATTCCTAGGTGAGGGACCCAGGGCAGAGAGGGTCAGGAGCCACCACCCCAAAGGCAGCTCCCCTGGTCCCAGGCCACCTGGAGGCCTGGCCGTCCCTCTTGGCCATCATCTCCTTTCGCCCCAATCTCCCCACGACATTCCTTTGGACTGAGGCCAGCCAGCCTCATTCCCTGTCACTCCCTCACAGACAGACGCCCTCTGAGGCAGGTGGCATCGCAAGTAGGGAAACTGAGGGTCACAGGCCAGCAAAAGAAGTGCAGGGTCCCGAACCTGGTTCTGTCCTCACACCTCCTGACCCCCAGGTCCTGCCCAGGTCTGATGAGTCAGAATGTCTCAGGGTGAGACCTAGGCACAGGCATTGTTCAAAGCTGCCCAAAACCCATGCCTGTCTGTGGGCAGACAGATAACATGATGGAAAACAAATTTATTTTTACAGGCCACAGATTTCCTCTAGGGGGCAACAGTCTTTGGAAAAAGACCTTCTAGAAGCATGTGGGAATAAAGGTAACAGCGGGACGTAGGGGGCCTGGGTCGGCAGGTACCAGTGACTCAGAAAGGGGGACAAAGTCTTCTGTAAGACTCAGGAGAGGAGAAGCCAGGAGGCTTGCCCCAGAGAAATTGGAGGATGGGAGAGACATCACCGAGAGGAGGGGAACCTGCCTTCAAAATGACAATTCCCTCACAGATGGGCTTTCTAAGAACCAGTCCCTGTTCTACAGGGAACCACCTGCACGGCTGGGCAGTGCAGCCTCCTCCACCTTCCTCGGCAAAGCTCCCCGCACCCCACAAACGCTTCCTGTGAGTGGCTGACAGCTGTACACAGGGGCTGGCTTGTATTCTGAGCCAGCAAGCTTGCAACTGAGGAGAACTGGCAGCAGCTCTGAGGTCCAGGACAGCAGGAGACACAGCCCCTGGGAGCTGCAATGCCTTTAGCCTTTAAGGAGGCTGGTGGCAGTGTGAGGGTTAGACATATTTTATCTAGATTTCAGCTCCTTTGCTGATGAAAACTAGAATTCAAAGGATACTGCCTTCGCATGAAATCCATCTTAGTCCACGAGCAAGCAGAGAAACGCCAGGGGTGTCCCCATCAGAGTCAGGCGCAGAAAGGGATACGCAAAGCCGCTGCTGTTACTTAACGTTACTCCAAAGGTTCTAGATGGCACAGATTGAAAATGAGCCTCCAGAATTACCATAGTCTACAGATAGTACAACTGTATACACAGAAAACCCAAGGGAATTCACAAAGATGTATTAGAATTAATGAGTTCAAAACAAAAAAATGAATGAGTTCAATCAAGCATCCTGATAAAAGATAATTATATAAAAATCAGTAGCCATCCTGCATACCAGTGATAGATGGAAAAGATTCAATTCACAATGGCAAAAAGAAAACAATCCTTGAAATGGCCGTGATTTAAAACAATAGGTGACCCATATAAAAAATGTGTAATATTTTTACTAAGCAACATCAAAGCAGAATTAAATCAATCGAAAAACACACCATGTTCCTGGTAAATACTACAAATTTTGTCCATTCCTCCTTTAATTGGTTTCTGAGTTTAATTTAATGTCAATCAAATTCACAAGGGATTTTTCTAACGTGACAAAACAATTCTAAAATTCAATTGAAAAAATAAACAGATGTGACGAGCCAAGAAAATTTTGCAAAAGAATAACAGCGAAATGGGGAGTATCCAGCCAGATGTTTCAAAGCAGCAGTATCCAACAGAAATGTAATAAGAATGTCACATGTAGCCATGTTAAAAAAAAAAAAGGTGAAATTAATTTCGGCAATATATTTTACTTAACCCAATACATCCAACCTATTATTATTTTAACCTGTAATCAATACTTTAAATTTATCAATTAGATATTTTATTTATTCTTTTTTTGGGTACTAAGTCTTTGAATTCTGGAGTATATTTTACACTCAAGAGCACCTCTCAGTGCAGACCAGCCACATCTCAAATAGCCAACAGCTTCAAGTGGCTTGTAGCTACCATAGTAGTGAACAGCACAGCTGTCAAGTAGCCAGTACTTTAGATATTAGAGCTTTAAAGCTCTTATAATGAATAGAATTCAGTACTGGTACAAGAAGAGGATGAAAGAAAAAAAGAATTTATCTGTGATATCAGACCTGAGGTTTCATTTGCAACTGACTGGAGACAGTATGTGGCATAATTCATTTAAAAAATACATACTCACAGCTCTTGAGCCAGTTTCTATCATACCTCCAGAAGCTCTGTGTCAATCAGACTGGCCACCGCTGAGCCTTAGACATACCTTGCGTGAAACATAAATACACCTTATTTGCCATGTGGTTCCAATCCCTGTCTTCAAAGGAGAAATATCCAGGTTCAAAGATGAATCTTTTTTTGTTGTCGTTTTTCTTGTTTGGCTGCGCCGTGTGTTAGTTGCGGCACGTGGGAACCTTGTTGCGGCACGTGGGATCCTCATTGCGGCACGCAGGATCCTCATTGCGGCACGCAGGATCCTTGTTGCGGCACGCAGGATCCTCTTTGTGGTGCGCGGGTTTAGTTGCCCCGCGGCATGTGGGATCTTAATTCCCCGACCAGGGATCGAACCCGCATCCCATCGGGAAAGTCCCTCAAAGATAAATCTTTGAATGTTCTGCTCACAGAGCTGGCAAGGGCTTGTCCCTCCAGTCTGAACAGCCCAGTCTCTGCCGCTGCCCTGCTTCCCCAGCATGGGAATTACGTGCCGGCTCTTAGGTCCTGAAATCACTTGTAACATCATCGTAATAATAAAACTATGTGTCTGGGACTCTAAGACACCCACATCTAAAGTCAGGATGAAATCAATGGGTCTTATCACTGCCAGCAGCTGGCAGCAGCCATGGGGTGGCTGGCATTGCCTGGCACACACCAACTCTGCCGTTACTTCGCTTGAGTTACTTGTAGGGTCAACATTTCTTGTGTTGAGACCCTTCCCACCCAAAATGTCTTCAAGAAGTCACACTGTGGTGTAAAAAATTACAGTGTATGCAGAAAGGCACGGAGACGCCAGAGTGTGTAGCTTTGGCATCCGTGATAAGTGTCCCTGGAGGAAGGACTGTAACCTCATTCCTTTGCCAAAGAGAGGAAGACACCCAGAAGTGGACGAAGCCAGTCACACACTAAGTAAGCAAAGTGAGCAAGCCAGGAAAAACAGCCCACCACTCAGAGCAACTAGAGGCGGGGTGGCTGGTGCCTACACCTCACGGGACTACAGTTAAGGTGCAGTGGTGTGGTTTAGTTGGAAGTGTCCCCTCTTTCTTGTGGCGCCCTATAATTGATGGCACCTTAGATGCAATGAAACACAGAAACGGCCAACACTTCCCAAACCCGGAGCCTGGGCTAAGTGCACCCACCCTTCCAAAGCCCAGCGAGGTTGGCAATCCAAGGAACTGATGTTTGGCAGTGTCTGTGGCCCTTATCCAGGCTGCCCAGCTGCGCAGGGAAAAGCTGACCATGTGACATGGCAGCCTCCAGCCCACAATAAGTCCACTGCTCACCATGTTGAACACTGAAATGTAAAGGGCAGGGTAGGGCAGTGCAGAGCCTGCCTGAGCCTTGGTCCTGGACGCTAGGGTTTCCTCTGCCTCGGAGCAGAAGCTGTGTGCCCCTCTCCACAGGCCCTGGAGTAGACATGCAGTGTAACTGAAATTCACGGATCAGCCTGAGGAGCCGGCTCCAGGCTCCGTAATAACTGCTCCATATTAATGGCAGCACAGCAGACCCAATGGACAGCTGATATTTAATATGAAACATACGCAGCAGAGCGAGAGGCTCCTACCTGGGCCCTCCCATTCCAGGATGCCTGCCACTGTGGGGAGGGGGGGCTCAAGGCGGCACCAAGATTCAGGGGGCTGGAGTCGTCCCCTAAGTATCTCCATCCCACCTCAGTCCCCTCCCCTGCAAGAAACCCCTGCCAAGAACATACATGACCACACATGCACACTCACACCCGAGTACACACACTCGCACACGTGCTTACTTAAATGCACACAGGCACACGCACAGATACCCACACACACTCACACGCACACACATACTCATACAGATAGGCATACACATGCACACATTTCCACATACCTATACACACACATCCCACGTATAGGAACATGCACACACATTCACATACACCAGCAGCCTGCTGTGTTCTGGCAGCAACACAAAACCCCCCAGCCTGCCCAAGTGCAGGAGGGCAGTAGGGGTAAGCAAGGACACATCTGCCTGCCAGTACAGACCCATGGTCCCAAGAGAGGCCCCATGCATACTTGACCCTACAGATCTCAGAGACCAGAATGAGGAGGCCCAGGCCACAGCTCAGGCCACCACAC
The DNA here is from genome assembly GCF_963924675.1 of Phocoena phocoena. NCBI lineage: Eukaryota > Metazoa > Chordata > Mammalia > Artiodactyla > Phocoenidae > Phocoena > Phocoena phocoena. The sequence goes on along the minus strand of NC_089221.1, from coordinate 156,366,674 downwards.
AGCAAAGCCATCCTCTATGCTGAGTAGACACACGAGGCCATGGTGGGGGGGGCGGGCGGCATCCCTGTGGCTCAGAGCAGATGAGCCCTTCGATGACTCCTCTACTCATGCAGGTTGTGGCGTTTGTGGTCCTCACAGCAGGCCTGGGTGAAGACCCAGCCTTCCCCCGCCTCCCAGCTGATGCTGGGTCACTCCTCACTCACTAAGTGCTGGGGATATGGGGGGATAGGCAGTCAAGGCTGGCCATCAGGCAGGGGAAACCTGAAACCTGCCAACACCTGAAGGAGCAGCATCCTTACACTCGGGAACCAATGCCATAAACACACAACCAGGCAGTGGAGTCAGGGCAGGGATGGCAATGTGACATAAGATGGTCCAAAAAGAGCTGGCCTCCTTGGGCTGAGGCTCAGAGATCGGTGACCAACTATGCTGGCCTTCATGAGGGGTCTAGTCAGGCTTCACTATGCTCCTGCACTATGCATTGCTGGGCCACAGTGATTGGCTATGGAAAGGTCCCATGACCTAAGCCTGTCCATTCAGAGTGAAGTCAGAACTGTGGCAGGAACCTCCAAAAAGTAGTCTGTTTCCCTTTTGCACTTGGTTATACCTGGGAAGTGTGAGGGGTGTGGGTGCAACTACAGCCAATGGTCCACCAAGGAACAGAGTCACACTGGGGAGAGGGAGCTGGGCGAGCAGGGGCACCACTCCACCCCTGAATTACCTACCCAATCCCACCAGTCCTCAGATGCCTTTTGTGTGTGTGTGGTAAAATACATACAACAGGGACTTCCCTGGCGGTGCAGTGGATAAGACTCCGTGTTTCCAATGAAGGGGGCCCGGGTTCAATCCCTGGTCAGGGAACTAGATCCCACAGGCATGCCGCAACTAAGAGTTTGCATGCCACAACTAAGGAGCCAACGAGCCACAACTAAGGAGCCTACCTGTCACAACTAAGGAGTCACGTACTACAACTAAGGAGCCAGTGAGCCACAATTAAGGAGCCCACGAGCCGCAACTAAAACCCGGCACAACCAAATAAATAAATATTAAAAATAAAATAAAAAGCGTATAACATAAAATTTACCATCTTAACCACTTTTAAGTGTACAATTCACTGGTATTAAATATATTCATAATGTTGTGCAACGATCACCACCATCCATCTCCAGAACTCTTTCCTTCTTGTAAAACTGAAGTTCTGTACCCACGAAACAACAACGCCCCATCTCCTTCCTTCAGCCCCTGACAACCTCCACTCTACCCCCTGTCTCTAAGATTTGGACAACTGTAACTGCCTTCAGATGCCACACTTGCTGAAGCCTGCTGAGTCTGGGTTTCAGACCACAGACATGCCTACACCATTCTGAGGGGCCACCATGAGGTGGGCAGGGGCAGTGGGCTGCTGCTCTGCCATCCCTAGCACAAACTCCTGACAAGCCAGCCTCCACCATGGCAGCCACAGGTCAGTGCACATCCCTCCCCAGTCCCAGCAGGGAAGAGTCCCTGGGAAGCCGCTTCCCTCCCGCCAAATGGCACTCAGTGAGAAGTGGTGAGGAGGCCAGACAGGAGGTTGTGGATGCCCCAGAAGAGGGCATGGGGTAGCTGTGATGAAGTAAGGCTGGGTTCTCAGCAAGTTCTCGAAGACAGCCCCTGCCTGCAGGGAGCCCAGGCCCATGTAATGATCCTGCTGCCAGCATAGCTCTCAACATTTCCACATATGCCTCTGGAGGCCCGGTCAGGGGACCTCAGAGCTCACTGGATTCACACTGCATTCATTTGCCCACGTGATATCAACAGACTCAGAAATGCAGCTTCTCTGAAGAAACATTCGTAGGTCCGGCAGCAAGGAGCCCATGCTCCTGAGGGCCAACAATCTATCAAGGGAGGCAGGGCATAGACTAGCCAGGGTCCCCACCTCTCCATCAGCCCGATCCCCTCAACTGGTCCCCATTTGGCCCCTAAGAAACCCAGAGTTGCCCTAGAAGGGTCTCAGAAATAATTGATCCAGCCTCACTTGTCACTGGACAAACCGAGGCTCATGGTGGGAGTATTTGCCCAGAGTTGCATGATGACCTGCCAGAGTCCAGTCCAAGGTCTCTTCACCACCTCTAACCCTCCTCCAAACAGGCCCAGAGGGGCTTCCCTCCTTACTTAGTTTCATTTAGACCACGGGTTTTGAACTCACGTTTCATGAACCCCAAAGTGGGGGCAAGAAAACTGTGCAAAACCACACGTGTGCACAAGTGCTTTCCTGTGGGAAAGGAAGCAGAGCTTTTGGCTGTTCTCCAAGGGGGCCTACCCCACTGAGTGTGGACATTCTGGGGTCTGCAGCAAAGCATACAAGGAGAGGTGGGCCATCCCTGAGCATGGAGCACAGGGTCTTAGGGGGCAAGGAACTTCACGGGGTTCCAGCCCCCACTCCCCAGGCACACTCATTTCATGGCCCCTAGCTGAGCTCCACCCAGGTGCAGCTGGGCCCTGTGGGCCCAGGTACAAGTTGCTCATAGTACAAGTTACCGAAGAAGCATGGGGTACAACGTGGCATGTGAATGTCCAGGACAGCTTCCTGGATGAAGTGCCATTTAGCTGAGACCTACAGAGTGAGCCAGGTAAAGAGGGAGGGATAAGAGTGGTCCAGGCGAGGGCACAGCCTGTGCAAAGACCCTAGGATGGGAGTGTCCAGTGGTGGAGAAACTGAAAGCTTGATGTGACTGGAGCACAGGCATGAGGTGGGACACAGTGACAGAGGAGGCTGAAGGCTACTGGGTCATGTCGTGAAAGGCCTTGTATGTCAGGCCAGTGGTTTTGAATTTTTTTTTCTGGGTTTGGATTTTTTTTAAGGGCAATAAGAACCACTTAAGACCACCACTTAAGAAAGACTTAAGACCACCACTTAAGAAAGGTCTTAAGCAAAGGAGTGACATGATTGAATGTGTGGTTTACAAAAATCAGTCTGGCAGCTGTGGTGGGAAAGAGTTGCTCCAATTTGGAGTGGCTAAGGATCACACGGGCAGAAGTCGGGGCTTGGAGTTAAGTGTGGTGGAAAGATGGGAACTGGGACGACGTCCGGAGATGTCTAGGACGATGACTGGCTGGATGTGGCAGTCATGGAGTGGGAGGGGAAGGGCGATCCTGGGATTCCTGCCCAAGTGAAGGGTGAGGTCTGGAAGAGAGTAGAGAGACCTGTGTTCCATTTCAGAAGCATGGGGTCGCTCAGGGAAAGAGCCCCCAAGGCAGCTGGGCAGGCAAGTCTGGAGCACAGAAAGAGATTCGGGCCAGATGCAGGGCTTGAAGTCTGGGTGGAGAGTGGCAGCCCAGCACACTGGTCCTTCCTCTTGCTTTTATGATAAAACCCCAATCCATTCCAGAGTTTGGGTTCTGACCCTCACTCTCAACCCCAAAGAGGGGCAAGAGACTGGCCAGGCCCACATCATAGTGATTGATTTAAAGGTGGGCCTATAACCTAAGTAGGACCCAACAGAACCCTCTCCAGGACTCTAGCAAGAACCATCCAAAAAGGAGTGCTCTCCATTTCCAAGACATTGCTACCGTGGAAGACAAGTTAGGCCAGGAGCTGCTGGTGGACCCCACATGGGGAGAGCCATCCTGAGATGAACACAGACACTGACAGAGCTGAAAGGCGGAAAGCATGTTCTAAAAGCAGCCCTGAATCTGCTAGATCCAGCCACGCCTGAAGCTGGAACTCCTTAGGACCCCAAGGATAACTGGGCCCGTGACATCCCTTGTTTGTTTCATCCAAGTTGGTTTTCTGCCACTTAAACTGAATGAGTCTTAAACAGCAAGGAGAATAATAAGCCATGGAGGAGGCTGAGACCACCCTGGGCAGCTGTGTAGATTGCCAAGAACAGGGGCCAAGCAGGTACCTCTGCTCCTCTGACCTGAGCAGCCCCAACACCCAGGGAACCCGGATATTCCCGCAGCCCCTCTTTGGTGTTCCTGAGACCTTCTCATTGCCCTCCAGGCAGTGTCAAGGCAAGGTGAAAGGTAGGAAGACCCTACAAAGGGCAGTTGCAAGTCCCACATACCTCTCACCCCCAGCCCTGCAGCTCAAGCCTGCTGCACCTGCCCTCCACATTCCAGCACCTGAACCAGCTGGAGCCCAGTGCGTGGCCTAAAAGATAGCAGACTTTTTAGGAGAAATGAAACTCAATTAATTCAGTCCCTTAGTCCAGGAAATGACTTCTCTCTGTGGCCCTTAGTGAATTTTAATGCCCATCAAGACTATACAGAGCAGGTGCCTGGCCAGGATGGCAGCCCAGCAGGGGAGCGCCAGCCCACAAGGCAGCAACCCTTGAGCATGCCTCACAGAGTCACTGCCCAGCCCATGGACTCTTCCACCAATGGCCTTGCCAACCAGAAGCATCAGGCCAGAGAGGTCCCCTGAGCTGCACTGCATGAAGGAGACAGAGGTATGGCTGGGTGCTTCCATCCTACTGGAGTCCCCACTGCCATCACCTAGCCATGAGGACTCAGGCCACCTGAAAGGAGCTGCGGACCAGAGCAAGTCAGCGCCAAGTCACCAAGCCACTTGGCCACCAGACCCGCTCTCAGCTCCCACTCAATGACACTGACAACAGTCAATGCCGCTGACTGAGAAGGTCTCCAGGAGTTGACGAGAAATGTTTTAAAGAAATGCATTTCTTCATTTTTATTCTTTTTGTTGGTGTGCAAAAAATGCAATAACATGTAGTGAGCTGGGCTTGGAACCAAACAGACATGCGTTTACATACAGACTGCAAAACTTGAAGTAAGCTATCTCGGTTTATTCATCTGTAAAATGGGGATAATATCAGCATACACCATAGGGTGTTGTGAGGATTAATCAAGGTAATACAGCATAAGGTGCTCAGAAGAAAGCCTGGCACATAATAAGGGCACAGTGAACTGTGACGTTGTGTTATTGCTTTTTATGTCAACAGGCTTCTCATTGGGTTTTTAATGAGCATGTAAGAATGATGTGAAATTAGTACACCTATCACGTGGCCTGAGAGGTACTAGAAAACTCTTCCATAGCAATGAGATATACAAGAATCCTTTGTTAAGCATTACTTTCTCACCCATTGTGAAAAGGCAAATGTTAACCTTTCCCTGTGAATATGATGAACAATACCTGTCTAGTGACCGTAAAAGAACCTGGAAACTACACCTACCAACCTCTCTGGAAATAAAGTATATGGTATGTCTTATGAAGCATGTGGCATTTCCTGAATCTGTACGTCTACCTGACTCTAGTAGAATTTTCACCTTGGCACACCCAGGTTCCAACCTTATATCATTATAGGGAGCAGAACCCCTTGCACTCTCCATCCATGGGGTTCTGCAAACCTCATGTCCTGATTCTCATGGGAGCATCTGGCCCCAGCCTGAAGAGAGTGCTACCCAGGACTCAGCTGGAATTATCAGAAAAAGATGTCAGCCAGCACCGGTGGGGCCCCTTGACTTACCACAGAAGGACTCCACCTGAGAACAAAGCCAACACATAAGAAGGCAGAGGCAAGAGACAGCAAGAGTCCTAATGACAGGAGCACCTGGATCCAGCCATGCCTAAAGACTGACCATTATGTGAGCTGCTAACTGCCCGTTTCTGTTTAAACTAATTTGACTTGAGTTTTCCTTCGCTTGTGACTGAAAGGATGCTGACCCTAAGAATCCCCTCGTGCTGAATAGATTAGGAGACTCCGGTCCACAGAAAACAAAGCTACTACTGCCTTCCTTTAAGGCAGAGAAACAAATTCGGGACCAAGCAAGTATATGAGCAAATGTGTGTCCCAGGCCAGGAGCAGGACGATAGGCCTGAAAGGGCCTATGGCTCTTGGGAGAGGCTTGTCCCACCTAAGCATCTAAACTTAAGCTGTAAGACCACAGCTGCCTGCTGTGACCCTGCTCCATGGTTTCTCCACACGTCTTCCAGGAAGGCTAGTTCCACATGTTCTGCAAAAAAGGTGTTGATGGTCCCATCTGCATGGGAAGTACTGCATTACATGGAGTTCAAGAGGTTTCTTTATTACAGAACTTCTCAGAGAACCCAGTGGGCCTCCTTAAATCTCCCAGGCTGAAAGCAAAGGTGCAGCGTTTCCCACACCAGTTGTCCACTGAACCGCATTTGCCCAGAGAAACTTGTGGTGTAATCCCGTAGTACTCCTTTGCAGCAATAGGGGTGTAGCGCTTTGCTTCTCAAAGGGCAGTCCCAAAGCCCAGGAGCACAAGCCTGGTAGCTTATTAAAAATGCAGAACCTTGAACCCCACCCCAGACATACAGACTCAGAATCTGAATTTTAACAAGATCCTTGGGGATCTGCACACACTGCAGCCTGACACACCTGCTTCAGTGTGTTTCACTATCTATGAAGGAACAGTAGGGCTGCAGAGGAAGGGGTACTGTGTGGCATGGCTGCTGGGAGGATGAGATGCATGTAGCCTTGTAATGACTATTGAGAGGGAGTGCCTAGGGATTGCAGCTTCTACTACTACACCTCAGGTGCTTCTACCCACCCAGACTTGGGAGCACCATGGCAGAAGGGGCTGGACAGAACCAGGCCAGACTCCTGCCACCACAGGCTGTGTGGCCTTGGGCAAGTCACTCAACCTCCCAGAACCTCAGCTGCCCATCTGTAAACCAGGGATGAAGAATCCTCCCCCACAGGGTCTCTGTGGACCAGAAACATGATGTTTAAACCCCGGGCCCTTAGCAAGTGGGCCTATCACTGATGCAACAGAGGAACTTAACAGGCTAAGGAATTAAGTGGTATAAGATCAGAACAGACACACACATGCGAAAAAGAAAGAAGGAAAAAGAGAAGAAGAACTAATGATGCTGCCCCACTATCTCAAGGCCAGTTTTCACTGACAACGTTCAAGGCCACTCAGGTAGACGCCAGTCCCTCTTCCAACTCCAGTCTTCTCTCCAGCTGTGTCTTGCACTTCTGCCGGTGTGTGTCCAGTACATGTGACATCTCACTGCACCTGTTCTGACCAAGCCGATACACACCTGGTACTTCTCTGCATATGCTCTTCTCTATGTGCATTTGCCCCCGGCAACTCATTCTTCAAATAGCCGCCAGGAGCACGTTTTCCAAGCCCTGACCAGAGTGGGCCCCAGCCCAGCAGCTGAGCATGTGTGCCCCAGGTGGGCACCAGGCCAGCTACGTCTCTGACCAGCACAGTGGACAATGGCGCTTGGAGGTGCTGGCTGAACAAACAAATCACAGAATGAATGATGCATGTACAAAGCCTCCCTGAAATGCTCTCCATCAAGTATTACTTAGCACACAGGAGTTGGCCCAGCAACAGACTACCTCCATGTCAACTCCCCCACCCCAGCCCAGGCCACCCCCCGAGCCCCCAGCACTAATTTCCTTTTATTTAGGAAGTTCACCTCCAGTGTAAAATGAGACACACGTATGAGGTCCAGGGCAGCCTCAGAGGCAACAAGGATATAAAGGGCTGCACCGTGTTAACCCAACTCCTCCAAGGACATTTATAGTTGTTTGCAGTACACCCAGGTTCTAACTAAATCCAGCCAAAGGCAGTGATTTTCCGAAGCAACAAGTGACATTTCCTGTGTCTCCATAAAAAGAACGCCAGCGGTTGTGGGGCTCTGTGTAATTGCTGGCTCTGCAGCCTGCAGGGCGAGACGGAGGACAGGGGGCTTAGGGGCCAGCAGGACTGGGAGAGAGGCCATTTGCTCAGAGTAGGAGTCCCCTGAGCAGCAATTAGAGCGGAACCCATGGTGGGCGGCTTCAGATGTCTGGCCAGCACAGCCAGCCTGACCACCACCCACCCAATCCAAAATAGAAAACTGCAGTGGCTTCTGCCACGTGCCAGGCCTCAGGGTGGCCGGACGGAGCACTGCCAATGTCAGCCTCCTCCCTGAGCATTGATCCAGGCTTCCTCCGAGGACCCCTTATGCCAGGCCATGGTCCCCCTAGGCCCTCAGAAGCAGGAGAACTTCCCAGGGCTCTAGTCACATTAAGGGCCCAGGCAGTCCCAAAAGGGACCCACTCCCCAGCCTCTCCTGTCCTTCAGGGCCTTCCCATGGGCACCAGAGCCTGCATTTCCAAATGATCCCCTTGGCTCAAAATAGAGAGAGAAAACCAACTTTTCAAATAACCAGCTGAAGTCCAACAGGAAACCACAGCATAAAAATCAGTGGTTCCCGGTCAGCCAGGGGGCAGAGGGATAACTGGGTATTTCAGCACCACTGCCTAGTCCCTAGGCTGGCACCACTTGCACACACAGAAACGAGAAGACCAACTGCCAGCACACATGCCCCCACACAAATGTCACACATGCCACAATGCACAGCAACACACACGGACACACAAATGAACAGAAACCCACAGATACACACATGGACAAGACACAATGGCACATTCACATGTTCACACAAGTACACAGGTACTCAGATACTAGTACCCATTCCAAAACACATGTGCAGACGCACGCACTCACAGAGATATACACACACCTGGATGCAAGATGAAGACCTGTGCCTGCAGGCATAAGGGAGACCACATTTTGCTACTTGATAAGTGCTTTGGAAATGTGGCCTTCCCTCTGCATAAATCACCCTCTCTGTCCAATTGAAACAACTTGCCTTACAGCCAACCCCTTCAGTCTGTACCCAGTGGTCCCTAAGCACAAGGGTGCAGAGAAGGTCCTCAGTACAGGCCTTGCCCTCCCAGGGGGCTCCCAGATAAACAGCTTCCAAAGCCCAGGAGAGGGCAATGGACAGAAAGGAGAGAAGTGCGTACTCACCAGCCCGTCGCAGTTGCTGAGCGCCACAGAGGAGGCTTCAGCCAGGCCGGCCACGTCTCCGACGTAGAGGCAGGTCCCAAGCAGGGGCTCCACGCGGGTGACGCCCGACTCGCTCTGCCACTCCACCGTGGCCCCGGGCGCCACGAGGCGGGCATTGGGCCGCAGCCGCAGGTGCAGGTCTCGGCCGAAGACCGTGACGTTGTAGAAGAGGCGGCCGCCAGGGTCCTCCTCGCTGCCTCCAGAGAAACCCGGGATCTGGACAGGGGCGGCCCTGCGGGCCCGTACCCCAGCCTGCGCCGTCGCCGCCGACACCACGTGGGACACCAAGAGGCCCTGAGCGTCAGTGCGCACCGGCACCGCCAGGATGCGCTCCGCTCCGTGCCCCTGGGGCCAGCCTGCAATGGGAAGGGACGTTAGACCAGTCGAGACCTGGGAACCCCAGGGCCCCGCCACCGAGTCCAGCATCCTCACAAACCCCTCCCCCACTGCGAAGGGAAGGGCATTCCGCTAGGCAACCCCCAGAAACTAGCCTTCTTCCAACCGGGAAGGGGCATTAACAGGGCCGCCACTCCCGACCCCCGCCAACCCCGGGCCGACCCCCTCTAGAACCCGCCCAGCCAAGAGCTCTGCACCCTGCCCCGTTCCGGGTTGGGGCTCCGCGGCTCCTCGCAGTTCCCCAAGGGACGGCCCGGTCAGAGCATCCTCCGCCCCTTGAACCTACCGTCCTCGGCAGTACGTGGGGCTGCTCCGAAGCCATTCCCGGCTGGCCCCCTACCCGTATGCCTCTACCCCTTCAGCAGTCCCCGCCGCCCGACTGCCCTCACCGCTCGCCTCCGGAGCGGCGAGGACTCGGCTCCCCCGGGCACTAGTGGCCTGTCCTCCGTGTACAGCTCCGGGTTAGCCCGCTGCCGGCCCCCCTCCCCGCGTGCCCGAGGGCAGGGAGGGTGAAGGAGGGTCCCTCAGATCTTCGAGGATCCCCTCCGGGTCGCCCCAACCAATCCTCAGGGCCCAAGGCGGCGCGCTCCTCACCCGACTCCTCCCGAGCGTCCCCGGACGCGAGCCGGGGCGCAGCCTCTCCCTGGCTCCCCCGGACACGCTGGGGCTGGCGCTGCGCTCTCCGCCGCGGGGCTTTCCCGGCCCTCCGTCTCCACGCTCCGCGTCCCGGGAGCCGCGAGCGCTCCGAGGCTCCCCGCAGCCCGAGACGCCCAGGTGCGCCGCAGGGCGCCCCCTGCGCGACCAACCCGGCCCCGAAGTTGGCCAACTTGGCCCCGGGCGGGGCGCGCGGAGTTTGCCCAAGTCAGGCTGGACGACGCCTGGGGAGGGGGCGGTGGGGCACGCAGGGCGGGGAGGAGCCCGGCCGACTGGGGTCGCGAGGCGTGAGGGCCGCGCCGCACCTACCTGGGGGGTCGGCGGCGGCGGCGAGCCGGGCGTCCGCGGGCAGCGGCGGTAGCAGGAGCGGCAGCAGTAGCAGCAGCAGCAGCGCGGGGCAGAGCAGGCGGCGAGCGGCTCCCGCCGGCGGATCCATGGCAGCCGGACCGCAGCCGGGCCCCCGCACTCGCAGCCGGCGCGAAAGTTCCCCGCGCGCCGCCCAGCCCACATCTGGGGGCAGCTGGAGCCGCCCGCAGCTGCAGCACCGCAGGGCGCGGGGCGGAGGAGGCAAGGCGCGGAGAAGAGGGCGGGGGAGAGCGGAGGGAGGCGGGGAGAGGGAAAGAGCGAGAGAGAGAGGGAGGCGGGAGGGAGGGAGAAGGCGAGAGAGGGGGAGGGCGGGGACGGCGGGCGCCTCAGCCTGCGGTGACCCGGCGCTTCTTGGCGCGGCCGCCGCCGCCGCCGCCACCGCCACCGCCGCCACCGCCGCCGCCACCGCCCGCTCCCCTCCTCGCGCCGTCGCCGCCGCGGTTCCCGGCTCGTAACGAAGCAGAGACACCCCGAGGCGGCGGCGTAAAAGCGCCGCGGGCCGGGTCGGGAGAGCCCCGCTGCTGGCCACCCTCTGCGGCGCCCCGCGCACTCGTGGCGCGAAACCTCGGAGGAGCTAAAGCCCGCCCGAGCATCCCCACCCAAAGAGTCCTCGGAGCACCCGGGTCTCAACCGTCAGCCCTGGGGCGCGAGGGACCGCCTCTCCCTCTCTGTGCGCCCTGGGGCAGGATAGGGAGCAGAGCTGGGAAGGGGTGGGGAGGCCTGATTACTGGTCCATGGGGCTGAGCCAGGCTTTTTGACCAGTTAGAGACCCCAGAGGCTGAAAAACAGTTTTACCAGGAGGGTGCGTGCACCACAAGAGCCACCCCAAAGATCAACTTTTACCCTTAGAGAGAGAGGCAAGTTTCCCTCAGTCTCCAGCTCCTCTTTGCCTGAAGTCCCTCTCCCCCTCCATCTGCCTCCCCAACCCTCCATTGCAGCCTCTGAGCACAGTCTCCTCCACCTAGACCTGGGCTCCACCTGCTAGAGCTCAGTCAGGTTGCCTCCCTCACCTGTCCTGAATCCCACATGGGAGTCTAGATGCCTGGTCTTTGCACACCCCCAGGTTCTGCCTGAAATAGCCTCTCTACACTGCCCACCTTTCCCAACTCAGCATCCAAGGCATCCCTCTCCATCCTGGAGCCAGTTTGCTGTCAAAGCCCATTCCCAGCTGGACTCCTCTCCAGCACAATCCTCATTGCCTGTCCTACCAAGTCTGCTGTCCCCCAGCACAATGACCTTCCCTCCCCTTGGGAACCCACTCCCAAGCATGTGTCTGTGGGAACACCTCTGCTATGTGACCCCAGACTTCTGCCTCACTTCCCTGGAGGGTGGACACCTGTCCTTTTGGATTTTCTCATTCACCCTGCCCCAGGCCTGTGTGGCCAGTGCTTTGGGGCTGGCCTTGGTCAGGCAGGGCCTGATGACTCAGGTCCCTCCCTGCCCACCAGAAGGGCCCAGTCTTATGGGTAAAACACATGACTTACACAACTTGCTCTAGCTGTGATTTCATATTCTCAGTTCCATCATTTTCAGGACCCATCATTTTCAGAGGGCACTGAAGCTTGATGGCCATCTTCACCTGGAAGCTTTCCTCTGTGACACCTGAGGGTGCCCAAACAGGATCCAGCCCCCAGGCATGGTGAACATCTGTTGTCAGTGTTAAAAATGGTAACATTTCACCTAAGAATTTAGACTTCTGACTTCTTTTGAGAAATTGGAAAGTGTGACCACACTGGGCCTGCATTTCTGCTTATCAGCCATTAAGTGGGGCAAATGCCCTGCAGGTTGCTGTAGGTTCCCTTCCCTTACCCCCAGCAGGCATCCACTTTTGTAACCTCTGATGGTTCCAGAGAAAGTGGATGGTGATCAGTGTATGGGAAGAGAGATGACTCCAGAGCCAGGTATCCTGGAGGACTTCCCATAAGAAGTGGCATGGGTCGAACCCTGAAGGCTGAGGAAGCCAGGCAGCCCAGAGCTGGGTCCAGCTAGGTGCTGTCTTGGAATCCACGACACTTCCACTCATTCCCCCTGTGGCTGTCGTGCTTTCATCCGCCTCAAAAGATGAAGCAGCAGCCTCACCTATTTGATGAGGGTGATGTTCTACTACCTCATTTGCTTCCCTGCCAGGTTTATGGTGACTACCATAATCCTCCTACCACCACCATTATTTCTTTATACTGTACTTAAGTTTTTAAAGGATACTTTAAATCACTACCGTAAATGGGAAAGCCAACATCTTGCCATAAATCAAAGATAACTGCCAAAAATAAATACATGAAACAAAAAGCTGTTATCAAATTGTAAATACTATTGCTTGCAAAAGGCACGGAGGCTGAAGCTGATTAACAAGTGTTGGAAAAGTGGTGAGACAGACTAGAAGAAGCAAAGCCCTTTCCTTTGATGCAATCAGAAGGACAAAAGGAGAATTGAAAATGACCGACTCTCTCACTTCGCAAGTCGATGATATTTTCTGATGGGTCCATGTAACAAAATTATGTTGCACACTTTGGAAAACCAGCTCTAGAATATCTTTTTGGAAAGAAGGTTTGTCTCTCTGACACTCCTGAGTCACTCCTGGCAACTGCTCCTTCCCAAATTACCCCCAGCTTCTTGGGGCTCCACCCAGACAGAGACCCCTCATGAGTGGAAGGCAGACCACGGCCCTTAACCATCCCATCTTTAGTCCCTACAATGACACCCCTCTAGGCTGAGTGGAAGGACCAAGCACACATGCATCACAGTTTATGGTTGAATCCTCCATGTAGGGGGCCCTTGTGGACTCACTCATCCCAGCTTCCTGATCACTTGTCCTCAGCTCAAAAAAAAAAAAAAAAAGAGTCACCCCTACTTCTTCAAACCTCCATGGTTCAGATCTCTCTTATTCCTCTTCTGGAAAATGCTATCCCACCCACTGGTGCTTGCCTCTCTGTTCCCCCTTCTTCTACTTCAGGTGAAAGTGGAACACAGAAATCCCCAGTGGTTCTTTGTTCAAGTCTACTTATTCAGTCTAGATCCCAAAGACAACCCAAGGACCACAGAACAAACTCAGCTGGAACACTTATTAAGTGCATGTCATGTGTGTTTGATTTTAATTGAACTTGAATGTCCTTAGGTCTGGCTTTCACTCTCCTACTTGACAGTCCCTACCACTCCCTATTGTCCTATACCTGCCTTTTGTTCATGGTTGTTACCAGTCTGATCCCTGAAGGATGAGTTGCAACGCTGATCTAGAACAGCCCCATGTTGTGGGGAAGGGATGAGAACAACTCAGGGTGAGCTTGAGCCCTCCAGTCCCTTTAAAATCTTCCCAACAACGTGAGGAGCAGAAAGAGATGGGCACATTTCCTGGTCATCTTGGGTGTCATAAATCACCACACATGTCTCCGAGCAGGAACGTTAAGAAACGTTTCTTGCCCTGTGCCTGCCCAAGCTCTCTGGTGGGAGCAGTGCCCTGCGTTATTCTGAAAAGAAGCAGGGCTCTCAGCCCATTTCTGACTTATGGGCCACATGTACCAGCACAGACTTCATCAGAGCCATTCCTGTCCCCTGGCGGCCACACGGAAACTAGAAGTGCTTCTGCCCTTTGACGAGGTCACCATCCTTGGCAGGACCTGCCCGCACTGCAGGCTACAAGCAGATGGAAGTAGTGAGGGTTCGTTGTCCTCTCTCCCGACAAGCAAGCTCCCGGGGGTTGTGGGAAGGGATCTAGACTTTTCTAGTCCTCTGGGAACCCGTATGCTGAGCATAACAAGCCGTGAGGACTTGGTGACCTTGTCAAAGGGCCTCTGAAGACAGCAGTTCTGCCCCCCTCTGCTGTTGGCAAACAGCGGGTGCAGTGGCCCCGTCAGATGCACAGGCAGAGTTCTGGCCAGGAGCGGCCTTGGTAAGCAATAATGCTAATTAAACAGAATATGGTGGCCAGGTGGCCTTTGGGGGTGTGGTTCTCGCAGTTTCTTGAGCATCCCCGGACAGGGATCTGTGTCAGGCAAAAGAGGAAATGTAGGTGATGTCCAGGCAACAATTGTTTTCATTGCCATGTTTCACACAGAGGTGTCCCACCCCCATTGCAGTCGGTTCTGCCTGGAAGTAAAAAGCAAGGTGCTTGAGGTTTGGAGGCTTGGGGATCCTGGCTCATTCAACACTTCCACATGGAGACACAAGCTGGAGGCTCAGGCTCAAACTAAGCAGTAACGACCTGGGGAAAGATAAAGCTCAGTGCCCATCTATGACGGTCAACATGTGCTCAACATGGCAGAGAGGCAGCAAGTCCCAAGATATTTCAAGGAGATGTCTGGATGTGGCAGGTAGTGAGGTGCTGAGTCTACTTGGATCAGGGTCTAGCTGTGTCTGGCCTCTCACAGAGGTCAGGAGGGACATTTGGTCCAGGCTTCCCATTTGAGAAAGGCCTCTGGGTCCCTTAAGATGCCCCTGGATGCAAGTAACCCAGCCTGCTTAAACCATAAGGAAATGCGGGAGGTCTGCGGGTATGACAGCTCCGGAGCTCAACCAGGTAGCAGGATGACCAAACCACATGCCGGTGTCCCCGCCTCTCCCAGTTGGACCAGCTGACTCCCCTCTGATCTGTGGGCCAAGACTGGCTCACATGCCCATTGCTGAACCAGCTGCTGACAAGGGGCAGGGGTGTAACAATCTGGGGCAGAAACACGTTAAGGGTCAGCCCCAATGCCCCCCAGCACTTTGCTTGCCCTTATGTCCAAATGAGAGCATGGCACAGTCCCTGGCTTACCCCGTCTGTTGAAAGAATATGTTCTTCACTGGACATTTTGTTTATCTCATTCCCAGATGACATCATCAACAGAGCCTGGAGAATTAATTTCTTTACATATAAATCCTGTATGTAACTTGTGAAGGACACAGTCCTATTACATTGTGGCATTTTGTGTTCAAATCCTTTGTAAGTTTAACTGGACATTTCCTCACTTAACAATCTGGGGAATGTCAACCGGTGGCCCTGGCCAATGCCTTGTGAAACCCCAGGATCCCTGGCCTCCAGAGCTTTATTCTCTTTCGATTGCCTTCCCTTTTTGTCAAGTTCCTTCCACTGCAGTTCTGCCTAACCCTGCAGGGTTCACGGCATCTAGGATGTGGGCCTTAAAGAGGCCAAAGCTTCTGGCTGGGGCTGGCAGTAGCACTAACCATGGAATCCAAAGGCCAAGACCCAGTGGGAAGAAATTCTGGATGCAGGGTTGAGGGCCTTTGGCCATCACTGCTGCTGTTGGAGAGTCCCTGGGGACCCTCTGCCCCTCCGGGGGGGTGCTAGGAGGCCTCTCCCTCAGCAAAGTCCCCATCGCTAACAGGAGGGTGCTTCTTGACTATCTCCCCCCCAGTTTCAGATGGTTCCTCCTCTGAAGAAATGCTGAGACCCGACACAAAGTCTGCAGGATATTTAAAGTGGAGTCCTGCAAATTAGTGTCCCCATCTTTTGATCATTCAAAAAATAAATAAATAAATAAATAAGAGAGATATACCTGTATCTTTTCTGCAATGTTTTAAAGTTTTTTTTTTTGTTTTGGGTAAAATAAATCATCCCTTGCATGCTCTCTACAAATCTGGCTCCAGGCTGCCCCTCAGGAAAGGGCTTTAACCTTCACACTGTCCCCAAAGCCTCTGGCCATTCCTCAGGGCCAGTCCCAATGGATGCCTCTCTCTCTTCATACACATGACTCCTCTTCATCTATGTCCCAGCCCCACCCATCCTGGGCAATCTTACCCTTTCCCATGGGTTCAAGAGTCTATTCACAGACCACCCCAGCCAGGTCCATCCACCTGTAAATACAGTAACCCCTAGGCATCTCCATCAAGGTGTCTCAGAGACCCAGTTCCTCACAGCCCCCCATCTCCACCCCACCCGCAGACTCCTGGGCTCACATCTGGCACCTCTTCTCCCTCCTGGGCCCCAGGGGCATCTGAGGCCCCTCCTTTCCCTTACGCCCACAACAAAGCAGTCATCGCTCCATCTACCCTCTCATTAGGAAAAGGAATCCGCCTCTCTTCCCTGCCACTCCCTCTAGCCCAGACCTGGCCACCTGTCTCTGGCACAGTGGCAACACCCTTAGGATCAGGCCTGAAATTGAGCTGTTGAGTCTAGTGACTTTCTCTCCCAAAAGTCAGATGGGGCATCTCCAGCCCCTTGCACACTGTGATCTCACATGGTGCCCAGTCTCTCCACTGCCCATTTCCTCATCTGCAGGGCAGGGACCACACGCCTTCCTCCCGGGGTCAGGAAGAGCTTGGGGCCTGGCACGTCCTCATTTTCAATGCAGGATGAACGTGAGAGCCCTCAATGCACACTGGCAGCCGAAAACATACGTATTACTTTAGAATAACAAGGCAGATCTCCTAATGAGAGTGTTCCCTCCCATACCCTGTCAGTGTTGCCATCCTGGGCAGTGGAGGCCTTGCTCCCTGAGGGCTGCTGGGAGGGGAATTTCATGATGGCTCTCCAGGATATTTGATTTAAACTCCTCATAGCAGCCCTGCGACAGGTTGCTCGGGCTCTGTCAGTCACTTTCCAATCACGTGACCTTGAGAAACTTACTTATCCTCCCCATGCCTCAGTTTCTTAAACTGTATAATGAGCAGAGTAATATCACCTACTTCACAGAGTGGCTTGGAGAATTAAATGATTTAACACAATATGAAGCCCTCCATACCTTAGCTAGTTTTGCTCTCCATCACTCCCTGTACCCAGCTGTGCGTAGTTCAGCGTTGGCCTATAGATGCAAAGCTGTGTGGATTGGAAATTTTCCAAAGTATGTTGACCATGTGCTTTTTTCATATCATCACTGACTTTAGAACTAAACCTTGGCTGTACTGCAGGACATGGGTGACTGGGATGCCATGGCCTAATAAGGAACCTTGCTGAAGAATTGCACGAAATACTGTGATTGACAAAAAACAGCCTGGCACATAGTGGGCACTCAGTAAATATTTGCAGAGTGAATTTTAAAAAATAAGATAAATTTGAAAGACAGATGCTATGAAGAAAATAAAACGAGGTTCATGATATAGAATGCATGGGACAAGGGAGAGGAAGATGGAGGAAAGCTGAAAGCTGATCAGAGAGAAGTTACCAGGAAAGGGCAGTCTAAGCAATGAACATCTCAAGCAGAGAGACCAGCACATGTAAAGGCCCTAAGGCAGGAAAGAGCTTTTACTGCTCCAGGGAAAGAAGAGTGGTGAAGCCAGAAGGTAATGAAAGAAGGAAGAGATGAAGAGAGAGAGGCAACCAGGGGATCATAGATGAGGCAGGGCCTTGGCCTGCGGGTTGCATTTTGTTCTAAGTGGGAGATTTAAGTAGGAGAATGAAGCAAGATTGTGTCCATCTCAAAATGCTCTGGGAGCTGGGAGCACTCACTAGGACAATGGTGAGTCCTGGGGCTTCCTGGCCCCCTTTTCAGGACAAGGATCTCACACATCCATGTCCCATGACCATCCCTGTGTGCCCTGGTCAAATATGACTGGCCAACATGGGCCCCACAGTTTCTTCTTCCCAGTGAAGACACTGGGGGCAGTGTGCCCTTGGGAAGCATCTCTATGTGCCAGGCTGTGTTTTGTCAATCACAGTATTTCCTGCAAGCCCGCAGCTCTGTTGGTGAATTAGTAGAGCTCTTAAATAAACTATCTCCCTTGATCCTTACTACATCCCACCAGGTGGAAATGCAACATTCCCACTTTCAGATGAAGAAGCTGAGCCTTAGAGATGATAGCCCCCAGGGACAGAGCCAGACCAGACCTCAGGACTCACTCCAGAGCCAGAGAACTCATCACCCACAAGGTGAGCTTCTCTGAGTGCTCCTCTGAGGCCTTCAGGGCCTCCTTCCTATCAGCCCCTGCTTTTTGCCTAAAGCAGTGGAGTCATTAGCTAGTGCTTATAAAGTCAAGTATCATAACTGATGCATAAGGGGCTGCCAACTAGCAGCCCACAGGGTTTTGTTTGTTAACTCAAACTATTTGCTAAGATTTTTTTAAAAATCAAAAGATATCTCATTAAAATATGCACCTCTCGCTTCTCTTGGAGAAAAAAAAAAAAGCACATCTGGCCACACTAGGACTTACCAGGCCACAGGCAGGCTTGAGCCGGATCTGAGGGGCAGCACAGCCTTTAGATGCTTTCCTGACGTCATGGTCTCCACCCAGCTGGCTTCACCAAGGGGGTATCAGGGCCACCACCCTGCACTGCAGGGCCCACCTCTGGTTTCTTCAGATGGGGAGGCTAGAACAAGGGCTTCTGTGCTCAACCAGCCCCTGCATGGCCTTTGAGGCACCTGCAGCCTATGCGGGCAGCTCTCCAGCGCAGATTGCCTTTGCATCCCCTCCCCCATCCCAGGTGTCTCTGCTATGCTCACTCAGGACCTCCACGAGGGCCTCAGGTTGCTGGAACTTTGCAAGACACTCTTTTTCATGGTCCCCACCTGGCACCATTGGCCCCCTGCTGCCCACCGAGATTGTTCCCCCTGGCTGAGAATACAGGGCCCTCCAAAGATGAGTCTGAAAGCACAGGCTGCTACTGTGGGATACTGGGAGCAGAGGTGGAGGGGACCTGGGGGTGCAGGGTTTGGGGAGCACCACAGGAGAACCGTCACTTCAAGGTCTGGGGACTTGACAACAAGTTCATATGAATGGAAAGCAGGAAGCCAGTTCGAGGCACCTGATAGACGACTGTCCCGAGAGATGGGAGGCAAGAGTGTTCATTTGCACCTATGAACACGTGTGCACGCACACACACATACTCTCACACACACACAGTGCCACATACATGCAGTGATACATGTGCACAAACAAGCACACAGACGCACGCTGACCCCAGCCCACAAACACGCACAGACCCAGACACACAGACACTTGCTCCAGAGCCCATGCAAGGGCCTTGGCCTCCCTAATTGCATTTCTGAAAATGAGAAAGAGGAAACTGAATGAGTCCAGCAGCACTGCTCCCCCACGGCAATTCCCATCTCCATTCTGAGTGGCCGCGGCAGCCCAAGTTCTCAGCTGAGCCCCAGACTCCTTAGCAACCCTCCGCAGGGTCCACACAGCAGCAGGTACCCAGCCTTGGCCAGCCTACGGGCTCTGCCATGTCCTGGCCTGCCCTGGCCACGAAGGCCGTGAACAGGACCTGCCAGCTCACCCAGGAGCCACTGGCCTGCTTGCCGGGGCAGCCAAAGCCCCCAAGAGGCTTTCTGTTCGCAGTCCCCCTCAGAGCACAGAACCCCTGATTTTCCCCATCATTACTGGGGAGAGCCCAATAGCCCTGCCCATGTCTCTGGGTAAATTCAAACCCTGTGCCAAGGGCTGGGCTCCAGCTTCACAGAGGCTCTTCCCTTCCCCACGGGGCTGTGCTGTGGTGTCTGTCCTCCTCCTGACCTGCACCACAGACCCTCTGATGGGGGGGTCCCTCCTCCAGCACGTGCCAGGCTCCCTACTCCACACAGGCTGTCAGACTGAGCCCAGACAGAAGGTCACTGCTGACCATAATGTTATCTTAAATTGTTGAGCAGCCAAATTACATTATCGGCCACCCTGTTATACCTGAGGTTGACTGAGACTCTAGGATCTTTTTAATGTATACATAGTAAAGCCTTCTCCCCACCACTGGATGTCGGCAATGAGAGATTTTGAACTCAGTTGCAGGATTCACTGGCTCTAACCTGTGAGACACAGATGAGGTACACAGCCGAGCAGTGTTGCAGGGCTTGATGGCTCCAGGGATGACCCAGCCCTGGTCTGAGGGCCCAAGGCCCTACTCTCCTGAATCTTCCTAGGGCATGGGAGAGACCTGAGAATTGCAGAACCAGGGTGGTGCTGGGCAGCCGAGCTTTGGGAGCAGCAGGCAGTGAGGGACCACTTGGCTCCAGATCCATCAGAGGCTCTCTGTCCCCAGGATTTCCCAACACAAGGCAGCAGGGACATGGATGCCTCCAAAAGGTCAGACCTCCTCTCACTAGAAACTGGGCCTCAGTCTTGCTGGACCTTGGACTTCAGTCTCACTGCACCTTTGGCCTTGACCTCACCAGACCACTGGAGTTGCCTCCAGCCCTTCGACAGCCTCCCCTGGGCTGCAGCCTCTGTGCTCCCAGTGCAGCTCCAGCCTCGCCTCTCCCTTCGAGGGGAGTTTGAGGCTCCTGAGGAAATGCCTTCTGCAGAAAGCCTACTCCACCATGCAAGCTGTCACCCTGGAGAAAAAATAAAAACCTCCCAGCTTCACTTATAACAAACTTGGTCTGTTGTGCAACTTTTCAGTACAGAATGAGAATGTGCCCAATCTCCTCGCTGTTGCATAATTTTCCAGCTGTTTCAGGACCGTTTCATTCTTCGTCTGGCATATTTCACAAGACATATATAAAAATTCAATATATGTAAATATAAAGTGGAGCATATGTGTGCAACGAAACGATAAGTGTGAAGTGAAGGGAAGGAGGTGGGGGACCAGGGTTAAGCAAAAAGGCAGATGAAACAAGTGTAAACATTTTGAATGCCACCTTCTAGAAGTCTGGGAGAGAAAATGAACTTGGACTCCATTTAAATTTAAAGTGAGATGTTCATCCAGTAAAGTCAATTTCACCTTGGTGGTGTTTGATTTCCCCCCTTCTCCAGTCATTGTTTTGGCTTTATTTGGTTTGGTTTGGTTTTTTAGAGCAATCCCTGAAACTCCACCATTTTTGTAAAAGAAATACCATGGGCATCTTCTTGCCAAATATTTCTTAACAGCATCAACTGAGATGCCCTTGTAAGGGGCAGAAAGGCACCAAGATGACAGATCCCCTAAATGGTCTTATCATCCTATGCATGACCATCCACAGAGATGGGCTCTGTACCTCCTCCTGATGGGAATCCTCTGTTGCTGCTGGGCCCACTTGGGTTCTGTGTCACATAGAAGGAGCCTCTCCTCCTCGAGTCAGGATCTGCCCAGGATGCTTCCTCTGACAGGAAGCAGCTGAGCAAAGGGATCCCCCTGGCCAGGCCAGTCTGCCCAGGCCATAAGCTGGAAGCTTACAGGCAGAATCCTAACCCGAGGTGTGTCTGGTTGGGAAAACACAGTGATATTTTTAATTGAATCAGATACACACATATAAAAATTAGGAGATTATGGATTTGAAATCTAGATTCTTGTCTCCTTTTGATAAAATAATATACTCTGGCAACACTGGGCTCGCATTTCAGCATGGTAGCCAGAGCAGGGCTTGGAAAAAGCTGCCCCTTTCCCACCATATTGATTAACTCTTGTCCCAAGAACACTGCCTCACAAAGCACCCTAGAACCTAGTAGAGAAAGACAACAAGGGTTATCCCCCGGCTCACAGCTCTTCAGCCTGGCCAAAGCAGCTCTCCTGACAGGGCAGGTCTGCGGGGCAGCTGGGGCAGCTCATATGTGGGCCAAGGTGCAGGGACAGCAGCTCTGAGGGGGAGATCTCATGGAGGAGATCAGAGGCTTCTAGAAGGGTAAGCATGAATGCACAATGCCTCTAAGACCTGGGCTCCAAACTGGCCCACAGTTTGTTTCACCCACGTCTCTTGGCCACGTGAGACACATGGACAAGCCCCATGAATGGCACAGATATACTCTCTCCATCCTGGAGAGAGAAGCTGCAGAGTCACAGGGCAAAGGGTGTGAATATAGGGACGTGTAGTAGACTGAATCGTGTTCCCCCAAAAAAATGCATGTCTGCCCAGAACCTCAGAAAGGGACCTTATTTGGAAATGGGGTCTTTGCAGAAGTAATTAGTTAAGATGAAGTCATAAGGAATCAGAGTGCACCTCTAATCCAATGTCACCAGTGTCCTTATAAGAAGAGACAAGGGGATGGAGACACACAGGGAGAACGCCATGTGACAGTAGAGGCAGAAATGCCAAGGATTGTTGGCAACCACTATAAGCTAGGAGAGAGTCATGGGACAAATTCTCCCTCAGAGAAGAAACTAACCTTGCTGACACGTTGATTTCAGATTTCTGGCCTCCAGAACCATGAAACAATGTCTCTGTTGTTTAAAGCCACCCAAGTTTGTGGTAATTTGTTATGGCAACTCTAGGAAACCACTATAGGATGCGTGAGGAATTGGGAATAATGATAAAATCTACCACAAACTGCCCTCTTGGATATAGTTACTCAAGACCCTCCCACTTGCGAAATACACTCATTCTCACCCAAGACACCCAATCATGGCGTCAAGTTTGAAGATGAGAATCTCATAGTCTAAGTCAGATCTGAATGCAGCTCGCCTTGCTCCTGGGACCTATGCAACAAAAGGAGAAGCTGTTTGCACCCCTCCTCCCCTCCAATGTCTCACACACAGCCCCGATATGCCATGGTAGAACAGGGACAGATCACGAAAAAAACACTCCCATTCAAAAAGGAGGAGGACAGGAGGCCCCAAACCGTCACTGGTCCACAGCAATTCTTATGTCCTGTTGGAGAAACATTGCCAGGAACTGCTACCCTGGAGTAGGGAATGTTCTGGGATTAGGCTCCAGGTTCACTCCCTGGGCCTGGATCCTCAGTCCCTTGTTGTCAGTGGTTCTTGGCTCTACTCTCTAGGATATCTTTCCTTCTCCATCATTTTCCTTGGTCACTTCTGAGAAGGACACTCCAAAATATGCCCTTCATGGCAGCTGAATGTTTTGTCAGCCTGCATCTTGCCCATAACAAATTAGTGGCCCAGAGATTTTTTTTTCCATCTTGAATAATCTCAGTCTCTTTTGGTCCGGATTGGTGGGCTTTTGCCAATACAGCCCTCTCAAAAATTGTGGATTTCCTATATATTTGATATCATGTGCCAAAAGCCATATTCACGATTCATTGCAAGACATGTCTCTCTCTGTACTTAATTACAGGTACTGTGGGAAACTCAGGCTGCTGCGGGACCACACCACTGATCTTTTAGTTAACTTCTCGGCACCATTTAATCCTTCCAGAGGCCTTCACATGAGTGCAAGTGCTATGCCTTTGATTCACTCTAGACCCCCAAGCTATATCTTAATAGCCATGCCCTTGATTTGACTTTTCTCTCAGGCTGTGCTTAATTTGAGACTCTCTTATTGAATGGAGAAGCTGGAGATTAGAAATAGTTTTATTTTTCAACCCAGTAAGTCCCAGATTTTCCAGACTTTCTTCCTTCCCTCTAATTCTTTCTGAGATCTGGCCAGGTTTTTCCTGAGCTGTCTCTTCTTCGTAGTTCCATATTAAATGCAGACAGCAGGAGCTTGCTCGCGCCTGCAACATTCTACCTGGACACTCCCAGCCCAAGGCCACAAGTGTATTAGGTACACTTTCCCTTTCAGCAAATGTTCTGCTACTCCATAACACATGCCATTATTTTCCCAGCCACCTATAACACTTTCTGGTTCCAAAGCCAATGCCAACATATTGCAGGTTTCTTATCAAGGTACCAATTTCTGTAGCAGTTACCCACTGCAATAGTAACACTGGATATTAAACCACCTTAGAACCTGGAAACTTAGAACAACAATAATGTCTGCTCAGGCCCACAGCTCTGCTCCCTGTATGTGCACCTTGGGGCCCAGGGGAAGCCCATCTCATGGAGGAGGTCAGGAGCTTCTAGGAGGCTGAGCGTGAGAGCACGATGCCCCTTATGGACTGGGCTCCAAACCAGCACACGGTCACTTCCACCCATGTTCCATGGGCCAGGGAAGCCACATGAATGGGGCAGAACACCTACTCCATTCTAGAGGGAGAAGTTGCAAAGTGATGTAGCACAAGGCATGGACAAAGAGACGGGTGTGGAACTGGGAAAGATCTTAGATTCAATTTTCCTTATTTGACATTTTTCAGATTATGAAAGTACCAGTTGTCGTAACAAGTGAAACAATTCCAAATCATGTGAAAAAAAAGCAAGTATCTCTTCCCTGTGAGCCTCCCACTTTCTTCTCCTTCTGGTTAGAAAAGAATGGAGCATATGATGCACGAGGAAGCCAGGGAGAGTGAGGGGGAGATAGACAGAAGCAGGTAAAGGGCTGTCAGGTCGCCGGCATCTCTCTGGCCCTGCTTCCAGCCCTAGGAGGGTAGAATGCTCTTTCCACTCTGGGTTTCACGAATTACCCCCTCCACCATCCTCAACACAAAGTCCCTGGTTTGCTCAAGATAGTTCAGATGGCCTTCCCTTCTGTATTAGTGGCCTATGGCTGCTACAGCAAATCAACACCAAACAGGTGGCTCAAAATAACAGAAACGTATTCTCTCCCAGTTCCAGAGGCCGAAATCAAGGCATCAGCAGAGCCAAGCTGTCCCCAGAGACTCTAGGGGAAACTCCATTCCTCAATTCTCCCAGCTTCTCGTGGCTGCCAGCAGTTCTTGGCTTGTGGCTGCATCACTCCAGTCTCTGCCTCCTTGGTCTCATTGCTTGTGTGTGTTTGTGTCAAAACTCCCTCAGTCTCCCCGTTATGTGGACACTTGTAATTGTATTTAGGGCCCCCTCAGATAAATCTGGACAATGTCCTCATCTCGAAGTCTTCAAATTAAATCATACCTGCAAATAAGGTCATATTTACACCATTTTGCAACCAACCAGCCCTGGCAAACCACGGGAGCTGCTCAAGACCACACCCAGAATTGGCAGAGGTAAGCCAGCAAGCATGGGATTTTGCCTGCCGTGAGCAGAGGGAGGACATCCAAGGAGAGGCAGCAGCATGGACAAAGTCAGGAGGTGTGACCATGCATGATGCGTTCAAGAAATTACTCCAGATTTCAGCTATATTGCCTCCTCAGGGACCATGAGGGATCACCAAAGAGCACAGGCATTTCCTCTCTGCTCTCTGAACCTACAATTAATTCCAAGCCAGGTGCCACTTTTTCGTAATGAAAATGTCTTTTATGGGTGGAGCTGACCCTGTAAAGGAAAACCCTGCTTTGATGAAACCAGTCCTTCAAAATGAAACATTTTATCAAAAGCCATAACACAATCCCCATGAAATTAAACCAGGAAGACAGACATTCTAAATGCCCAGGCGCTGGTTTTGATTTTTAAAATTGTCAGTTAAATTAAAGTTGGGCCATGGAGACTCAGCTCCCGGCTTGCCTTCCTGAAGGGAAATGCTCTGATACGCCTTTCAACGCATCTTCCTCCTGCAAAGTTCTCAGAGGTTGGGTGCAATTCTTGCCCACAGGGCTGTTTCAGCTCTAGGGCTGGAAGTCAGAAAGACACCTAGTGTACCAAAACTAGTCACTAGATAAGTAGGGAGCCCACTCTGTGTCAGGACAGCAGAGGGGTCCCACCCAACCACAGGAAGGATCAGAGGTTGAGAAGAACTTGTGGCTCAGTCATGGTTATATAACAAGTAATAGAAACTGACTCGGGCAAAAAGGGAATTTTTTGCTTGACAAAATTAAAAATCCAGAGATAGTTTGGCCTTAGACATACGAAATTATGTCCCCAGAACCCAGGTTTTTTCCCTACAACTTTCTTCCCCTCTTCCTTTGGGTCACTCCCTTCTTAGGCAAGAAGTCTCTTCATGGTGCCAAGAAGGCTGCTGCAGTTGCAGCTTCACATTCTCACAACCTCAGACACTGAGGGAAAACTGGTGCTGCCCCCAAGAGCTCAGATTGAGTCCCAAGTATCTGATGGGCCCAGATGGGGTCAGATGCCCATTCCTGAATCTACCGTGGTCAAGATGGTGAAATTCACTGAGAGGCCAGGACTGGGCCATGTGATTCACCCTCTAAGCCAGGGCTGGGTCAATTTCACCCTAATTATATGACCCATAGTAAAGGGGTATAAGTGGCCACAAAACAGTAAATGTCCCCTGTACCACCCTAACAGTTCTGACTTAGAGTGTTCCTGTTAAGTCACAAAAGAAGTTAATCCTTATAACCTGAATTGCCCGGTTTAATGGCTGTATTAGTCTACTCAGGCTGCCATAACAAAATACTACAGACTGGGTGGCTTAAACAACAGTATTTATTTTCTCACAATTCTGGAGGCTGGAAGTCTGAGATCAGGGTACTAGCATTGTCCACTTCTGGTGAGGTCTGTCTTCCTGGCATGCAGACTGCTGCCTTCACTCTGTGCCCTCACATAGCCTCTTCTCTGTACACACACACACATCTGTCTCTAGTCTGTTCCTGTTTTATAAGGACACCAGTTCTATCAGATCAGAGCCCACCCTTATGGCCTCATTTAACCTTAATTACCCCCTTAAAAGTCCTATCTCCAAATAGTCACTCTGGAGGTTAGGGTTTCAACACCTGAATTTTGGGGGGACACAATTCATCCAGAATAATGGTCAAACTAACCAGCTAATTGTGTATCTCGACTGGGTCCTGTATGAGCATGGCATGAAATCCCATGAAATACAAACTTAGCGAGCAAGTAAGGAGCTGTCCCAGATCAAATAGGAGTTAAAGGTCAGGGTTACAACCTTGACTTTGACTGTCTCCTAACTCCTACAATTCTTCCTCCCTCACATCACCACCAGCCAGCCCAGCCTTGTTCCAGGACCACCATCATCCTGGGGGAGAGAGGAGCTCCGGCGCAGTCAAGGGCAGGTCAGCTGGTGCTGGGTCCACCCTGGCCTTGGACCCCAGCCCTAATGGCTGCACTCACCTCCTTTTAGAGTCCAGTCTCAGAATCCCAACTTGGGGGTCTCCTTGCCCCATCGAAGCCACCTGCCTCTCTTGCCTCTCTCTGTGCTACACCCTCACCCCTGGTGACTCCCAGCTCTGGCACAGCCCACCCTCATGGACATGGAACGGTCTTTGAAGGTTTGTCAAGGGTGGAATCACATCATACATATCAGCATCTAACAGTTCACTTGCTGACACATCATAGCCATCCCTCCAGGCTGGTACCTCGAGGTACCTACCGCCTTCTTGCCTTCTCTTAGCAGCTGGTTGAAAGCCCATAGCTGCAGTTTGTCAACCACTTCCAAATTTATTGACATCTTTAGGTTGTTTGCAGGGTGTGTGTGTGTGTGTGTGTGTGTGTGTGTGTGTGTGTGTGTTACTACCAGCAGTCCTGCAATAAACAGCCTTATTTCCTTGTAGGCTGGTGCTTTTATTTCTACAGAATAAAATCCCAGGGTGGGATTGCAAGTTAAAGTTAATGCGTATTTTAAGTTTAACAGATGTCACTAGCCTTTTCCAAAAGGACCAAACAATTCTCACTTCCATCAGCTGTGTGCACGAGTGGCCCTTCTCCCACATCATTTTTGCTAATCTGATATGTGACCATGGCACCTCATTGTTTTCATCTGCACCTCCTGACCACCAGAGAGGAGGCTGAAGTGGTTGTGTGTGTGTACAGGCCCCTGGGGCACCCGATGGAGACTGAGGGGTCAGAGAAGGCTTTCCTGAGCTCTGGATATGCATTAACTGAATGAGACTGGAGAAGAGGGCGGGGAGGGGAGGGGATGAAGAGCAGGAGAGGCCACACAGAGGACTCAGCAACAGCACTCAAGTTGATTCAAGGAGAGCTGTGTGGATGGAGTGACCGGAGGACTAGGGCGGGAAGAGCAGTGGCCAGCGGTTGTGAACAGCACCAGGGTTGTGGCCTTTAAATTCCTTTAAAAGGGATCCCTAGGCTTCCCTGGTGGCGCAGTGGTTGAGTCCGCCTGCCGATGCAGGGAACACTGGTTCGTGCCTTGGTCCGGGAAGATCCCACGTGCTGCGGAGCAGCTGGGCCCGTGAGCCATGGCCGCTGAGCCTGCGCGTCCGGAGCCTGAGCTCCGCAACCGGAGAGGCCACAACAGTGAGAGGCCCGCTACCGCAAAAACAAACAAACAAAAATGGGATCTCTGAGCTCATATAAGCAACTCGACAGGGATTCCATTCCAGCCCAGCTCTGCCATCAAGTAACCATCACCTTAGGCATGCCCCTTCCCCTCTGGGCCTCCGTTTCCCTACCTGTAAATTTAGGAGATCAACTGGGCCAACACCCTAAGTCCTTTTAGCTCTAAGATAATCTGAGTGGTCTGGTAAAAGCCTGAACAAGCAGCTCCATCTTATAAACGTTAATTAGAAAACATGTTTAAAGGCTTTGGGAGCCCCAAGAGGGAGCCATGCAACAGAGCAGGTTTTCAAGGGAATTCCTATGAACCAGTGCTGTGACTTTGGGCCCCTCACTTTCTTCCAGGGTGTGAATGTGAGAGGATGGCCTCAGAGCAGTGGAGCCTCGAGACTAGGGTGGGACCCCTGTGGGGGTCCTTTTACACGGAGTCCTGCCCCAGAGGGTGGCCTGCTAGTCAGAGGGGGTCAGGAGTATACATCTGGAGACTCCCTGCTGCAACAAGGAATGGGGAGGGGACATGGGGCTGGGGTAAAGATTCCAAGAATAGGTGAACAGCAGGGCCATCTCTCAGCAGTGGCCCTCACCTGTGAACACTCCCAGCTGGCCCAACTCCCCACCACTGCACCGCCCAGTGAGTGACAGAGAGAGGAATACAACCCAGACCCTTCCCCAGGCAGACAGCACCCCAGCAGGGCAGGAGGCATCTTATAGAAATGGTGACGAATACGCTGGACAGGACACCTAAAGGTATTTAAAAGACACAGTATGTGACATGGAAAGTAACCATGAGACTGCTTGTTACCAAAGGGCCAGCCTAGGTGAGGACACAGACAAGGTCAGCAGACTGGATGGGTCAGCCATGCTGGGGCCCTGAGGCCTCAAGACTCAGGTTCTCCCCAAGAGGAGACCCCTCAGCTCCTACTCTCAAACGGGCACCCTGCGTCCTGTAAGCCTCAGCACCTCTGGGCATTTCTCCTCTGATGAGATGCGTGAAACGGCCTCCAGTGGGTTAATTCCGGCTCTAATGGAGGTCTCCCCCTCCTCGCTGCCCAGATTATCAATGAAAAGGTTAACGGATTCCACACTGGGCCAACAGCCTGGAAATTTCAGGGCCCTGGCTCTCCTCTGTCCATATTCCCTGTGTCCCCCTGCTCAGACTGGAGAGATACAGGCACAGGCCACCAGCAGAGAGAGGCTGGGGTGGCCCAGGAGCCCCAGTGTGTGCAGAGGACAGAGAGCCAGGCGAGCACAGCACCATCAACATTGTCTTGGGTTTCGAGGGACTGGAACTCACTGGAAGGTCCCAGCTGAGCCTCATTGCCTCCTCCAGGGCATTTTCTCATCCTGCCTCTGGGACCAGGCCATTCTCTTCTTCGTCGCCATCCCGCATTCTCTCCTCTCTGGGCCAGTGTCCCAGCCCCCTCCACCTTTGCCTTCAGATGGGGACGGGAGGTAGGGCAGGGTGGTGGGCTCTGCTGATACCATCTGAGAAATCTTCTGAGCCTCACTTTCCCCACCTGACAAATGGGCTTCATGCCCATTCAGGCTGACAAGCAGAGATAGTGAGGAAAGCGGTCTGTCTACCACAGCTCTCAACACGCAAGCTCCCCAGGCCACCCCTCGGGCTGGGCAGGGGCTGGGAGAGGATGCAGGGGAAGGTAGAATGAGCCAAGATGGAGCCGCCAGCCTGGGGCAGCAGCACCTCAGGCTCAGGCCTCCGAAGCGAGGGGGAGCAGAGCCTATATGAACCCCCATGAGCAGGGAGGGCCTGGGGTACCTGTCCCCAGTCACTCTCTCTGAGGATATGGGACCCGAAATTATCGTAACCACACACAAACAGTGCGGTGACACACACTCAGGGTAACACTGTAAAAGTACTGGGAAGTGTCCATGGGCCCCCAGCCCATACCCATGCAGGGCCCTCGTCCTGCAGGAAGTGGTCCGCTTCTCCAAGCTCCCGAGTCACGCTCGCTTCTGGTAAGGAAAGCACACCTTGTCTCCCATTCTCCCACGCTAGCCAAACACTGGCTTGTGAAAGGCCAAGTGAGCAGATGATCCCCGTGCGTCTCCTTCTCGGCCCTGTGCAGTGCTGCCCAGGCGCAGCCTCATGTACCCTTGGCTGGAGTCAGCGACTCCTTCCCACGGCTCTGCATGGCCCAGCCCTGGACCTCGCCGGGCCTGAGACCCCAGTTTTATGAAACTAGGTGTGTCTACCCGACGCACAGCAAGCCAAACGCTATAGCAGAGAATGAGTTTATACGTGAGGCAGCCAAGCAAGAAGACGGGAGAAGAAATTTCAAATTGGCCTCCTGGAAGGTGAGGGGTTCGGGATATTTATGGGATAAAGAATCAGGCTGGTCTGAGGCATGAGGAACGTGGGGAAAGTTTATTGGAGATAAGAAAAAGGTGAGATAATCGTTGTTCTGCGCAGGTGCAACTTCGCGACAGGCTTCTCCATGGGATGCATGCTCAGAAGATGGCAGCGGTGGCGCACCCTGAGGGTGGAGTGTTCAGCCCTCTGATGTCGAAAGGTCATTGAGTGGACATTCGCAGGGGCCCAGTTGCAGGGTCGGTGGTCTTAATCAGCCTTAACTGGCTGGAGCTCGAACTAGACACAGCTGACTCCAAGTTCGTGGAAAACAACTCAGGCAAACATTGTTTAGGCTGCATGAGCTCTTGGAGGACATGCAAGTTTTTTTGTAGCAAAAATTAAAATGAGCTTGATCTGTGAAGGCAGGTTACAGGTGTAATGGATCTAACAGATGATCCCTCTCAGTTTCACAGGGAGGGTGCAGAGAGACGGGTGATACTCAGCCCAGCCCTCAGCCCGCTCAGGCCCATCTCGCTCACTCCCCTCCACTTCCTAATGTCCACTCCGGCACAGATAGGTGAGAGGAGCCCATGGGACCTCGAGAAAGTCTATTCCAGCCCCTCATTTCTGCAGGCTGGACTAGAACATCAGGAGGCTGTGAGACTGACATCGGAGCCCACAATGGATGGGTCAGAACACGTGAGAAGATGCACCGTCCTGCCTTTCATCCAGCCAGAGTTCTTGCTGCCCCACGATCCTGCCGCCCTCATCCCAACCCCACACGAAGGTCGTACTAGGCTCCTGCTCATCTGAGCACCCACCCATGCCCTGTGCAGGCCTCCAGGGAAGCCCCTGTGTGCCCCTCAGATGGGGTAGGGGTGTCTGACGCACATCTGGGTCACCAGTGCCTGGCACAGCATCAGCACATAATAGGTGCTCAGTTTATCTCCCTTCCTCGGCAGCTCTTTCCTTCCTCAGCTCATTCACCAGTGGGGGCAGGATCTTCATCCCCAGAGCTCAAATGCACAGCACCCTGTGGTTGGGGCTAAAGTTACCTGTGCACAAGTCTGGATCACACCTGGGAGCTCCTGGGGGTCTGAGGTCAGACCTGAAATCAGAGGCCTCAAACAGACCATTCATAAGCCCAATCCAATTCACGGGCAAGTTCGTTTGCCCCTACAGAGCTTTTGAATTTTTTTAAATGAAAGCCAACATGTAACCGTTAGGGAATGTGGTGCCTGAGTTGTGTCTCCCCAGAAATTCATGCATTGGAGTCCTCACCCTCAGTACCTCAGAAGTGACTGTATTTGGAGATAGTGTCTTTAAAGAGACATAAGATAAAATGAGGTCATATGGATGGGCCCTAATCCTATTCTGCTGGTGTCCTTATAAGACGAGGAAATTTGCACACACAGAGAGACACCAGAGATGTACACATAGACGGGTAACCGTGCGAGGACACAGTGAGAAGACCACCTGCAAGCCAAGGAGAGTGGAAGAACCAAGGCTGCCGCCACCTGGATCTTGGACTTGCAGCCTCCAGAAAGGTAAAAAAATAAATTTCTATTGTTTAAGTTCCCCAGTCTATGGTATTTTGTTATGGCAGCCCTGGCAAATAAATACAAAAGGATTTCACATGGAAATCTGGATTTGCAGCTTCTCTTGAAAAATCAAGAGTAGGCATCCAAGGGCCCATGTCCTGATGCAGTAACCGGCTGGAGCCCAGAGCCAAGAAACGCCACTCACTTTGTCACAGCTTACCCTTCCCTCTCCCCACATCCTCAAGTCCATTCTCTAGTAGGTCTGTGTCTTTATTCCTGTCTTACCCCTAGGTTCTTCATGGACATATATACACTACCAAACATAAGGTAGATAGCTAGTGGGAAGCAGCCACATAGCACAGGGAGATCAGCTCGGTGCTTTGTGACCACCTAGAGGGGTGGGATAGGGAGGGTGGGAGGGCGGGATACGCAAGAGGGAAGAGATATGGGAACATGTGTATATGTATAACTGATTCACTTTGTTATAAAGCAGAAACTAACACACCATTGTAAAGCAATTACACTCCAATAAAGATGTAAAAAAAAAAGAGTTATTCAAATAAAAGGCTTTAATAGTGAAAAAGAAAAGAAATGCCACTCCCTCTCCACCAGGCTTGAGCTCCCCCACCACTGCCCTGGAGGGCCACTTGGCCTGGGGACTTTTGAGTTTGTGACCCCACCCCAGTGAAGGGTGGGGCAAAGTTATAGAGCAAAAAGCCAACCAGGAAACACATTCCTGCTGACCTTCCCCCCTCCCAGCATATCACAGGTGCGAGGAGCAGGACAGCCCCTCCCCATCCCCAAGGCAATGACCCTGGTGAATTCCCTGACACAGAATTCCCAAGATAATACTGGTCTGTCACCAACAATTGTCAGGCTCTAAAGCCACATTTCCCACCCCAAACAGTTTCTCCTCCCATGCTCCCAACGGCTCACTGGTGAGCACCAGGGGCCCCCTAGACTGGCTGCTCCAGGAACCTGGTTCAGGGCTATTTCCACAAGGCCTCCTACTGCAAGTCAGAGAGACTTACAGAGCCCGAGGCAGTTGGAGCAGGCTCAGCCCTCTTTTCCTATCGCTGGACAAACAGAAGGCCTGAGGTGGCTTGGAGGGGACCCCACTCCCTTCCTTGGGGCAAACATGAGGGCTGCCTCATCCATGGGGCACCAGTCAATCTGGGCATAGCACCAGCTGCTTGCAGAAGCTGCCGGCCACTACCGGCAGGCCATGCTGGGGCCAGTGGAAGTAATGGCTCAGCAGGCTTGACATCCAGGAAGCCGAGTGGTCTCCTGGGCCAGTGCTGCAGGGCGCTGCTGTCACTTCAGAGCCTCAGCA